>NC_138339.1:175818922-177018922 GCF_046562875.1 Panthera onca
GCAGGAGGCTCTCAATAAATGCTTTCTAAGTGGCTAGTTCTCACTAAATTGCTGTCTTTAAATTACTTCTCTGAGGACTGGATTCAATGAAAAATGATATGATTGAGTGAATTCATGTGTCTGCCACATGTTCACTGGGTAGATCTCTAAAACTCCATCATACCTATCTTATTGCATTGCACATTAACACATACAGGGTTAAGTTCCTAAGTACAAAGGAATACCTATTGAACTGAAGCTGACTTTGCTTTAAATCCCCTGAACGTGCTGACTTCATTTGACACTTCTGTCTCTTGACAAGAGAGTCTTAGCTTCCTGAATAATGATAAATAGTGCATTACAATAAATGTGGACTTGTAAATGAACAGCATCATTGTGTGTGTGTCTCTGCAAGCCTGGGAAGATGAGACAGACAATTTATGGTAGAATAATCTTGTGTCCATTCCCTGTGCAGAAATTAACTATATGGCTTTTTAGTGGGTATTTCAGCAGGCTGTCATGCTTAAGAATTTTGAGAAATGATGATAAGATAAAGGACTATAAGAGGTGTTAAATAATGATTAAGTAGGAATGTAGAAGCTAAGGGGGAAAATCTTGAATGATCCACTTTAAAGACTATTAGTTGAAGGAGAAATTCGATTCTAAAGGTGATGATTATATTTCATGTGGCATACAAAAACTCCCACTAAATCTACTTAAATATTGTAGCCAGAGAAGAATGGGGTGGCAAAATTATTATTAGGGAAAGTACAGAGAACAACTATAAAGTTTCATTTAATACCAACATCCTATGTGTATTGAAATACATAGTCTGTGTCTTTTGGAGAACATAAAAAATATGGGAAATTGTGCTATTTCAGGTTTGCAAAAGACCACTATTATTTCCTAGAGGAATGGAAAGATAACAAACAAACCCACAAACCATGTTTTTACTAACATTGCAAATCTGGTATCATATGAAGTGAAACCAGTATATGTTTATATACAGAGAACACAGAATATTCACTATTCTACAGAAATTATCTAAATATATGAGCAATGCAATGCTGTGAATTTTAAACACAGTATATGTGAAAAATAAGCCTCTGACCATGTGATAATTTTGGTCTAATTATATTGCTTTGTCTAATATAATTCTGCAATATAATGAAGTTTGAATCCTAAATTATTATTATTGATATATTAAAATTACATTTAGTCAAATGATTTTATTTCCTTAAGGAAAGCGACTTATTTCATTTTAGTAGGATGGGAAGGATTGTCTTAATCTCATCATGAAATAATATTTTATTATATATTATTTTTATTACATCAACACAATTTAATTTATATATCCTAAATTATTAATTTATAATTATATTATCATAGTCATATATTATATTTATTTTAATAATAATAAATCATAAGTTTAAACAAGTGAATATTGTCATCTTTACCTAGTTACCTTGCCTATTCTTTTTATTGCTTTCTTGCATCGTTTTTAAACTTATAGCTGCTTTTTTATTCACTTATGCTTTTTCTTCCATACTAGATTTTATTTTTCTTGAAGGTACAATTTATGATTTAATGTATTTGCATTGTTCATATTGTATTAAGAAAACGGCTGTTTTAAGACATTATTTGTATCTTCAAGAATCTTTTTTGATGATAGCTGAACTATCACAATGGAAAATATATTTGCTCCTCAATTGGCTTCTCTTTATCATCAGATTTAATGCTATGGTGCTAACCCTTTGTGGCAGTGAAACAGTCCCTGACCCCTCACCTCCTTCACATTTTCTAGTAATTCCTTGACATAATCTTTTATTCTTTGTGCCAGGTAATCCAGAGCTACTGAAAGGCAGGAGAATGAATGATTTAAAATTGAAACTGTGCTCACACTCAGTTCCTGGCTGTTACCAAGACCTCTTATAGCCATGGACAAATTTCTCAACCTCTCTGTCTTTTTGGCAGTTATTTCAAATCATGTTTACAAATTGTATAGAAAAAAAAATATATATACATATAAATGGCCAATTTAGACATTTATAACTAATATAAAAGTCATAGGGTAAGACAAACCATGAGCGTTATACAGGATCAAAAATGAGAGATATTTTTTATAGGTGTTTTTTTTTCACTTTCTTGCATTTCTTTGAATTTTGTAATGGTGGAAAATTATATAATACGTTATCCTTCTTCAGAGTAGAACTTTTATTTCTTATGAAATGGCCTTTAGAAACTATTCTGTAGAAGTATAATTTTGTAGATGATTTGGGGAAAAAGATTAAAGATAGTACAAAAAACAATTATTATTGAACAATTAATGATATTTAGGTAGGAGAGCAAACATTTTCCAAAAAAGATAACCTTTTTTTCAGGAAGAAAACATTTGGTTGTTTTCTATGCATGAGAAAATGTTCATTTCTGAGCTACTTAGGTTTTTGTTTCTCCCAAAACAGCCTGGAGGATTTGGGCAGTAAATGAGAGAGTTATGGCAAGTTTTAACTTTTAAGTTTCTGATTTGTTGTTATCCAGATCCTTCAACTAAATATTTTTAAGTTGAAAAATAGAATACTTTAAAAGTTTTAAAAAATGAAACCTTAACTCTGGATTAAGTTGCATCAAGACATCTACAAAATTTGATCAATCTTTCCAAAAGTATTCATTCTAATTCTATGATTACTCAATGAAAATATGATCTAAAGGGTACAATTTTTGTTCATTAATTTTATGATGCCAACAGGTAGCTTCATATTCATTCTTTGATGGTTGCTGTAACTACTCATTTACTCCAGGGATTACTCCAAATACCATATGATTTTAGCAGAATTTATTTATGTGATTTTGAGTGAATGATAAGAGGTAAGATTTTCTTGCTCTATATTTTGCAAAGCTAATTTGTCCTGCTTTTAATGCAGTTAGACATCAATATGCATATTTACTTCTCTCTCTCCTCTTTTTGGCAAGGCCATTTGTATAGATTTTTGTTTGTGTCCGCTTCAGAATTCCTATGTTGAAGCCCTAATCCCTAAAGTGATGGTGTTAGAAAGTGGATCCATTAGAGATAAATAGGTTTAGATGTGGTCATGAGGGTGGCCATGATGGGATTAATTCATTTATGAGAAAAGGAATAGACATCAGGGCCACCTCTCTTTACTATGTGAGGACGTAGCAGGAAGGCAACCTTCTGCAAGCCAGGAGGAGAACTCTTACCAGACATCGAATCAACACATACCGTGGTCTCATACTTCCCAGCCTCCATAACTATGAGAAATAAATGTTGGTCGTTTATATCAGCCAGTTCATGGTATGCTGTATGGCTGCGCAAATTGAGGAAGACATAATTTCAGTTCTGTTCTTGGGATAAGATTTTGTAATTAACTTCAAGTCTAGAGTTATCCAAGGAACATAGTGGTGATTTTATGGTTCTAGTATTTTAATTTAATTTTATTTTATCATGTGATTTAATTTTTTAAAATAATTTTTTAAAATTTATTTATTTTGAGATAGAGAGGAGCATGAGCCAGGGTGGGGCAGAGAGAGAGGGAGAGAGAGAATCCAAAGCAGACTCCAGGCTGTCAGCACAGAGCCCGATTCAGGGGTTGAACTCATGAAACATGAGATCATGACCTGAGCTGAAATCAAGAGTTAGGTGCTTAACTGACTGAGCCACCCAGGCACCTGGTTCTAGTATTTTATAACCCAACAACTCTTATATGTTTTCCATATATAAAAGAGGTAAGCTGGATTTGCCTAGGTGATACATAAATAAAAGAAAAAAAAATTAATTCTAAGTAAGTTAAAATGAGAAAAGGCAATTAAAATAGTGGGAATAGAACTGAGAAATAAATACTTGTTGAAGATAATATAACATGTCACTGTTTTTTATCAATAATACTCTGGGCTGTTCCAGGGTCTTTGTACATAGCAGCTGAATTGTAAAGTGTGAAATTTGGAAAAGGGAAGGAAAAGCTGTGATCAAAGTGACCCAACTAGGGAACTATACATTTTGGGGGAACACATACATGTACAAATTGCTGAAATCTCGTGTTTACAGATGCGGAGAAGAAAATTTAAAGAGATCAAGTAGATTATTTGGGATACAGGAATAGTAGAGGTGAGGGTTGAAGCACACATTATTTCTGTAGTATCATATTTTCTTGCTACATTGGACACTTTACCTCGTTACTCCTTTTTCTCATTTCTTCCCCAATTAATCAGTAGTTCTCCCTCCAACGACTAAACCCTGGAGAGAGAGAGAGAGAGAGAGAGAGAGAGAGATAAAGATCCCTGGCATAACATAAATAGCAATTGGCTGTATTGCTAATAACTCAGTAATTTGATTCACATCTTTCTGACTCAGGGAACATACGATGCATATGAATTCTCTCACTCTATTTTTCCTTTCCGTCTAATTACTATAATTTTCATTATTCAAACAGTAATATTACCATGTTTGTACTGAATGAGGTTAAGGGGTTAACTTTGCTTGGTTTAGAATCTATTTTTTCTGCTCTATTCTGTCTCTTTTTGGCACAAAGATGAGAAGGGTAATAACCAAAAGAAGGAAAAAACACCTTGGGCCCTCTATATGTTTCCACATTCTGGGCTCTTAGAATGATACTGGGCCCTAGCACAAGGGGAGGCTAATTTCCAACCTTTGTGCTTAGAACATGTAGTAACTTCATTCTGAAGATATTTTTTATACATAAAGGTTTTTACCACTCTCCCTCAACTTTTTAGGTTTATATCTTAAGACCTGGAAGATTATATTCTAGAGCTTAGAAAGCTACTTTAAAAATAGGAAGTTTATTTTAAGTAGATATATTTGTTTCATGGTGAGTAAGAAGGAGTGTTGAACTATGAACCAAAGGTCAAGTTGTATTTCATGTTTAACACTCTTTTGTTTTGTGATTCTACCTGGTCAGTGTTCTATGAACTTTAATTCCTGAAACTAGAAAATGAGGCATGTAACACACGTAAAATTTTGTTATAAACAAGGAAGAAAGTTTTAAATTAGGTAGAGCTATGAAGCTGCTGATTTAAATATTTGTGGTAATTGTTAATGTCTGAAATGTAATCAAGTCAACTGACAGGTATTTTGTGACACATTTAGAACTCCCAAATGAGTTGGCATCAGATCCCTCCCTGTGATCTGAGTGTGGATGAGAGAAGAAAAGGGACAAAAAAGGAGCTCTGTTGATGGTGTTCAGCAAAGCCTGATGAAGTCAGGCTCTCTCTCCCCTTAGGACCTGGACAATATTAAAACAGTAATGTAGAGCTAGGAGTTAGGTGAGAATTCCAGTCATCATCAATGTGACAAAACAGCAGCACATTACCTATGATTTAGTTACCTTCAGTTAAGTGGGAGACACTAAGGAAAGCAATGAGCATACATGGTCCCATTTCATTTATTCATTCAATGCATATTTCAGAGTGTGGGCATTGAGATGGCAATGGCGAGCAAAGCAGACCAGCACTTGCTTTCTCAGACCTTAATATTAGTAGGAAAGGCAGATAATAAGTGAGAAATGAGTAAAAGAATAAGATTATTTCAGAAAGTGTTGCACTATGAAGGAACATTTCAAATGAGACCCAAATGATGAGAAGCCAGACATAACAAAGATCAGGGGAAGACACAATCTAGCTAGAGGAAAGAGCAGGTGCGGAAGGACAGTGAAGAGCAAGTCCCTTCGGATCATCAAGGAATTCAGAGAAGGCCAGTGAGGCTGGAGCCTAGTGAATGAAGTACAGAGGCATGACCAGATGATATCGGGGAGGGAGGCAGGTGTCACATCTTATTGTGGTTTGTATGTCATGGGAAGAGTTTGGATTTAATTTTAGGTGTAAAGGAACAGTTTACACAGGGAATGGCGTGATGTGGTTTATTTTTTTAAGTGACCATGCTTTAGTGAGAGTATGGTTTCTGGAGTGTTCAAATGTTGAGGCAAGGGGTGAATGGGAGTCTACTGTAGTACTTGGCAATAGATGTTGGGGGCTTGAGTGAAGTGGTGGGTGTGGATGCAGAGAGAAGTAGTAGGTTTGGGAATGAGATTTAAGGGATTGCTGATAGGTTGTGCTGAATGACTGAGTATGATTTTTAAATGAAAAGAAAAATTGAGATACCAGGGAGATGGACATACTAATTTTCAGATGCAGTTTTGGTTAGGATACTGGTTGGATTGCTAAACAACAACAACAACAAAACATCTAAAAATAACAGAGTCTTAAAGAAGACAGACCTTTATTTGTAATAGTCTGAACATAAGTAGTTTAAGACTGAGGTGATAGGGCATGATGGGGACCTAGGTCTCCACTATCCTGTTCTGCTATTTTCAACCTTAAGTTTCCTTCCTGTGCTTTATAGAACTGCTTTGGATCGTTCTATCACTTTCCAAGCAGTGGGAAGGGAGGAAGGAAAGAAGTGGGGTATGTTTTTTCTTCTTCAGAAAAAAACTCTAAAGTTGTATTTATCACTTCAACTCTTATTCCACTGTCCAAAACCAAGATATATGGTCCCACATACCTGCAAGTGGGGGTGGGGGGTTAGGAAAAAGTGTCTTTATCTGGGTGGCCACGTGACTGAGAACAAAGATCATCTACATCAATATGACATAGCTGTTAGGGCTAAGACTGAGAGCATCTGTGTAAGTATGACTTAGCTGTTTCTTCCAGCCCAGAAAAGATAAGACTATAAATCAGTAAATAACTTCACTATTTGCTTCAGGGAATTCTTATAAATCAATTTATCTGAGACAACAGTATTCTACTCATCTGTTCAAACAGGTTGCTTATCAAGAGTTTACTTCTTGAGGTGCCTGGGTGGCTCAGTTGGTTAAGCGTCCAAGACTTGATTTTGGCTCAGGTCATAATCTCACAATTTTGAGATTGAGCCCCGAGTTGGGCTCCACAGCTCAAGATTCTTTTTCTTCCTCTCTCTCTCTGGCCCTCCCCCTGCCTCACAAAAAAAAAAAAAAAAAAAAAAAAAAAAAAAAGGTTTACTTCTCAACACTTACTTCCAGAACCTTTCCTTACTAGGTCCACCAATCCTGAACTATTATGTCCTAAACTTTGTCTGATCTCAATCAGTTCCCTTTGAAAGCCTGCTTTAAACCAATTTAAGCCATAATTCAAACCCTATAAATATCTTACTTCTAATCTCCCCCTACTGATACACTAGAACTGTGTCAAGGTAGTGTTCTTTCTCCCTTACTAAACTGAGTTTAAATAACCTTAGATTTTGCTTTATTGATTACTTATATTTTAGTAACTTCTCATCTCTTGAAGTTCATAAGAGTCCAGCTGAGATGGTGTTCAATGAGGCAGCATAAGACCCTTAAAATGTCCCATTATTAGAATGGGGAGGCAATTCTGGAATTGGATTTGAGCTCCAGTGATTTTCACTGAGCCACAAATGTTAAGTTTCTATTTCTCCCTAGAAAATGATTTCCCTTTTAGGAGACTTTTGATAACGAATTTGACTGATGAACTATCATTCTTCATGGAAACTTGCCTTGTGGCTAATAGAAGAACTGTTATGCTTGTCCTTATCTGTTCTTGTCTCTCTCTGTATGTTTTAAATTTATTAGAGTGAATGTGTAGGGAAAGTATCGAGTTGATAAGTCCATCTATGAAAACAAGTCAAGAAAGTCTTATTGGGCATCCCTGTCTACTATTTCCTTTGGGTTACCTTATCCAGACACCAAAGATTTTTCTCAGCCTTATCTTTGCATCCCTGAGAACTACTGTGTTTAGTCCCATCTATCGGGAGGCTGCAGTTTCATCAGATCCTCAAAGAGGGATGATTAGTCTGTTGGCTAGTTTCTGCACACATGAAGTTGTACTTCCTGTACTCTTATTAATTATGGCAGTGCTCTTGAGGTGTCTCTATCTAAACTGAAGTTTGTTCCTTCTCTGGGCTACACTCCTTACATGTATTTATGCTATCATTCTACTCCATGTGACTATTACTAAGTGGCACAATTTCTGCAAGGATCATTTAGAATTACAAGAGCTGCTCCTGGAGACCTCTGATAGGAACAAAATTCATTTGAGAGCCATCATACTATGAAAAGAGAGTAAAATTCCAGTCATTGGTCTTTAATTTTAAAAAAAAATATTTATTTATTTTTGAGAGAGGGAGTGAGAAAGCAGGGGAGGGGCAGAGAGCGGGAGACAGAGAATCCCAAGCAGGCCCCATGCTGTCAGCACAGAGCCCACTGCGCAGTTCAACCTCACGAACGGTGAGATCATGACTTGAGTCAAAATCGAGAGTTGAAAGCTCAACTGACTGAGCCACACAGACATCCCTTTAATTTTTGATTGGTATGAAGAGGGAGTCAAAATAAATTAAGATTCCAGAATTCCTTTCTTAGCAGATTCTTTGGTGAAACCAAATTAAAAATGTGAAAAATCGAAAATGATATTTTCTTTAAAGTGTTCGTCCCTAGAGTACCCAGAAAAAATGCAGCACTGCTGACACTTTGATTTTATTATTATTATTATCATTTAAATGTTTATTTAATCAGGGAGAAAGAGAGCACGAGCAGGGGAGGGGCAGAGAGTGAGGGAGAGAGAATCCCAAGCAGGCTCTGTGCTGTCAGTGCAGGGCCTGACGTGGGGCTCAATCTCACTAACCTGAAACCATGACCTGAGCTGAAATCCAGAGTCAGAAACTTACTCAGCTGAACCACCCACAAGCCCCAAACATCTTGATTTTAGTGTAAATGGAACCCATTTTGGCATCTGATCTCCAGAAATGGAGTAAGAAATCTGAGTTGTTTCAAACCACCAAGTTTGTAAAATTTGCTACAATAACAATAGGGAAATAACATAGCTAGTAAGTCTTGAAGCAGATTTTTGTCTTGTGTGACACTAAAACATGTTTTTTTTTAAATGTTTATTTATTTTTGAGAGAGAGAGAGAATAAGTAGGGAGGGACAGAGGATCTGAAGTGGGCTCTGTGCTGACAGCAGAGATCCCTGTGTGGGGCTCAAACTCACCAACTGCAAGATGATGACCTGAGCTGAAGTGCAATGCTTAACCGACTGACCCACCCAGGCACCCCTAAAACAGCTATAGTAACTAGCCCAGATAGCTCCTCAAAATGAAAATCACCAAACAAATAAAACTCACAAACCCTAAGGGTGCCAAAGCGAAAATGGAAGCCAAACAACTAGGAATCCAAGAGAAAATCTGATTTAAAAAAGTGTGTGTATGTGTTATGTGTGGTAGTGGAAGTGGGTGAAGTTCTTTAGTGAGAGAGCAGTTTTATTTAAAAAAAAAAAAAGCCTCAAATAAACGTTGGTTTCATTATGCTTTGTTCAAAGTGTTTAACTGGGAAGATCAAGTAGAAATTTCCCAGACAGAGCAGGCACTATCCATAGTACCCAGCACTTCAGGAACATTCTCTTTTGAAAAGTGCCTCTATGTTTAATTGATTTGCATTTCTATTCATTTCGGGAAAGCTCTTGCTAAATTTAATGTGATTCAAATTAAAGTTCTCAATAGAAAAATTTTTCCTCATGCTTTCTCTTTCTCCTTCACGTTCTTCTCTGACAGAAATGTTTTTGACATTAGCCCCTTCAGGCAGGGGAAGGTCACATGATGCACTGAACTTGGAAAGGAGTAATCTTTGGTTTTCATCATGTTATATATATCTGTACATCCATGATGGTACAATAAAAGTCTTGCTAATTGGTCTGAGGACCTCGGTAGTCAGTGTTCCCAGGGTTCTGTGTGTCTGCTGCCCATTGCCTCTGCCCTCATGGCTCTAACTGTCTACAGCTCTCTCTACACTCAAATATCTGATTTCAGTTATATCCTAAAAATGCTAGGAAAAGAGAAATTTTAGCATAGATCCTACTCCATATTTATATATGCTGTTGGCATGTCTCTTTATCCCTGATTTGTATTTCTGAAAACAGATTGGTAGAATCCAAAGTCCTACCAAATATTTATTTTCCTCTCTGGATCACCTCTTCTTTTCTCTGGTTCCTAATTACATCAAAAAGCGATATAGCTGAGAAAACAAGCGTGGTATCACTGAGCATGTATAATTTCTTTCTCTTGAACTGACTGTTGATATAGCTTTAAATCCCTAGATACCTGAAATGATTTTTAGTGGTAGTGCTCATATTAATACCACCCACAGAATATTCTTTTGTGTTACCACAATAATAAAGCACCACGTGTTCTTGCTAAAAATGCAAACTCCAGTCTTCCTTTCTTCCCTTTCTACTTCCCAAATGCAATTTTGGAAGGGTGTACATTTGTTTTCCTCTTGGTGAGAGATACAAAGTATGCAAGCTGGTAACCATTTGCAGCACTGAGTATAGTTGGCGCCAACTATGACAGGCTATGGCAGGCAGGAGCTGCGCCCTCTGGGTATAGCGGATATGAAGGTGGATGATGGAGATCTGAGTCCTCTCCAAATAATCTGCTTTTTGTACTGATAATAAGTCAGAGGCCACTCTTCTGAACGCTGTAAGCAGGAAGAATGAAATCTATCGTCTTTCCATAAAAATTATTCATTTTTTGATTCAGTGAGACATGCGATTGATGTAAAATCCCCAAATGTTCAACAATCCATCCTCCGATCACTTGCCTTCCACAGAGATTGCCCCTGTAACCGCGAGGCATATATTTTTCCCTGTAAGGCATATCAAAGTCTTCCTGAGTTTGGTAATATTAGCCAAATATTATATTATATATTATGTAATACATAAATATCATAGTACTTGAACACTATGCTTGGGAGCCAATTTATAGAGCAAAATCACCAACAAAAAGCACAAAAACATGTAAACAAATGTGGCACTCAACGGACCCCCAAAGGAACACTTGTTTACACATGAACAATGAAACAAGAAGGCACAGAGTCACCTTGTTCAGCCCCGGGTAGGAACATGTGTAGGGGGTGACTCAAATATTTTGCTGCCCTATGCATATGCACAAATGAATGCAAAAGTCCAGTGAACATTGATTTTGGAGTTGCAAAGAGATTTTACCGAGTAGGTGAATCTGCAAATGCAGAATCTGTGAATAATGAGGATTGATTTCCTTAACAAATACCTTGACGTTGTCTCCTAATAGTACACAGAATGTTGTCCCATTCTGTTAGTTACATGTTATTCCAGTTATGAACATAATCTATGTTCACCAAACTCTTGTCAATGAAGATTTAGAGGATTTTGTTGTTGTTGTTGTGAACAGTGCTGCAAGAATATTGTTATAAAAGTGATTTTGTGTATTTGTAAGTGTAACGGTAGCATATATTTCCAGAAATAGGATTGCCAGATCAAAGTATCTGTGAATTTTTCATTGTGATACACATTTCCCTTGCTGTTTGGTTACTTTTTAAATCAAAACACTGCTCTGCTAAAATATTGCTCTCCAGATTTTGTAAGCAAACATGTCATCTTTTAATAATAGAAGTAGAGTGTTCTTTTAAGAAGGAATATCATATTTTTAAGTGGAAATCTAAAATCTGAATTGAGCTCCATCCTGTAGAAAAAAAAGGGCAAGATTCTTTTGAATTGATTTTGATACTATGAGACAAAAGTAAGTGGGCAAAAAAATGGTGTGTTTCGCCTCACTTCATACTGGTTGCTGAGACTTGGTAGAAGTCCAATGTGTTTCAAGCAGAACATGATGATTAATAAGTGATGACAAGGTTCAAAGGCAGTCACACACCCAGGCTACTACAGGCAGCTCCCATCCCACCATGCTTTTTTTGGCAGCAGACTTATTGGTACTGGCTAATAGTAACACAAATTCTATCATCGTCCAGAGAGGAGATATGCTGCATATTCTTCCCTGTCAAGTAAAAATGTGGAAGGAGATACAGGATGACCTGGGACACATTATGGCTGGCCTATTTCGGATTGCACGATCTCTTATAACTGTCAGGAAAAGAGTACATTTTGGCACTACTTTTGATCGAGGCACTCTTATTTCTTTCTGTCTTTAACATAAACTGAAGCAGGATTTGCTATTGCTATTTGACCTGAGTTTTGACATTTTTTTCCTTTGACCTATGTGACCATAGGAATAGAAAAATTGGGGTCTTGTTTAGTGGGAGGAGATAGTTTGATAAGACACACTCCTTCCACAGGATCTGGGGACGTTAAAAGGTCTGAAATTCAAGAAATGGTCTTTGAAAAAGATGCTTGAAGAAAAATGTGGAAGGTAGATTTAGGTAGATGATAAATTCAAGAGGTATTTATGCTTAGAAAATAATCAAATCAGAAGCAGGTTGCTGGAATCAGATGAACCACTAGGAAGAGAGTAAAATATCAGAATCAGGCAATGAGTCAGAACAGATGGGTCTTGGAGGACCAGGCAGGCACTGAAGCTGAAAATGAGCTTGACGCATTGGATTATCAATTATAGGTCCACTAAAAATTGAAAACAGCGTTTAAGGAATGAAGGCAAGTTGTGTAGCTTATAAATTTAACAAGACAGATCCATACATTGACTAATGAACTGTCTCATCGTTGTATATTTAGGTTTCTATCAGGGCAAGAACTAATTTGTAAGTTTGGCCATCCTGGACTCTGTAGTTGAACTGAAGTAGGAGCACAAGGTTTTGAAGGATCATAAAGAGCTTCGATACCTTATTTGCTCAGTTTCTTAGAAAACTTCTGTGTATCAATATTACAAATTCTGCTTGAAAAAAATCCCTCAGAATTCTACTATGATAAATTCTTGATCAATTATAAATTCTTGAATATGTCATAGAAGGGCCATGTTTTTATCCCCAAGCATCATTCCAGACTCCCAGCATTCCACCATACATACCCGGATCTCTAGCTCCTCCGAATCATTAAGATTTTCTTTTAGTATGCCGTATTCTCTCTTGCCTAAAATGTCCTGTCTCTTCTGCCTACCCTTCCTTTTATCCACTTATAAGACTCACTGTTTTTTGAAGGCTTCCCTAACCATCACAGTAGAGCCAAGTGCTTCTTCTCCTCTCAGTTCCCATAACATCTTGCACAAATTGCTGTTTCTTATCTCATCTCTGCTGCCATAAATGTTATTATCTCATATGACAGATGTGGAAACTGAAGCTCAGAGAGAATACAGCAAAAAGAAACTTGTTCTGAACATCAGCTATTCTCAAGCTGTGATCACTGATTGATCTTCAAGATGTTTGTCTATATGTTCTAATTGGTATGTTTGATATTTTATGTCTTTATGTCTGCATGGGATAAACTACATGCCAGGCTGTCAAAATACAGTGGTACCTGGGTTTATTTATGATTTACCCAAAGTGATATAGCCAACAGTGCTGATGTGACTCAATCACAACTTTTCTGATTCTTCATACGCTGCTCTCTTTATTATGTTGTTACATAAATAAACCCTTTCTGTTGATTGTCCACATAAATTCTCAACTAAATTTCTACAAATTGAATGTTGTCTGGTATAATAATGAAAATGAGCACTTGGAGTTTTGTATGGCCACGAATATCACTCTACAAATTCAGGCAAGCAAGAAACAATACATGTCTTTATTTTCCATAAATTAGTTGACTCCTACATGAAGCCCATGATTCTATCCAGAGGACAGGAAATTTAATCTCAGTAATTCTTGGGCTTCTTTCTCAGGGTCTGGGACTTCATAGTATTAGATTTTTCAGAGGAGGATCATCAAGTCATATGTCTCCATAAGTTATCCTGAGACAATCAATATTTCTGACTAAATGGGCCCTTCAGGTGTATGGCTGTCTATGGCTTTGTGTCTGTGACCCAGAGAGACATCCCTCTCTGGGTTCTTATCTGCACCATACCAAGGGATTCACCACAGTAGACCTCTCTCCTTCTTCCTTTCCCATCACTGAGTGAAATACATAATTGGTGTGGGGGTCAGAAACATGGCTAGAGAAGTTTCCTCCCTAGCTATTCTAATCAATCTGCCTCTACTTTCAATCTCTTTTTTTTTTTTTTTTTCTTTTCTCATAAACCTTTTTCTAAATTTTCTAAGGGCCTAAGGTTTTGAAAACAAAGATGAGAAAGACTTGTAGGCTGCTCATCTTTTCAGCCCTTTCACATACCTTACTTCCCCTGAGCTGGCTGGTTGTTTGGAACAGGAAAGAAGCCAGGTGAAGTATGTGTGGTGAGGGGAAAGGGGTTAATAGAGTAGGATAAAAACTGTAAATCAATCTAGAAGTCCCCAAATAATAATATCATCCATAAATCAACTTTACAGTAAACCACTTTTAACTTTATAGTAAACCACTTTTCCATTTCATAGATGCAGTTATAGAGATAGGATTAGGACAAAAGAAATAAGCGTACATATCAAGATATTTCAACATCAGGCCATTAGGTCTGAAAATATGGTTATTATATCAGATATTAACAAAAACATGATTTAAAAACTTGGACTAATCCATAATTGTGCCTATAATATTTTAATTAAAGTTATGTAATAAAATCTATTTGGTTTCTGAGCTCCTGTAATTGATTTTCTTTAGGAAAAAGGTGAATTCTCTCTATACATTTGATGCTTTCATCCTGTGTAAATGTGGAACTCTAGAGCTTTTTAGTTCCTTTACAAATTTTAGTTTCCTTACATGACTTTCGTGTGGGAAGGAGACTTCCATGATGATTTCAATGTAGGAGGATAGCTTTTATCTAAACACCCTCAACCATGAATCTTAACATTTACTTATCTCCAGGGAGGTGGTGTGAGTTCCCTTGCTGTTGAATTTGGCAGAAGAACTGGGGGTCACTTCTTAGCCTTTCCCTACCTTCTTTTTGGGGTCAACCTGCCTATGAAAAGCAGGCCTTCTGACTTCTGCCTTAATATCAGTTTGACAGAGGAAGACTCCACATGGGGAGTTTTGCCTAGTTCTGCCTCAGAGTGAGTGGGTGAATTGGCCAACTCTGGGCGGTCTTGAAAAAACCGTTAGAATTCCCTTTCAAAGCCATGTTAATTGGTGTTAGTTTTGTCAGTTATATAGATGATTTTAAAACTATTCATTCTGTCTAACTTTTGTCTTATGTCTTAATTAGTTCACCCGTTGGGTAGGAAAAAACAATGACTTAATTAATTGGGTTTCTTTAAAAAAAAACCTAACCATCACTTTGAACAAGCTATTTAGTTTCTAGAATTAAAAGCTGTGCCTCATATGGAACAAGAGCAATTGGCTGAAAAGTTCAAAGTAAAAAGAAAATAGTAATAAAAATCAACTTTTCAACACATTGCCAAATAAAGATGACTGTGTTGTTTTTTATTATTTAATTTCTAAATTGAGGTCAACTAAGTCTACCATTAATTTTGTTGTCATAGTTCCAGTGTCTTTACAGTTAAATCCGTTTTATCTATTACTTTTAAAATTTCCAATTAAAAAGCAATCTGACTTATTTCACAAATATTTTTGAACATGACTCAAACATGCACTTTTATAACCTTAAACCCAATCATTTCTTTTCCCTTCTAACACTCTCATCAAACACATTTGCCACAGTGATACTGGTCAGTGTAACTTTTGCCTTTTGGGTATTCTCAGTAATGCTGGAAGTGGAGAATAGAATGACACTGACTTATTCATTCTAGATTTTATTAATGTGGCTGCAGAGCCATGGAAGCACTGAACTGATATGATCTTACCCAGTGTGTGGTAAGCTGTGGACCCAGGGAAGAATTTTCAGCCCAAATCCCCGAGGGTTTTTGGCCTTTCTTCACACTAAATAAAAAAATGATCTGTTTGAGTGAAAAGAATAGTGAGAATCTAATTTTATGAATTTTGTCTATAGAGAATAAAATCAATGCAGGTAGGAGGTAGTTGAGTTGGTTTTCTCAACAAAAATTAATATTGACTTAAAGACAATCCACGTTTCTATAAAGTGACTAGGCAATTAAGTATAGTTGTAACTTGAGATATTGCCTATACATATGTAGACCTTATGTAAATTTTTTGTGTACATTTCTTAGATCTCATAGATTGTAACTTTAATACAGCTGTGTTGCTTGGTATATAAGAGTGATGGAAAGATAACACAATATAAGTATGTAGTTTAAATAGTTTTGTGCATGGGCTCTCTATACCTTTTATCTACTGACTTTTCATTTAGAGTGACATTCAAATGAACCAATGGTTTGTTCCATTATTATTTGATGATGGTTTAAAATCTTAATTCCTTAAGCAGTGTTGGCCATTCAAGAAGTGAATTTTAGAATTAAGGCCTTTTCTCCATTATTATAACACTGCCATACTCAGTCTTTCAACACTCATCTGTTCGCTTTTTTAGTACTGAGATTCTTATTTTTATGAGACTAACTATGATTACCCATTAATAGCCTTAATAAGTTAGCAGTGGAGAATGAGTTCTCTCTGGCACATTCTTTAGGAATGAGTGATCTTGAAGGGATTTTTAAGTGGTAAATTAGCCTAATAGAAGAGTTGTTTGTAACATTCAGGGCAGGCCAATAAAAGAGGAATTTGAAAGTAGTTAGAAATTTCATGTGATTATTTAACTAATCATTTATACACTGAACAAATATTTCTTCAGCATCTACTCTAGCCCAGACACTACCATACTAGGCATTAACGTTGCAGAGCCTTATGCAACTTTTCAGGTCATCCATTTTGGTATATCTTCCATCTATGCATCCATCACTGAACATCTTATATGGGCCAGTCTCTTGTTCAGTGTTTGTCTTTCCTGCTAGAATAGAAGTTCTATGGAGGAGTTTCCAATGTTAAATGTCCATAAGCCAGCATAGCGTCTTGGGTATTGTAGCTCGATAAGTATTTGTTTAGTCAATGAATGAATATGCTAGTCCCTGTGCTTAGTGATGGAGAAATAAATGAAATAGCACACTGCCTGTGTACTATTCTAGCTTAATGCCTATTGAGAAAATTATAGTAAAAGCAGTCTTGTCATCTAAATGATCAAAGGTAAACCTTAGTGCTATTTGTCCTAAAAAAGAACCTAATTTCTTATAGCTAAAATTTTCCATTTCCACACCATAAAATTTTTTTTTATTTCCATGTCCTTTTCATTGGGCTAGGAATGCATTACCACACCTGTATTATTAACACCTTCTTTTGTCCCTGTGATTAAACTAATATCAGTCAGATACTCTTTATGTGCTGAAAGCTTTTTCTTTTCCTCCTTTTTTTCTTCTTTTCTTCCTCTTTCATTTTTTCCCCCATTTTTCTTTCCTTTATTTCTCTCCCTCCCCACCCCCTGACCCTGGCCCAGTTCACTATAGAATTGGGAAAATCAAGTATCTTTCTGAATTAATATATCTGGTGAGTTTTAAAAATATATCTGAAGAGGGTCTGAGAGTTTGGAGGCCATCATTTCTTAAAGGCTTTATTTTGTGGTATATTTATGTTCACCTACTGATGTTAGAGTGTTGGTAAATTTACATGTTACATCAAAGAGTTAAAGGTAAATCTGTCACAGATGTTGCACTGGACTTTAAATTTTTAGTTGAGAGGGGTAAAAATTTGGCAGAGTAAGCCATCTTCCCAGTACGTCCCTTGGCAATTAATAAAGCTTAACATCTCATTGTGCAAAAGTTGAAAATGTGTCTGTGCTGAGGCTTGACCAAAGGACACACCTAATAAAACACATATGTGCATTGTGTGTGTTCACATTTAGAGCTAACCACAGTAATGAAGATGTCTTCAACATTGTCTAGGAACAGCTTTGATCATTATTGTTCAAATCAAAGTGCATGCAAGAAGCTGTTATGAGGTGACCAACATCTCTGAGGAAAGGTAATGTCTGTGACTAGGAAAGTACCAGCAGTGGTACAACGTCTTCCCCAGGTGCCAACCTGAATTATATCACAATTAGAACTGGGAAAGTCTCAGGAAAGAATGCTGAATTGCAGGTGGAGACTGTTGGCTTTTTGGCCTCTTTTGACCTTTGCCCAATTCAGTGACTTTTCCTTAATTATGTTGTCAGTGCAACAGACCCTGGTAACCTGAAAGAGCCCATGTACTCCTCGGAGGAAAATATAATGGAAACATCTACAAAGTATTTGCCAACCAAGTACTTGTCAGAAATATTTACTACCTACTTAAGTCAGTGTGAAAATAAAGGAAGTCAAGAAAAAACAAGGAAATTTTTCTGACTGGGGTTTCTTGTACTCACAATGCAAAAAATTTGCAAGGACTTGAATTGCTGACATGTGAGTTTTTTCCCTTCCTATTCCTGGAATCCACTTGGGCTATGCAAAATTAGAAACATGGTATTGTAGCACTGTAGACTCCTATGAAACATAGGTAAATCTGATTTTCTACTATTTCTTTTTTTCTTAAAAAACATGGAAAAAATGAGCATTTCTACAGTTCATCACAGAAATAAAGGGATTCGGTTTACTATCCATATTGTTAAGTGGATCAAAGGTTGAAAGTTTAAACCGAATTTGGATGAATTAACTAAAAAATATAAAAAGTTAAAATCAACTCAACCTTTTAGGGCATCTATGTTAATCAAATAATCGGTTCAAATGTATTTCCTCACTATGTAGCCATTAATATTAGCATTAATTAGATATGTCATTAGGTTTTCAGGAAAAAAAAAACAAACAGACATGTATTTGATATATATTGTATGTAGCATCTGAAATGCAAAAGGTGTATTAATATCTAATAAACAGTATCAAATAATAGAAGTTTAGAAGAGTGTACCTCCTTATACATTATTTATGACCATAAGGTTAATTACATACTGACTTTATCAAAGTGGAAAATGTTATAATGGCTTTCTGATTATATGAATTATACATACTCATAAAATAAATACTTTTCTAAGTGAAACAATAGGGAAAATGGGAATAAGAAAATAAGCACATCAAATTCCACAATTCAGAGATAATTTTCATTTACATCTTCCTTGAATATTTCATAAATTTTTTAGAGTCAATAAGTCCAAAGAAAAATTAAGATCTTCTGCCATATTTCTGCTTATTGCCAGGTATTCTCAATTTCAGAATCTATCTAGCTCAAGGGACAAACCCAGGATTAAGGCCTGATTAAATTTTCTCCCCCACTTCCAGTATTCAGCGGATCATGATCAATACTCCTCTTCAAGCATTGATATTTATTCACTTCCCCCCGTTTATACTTCCACCTTCTAGTGTAAGAAAAGGTTACCTCTTGTCTGTTCCATCCAGCAGCCTACTATCCAGCCTGCCCACATTACATTATTCCCGCTAATCCAGTTGTTCCCAGTTGGAGCTATTTTTTCATCCAAGGAACATTTGTTTGCCTTTTGTTGGTTAGAACTACTCACGGCTAGTGTGCGTGTGTGTGCGCGCGCGTGTGTGCGCGCGCGCGTGTGTGTGTGGGGTGGGGGTGCTACTAGCATCTAGCTGGTAGAAGTCATGGATACTGCTAACTATTCTTTGATATCCCACAACACTCTTCCATGAAGAATAATGCAAAATCGATCAGGCCAAACTCTTGCTTAAAATCTGTCAAGTTTTCTTACTGTTTTACAATTTGTATTCAAAAGTTTTAAGTACCTGCTTACCTTGTCAGATTTAATGTAAAACTTTCTTTCTCATTTGCCTGGGTGGGGATATACTGAATTTTTCAAATTTCCTTGATCTCACTGTATTCTTTCAGAAGAGTGGTTTTGTATTTGTTCTATTATCTGTCTGGAATGCCTTCCAACCCTCTCCCTTCATATGGCCTAGGTTATCCTACTTATTTTCAGGTCTGAGTTTAAATGTCACTTCTTTAGAAGCCTTCCCTAATTCTTGAGACCAACTTAGTTCTCTGTACTGTACATACTCTTAGCATTCTATCAGTCTCTTTCATAGCACTCAAGTCGTTTATTACTCATACACTCTTCTAGTATATGGCAAACTAAATAAAAGTGTGAACTTTCTATATTGTGTATCTTCTTAATTCTAGTGTCTTGCACATACAAGGATTTCCAATGGTTGTTAGATTAATAATTATTATGGAAATCAATCTCATTAACATTTATTGTCATAATGTGTTATTTTCATAATAGATATTTGGTTGTTTTCCATCTTATCTTTGCTCCAGACTTTTTGCTGGTTTCATTGTTTGCTAAATTTTGCTATAGGGTCTCTTCCCCAACCCCTACCCACCACTCTTAGTAATTTGTTAGGTATGCTGCATATTTCGGATCAACTATAACTATAATTATTACTTATAGAACTTTAAATAATACACTTAATTATACATTTTATATATTTCCTAAATTATAAACTTTTGAAATTAAACAACAGACACCGAATTTCCTCATCATCTGCAAAGATGATGAAATTCTTTAGTTCTTATTTTCTTTTCTGGCAACATTATCTTGGATTTGGTGCCAATCTATTATTCAATTTTATTATTGTTATTACTTAAAGTCTTTCTTCATAGTATTCTTTTAACTTTCACAGTTTATATAGTGATACATATAGTAATAGTTTGGCAAAAATAAACACTACCAATATTTAAGATAAATCTATATTTATTCCTTGCTTCCCACTACTCTATTTATGCCATGTATCTTTCATTTGTTAGTTCTGTATTTGAATTTGTTGATTGCCTAGGTTGATCTCAAGTTTTTTTCCAGGAAATTATTTATCTACCTACTTATCAATCAATCAATCAATCAATCGTTTAGCGATTTCTATATTCCCTGAATATTTGAGTATCCTTCATATGTAATTAATAACTGCAGTGTTTAAATATGTAATTTGTCCAGAACTTTTTCCTTCAAAATTTTGAAGTTGTTCCATTGTCATCTGAGATTGCCAAGAATGTACAGGCAAATCATATTTGGAAGAGGTGGATGATCTCTTCCTTTTTTTCCTATCTAGGTTGAAATTTTCTTCTTGACTCTTGAAGTAAATAATATAGATCATGATATTATCAAGGTGTATCTTGGTATTTGTTGCTCTTTTCTTTCTCTGATGAGGAGGGTCTGTTCAGTTGCAGATTCAGGTCTTAATTTCCTGTAAGTTTTCTTTTTTAAAAATATGTTTTGTTTTATTTGTTTATATCCTTTTTTTCTTTTTTCTTTTTTCTTTTTTTTTTAATATGACATTTATTGTCAAATTGGTTTCCATACAACACCCAGTGCTCATCCCAACAGGTGCCCTCCTCAATGCCCATCACCCACCCTCTCCACCCTCCCACCACCCATCAACCCTCAGTTTGTTCTCAGTTTTTGAGAGTCTCTTATGTTTTGGCTCCCTCCCTCTCTAACCTTTTTTTTTCCTTCCCCTCCCTCATGGTCTTCTATTAAGTTTCTCAGGATTCACATAAGAGTGAAAACATATGGTATCTTTCTTTCTCTGTATGACTTATTTCACTTAGCATCACACTCTCCAGTTCCATCCATGTTGCTACAAAAGGCCAGATTTCATTCTTTCTCATTGCCACATAGTATTCCATTGTGTATATAAACCACAATTTCTTCATGCATTCATCAGTTGATGGACATTTAGGCTCTTTCCATAATTTGGCTATTGTTGAAAGTGCTGCTGTAAACATTGGGGTACAAGTGCCCCTATGCCTCAGCACTCCTGTATCCCTTGGGTAAATTCCTAGCAGTGCTATTGCTGGGTCATAGAGTATCACATTGGCACAAAAAAAGAAACATAGACCAATGGAATAGAATAGAGACTCCAGAATTGGACCCACAAAAGTATGGCGAACTAATCTTTGACAAAGCAGGAAAGTATATCCAATGGAAAAAAGACAGTCTGTTTAACAAATGGTGCTGGGAGAACTGGGCAGCAACATGCAGAAGAATGAAACTAGAACACTTTCTTACACCATTCACAAAAATAAACTCAAAATGGATAAAGGGCCTGAATGTGAGACAGGAAACCATCAAAACCCTAGAGGAGAAGCAGGAAAAAACCTCTCTAACCTCAGCCACAGCAATTTCTTACTTGACACATCCCCAAAGGCAAGGGAATTAAAAACAAGAATGAACTATTGGGACCTCATGAAGATAAAAATCTTCTGCACTGCAAAGGAAACAATCAATAAAACTAAAAGTCAACCAATGGAATGGGAAAAGATATTTGCAAATGACATATTGGACAAAGGGCTAGTATCCAAAATCTAAAAAGAACTCACCAAACTCCACACCCAAAAAACAAATAATCCAGTGAAGAAATGGGCAGAAAACATGAATAGACACTTCTCTAAAGACGACTTCCAGATGGCCAACAGGCACATGAAATGATGCTCAACGTCACTCCTCATCAGGGAAATACAAATCAAAACCACACTCAGATACCACCTCACTCCAGTCCGAGTGTCTAAAATGAACAAATCAGGAGACTATAGATGCTGGAGAGGATGTGGAGAAACGGGAATGCTTTTGCACTGTTGGTAGGAATGCAAACTGGTGCAGCTGCTCTGGAAAACGGTGTGGAGGTCCCTCAAAAAATTAAAAATATATCCCTTCTTTAGCTACATCAGATTGCTGTAGGTTCACTCATATTTCTTTGTTCTCCATTTCCATTACCTTCCCAATTCTTTCTTCTCTTTCACTTTGTATTTTTCTTTCTGCAATTTTTCTGAGGATGTCTTTCTTACAAATTTCAGTGTATATTCTCTTCCCTATTGAGTTTCTATTGCAAGTTAAGGGTGCAATTGCATTATTATCCATTGCATTTCCTTGCTAATTTAATAACTGTTTTTTCAGTTGATAACTGTTTCATCTTGTTTTCTCACCTAATAACTCATTGAATCTTTTGTTTCAGAGTCCCCATCATGCTTTATACATTTGACAACATGGGTCAGTTATATTAAAATTTCTTCTGGTTTTCTGGAATGATAAATTAAACCTTAAAGTATGATCTTGATCTAGCTTTCTTCATGGTATTCTTTTTTTCCTTCCCCACTCCCACAACTATAATCCACTCTCATCGTATCCTGGAAGTATTACATACTTTTATATTTATTTTGTTCATTTAACTCATCTTAGAATTAGATGTTCTCTCTTGACATGTTATATAGCCCACTTAACTCTTACCTAAATCCTTTTCTTAAACTTTGAACAGAGCTGGATATTGATATCCATTTGTTCAGCCACTCATCTGCAGAAGATTTTGGAACAGTACTTTGAGCAATGAGTGATTATTTATTTGGGTATTCTTAACTCTATGCTTCTCTGGAATCATCTGCATTAAGAACTACCTTTCCAAATTGTTGGCATACAATTTTGAATCAGATAAAGGCTCTTAAATTTTCTTCAAAATCTATTTACTCAACCATACTGTTCTTCTGTCAAGTTTTTATTTGATGGTAAGTCAGGTTTGTAGGATATATTATACCTCATTGGCTTTTGTTTTTGGAACAATTCCAAAACTCCTACTGTTTTCTATACTTGGTATTAATAAACAACAATATCCTCTTTCAAAATGTGTATACTGATTTGCCCACTGCTCAGATAAAATTATAAGGGTGAGGTGTGGTGTTTTTGTTTGCTTTTGTTTGTTTTTTTTTTTTTTTCTTTTGATCAACAATGGAATGAGAGGGACATTTAATTTCCCATAATAAACTAGAAAATAAGAAAAACTATACAAAGTAATGGTTTTTATATACTGTGGAAAATAGACACCGCAGTACTGTGATGCTTGAGAAATGGTAAGAAAACAAGGTTGGCCCTACAATGGTTTCTAGACCTTTTACAACAGGATTGGAAGATGTTTAGGTTTTTACTAGCCAGAATTGAAAATCCTCGCTGATCACTCAAGGCATTCTCTAGACACCCAAAAAGATTGTGCCCTACAAATGTGGCTAACCATTACCTAGGGTATAAGCTACTCTATAAGTAGTCTAACAAAGTTAAGTTTAATCACACTTAATCTTAAAGTGTTTAACTGATTACAAGAATAAGATGAATATCCTTTCAAGGAACTAAGCAAAGTCTAGACAACAACCCAAAGTTCACAATGCCTGGCTTTTGATTAAAAATTATTAGATATGCCAATAAACAAGACATTTTGACACAAAATACAGAAAGATCGGTGTATAGAAAAAGTCCACAAATGAAAGTGAGGGGGTTACTGATATGTTATTATAAAAATGTTCAACTACATAAAGGAAAATATGAAGATAGGTAAGAAATGGAAGACACAAAAAGAACAAAATAGAACTTCTAGAAAATATCTAATATCTAAAATGAAATAGTCACTGGTGGCAATAGCAGCAGATTAGAATCTTTAGAAGAAACTCAATAAACTGAAATAATAGCAACAAAAACTATGCCACATCAAACACAGTGAAAACAAGTTCTGGAAAATAATGAACATAGATTCAGTGACCTGTGTGACCATATGCAGCATTCTAATATATGTGTAATAAGAGTACACTAAAGGAGAGTGTCAGAAAAAAGATTTAAAGAAATGATGGCAAAATTATTTCAGAGTTGATGACAATTGAATACACCAAGGAGTTAAAAACCTCTCCAAGCAGGATTAAAACAAAGAAAAACACACCAGGAACCAAATAATAAAATTTGCAAAAAAAAAAAAAATGTAAAAAATAGAATTTCATAAAAGTACCTAGAGGAAAAAATATGCATTACATATAGCAGAATAAAGACAAAAGGACTATAAACTTTTTATCAGAAACTATGCAAGAGAGAAGACAATGGGACAGAAATCTATGTAAAGTACATAAAAAAAAACAAATGAGAACAACCAACAGCAGCCTGTCAACCAAAATTTTCTACCCTGTAAAAATGTCAAATAGCATGATTTAGACTTAAACCTAACCACACTAATAATTACATTGGCTATCAATAGTTTAAACACTCCAATTAAAAGTAAGAGTTTATTAAATTGGATTATAAAGCATAAACTATATACTGCCCTCGGAAAACTCTCTTAATATTTAAGGAAACAGGTTAAAGTTAGAGGGATGAAACAAGATATACCATATAAATATAATAATCCTAAAAATGTTGACTTCACAACAGGAATAAAGTAGTACATTTCTAATAATAAAGGGTCAATTCACTAATTAGATTTAGTAGTTCTAGATGTGTATACAATTAATAATAGAGCTTTAAAATTCATGAATCAAACACTGACAACTGAATGGAGAAATAGCTAAATCTACAATTATATTTGGAGAGTACAACATTTTTCTGTCGGTAATCAATAGGGCAGGTAGACAGAAAATCAGTAAGGATATTGAAGACTAGAACAACATTGTCAACCAACTTGACCTGAGTGACATTATAGAATATTCCACCAAGCAACTGAAGAATGCACATTCTTTTCAAGTACACATAAAAACATTCTTAAAGCTAGATCATATGCTGTCATAAACCGAGTCTTGATAAATTTAAAGGACTGAACCTGATCAAAGTATGTTCTTTGTCCACACATAATTAAATTAGGAATAAAGCATAATAAGATATCTAGGAAAACTTTAAATATCTGGAAATAAACAACATGTCTCTAAATTCATAGGTCAAGGATGAAATCGCAAGGGAAATTAGAAAATATTTAGAAATGAGTGAAAGCAAAATATAACAAACAAAATTCTAAGATTCAGCTAATGCAATATATGGAGAAAAATTTATGGCATTAAGTGCTTATAGTAGAATAGAAGCAAGATCTAAAATCAATGATCTGTGTTTCCAATTTAAGAAGAAAGAAAAGAAAGAGCAAATTAAATCCAAACAAAAAAAAGAAGGCTATAATAAGAAATCAGTGAGAGAGAAAATGAAAAAACTTAATGAAACTAAAAGCTTATTCTTCGAATAAACAATAAAATTGAAAAACTTCTAACTAGATTAATCAAGAGAAAAGAGAAGACAGAAATTACCAATATAATGAATGAAAGATGGACATCAACACAGATTCAAATGACATTAAAGGGATAATAAGGAACTATTATGAGCAATTGTATATTAATAAGTTATGCTATTGTACTCCCTACAGGAAATGGGCAGACACAAATTACCAAAACTGAATCAAGAAGAAACAAAAAATCTAGTGTAGGTGTACAATTTGTTAATTCAACATTACATACAAAAAAAAAAAAAAAGAAATAAAATATCTAAATAGCTTGATGTCTATTAAGGAACTTGAATTAATAAGTAAAATCTTCTCACAAAGACTTCAGGCTAAAATGGATTTGCTGGTGAATTTTATTGGACATTTAAGAAAAATAATCGCACTAATTCTACCAAAGTCTTTCAGAGAAAAGGGCAGGAAGGAACTCTTTCTAGTTCATTGTATGAGGGCAGCATCCCTGTGAATTGAAAATCTGCAAAGACATTACCAAAAAAAGAACTGTATACCAGGATTCTCAAAAATACAGGTGCAAAATCTCTTAAATACTAACGAACCAAATGCAACAATATGTAAAAAAGGTTAACACATCAGATATATGACCACATAGTATTTATACCAAGAATGCAAGGTTAGTTTTACATTTGGAAATATATCTCACCATATAAGAGAGTAGAAGAGAAAATCTATATAATCATCTACATAGAAGCAGAAAAAGCATTTGACAACCATTCATGAGAAAAACTATCTCCAAATTAGAAACAGAAGAGAATTTCCTTAATCTGATAAAGAGCATCTACAGAAAAATATAGCACTGATGCCATATACTTAATCATCAGACTGAATATTTTGCTCTAAAATTGGGTAGAAGGCAAGATTGTTCTTTCTCATCACTGTTAGGCAACATCTCCACAAAAAGTACAAAAAAAGAATAAAAGACATTTAGATTGGAAAGGAAGAATCAAAATTTCTCTACTTGCAAATCACATAGTTGTTATTTAGAAAATGCTATGAAAAATACATCAAAGCTATTGTATTTAATAAATTAACTTAAAATTACAGGATAATAGGTCAATATACCAAAAAATCCAATTTTATTTTTATTTACTAGCAATGGAAAATTGGAGGTAAAATCAAAACTAATATTTATAGCATTAAAACCATAAAATACTTAAAGACAATTTGAAAACAATGCATGCAAGAATTATATACCAAAAACTATAAAACATCTCTGAGAGAAGTTAAAAACAAAAATTGAGAACTATATAAAATCATGAATTGAGAGACTAAAGTTTTAAAAAGTCTGTTCTCCAAAGATTGATCTACAGAGTCAATGCAATCTCAAGATTTCTACAGGTATTTTATAGAAATTGACAAGCTGATTCTAAAACTTATATGGGAAAACGAAGGACCTGAAATCGCAAAAAGAATTACAAAAAAAAAAAAGAAGACAAACTCTAATTGATTTCAAGGCTTATAAAGCTACAATAATTAATATAGCAATCAATGAAAGACAAACACTCACAAGAATGGGACAGAATGTAGTTCAGAGATAGACACATGCATATATTATTAATTCATGTTTTTTACAAATGTACCAAAGTGATGCGATTTTTTTTGGTCAAATTGTGAGGAATGGCTAATTGATTATCCATATTCAGAAAAGGAATTTTGATCCTACCTCATACTACATGCAAAAATTAACTGAGACTGGATCAGAGAGTTAAACATAAAATTGAAAAGTATATAACACAAACCAACAGGGAAGGAAAACTTTTCTTGATTTTGGGATAGATACAATTTTTTGGAACAGAACATAAAGCACAAAATATAAGAGAACAAACTGATAAAAGGTACATATGTATATATAAAAAAAAAATTTGCTCACAAAAAATACTTAAGAAAATGACAGGTAGGGGCGGTGTTGGCGCTCTGTGCTGACAGCTCGGAGCCTGGAGCCTGTTTGGGATGCTGTGTCTCCCTCTCTCTCTGCCCCTCCCCTGCTGATGCTCTCTCTCTCTCTCTCTCTCTCTCAAAAAAATTAAAAGTGTTTAAAAAAACCCCAGAAAATGACAGGGGGAAAATATTTTCAGTATCTATATCTGACAAAAGATGCATGTCCAGAGTATGTGAAAAATTAAGAAAAGGTTGAACATGGCATTAAAAAATGTATACAAAATTGTCAATAATCACATGAAAAGTTGCTTAACATCATTAACCTTCTGAAAAAATGCAAACTAAAACCACAATTAAATACTATTATATAATATTATAATGATTAAATTATAAAGTCTATGAAGGTCTATGGAAAAACTTGTACACAAACGTTATAGCAATTTTATGATACCATTGATTGGAAATATCTCAAATGTTCTTCAGCAGTTGTATGGGTAAACAAATGGTTGTGTATGTTTACAATGGAGTGATACTCAACAGTGTAAAGGAATAAACATACTGAAATAAGCAATCATATGAATGAATTACAATAAATCCCGTGGTGACACCAAAAAAAAAAAAAATCCTGCACAGATATAAATCCTGATTTAAAATTTTATTTATATGAACCTCCAAAACAGTCGTATTTAATCTAGAGTGAAACTGCCAGGTGGCTCAGTTGGTTGAGCGTCCAGCTTCAGCTCTGGTCACGATCTCACTGTTCATGAGTTCGAGCCTTGTGCCGGGCTCTGTACTGACAGCTCGGAGCCTAGAGCCTGCTTCAGATTCTGTGTCTTCCTCTCTCTCTGCCCCTCCCCTGCTCACACTCTGTCTCTCTGTCTCTGTCTCTCTCTCTCTCAAAATTAACTAAAAAACATTAAAAAAATTAATCTAGAGTGAAAGAAAGCAGGTCAGTGTTTTCCTGAAGCTGGGCAGAAGGGGAAGAACTGATGGAGAGGGGCACATGGAACCTTTTGAGGGTGATGGAAGTGGCCTAGATTATGGTGAAGATTACCCAAGCGCATAAACATGTCAAAACTCATTGAAATACACACTTTAAAGTGTGTATTCACTTTATGTCAGAAATACTTAAGTTGCTGTCTTTCAGTGTATTTGCAGGGACAAGGTACTAGTAAATACTCTGGAGCTGGAGAATATAAGTGGACTTATTTATAAGTATGCACGGTGTACATACAGCCTGGAGACCCTTAAAAATGATTCAGTAGATGTGTGGGTGTGGAGGTTGGAAGAGCTATGATTTATACAGGTGGATTACAGACCCAGTAACACGTGATATGGTAAAAATCCTGATGTGACCTCATTCATTTCTGAAGCCTGGTAAAGTCTGAAGTTATAGGAATTACATCCAAGGAAACAGAATCACTCTTTTTCCTTAAGTGTAAAAAGCAGCTGATAATAGATTTTCTAATACAATTTCGTTGTGGTCCTCCCTGGAAAGAGAGCAATGGATATGTCATATATCTCAAAGCATCTGTAGTGTGTTTTAAATTCAGTTTATACCGATATCTGTGATTAGTAGAGTAATGAAAATAATTTGGAATTGCTAAGCAATGGTTTATACAAAACCATAATGTTAGAGCTAGAAAGGATCCAAAATATTTAATCCAATGTTCCATTTCAAATATGGTGATAGAAGGCTTTTTGGTGGGTGGTGGATTGCATTATAATCCTTGATTTTTTTAATCTTTCTATCTAAGCCTGTTGACATATGGTTCTGGAGTTACTTACGTAAAAGTGGGATGTATTTCCTTACCTTTGGCATTTGGCCGTGGGACTTGGTTTGGCTAATAAGGCAGAAGTGACAGTGTTCCAGTGCCAAACCCTGAGTGGATTCAAACTGGTTCCTTTATCACCACAAAAAGAACATTCCGGGGTTAAACTACTGGTCCAAGAAAAAGGATGAAACAGGTGGAGCAGAGTTGCCCAGTTGAGCTGTTCAATCTAAGCCAAGTCTAGAATCACAGATCCCTAGGCAACCTGCAGAAGAAATGCCTTACTCGTATCATATTGGCTTCCCAATGTTCGATAAAATAGCTTATTTGGAGAGAGTCAGAATGGTATAACATAAGCCAAGGGGCTAGAAATACTCTAGTATTTCTAAAGTCTCAAGTCTAGTCTCAAGTCTAGTGTTTCTCCATTAATTGGAGAATGGACTTGTACTAACTATATATGCAAGAGTATAAGGCCCAAAGCAAAGACAAAGAAAACAAAATTAGCTTTGATGCACATATAATCTACCAGAAGCTCAATATTTTCAGGTATTCAAATGCTTTATTTTGGGGGTGGCACAGCTTGAAAGCTAACTCTTCTATTGCGTATCACCTATGGCCACATTGTGATGGACTCTGAAGCTGTGGGAAAATAGGAGGCAATTTTTAAAACAATGAAGACCAGAGACAAAGAAGTCATGTTTCTTGGGAGAAGATAATTCTTGGTGTCATTTCTCTCAGAAGTTATTTTATTTTATTTATTTATTTAAAAAAAATTTATTTTTTAAATTTACATCCAAGTTAGTTAGCATATAGTGCAACAGTGATTTCAGGAGTAGATTCCTTTGTGCCCCTGACCCATTTAGCCCATCCCCCCTCCCACAACCTCTCCAGTAAGCCTCAGTTTGTTCTCCATATTTATGAGTCTCTTCTGTTTTGTCCCCATCCCTGTTTTTATATTTTGTTTCCCTTCCTTTATGTTCATTTGTTTTGTCTCTTATTAAAGTCCTCATATGAGTGAAGTCATATGATATTTGTCTTTCTCTGCCTGACTAATTTCACTTAGCAAAACACCTTCTAGTTCCATCCATGTAGTTGCAAATGGCAAGATTTCTTTCTTTTGGATTGCCGAGTAATACCCCATTGTGTATATATACCACATCTTCTTTATCCATTCGTCCATCAATGGACATTTGGGCTCTTTCCATACTTTGGCTATTGTTGATAGTGCTGCTATAAATGTTGGGGTGCATGTGTCCCTTTGAAGCAGCATACCTGTTCCCTTGGATAAATACCTAGTAGTGCAATTGCTAGGTTGTAGGGTAGTTCTATTTTTAATTTTTTGAGGAACCTCCATACTCTTTTCCAGAGTGGCTGCACCAGTTTGCATTCCCACTAGCAGTGCAAAAGAGTTCCCTTTGTCCGCATCCTCCACAACATCTGTTGTTGCCTGAGTTGTTAATGTTAGTCATTCTGATAGGTGTGAGGTGGTATCTCATTGTGGTTTTGATTTGTATTTCCCTGATGATGAGTGATGTTGAGCATTTTTTCATGTGTCGGTGGCCTTCTGGATGTCTTCTTTGGAGAAGTGTCTATTCATGTCTTTTGCTCATTTCTTCACTGGGTTATTTGTTTTTTGGGTGTTGTGTTTGATAATTTCTTTATAGATTTTGGATACTAACCCTTTATCTGATATGTCGTTTGCAAATATCTTCTCCTATTCCATCAGTTGCCTTTTAGTTTTGCTGATTGTTTCCTTTGCTGTGCAGAAACTTTTTATTTTGATGAGGTCCCAATAGTTCACTTTTGCTTTTGTTTCCCTTGCCTCTGGAGACGTGTTGAGTAAGAAGTTTCTGCGGCCAAGGTCAAAGAGGTTTTTGTCTGCTTTCTCCTTGAAGATTTTGATGGCTTCCTGTCTTACACTTAGGTCTTTCACCAATTTTGAGTTTATTTTTGTGTATGGTGTAAGAAAGTGGTCCAGATTCATTTTTCTCCATGTTGCTGTCCAGTTTTCCCAGCACCACTTGCTGAAGAGACTGTCTTTATTCCATTGGATATTCTTTCCTGCTTTGTCAAAGATTAGTTCGCCATACTAGTTGGACCCACGTTTGTGGGTCCATTTCTGGGTTCTCTATTCTGTTCCATTGATCTGAGTGTCTGTTTTTGTGCCAGTACCATACTTTCTTGATGATTACAGCTTTGTAATACAGCTTGAAGTCCAGGATTGTGATGCCTCCTGCTTTGGTTTTCTTTTTCAAGATTGCTTTGGCAATTCGGGGTCTTTTCTGGTTCTGTACAAATTTTAGGATGATTTGTTCTCACTCTGTGAAGAATGCGGGTGTTACTTTGATAGGTATTGCAGTGAATATGTGGATTTCTTTGAGTAGTATTGACATTTTAACAATATTTGTTCTTCCTATCCAGGAGCATGGAATATTTTTCCATTTGTTTGTGTCTTCTTCAATTTCTTTCATCAGCTTTCTACAGTTTTCAGTGTATGGATTTTTCACCTCTTTGGTTAGATTTATTCCTAGGTATTTTATGGTTTTTGGTGCAATCATAAATGGGATCAATTCCTTGATTTCTCTTTCTGTTTCTTCATTATTGGTGTATAGGAATGCAACCAATTTCTTTGCATTGATTTTATATCCTGTAACTTTTCTGAATTCATGAATCAGTTCTGGCAATTTTTTGGTGGAATCTTTTGGGTTTTCCATATAGAATATCATGTCATCTGCGAAGAGTGAAAGTTTGACCTCCTCCTGGCTGATTTGGATGCCTTTTATTTCTTTGTGTTGTCTGATTGCAGAGGCTAAGACTTCCAATATTATGTTGAATAACAGTGGCGAGAGTGGACATCCCTGTCTTGTTCCTGACCTTCAGGGGAAAGCTCTCAGTTTTTCCCCGTTGAGGATGACATTAGCGTTGGATCACTTGTATATGGCTTTTATGATCTCCAGGTATGCTCCTTCTATCCCTACTTTCTTGAGGGTTTTTTTTATCAAGAAAGGATGCTGTATTTTGTCAAATGCTTTCTCTGCATCTATTGAGAGGTTCATGTGGTTCTTGTTCTTTAGAAGTCATTTTATTTTGAATAAGATAAGTACAATGTTTTTATTCACAAGAGGTAAACTACAGGGATCACTGAGATATGAAAATTAGAAAAATTTAGTGTGAGTGGGGTAGAGCAGAACTGCCTTCTCTTTTCAGTGTGGCTACTAACTAGCATGGGCAAGGTGATCAGGTGAACTTAACCTGACTTTGTGGGAAGCCTGGAGAGTGCATCTAAAGCACAGTAGGAGACCCAGCCTAGATCAACTCAAATAACCACATAGTAAACCTGAACCAAGCACAAGATGGATTCAATGCAGCAAAAGCAAATGATAAATATAAAACAAAACCAAACAAAAAGTAAATAAAGAACAAACTTCCCAAGCCCACACATTTTCTGATCAGACAGAATAAAGTATCTTCTATTTAAGTAATGCCAAATATGAAACAGATAAAAGATAAATGGAATAAGCAGGAAAGCAGCTATAAAGTCATATAAAGGAAAATCCTTTCATATTTAAAATCTGACTTCAATAAAGCAAAGAGAAAGAAATTTTGCAGTCAGCAAAATTAAAAAAATAAAAAAAGAAACAAGAAAAGATCCTACTGAAGATTACTATGAATTCCTCAATAACCATCATAAGACCTGGCCACGGGGCATCCTGGCATCTTAACAGTCTGACATTGCGTGAAACGAGCTAAGTGAACCAGGGGAGTCTAGAACTAGGGAATTAATTGCACAAAGGGGCTGGCCTCAAAGGGAGTGGCTGGTTGCTGCCCTAGGCTTCTGGCATTGGAAAACAAAACCAACGGGAGTGAACTTAAGCAAAAAAATCCCCAAATCCCAAAACCAAAACCAACCAAACAACCACACAAACCAAAACCACAGCAAAAACCCTATTTACTAGGAAGATGTAGAGTTATCTTTTACAAAACCGGAGATTATGGAATATATTTGCTTTTAGGCAGGATAAATTGCAAGTCCATGTACCTAGTCTCATTCTTCCTGGGTCTCATGGACTCTTGCTTCTGATTTTCTCTCCATACTTCTCCTCTCCGGGTGGTCTATCTTTACCTACTCCTCTGTGATCCTAGCAGAAGATGCCTCATTCCTGCTGTTAGGGCATGTCCTCGGTTAAGTGGACTGCCAGGCAGACCTAGAATGTCAACTCCCAAATTTCCAGGAAATGTAATTTTATTGGTTTATTTTCAGTGCTGTGCCCATTTCTGGTCTATCAGTTATGCCCAGGACAGGGCGTTCACATGGTCGTATTGTATCAACCGGCCGCCAGAGGCATGGCTCCCCTATGTGGGTGCAAAGTGTCAATCTCCATAGGAAGATAATTGTCATGGGTTGGGAAATATTGTCTGAGATGTCTCTCTAGTATTATTCCTTGGCTACCGACAAATAACTCTCCTTCTTCCTTTGTATATACAAATATTCTGAAGCATGTCTCTGACTGCAAAAGCCCTGTACCATTTCCTACTGCATGGCAAGCCAGAGGCCCAGGCAATGATAGTGTGCAGAGGAAATCCTCAAAGACTACTGCCACCTGTAACTTATAGTGGGGTAGGTGGGGTGGGGGAGTGAAGAGAAAACTGTCATAAAAAAATTCCATTTAGCTAAAGGGGCAAAACCAACATCTATAACATAGCTCATGCAGTCATGTGTCCAAAGGAGAAAATGCACCTGAATATAGGCACACAGGAAAGTAAATTAAAAAATCAACTATTTGTTGTAGCACATGTTAATTGGTTTATAGATTTGCCCACTATTTGTTTTCCTCTACTTACTGGCTTTTTGTTGTTCAAGATATTCAGGGAACCACTAGGAAAATTTGGGGTTGGTACTCTTTTGCGGTGACATGTCTCCTTAGCAGAATATTTCTTTATATCTTTGTATCCAGTCTTAGAGCTTGTAGAGGGGGTGTAATTTACTGCCCATAGTTTCTGCTTTTTTTTTTTTGTAGCTGGTATGCTTATGATACTACAACTCATATAACAATAGCTTCAGTTTCATTTATGAGCCTTTGGTTTACTATAAGATGTTTCAAGAACCCTTGAAAAGTCATGATTTGGGAATATCCTTGCCTATTTGAATTAAAAGTGAGATTTGAGCCATGTGTAGTGTGAGACTTGAATTTCTTAGCAGCAAATTCTGGATGCCTCTCTGTCTCTATTATTCCCTTCTAAATGGCCTTAACCTCAGGGCCATAGAGAATAAAGACTTGGAGATAGTGTAGGCTGTATTTACATTCATCTTTAGAGATCAAGGCATTTGGTTTTATCTTTATTTCTTGTGTGTTTTGATTTATTTAGGTTATTTTCATTCCACTGGAGCTGGGCTGTGGATAAAGTATCCTGCAATCCTTGGAGGAACCTGACTAATAGTCCCACAGCTGGATCCTTTTAGTTATTTCTATTCTGAATTGCCAGGAGCCTACATTTTCTCAATCAGTTCATTAAAGCTTTTTTTACAGTAGAAGGTTTATTAGTAAAGATAATTCAGGGTGTTGGGACAGCCAGGTGGCTCACTCAGTTAAGCATCTGACTCTTGGTTTTGGCTCAGGTCATGATCTCACGGTTTCATGAGTTCGAGCCCACATCCAGCTCTTGCCGACAGTATGGAACCTGCTTGGGATTCTCTGTCTCCCTCTCTCTCTGCCCCTCCCCCATTTGTGCTGTCTCTGTCTCTCTAAAAATAAATGAATAAACTAAAAAAAAAGATAATTCTGGGTATTGACGGATAACCCCCAAATCTTGGTTTAGCACAGTAAAAATTTCTAACTCACAAAGTCTAGCTGGCTATCAGTGGAGAGGATAGTCATTCAGGGATTTAGGATGACTCTGTCTCATCTTAAGAAATTTGCTTGCAAGGACTTTGTTGGATTCTACCTCAAATTAGTAGATGTAGGAAGAGACAGAGAATTGATCATGAAGGCTTTGCATGGCCAGGGTCCAGAAATGTAAGGCTCTTTCCCATTGTCCAGAACTCAGTCACATGACCCTAAATAATTGCAACAGAGGAAAGAAAAAGTGTGCCCTGGAGGAAAATGACATTAATTTGATGAACTGGAAGCAGTGTCTGCAACTACAACAATCCTCTCTTTTGGTGACACACTATGTGTCACCTTTTGTTTCCATAGAGAGAGAGAACCCAAAGTTCCACCTGCTCACTACATTTTCTCCAAGCCCAGTGACCTTTATCCAGTGACCTTAGAACTCGAAAGACAAGTTATCTGCTCTGTGTTTTCCCCTACATAACTATGAACCAGAAACAGATAACAGCAATTAATGTCCCATGCAGGAACAGATTAAATGGTAGAGACATGGCAATAATTGGCTTATACAAGCTGCAAAATCCTACCCAAAGAATAAGGAAAGTTCCCTGAATAGAACCTGCTTCTTGTCTTTTAGAGAAACTGCCTTGTTTGTTGTTCTCTGTGAACTCACCCTCCACCTTCTGGGAGATGATTCCTTTTTTATTGTTCTCCATGGACACCTCTGAAACGGACACTGGGGACTATTCTCTCCTGAGTGGCCACTCAGTTTTCAGAGCCCATTTCCTGCTAGTGCACATTTGAAAGCCCAAAATTTATATTAAGACTACTACAGACAAATATGTATTAAGGCTGGGATTTGCTTTTGGTTAATACAATTCCTTTATAAACTTAGTAATGTGCTAATTACTTGCTTGCACTAGCTTTCATGTGCCAGTGACCACCAGCCAAATTCCTTCCTAGATATATTTCTCAAGCTTGATTTATGTCATTTTTTTCTTGCCCTCATGTTTTGTCCTCAGCTTATAATTGGCCACTTTATTGCCTTCTGAAATAATAGATTGGGTGGCTACACTCTGAATCTGATTTTTGCGGGGCTGAGTTCTACAGGACTTTTGTAGCTCAAAATCGTTTTAATTCTTTTTGCTTGAAGTCTGAAGCAGGCAGTATTGTAACTTGCAAGCCCCCAAATTTGTGGATTCCCTTTCTTCCTCTGTCTACCTGGATATAAAGGATTCAACAAAGGAGTCAAAGTGTTAGGGCACAGTGGAGACCTGATGGCCTGAGTTTGTACCTGTGAGTTATTGTGGGTAGGATATTTGTTCAAGGTTGCTGCCTAACAAGAATTTTTGCTTGAGCAAGGAATAAACTTTTAGTATGCCAAGATTCTGAAATTTTGATGTTATTTGTCACAGCACTTAGCCTCTCTTTACTGATTACAGGGGCACAGCATAGAATTTTCTGATCATATATTTCTTGACCTGGACATCAGCCATCTCTCGGTATAGGCCCTAATTTTCTCCACTTTCAGTGTAAAAAAACTTGGATGAGAGTTTATGTCTTTCTGGTTTCCTATACTGATGATATCTGAGACTTACCAAGGGCACTGTCACATTTTTCCAATGTCTTTCCAAATACTGCTAGGTGCAGACCCGTGCAGGAGGGATCCTCACAGCTATGCTGTTGGGTCTCAGCCAACACCCCACTCTGTCTTAGAGATGGTTACTAGAGACACCATTTCCTGGTATGAATGTATTGCAAGGATTTAAAGATATTTTATAGAATGCAAAAGTAGAAAATAAAGATGAGCCTTGGGAATAGAAAGCCATCAGGAATTGGAAAATAGTGAGGAACTGGAGCCCTTTCGCCCAGGGGCTCCCTGGTCTTTGCCTCCAGTTCTCTCTGTACGTCAGCTTTACTCTTGTCTTCTGAAGATGCTTTTCCTGCACTTCTTCCACTGGCTGCCCTGCAGTTTCAACGTGCAACTTCCATGCAAGTGAGTAACTCCTACTAGAAGAGGACCTCTCAGTCCTGATTCTGAAATCCAAGAGTGAGCATCAGTTGCAGACTGGTTGGTCTAACTCAGTCCGACCCCAATGTCCAGCTGCAACCTGTAAGGTGGGGGCTTGGGTCATGTAGTACAAACATGTCTGTATGAGGTCCAATCCTTTGAAATGTGAGCGAGATTCCCCAGGGGGGAAAAAAAAGGAAGGTTACAAACCAGACAGATACTTTGTAAGATTTATGTGCTGATTAGCCACAACACCCAGGGGGTCTGATAAGTTCATGTCCAATTTGGGCTGATGGCTGATGTCTACATATAAGTGAAAAAAATTGTTCTATTTTCTATTTTATTCAAATGAAATGCTGTGGAGTCAGAAATCCTATGGTGTGGCAAAAAAACACAAACACAAACAAAAAAAAACACACCCAAAGAAACCAAAACAAAAACCCAAACCAAACCAAACCAAAAAAAAAACAAAAAAAACAAACCCCAAACAAAAAAAAACCCCGAAAGACAGCAACAAAAAATACAACAGCAAAAAAACAACCACCATGGATTTAAAATCAGAAGACCTGGTATCAGTTGTGGCTTTGCTTTTATGCTGAAAGTATGACATTAGACAAAACATGTAACCTTTTCAGGTCTCAGATTTTAGTGCCTGAAATTGGGCTAAGGGTCCCACAGTTCCTCTTTGTAGATTTGCTAGAACTTAACTGGGTGTTTTGACTATGTGTTTTGACAAATACTAGCTGTTGCTGTGCAGCTGGTGATAGTTTTATTTTTAAGACCTCGGGCTGTCTTTCTGATGAACTGAGTGAACAAATGTATTCTAAACACCCAAATTCATTAACCTTATCCCAGTCCCCATACACTTATTTCAGTGCAACTGGATCTTTCCCAAGCGGGCACTAATTTCTAAGCAATCCAATGCGGAAAATCTATAAATTAAACCTTAATTCACTATTAAAACCATATTTGCTTAGATTACATAACTGTCAAATCCGAGAGTCTTATCTACCACAAATGAGATTTTCCTAAATGTGTTTTTAATCACTTTGTTTTCATGTACCACAAGTGTATTATCTAATCTAAATAAATGTTGGTACTAATTCTTGCAGCAGTCAAACAATTTTACCGTACTTTGATGGAGCTCAAGAACTCTTTGTGTGAAGTTGGTGAAGTAGATGGTTTGCCTTGCATAATAGCTTCAGTCCTCAAACCCATCCATGGGCCCAAAGAAGGGTTTCCATATTGTTTACTCCCAACCTGCACAGTTGAACTCCAACCTTTCCAGTAATATGAAGCAATATAGAAAATAGTGGAAGTATCTCTTCCCCTTCATGAAAATTAGTCCGATTTCTATGAGTAGAATGTTCTTTTAGGGCTCTTTTCTCCAAGGAAACAATGGTAGTAAATCAATCTGAAACTAAATGAATAATGCCACTTTGTTGATGGCATCTTGTGGCTACAGGTGTTAACCTGAACTTCTTATTGAAATCTCCCATGGGGGCGCCTGGGTGGCGCAGTCGGTTAAGCGTCCGACTTCAGCCAGGTCATGATCTCGCGGTCCGTGAGTTCGAGCCCCGCGTCAGGCTCTGGGCTGATGGCTCGGAGCCTGGAGCCTGTTTCCGATTCTGTGTCTCCCTCTCTCTCTGCCCCTCCCCCGTTCATGCTCTGTCTCTCTCTATCCCAAAAATAAATAAAAAACGTTGAAAAAAAAAAAAAAAAGAAATCTCCCATGATGCTTGGTTGTGCTTACAGTTATGGTTATGGTTATAGTTATGGTTATGCTCGCCTCTTAAATTTCATCTCTTGCTACTAAAGCCAGGATGTTTTGCCTTCAATTATTGCTTAACTTGCTGTGCTTACTAGGTGATCCCACATTTTTGCATTATTTCTCCTTGTAATTCCCTCTCCATATTTTCGACTAGGAGCACCTAGAGAGACATTTAAATTGCATGTCCTGTGGAGAATTTCTATGCCAAATTCAGTACAGTGATTAACTCTTTTATGTCTCAGGCATTCATTTCTTATCTCCCAAATAACACTTATCAAAATGTATTGCAATTATTTGTTTTCATGTTCAACATCTCACTAGACAAGAAAAAAATATATATCTTATTTTTTGGCATATACCAAATCCCTAACAGGGTACCTAACAGTAAGAATGGGCTCAAAATATTTTTGTTGAATAATTAAAAAAAACTTTATTGACATCCTGGATAATTAGTGTGTCAACTCCAAAGAAACAATGTTTTCGTCAAGGAAAAAATAAAGTCTTTTAAAAAATTATTGTATTTAGATTTACTATTTTTTCTTTTTTTTTTTTTTTTTTTTTTTTTTTTTTTTAAATTTTTTTTTTCTTCAACGTTTTGTATTTATTTTTGGGACAGAGAGAGACAGAGCATGAACGGGGGAGGGGCAGAGAGAGAGGGAGACACAGAATCGGAAACAGGCTCCAGGCTCCGAGCCATCAGCCCAGAGCCTGACGCGGGGCTCGAACTCACGGACCGCGAGATCGTGACCTGGCTGAAGTCGGACGCCCAACCGACTGCGCCACCCAGGCGCCCCTGATTTACTATTTTTTCTAGAAGCAGTATTTCCTTCTTCTGCACAGGTACTGATTTCTGGGTTTAATATTATTGGTCGTATTCAATATTTATATATATATAAATATGTATTTTGTCATCTATCAGTTCCTTGGGTAACTAACATCGTGTAGGGAAACTGGAGCTTGGGTGTGTAGGTGAGATATTTGAAGATAACACCAAACACTGTCAATGCTCCTATTTTGCCTTGTATATACAACTCATCATATTTGTTTGGTTTCAACATTTTCTCATGCAAAAAAGAAAAAGTCTAGTTATTAATGAGAATAAGCATATATGAGAAAAGCGAATCTATAAACTTGTAGAACGCTAACATTTTTTTCCTTGTTAGAATTACATATGTAGAATGACAACTGGAAAGGTGTGTAATGGGGTCCTTTCTAGTATTAAAGAATGCTTGACCATTTAAAAATATTGTAATACATTTCATTAGCAGACAGTAGTGACTGTCTCCCTCCTATCCCAACATTTTCCCTCATATTGCCCAAATTAATGAAAAATTTTTCAGTTGATGTTGTAACTCTTTAGGTAACACATAATCATACTGCCCTAATTAAACATTTTGAAGACCACTCCTGTAGATCAGCAATGTGCTCTGCTATTTTGGCTTGTAACTGTAGTTGCATGAATTATTTGGACTTAATTCTAGCTCTTTCATGGTAACTTTAACAGTATTAGTCACAGAGTTGAGCTAATAATTCTTTAAATTGCCCAGAAAAAGGCTAATCCCAAAATGTTATAATTTAGGGACACAGGCTAAGGTATATTAACATGAGGTGTTGTTGCATTTGGAACATGATAAGTGTAAAAGTATGTTTTGTTTTATTGTTTTCATGTCTTTGCATTGTAAACTGTCCTTCTTTGCTGAATTTCTATGAGCTTTTGTAGTACTATGATCTAAAAACGAGTTTTAAGTGTATGACCAAGTGAAAATATATCATGATGGTGACTTATCTGTTCAGGCTGCTATAACAAAAATATCATAGACTGAGGGGCTTAAACTACAAACATTTATTTCTTGCAGTTCTGGAGGCTGGAAAGTCCAAGATCAAGGGGCTAGGAGATTTAATGTCCCATGATGAAGCATTGCCTGGTAGGTAGATGACTGCCTTCTTGCTATGTCCTCATATGGTAGAAGGGATGAGGGAACTCTCTGGAGTCTCTTTTATATGGATGCTAATGTCATTCATGCAGGTTCCACTCTCATGACCTTGTGACCTCTCCAAAGACCCACCTCCTATGCCATCATTTTTGGGGCTACATGTGAATTTGGGGGGGGGGCATAAACATTCAATTCATTGCAAGTGATTAAATAACCAGTTACTAATTGTATTTATTGAGTTTGTTGATGGAAGCTTGTGGCATAAGGCTCTGGTTCCAAAATTTCCTTGGCTACTATTTTATTTATTTTTTTGTTTTTTTCAAACAATATTGATATTAGTAATAGTATTTTTAAAGTTTATTTATTTTGAGAGAGAGAGAGAGAGAGAGAGAGAGAGAGAGAGAGAGAGAGCACAAGCAGGGAAGGGGCAGAGAGAGAGAGAATCACAAGCACGCTCCTCATTGTCAACACAGAGCCTGATATGGGGCTTCAACCCACAAACCATGAGATCATGACCTGAGTCGAAATCAAGGGTCGGTTGCTTAAGTGACTGAGCCACCCAGGCACCCTGGTAGTATTTTTTGTTTTCACACAAATAGTTGTGTGTACTATCAGGGAAATACAGCATTGACTTTTTTTTAACTTAAGTTTTAATAGCTGAATCCTTTTGTGTCAGTTTGTGTTTCCTTTCATTAGCATTTCTCAAAGTGTCGTCCTTTGACCAGCAGCCAGCATCACCTGAAACCTTGTTAGAAATGTAGTTCTTCAGACCCCAATCCAGATTTACTGAGTCAGAAACTGTGAAGGGAGGGCCCAGAACTTGGTTTATCAAGCTCTCTAGGTGATTCTAATGAGGCACACTGAAGTAAGTGGGAGAACCACTAGAGTGTGTCTTAACTTTTGCCTGTCCTCTAGTGGATATGTTGGGTTCATGTCATTTTAATGTTCTCTATTTTTGTTCTATGACTTGCCCTTGAAAGTCACATAGTGTCGCTTGTGATGTATTCTGTAGGTCAGGACAGTCATAAAGTTCTGTCTGGGTTCGAGAGCAGGGACATAGTCTCCATCTTTTGATGAGGGAGCAGCAAGCTCATGTTATACAAGTATATGCAGGATGGAAATAGTGCTAACACCATCTTTGAAAAATACAATTAGCAAATACCCTCTGAAGCCTACATGTATTTAAATATGTAAGATTAGGCAGATTAGATGTTTCTTTCCCTCTTAAAAGTCCCTTCTACTGGATTTAAGGGATTCAAATGAGATGATAATTTACCAGTATTCTGGATATAGTCTATACAATAAGAAAAATATTTAATTAATTTATTTTTTAATGCTTATTTATTTTTGAGAGAGAGAGAAAGAGAGAGTGCGAGTCAGGGAGGGGCAGAGAGAGAGGGAGACACAGAAACCGAAGCAGGCTCCAGGCTCCCAGCTGACTGTCAGCACAGAACCCAATGCAGGGCTCGAACCCATGAACCGTGAGCCGAAGTCAGACACTCAACTGACTGAGCCACCCAGGCATCCCAAATAAGAAAAATATTTAGAAGACAATAGAGAAACTCAAATCTATCAGTTAATAGAAATTGATACTATAGGTTTATAATTTCCCTGAAAAGGAATATGTAGGTCCCATAGAGTATTAATCACGCCTTTTGGACAATATAACTGGTCCTTGAGAAGCGTGAACCAATGGGCATAAAGCATTCGTTTGGGTAGAGATTTCTGATATTTGAAACTAGCCCTAAGAGTATGGTAGAAGATTTTCTAGGCTGTTGTACATGCAAACATAGGAAAACCAAAACAGCATCTTAGACGAAGAAACAAGTGGGAATTGAGCAAGCAATCAGTCAGAATAATTAACTCAATGGATTGGGAAATATGAGAAAATCTATGACCAAGGCAATGGAATACAATCAATAAATCTTAAAGCAAGAGGAGAGACTGGGGCATCAGAAGATACTCTGGGGGCTCCAAGACTTAGTTATAGGCCTATTTGCCCCATAGCCTTAAAGATGGTTGATGAGGCTACTATTTCAGATTGAACATTCAGTGCTATTTACTACTAATAGATTACAAGCACAGGTTCATAGTTCAGCTCAGCATTTCTGCTGATCTGGGCCAGACTTGGCTGATCTTGTATGAACTCTTTTGGGTATCTGTGGTCAGATGCATGCAGAGAAGATAAGCACCTTGTGATTTTGATTGAGTGTTCTCACATACCTGTGACCTTTAATTAGATGAACCAGCTTTGCTCCATGACAACTTCTTCATCTGGCCATTGGGCAGGAGTCTGAAAGACACACAGAATTGTGCAAAGCCTTTTGAGGCCTGAAATTGGGACAGGCACTCCTTCATTTTCTCTTCATTCTATGAACTCAAGGCCAGCTTAGATTTGAGGGGTAGAGCAGTAGATATCACTTCTTAAAGAGAGTGTTGAAAACTCTCATTGGAAAGGAGGATGGTATACCAAAGGCAGTAATTCTGGCCATTTTTACAATGTACTATTAGTTCTTGATAGAATCAAGTTTGGTTTCTAGTGGACCTGGGAAGGGGAGGGATGGTTGGTTGGGCTGGGGAGATGGATAATGGGTCTGTAAACATAAAATCAGGGAAACAACAGACAAATAAATAAACAGACAACATGACATTAAGCTAATGTAAGTAAAGTGAAACAATGATGGGGAAAGAGCATTCTAGGAAGTGAAACAAATGTACAAGAACTTGGGGTTGGAATGTGCTTGTGCATTTGAGCACAGAAAAGAAAGCCAATGTGGCTGCTGTGCAGTGATCAAGGGGTAAGAATGGTGGATGAGGTGGGTAAACATTGTAAACGTTGGAGGTTTTTAGTTGGGAAAGAGACCTGTTCCAGGTTAAACCCCATTTTGAGGCTTCAACAAGATAGGTGTCCTCAAATGGCATTTATGGTTGAAAATATTGATTCCCTAGTGGTCTTTATGCTACCTGTAGTTTTCTCTTTCATTGATAATTTTGGCTGCTAGGAATGCTGTCATCTGGCCCTTCTTCTGGCAAATGCTGTTTCCAGCTCAGTGACCTCATGTTACCTTAATGAAACAAACTGCCCATACAACCCACATAGGAGAGACAAGACCTGAACTCCAGGGTAAGGGAGAATGTATTATAATTGCCGCATATAGCACTTCCTTCTACTTCCATGCTTATTTCTGTAGCAGATAACTAAGAAGGATACCAATGAATAAGTATGTTTATTGTGAGAAGAATTTGTGATTAAGTTTCTAAGTATAAAATCAGTGAGAGCTATGAAGTCTATCAAGTTTTCATCTACTAGAGATCCAGAAAATAAGATTCTTCTGGGTAGAATACTATTAAATCGTAGTATGGATGTTCCTTTGATCTTTCTTAGCAGCTGCTGTTAGAGAGATACTGACAAAAGTGCATTCTTTCAAGCCATACCTACACAAGACCAACAAGAGATAAACTAAAATATTAAAGTCAAGGTAGACCCAAACCCGCGCCCCCCCGCTGCCAAAATACCTGTTACCTAAAACAGTTGCTCCTGAATTTTTCACATGATGGCACCCAGAGAGTGTGATTACGTAGCACACTAGAATAAACAGGTGAGGCAGCTCATTGAAGAAGGTGACTATCCTCAATGACTTCGGCCTCCATCGATCTGTTCTTGCTACTCCAAGGATTAGAGGACCAATATGTCAGCACATGTATAACCTATGTTCTAAACTCTGGTTATATAAAAAAAGAAAGAAACAAAAACTAAAATTTAAAAATAATTTCCTTTTATATGAACTAAATTTTATTAGTCTGCTTATATCTTGCATGCAAATATTTTCTGATGTTATTAATCCAAGTAAGTGTTAATTTGGCTTTTGTGAGCAGCATAGTCTTGAGCTGGTTCCTGATTCCTTTCAGTAATGACAATGTTCTTAAAAGGTGAAGGATAGGGCTAGTTAAGAATGGCTGCATGTTAAAAAAAAAAAAAAAGAATGGCTGTATGTTTAAATGGAAATTCTGAATGAAGAAGCAAAATACAATAACTATAGTTTATGAACATGTAAATGGGGGAAGGAATTTGTGTCTTTGCAATGTTATTTTCATTAGCAACATGTTATTTTGGTTAGCTGTAAAAAATGAGTATTTCATTCTTGACAGAGTCTTCTTGTCACACTTGTTTACAATAGTTCAACAATCATCAAGATACAAGCTAGAAGCATGCTGTGCATATGATGACTTTTAGCGCCACACAAGTGGCCATATTTACTTAATTTGGAAGATAGCACAGTAATTTTTCACTTAAATTTCTGCCTGTGAGTCTATAGTAGAAACAATTTCCTTGGTTGTGGCTTTTGCTGCTTTAACATTTGTTGTTGTTGTTGTTTTTGTTATTTTGGTTATGCATTGCTTGCCTTATTTTCCTTTTTGTTGTATTTGAATTAGACACTCTCAATTATGCAGTGGCTTTGAGAACATATCTTAAAGGGAGTTTTCTATTTTCCTAGACAGGTTTTTGAGGCTCCTCTCCATATTTAGGTAACTGTTTCTTACAGCTTTATTGATTTGGGTCTAATTACTTGACCCAAATTGTGTCATCTCTCTGTATTAAAAATGTTTTATGGCTTTTGTCTCAAGCTGTTAGTCTATACTTCGTTAATGATGCTTTTTAAAGGTTATAGACATTTTCTATTGGAAGAACTGTTCCTTAATTCATCATTGAAAAATTTGCAAGTATATCTTCTGGGTATTAACTTTGTCATTATCATTAATATTACTAACAGAATGTTAACGAAGTGTCAATACACTGAAGAATATAGAGCATGTGAAAGTGGACATTGTCCCTCAATAGTCAGTTAAACATTTGGAGAAAACATTGCACAATTTTTCCTGCTTAGTTGAGAAAATGAAACTTTTGGGCATGGATAGAGACGTCTCTTACATTTCATGCCTGTATATTATTCTTTAAAGGACTATGGTGTGAGTGAGCCAGTTGCCAAACATGCTAGAGCATAATGAAGCAAGCTAACTCCAGGAGCTGCATTTTGTTCTATTGGTAGCAGATTCAGACGGTCCTTCCTTTACATGTAGTTTTTTCCCCCCATGTCACATGAATGATTGCAGCAGTGGTAGGAGATAGAGGAACACCTTCAGAGGCTCCCTAAGCTTGTGCATGGGAGAACACAACTGGCCAAGCTTCTTCTTCAGAGCTTGTAGGAAAAAGATAAGGAATGTGGGGCCAGGTATTTCCAATTTCTGTGTTTTAGATTCCACATCAATGACATGTCTCTTAGGACATGGAAACATGGATGAACGACAGTCACAAAAACCCTCTCACATCTAACTTGATCACCGCGGAGAACAGTTGAACTCAGGGCAGATACTCCGGTCCTTGAATGACAGCACTGAATGCTGTGACTCTTGTAGAGTATGTCAGGTAGTTTAGGTTTTCTTTAACTCTGCACCCTTCCTTATGCCAGCTCCAGTAATACAAAGCCTTGCCAATATTACCTTCTAAACATTTTCCAAGCCTGTCCCCTTCTCCATCTGTAATGCGGTCTTGGATGACATCCTCATCATCTTGCATCCTGACCACCGAAACAGTCTGTTAACCAGTTTTTCCAACTTCAGTCATCTTCCTTTCAAGTCAGTCTTTCACTAAACCATCAAGTGGTTCTAAAATATAAATCTGACCCTGTCATTTCTTTGTTTGAAACTCTTGAGTGGCTCCCATTGCCCAGAGGATACAGTCTAAGTTTCTTAACATAGAAATAAAAGCTCTGCATGCGAGACTCTTCCTATCTCTCACTTTCCCTTCACCATCAGCTTCAGCAACACTGAACACTTATTATGTAATTTCTCTTTCTCATACCTTTGCTCATGATGTCCTATCTGCTTGGGATCTATTTTTTCTCCAATTAATATTTGGCTCTCGTTCATGCTTTGAAATTCTACATAAGTATATCAACTCCTCCAGGAATGCTTCCTACTGCCTTCCAGGCAGGGTTAGATGCCCTTACTCTGTGTCCCATATGTTCATAGTGCACTTCTGTTATAATGACACTTCCTATGTCATCTATGAGTTCATCACCACCATTATACTGCAGGCTCTTTGAGGAAAGAGAATCCATGGTATTCTTTGAATTCTTGGCTCCTTATCAGGTACATGACTCATTAAAAACACTCAGTACATGTTTGTATAATGAATGAACTAAAATGCTTTTGTGAATAGATGAAATCCCTATAAAGCAAAGAGAGAGAGAGAGAGAGGGAGAGAGAGAGAGAGAAGGGGGGAAGGGAAGGTGAGGGCAGAAGAGAAGAGAAGAGAAGAGGAAAAGAGAAACCTGGAATGAGCCTTTGGAAATTCCCATGAATTGTGACCTTTATTTTATTTTATTTTGTCTCCATGTTCCTGTTTTTATCTTTCGATCAAGGGCTTAACTGATTTCCTACTTTCTCAGAACCAACTTCAAAATGGATGGTTCTCAGCACATGACACTTTATGTTCCGTGAATATTTGTGATTGACTGATAATCCTTGGGACACCTCTGAGACATCAGTCAGTGTCAAGACTGAGCAATATATAAGAAAAATTAGTTCAGAGCAGAGATATAGATACTCAATATTGTATTGCAAGGAATGTTATTGTGCTTTATAGAAAAACATATGAGAACATTTGTGAAAAGATAGAAACATGAAAAGCAGAAAGGCCTATCCTTCAGTGTGTTTATCTTATAATTTATCATCCATCAATTATTTTCCTAACCTCTCTCATTGTACACATCACCTGTTTCCCACCACCAATCACTGCATTAGTTTAGTGCAGTAGCATATATTTTATTTCAGTAGCACAGTTGAATATATTTGTAAATAGGAGGGAAAACTGAATGTCAGCGTTAACTGTTTACATACCTCCTGTGACTTATATAGAAGCCAAGGTCATTTTCTTCTCCCTGTCATAACTATACAGGTAGACAGGTGTTTACCTGGTAAAATAGGAAGAGTTACATCATTCTTATCTACCTAGAAAATCAGAACTAAGTGCATTCCATAAAATTGTTCCATGTGAAATTGGCATCAATTAATGCACTGAACTATTCATTCTCCCGGATGGAAATGTCATTAAAGAAATATGAAGATATTACTTCATTGTACTAGGAGGAAAAACTAGGCATCAGGAGGATTCTTATTCAAACACAGATAGCTATTAAAATCTTACCTGAGGTGCCCTGTAGCAGGACCTCTTTCACATCCTGTCTTATCTTTGACAACCTGTCTCAATGCTGAATCTTAAGTCCAGAAACAGGCCACAGCTCAGAAGGGAGAAGACTGTGTCTGTTGCACTAGATTCTATAGTAAATGCTTTTGTCCATGAGTCCCAACTGTCACTTACTTTCTTTATCACTGTGTATGTCCATGAAGCTCATGACAGTTGACATACATCAATCAGGAAAGGTTTACTCTGCCTTTTTACTACTCACAATACGCTTAAAGAATTAAGGCAACACAATTCCATTGAATTGTACATTTGGCCACAAAGGGATGTTTCACATTTATCTACAGAGCAGCAAGCTAGCATGAAATGAGACATGGTTAGTTCCAGAACTTGTTTGCAGAGATAAAATTCCTTGCTGGAATATCTGAAATTTTCAGTAAAAATTCCCGGAAGCCTGTGAACTTCTTGGCAGCATATGTGAATTTGGGAGAAAGAAATAATCACAAATCTGTCATGTTAGAAAGGGTTGATTGTTTTTTTTTTTTTCCCCCCCCTGGGGACAATGTTAAGAACTTTTGAACACTGACATGATTCTCTCCCTGATATTCATTGAATATTGTGTATGTTCCCCTAGAATATATAAAATACATGAAAGGAGGGAAAATTAATTTATAATGAAACCACAGATCTTGAACAACTTCTTGACATACCTTATAAAGAATATCTGACAAATGCAAGAAAATTTTGAACAAAATGAAAGACCCTAAGATTTAATAACTACTCTAAAATGGTGACTATGGTGTTGTTTTTGATAATGCAAATGATAAGAGTTGTGAATCACCCTGACAGTGGCCCTTATCTTGGAAAGACAAGGGCTTGGGACATGGGGGAGCCAAGTGAAAAGTGCAGTGAGGGGCACACTGCTTAAGGTCTAGTCTCATTTTTCTAAATCATGTGTTGGGTTGAAGGAGGTACTGAGATTCCATGTCATCTTAACTCTTCATTGGGGTTCTTAAACAGAGAGGTGGCCTGGTGTCAGATGATATTTTAGAGGGAGTAAAAAGAGGGCAGGCATTGCTGAGAAAACAGTAAGCCATCTTAGAATACATAGTTATTGGAGGAAAGGATAAATGTAATGGCCAAAAGATGAAGGATGTTATCTAACCCCAAGGAATTAACTGCACCCTCTGTGTAGAGGATATAGCAGATTTGAAGCTCAGAGATGAAAGTTTATACATTAGCTGAAGGCCATCCCAAGGCATTCATCATTTCCACTGTTTTCATGCCTCCAATGCTCCCAAACAGTTGAAGAGTAAAACAGAGAAACAAAATAAACAGTATTTAGTTCTCCAGCTGGAGATAGAGGGATGACTCTAAGGCTACCTTCTTTTTACAAAAAGACTAGCTAATGGGAGTCCACCCACACTATCTTTCTAAACATTGCAAAAGAGATATTATGGTCTACATTTAAAGATGATTAATAAATACAAAGGACCTGGTATACAAAAAGCGCCACAAAAGAATGGATTAACATTCAAAAGACTATTAAGACTGAATTTTGGAAGGGTAACTTAACTCAGGAAAGAAAAGGAAATTTCAGAAAAAAATTATCTGTCATCTCAAGGAAGTTAGAGAACATGGAATTTCTATGAAACACAGGATTGTATAAAATAAAGTTACTGACAAATCTAGGGAAAGAAATTGAGGTGACACGTAAGATATTAAAATATTAAAATAACATTTGTTTTGACAGCACCTGGGTTAAGTGTCTAACTCTGGTGAGTTCAAGCCCTCCACTGGGTGAGTGCAGAACCCGCTTGGGATTCTCTCTCTCTCTCCTTCTCTCTTTGCCCCTCCCTGGCTCATGCTGTCTCTGGCTGTCTCAAAATAAAGTTTAAATAAATGTAAAAAAAATAAAAAAAAATAGTAAAATATAATAAAAAACCATGTGTTTTAAGAGAAAAACTAAAAGAACTGGTGAACTAAAAATCAGAAAATGCACAACAATAAACACTAAAAAACAAAAAAAATGGTATGGGAGGTAGGTTATGTAAGATCATACATGCTGCAAAGGAAAAATTATAAGAGCAAAACTGTTGACTTTAAGGTCAAGGAAAGAATAACGAAATCATTCTGGAAGAAGAAACAATCACATATAAGGGCAAGTTCAAGCTAGTCTGAGATTTCCACATAGTAATATCAAGAACAGGAAATGATGGAACACTTTCTTTGGACATAAGAGGTGAGAAGACTTTTCCCCAACAACGATGTCTTGTCTGTATGCACAAGTTTCATGCATAGAGGTGACAGGAAGGGAGTTTTAAAGTCTGAGTATATATCATCTATTAACCATTATGAAAAATCTTTCTGAAGACCGAACTTAGTCACATTAAAAATAGAAGAATGAAAATTCAAAATAAAGAAATCATGAATAGGCCTTTTTGTTTGAACATTGGAATATAAAATCAGCATATGCCTTTTGTTTTCTACAAGCCATCCAAAAGCACCAAGGAGAACAATGAATAAAAGACAGAAGCACTATATTTGGTGAAACCGGAAGACGGCTAAAACCCTGGATCACAAGATATAAAATAATAATAGTAATAATAATGATAATGATAAAAGAGCGTGGGAGCAAACTTTTAGAGGTGATGAATATGTTTTTTTGGCAAGGATTTTAGTGATGGTTTTACTGATATATGTTCATCTCCAAACTTGTTAAGTTGTATACATTAAATATGAACAGGTTTTACCTGAATAAAGTGTTTTCACAAAAAGATATTTGGTGGCTTACAGCAGAAGGCATGCAGTGGAACAAGTAGGAGGAAGCCAATAAATGATGATAAGAGCTTTTAGATCAGAGAAAGAGCCAGCAAAAAATATCATATCAAAGATGAAGGTCATGCCAGATGATAAACCAAGCTTCCTTATTTTCGGCAGCAGATCTAATGGTATACCTGGCATCAGTTTTACTTCACCCAACATGGTTCCAAGAAGCAGAGGAACAGAGATTAAATGAGCAATCCTATGGGCGATACGTATGTGCAAGCAAAACTTTCTCTGTTGCAGCTTAGAAAGAGACTCTGAATTAAGAAAATCGACACCTATTTCCCTTGCATGGGAAAAAGTCACACCCAGAACCCTCAGTCATGAGAAGTCAAGTCTGTCCTGAATACTATTGCTTTTTGTCTCTGACATGATACTCCTAGCAAATAGTTGGTGCAGGAAAAACTCAACTTCTTCAGTGATACAAGAAGGCACCCGTGTGGGATCCGTTCAAAGACAATATCAACGAAAAAAAAGAAAGTTTTTCACTATAAGTTTAAGAAGATATTAATAAGTTAACTCTTCTAAAGGAAGATACAAAGTGAAAATGCAAAAGCTCTGGGAAGATATGTTGAGGCAATAAAAATTATCAGCTGGTAGAGCTGAGAAAAGTATGGAAATAACACAAAACTATTAAACAAATCCAGCTGGACTTGCAAGAAGTTAATTGAAAAACTGACATTCTGAAAACAAAGGATATGGTGGAAAAAGTAAATGAAGTTAAATAGAAAACATATATTAATATGAGACTTATACCATTAAGAAAACAGACATTTAAAAAATGATGGATTTGGAAGTCATATGAACAACTGGAATCCTCTATGAAGAAACAACAACAAAACAAATACAGTATATTAACTACTTATGGGATTTAAAAAACATGAACTTACAAATTGAAAGGTCATATTAGGTTCTTCCCAGTAGAAAGTGAGGAAGAATGGTTAACAATAAGACAATGCAGGGAAGTTATTTGTCTTTTAATGCACAAAAAGAATTCACTGGGAAGCCAGATGAGAATATAAAGTAACTTATTATATAAATTAGTTCAACTTCCACTTCTCCACAGCAAACTTTTATGCAAGCCGTCAACAGAACAATCCCTACAAAATGCTGAAGAGAAGAGAATGCACCCAAGGGTTTGACGTCTCACCCACTGTCATTTGAGTATAAAGGCAATAAACATGTTTTTGAGTCCTTTAAATACTTACTCCCCCAAGTTTTATTTTAGAATTTTTAAAAAAAGGAATAGTAGGATACTTTAATAAATACTTGTATATATCCTCCACTTGAATTCAATAATATTTACCTTTTTTTTTTTTTTTGGTATATTTGGTTTATCTATAGACTCATCTCATCCCCTCCCTTTTCCCCCTCCCTAACCCTCCCCTTGTCTCTCTCTCCTTCTCTCTTTTTCATTCTCTCTTTGTCTCCATATGTAAATATATATTTAAAAGTAAGTTTAGGACTTTAGGTAACTTTATTTCTAATTACTTGAACATTCATTTCCTAGGAATAAGGACAATTCCCTACATAACATTATACTGCTATCACACCTAAGAAATACAAAGTTATTCCATAATTTTATTTACATCCAGTCCATATAAAATTTTTTTAAGTTATGTAACTATATATTTTACAGTTTGCCTTCTTAGGAACTAGGCCCCATCCCAGGTGGATGCTTTGTAACGGGTGATTATGACTGTTTATTTTAGTTTTCCTTAGTAATAAAGTCCTCTGCCTTTGATTTTTTTATAACATTCACTTTTTGAAGAATTCAGGAAACATGACATGTATTTTTCCAATTCTGCATTTACCCGATTCTTTTTTCTTGATTCTTTTTTGAGTTTATTTATTTTGAGAGAGAGAGTGTGTGCAAGCACATGCACTCTCCAGTGCATATATGGGAGGAGGTGAGGGAGGGGTCGGGGGTAGACAGAGGGGAGTGTGGGAGGTGTGGAGAGGAGGGGAGGAGGTAAGGAGATGGGAATGTGGAGAGGGGCAGAGAGAATCCTAAGCAGGCTCCCTATGCTGTCAGCAGGGAGCCTGAGGTGGCCTCAAACCCAGGAACTATGAGATCATGACCTGAGTCGAAACAAGAATCAGATGTTGAACTAACTGAGCCACCCAGGTGCCCCTCTCTTGGTGTTTTGTTTAACCTGCTCCTTTATCACTCCTATTTTCTGAAATTGGAAATTAGGTTTAGAGGTTTAACAAACAGTGTTTAAGTTGCACAAAATAGGGAATATTTTCACCATGAGTTATTTTTGAGAAATTAAATTGGAGGACAAACTTCGTTTATCAAGATATAATTGGCAAAATTACAACAAAATAATCAGTGGAGATCACTGGATGTATTTTAGTATGACTGATAGTAGAGGCTAAGTCACTGTAAAAATGACCCCAAATTCACTAAACCTACATTGGATAAAAGTTTTGTTTTGTTATGTTTTCATGAAAGAATCCTGATGTAGGTAGGTCAGGACTGACACAATGGCTATCCTCCAAGAAGGCATTCAGGGACCTAGATCTTTATATCTTATTTTTTCACTATCTCCCATTATAATTACATACTTCATCTCCATAGTTTAGATTGACTCATTCCCCATCCAGGCGAACAGGGGCATATGGAAGTCAATAGCAGGCAACTTCTTCTTTAAGAAAATATTGTGGAAGTAGGACACATCAAAAAGGCACACCTAGCTGCATGAGAGGCTGGGAAATTTACCTTATTGTTCAATGACTAGAGCCCAAATAAAATGAAAGGAACTCATTATTAAAATAGAAAATGAGGGGTGCCTGGGTGGCTCAGCTGGTTAAGTGTCTGACTCTTGGTTTGGCTCTCATGGTTTTGTGCATTTGAGCCCCACATTGAATTGTCAGTGCAGAGCCTGCTTGGGATTCTCTGTTCCTCTCTCTCTGCCCCTCCCCACTTATACTGTCTCTCTCTCAAAATAAATAAGTAAACTTTAAAATAATAAAGTAGAAAATGATGGTGTTACTGGGAAATCACTAGCAATCTTTAGTAAATTTGAAAGTACTAACAACACTGGGGCGCCTGGGTGGCTCAGTCGGTTGAGCATCAGACCGGCTCAGGTCATGATCTCGCGGTTTGTGAGTTCGAGCCCAGAGTCGGGCTCTGTGTTGACAGCTCAGAGCCTGGAGCCTGTTTTAGATTCTGTGTCTCCCTCTCTCTCTGACCCTCCCCCATTCATGCTCTTTCTCTGTCTCAAAAATAAAATAAGTGTTAAAAAAAATTGAAAGTACTAATAACACTAAAAAAATGTGGGATTGGGAAGAACAGAATGGACTATAAATGCCAAATACACTGGCAATGTAGAGAACAAAAAGTAGAGGGAAAAGGACGAAATGTAGGATATGGAGTAATGGTGATTTCTTCATTTCTATTTACTGGAAGTCAAAGGCAATCACTTAAAAGTAACTATCAAAAAAAAAAAAAACCAATTTAGAGTATCATGGTAAATATATAGATAGTCATTGACTAAAAATGGTAGTGACGACAAAGGAAGAGAGAAAAAGAAAACTAAATTTATCAATGAAAGCATAAATTAATACATGTTGTCTAACAAAATGGAGTATTTCCTGTATTTGATAATATTATACATTAAGATACCAGATGTATCAAAGAAATTTTAAAAGATGACAAAGTAAAATGTCAGAAAAAGGAAAAATAAGAAAGTATAACATTAACTAAGCTCACAATTAAAACCAAATAATCTTATCAGGAAATGTAAATAAAGAGGCATATCAATAAAGATGACTTTCAGATTGGATTACAAAGCAACAACCCTATATAGCATGTTGCTTACAAGAGAATGGACTTCCAAAGTAATGTAGAAAGATTGAAAAATAGGGGCACCAGGGTGGCTTGGTCAGTTAAGTGTCTGAATCTTGATTTTGACTCAGATCATGATCTCATAGTTTCCTGAGATTGAGCCCCATTGGTTGGGCTCTGTGCTCACAACATGGAGCCTGCTTGCAATTCTCTCTCTCTCTCTGCCCCTACCCCCCTCTTAAAATAAATAAATAAACATTAGAAAAAAAAAGAAAGATGGAAAAATAAAAAATATGGTTAAAGATATGCCACACAAATACAAATAAAAATAGGTAGAGTTTGATTCTGTTTTTAGTCAAATTTGAATGCAGGCACTTAAAGAATTAATGGAGACAAAGAAGAACATGCTAAGATGTGCAATTAACAATAAAGATGTAATAGTTACGAATGCCTATGAACAAACAAACCTAACATTATTATGCCTAGAGTAGATACTATTGACAGTAAAATATTTTAACTCAGATGTGAAAAAAAATATATACAGATATTGCAGACCCAAATGGTCTAATTAATAAGGTAGATATTTTTGAAATATATCAAATTTTGTATCTAAAAACTGTATTCCTTCACCTGCTCCTGAAGCAGTCATAAAAATATGCTATGTATAGACCCTAAACCTTCATAATCAATATTTCCAGGGCTATTATACTATTACAAGACACAGAAAAATTATATTACAAATTGAATATAATGTTAATTAAAAAACCATACAGTCATGATCTCAGCATGTTATTTTGTGGATATTGACAAACTTTTCCTAACCTTTCTGTGGAGAGGCAAGGAGCTAGAAAAGCCAGCACAACATTGAAGGAGAAGAGCAAAGTTGAAGTGACTTCAAGACTTACTGTATACAAAAGAAATGACTGATAAGCTGGACCTCACTAAAATTAAAAATGTCTACTCTGATAAAGCGTGAAAAGATAAGCCACAGACTGAGAGAAAATATTTGCAAAAGACACATCTGATAAAGGACTATTATCCAAAATATACAATGAACCCTTAAAACTCAACAAGAAAACAAACAAACCGATTAAAAAGTGGGCCAAAGGCCTTAACAGACACTTTACCAGAGAAGATATGCAGATGGAAAATAAGCATATGAACAGATGTTCTACATTCCATGTCATCAGAGAAATGCAAATTAAAATAAATATGAGACCACTGTAGATCTATTAGAATGGCCAAAGTCTGGAACACTGACAATATCAAATGCTGGCTAGGAGGTAGAGCAGCAGGAACTCTCATTCACTGGTGGTAGGAGTGCAAAATGGTACAGCCATTTTGGAAGCTAGTTTGGTGGTTTCTTACAAAATGAAACATACTTTTACCCTATGACCCAGCAACTGTGCTCCTTAATATTTACCCAAAGAAGTTGAAAACTTGTGTTCATGCAAAAACCTGCTCACGGATGTATAGTCGCTTTATTCATTAATTGCCCAAACTTGGAAGCAACCAAGATATCCTCCAGTAGGTGAAAGTTATAAATAAATAGTGATACATACAGACAAAGGAATATTAGAGCTAAAGAGATATGAGCTCTCAAGCTATGAAAAGCCATGGAGGAACTTTAAATGCATATTACTAAGTGAAAGACATTAATCTAAAAATAAAAGAGAAAGATACTAATCTAAAAGGCTACATATTGTATGATTTCAACTATACAACATTCTGGAATAGGCAAAACTATGGAGACAATAAAAAGATTCATACTTGCACAGGGTATAGGGTGTAGAGATGAACAGGCAGGGCACATAAGAGTTTAGGGCAGTGAAACAACTCTGAATGATATTATAATAATAAATAAGTCATACACATTTGTCCAAAACCATCGAATGTACACCAAAAGCGAACCCTAAGGTAAACAATGGGTTTTGGGTGGTTATGACATGTCCACTTGATCCATTCTTGGTAAAAGATGTACCGTTCTGGAGGGTCATGTTGATAGTTTGGGAGGCTCTGCATGTGTGGGGATAGGGCATACATGGGGAATCTCTATGCCTTTCTCTCAATTTTGCTCTGAACCTAGAACTGCCCTTTAAAAAAGTCTTTTTACAAAAAACACACAAGGAAGAAAAGTAAAAGATAAGCAGACAAACAAAAGCTGGGAAGAGTCATATACAAAAAGAAAACTACAAACCAATTTCACTATGAACATGGAAGCAAAATTCCAAAGTAATCAAGAGCACATGAAGGTAATTGTACACTTTTGCAAAATGGTATTTATTCAATAAATGAAAGGATAGTTCCACGGTGACTACAATTAATCATAGTAATGGATCAAAGAAGAAACATCATACCATCATTTTCATGCTGCAGAGGCATTTTTAAGAATTGAATATTCTTTGTAAAAAATATTTATTCTTGATATGAACTCTTAAAAATAAAGTCAAAAATAGATGAATCTCAACGTGATAAAATAAGCAGGTCAGACAAAAGGCTGAAACAATCCTTGTTGAAAAACCTTTAGAAGCATTCCCATCTCTGTCAGGAACAAGGCGCCTACTCCATCATCACCACTATTAATTGAATTGAGTCTGCAGGCACTAGCCAACATACTTGGATAAGAGAAAGAAATTACAAAAATTGGAAAGAAAGACGTTAAATGATCACAACTTGCACCTGAAATGATTATATATTTGAGAAACTTAAAAATTTCAACTAAAACCACTATTAAGAGAATTCAGTAACGTGGTAGTTACAAGATTAATATACAGTAATCAAGTCTCCACATAAAGACCTTATTTATGTTATCAATAATGAAAGATAGAAGGCCTAGTATATCAGTTTTCTATGCCTGCTGTAACAAATTACTGCACACCTAGTGCTTTTAAAAAAGCACAAATTTATGATCTCACAGTTCTGGGTGTGTGAAGTCCAGAATGGGTCTAAAAGAGTTGAAATCAAAGTATCAGCAGGACTGTATTCCTTTTGGTTGCTTTAGGAGAAAACACATTTTTTTTCCTCCTTCCTACAGCTTCGAGAGGCTGCCCATATTCTCTGACTCATGATCCTCTTCTTGCATCTTCAAAGCCAGGTCAGGCCAAGTTCTTTTCATACTGCCTGCTCTCTGATTCTTCCTCCAGTGCCTTCTTCTGCCATTTGTGAAGGAACATTGTGGTTGCACTGGGTCCACCTGAATAATCCAAGATAACCTCTACATCTCAAGGTCAGCTGATTAGCAATCTTAATTCTATCTACAACTTTTATTCCCCTTTGTCATGTAACATAATATATTCATAGTTTGTGAGTATTAGGGATGTAGACATCTTTGAGGCAGGGGAGGGTATTATTGTTCTGTCTACTATGCCTCGCAATAAATTTAATAAAAGTGAAAAATTAATTGTAAGAGAACTTTGAGATGATTCAGTAAGCCACAAAAGGATACTTGAACAACTCAAAAGGAGTACTATTTTCTTGGATAAGGAGAAATATCATGTACTTGGATGGGAAGAAACAGTATCACAAAGATATCAATCGGTTCTAAATTAATCTATACACTTAATTAAAGCAATCACCATTAAAAAAACCATAACAATAATTTTGGAAAGTGACAAGGTGATTCTAAAATACATATGGACACTGAAAACAAGCAAGAATAAATAGGAAAATTCTGAAAAGTAAGCGTAAAGGGAGTTACCAGATGTTAAAGGATATTACTAAGCCTCGAGAATTCAAACAGTGTGATATTGCTCATGAATCAACAAATACATCAATGGAACCATATAAAAAGTCCAAAAATAGGCCAAAACCATAAGGGAATTTACTAAATGATAAAGATGGCATTTTAGATAGTGGTGAAAGGATTGTTTATTAAAAGCAAATGGTGTTGGGGTGTCTTGATAGCCATCTGTACTAAAAAATGTTCTTCCATGTTCCATATTTTTTACCAGGGTACATTTCCAATGAATAAAAAATTCAAAGATAGAAATAAAACCACAAAATGACTGTAATAATCCATGGGTAAAAATGCTATAATATCAGAACCAAGAAGACCTTTCTGTGACAGAAAACTCAGAAGCCATAAGGGAAGTGATTGAAACTTCCAACTCCTTAAACACAATAAACACAGCAAAGGAGAAAAAGAATGGTAAAATTCATCATTTAAGCTTGTGTAAAACTATTTGTAACTCATAGACAAAAGTTTAATTTCCCCTGAAAATGAAGCATTCCTACACATTGAAAGAATGAAGACCTACAGATAAATACAAAAGAAATGAAAATCTATGAAAAGATAGCAAAAGAAGGAAAGAGTTTGGATTTTAGATGTGTGGAAAGATCCTTAACAAAACTCACTCATGATGAGAGAAATAGAGTAAATCTGCAGTGAGATACCATTTGTTACCTTTCAGGGCATTCACAATCCAAAAGGTTAATAGCTTATTCTGTGTGTGAGGGTGAGAAGAGCCATACCTGTTCATGGCTTGTAAGAATGTAAATTGGTACAGTCCCTTCGCAGAGGAAGTATTGTCTGTCGAACTTACACATCACATAACTTAAGGCCCAACAATTCCATCCTACAGTAAATTCACCTATGTACAAGAAAATAAAATTATTCATTGCAGTAATCTCTTTTCAGCAGCTAAATATTACAGAAATCCCCCCAAATCTATCAATAGGGGACAAGTTAAATTATGCATATCAGAGAATGCATATAATGCAGGTGTAAAACATAATAACAAAAGTTCTAGAAAGACACCCATGATACATTTTTTAACTTTTTAAATAAAAAATGGAATACACCAATGTGTATAGCATTGCATGATTACCTGGGTGACAAAAGAAGCAAAAAAGGATGTATGTGTAATAATGGTTCACACTTACAAAGCACTTCTCATCTATTCTAGTAAAAAAAATTCCTTAAGGCAGGTACTGTAATTCTTTTCCCTATGCCATAACCAACACATCTGTGTTATTTACTGCTTTATCTTCAGTACCTACCACAGAGCCTGACACATAGGTGCTCACTAAACATTTGGTGATTAAATGAATAAAGGATGCCATATTTGAAGATAAAAAAAATAACCCTAAAGTTCAAGTAGGTTGAGTAACTTGACCCACATCACACAACAAATAAGCATAAGGCTCTCATCTCTGGATATAATTTCTTTGGAAATATACACGCCCATAAACCCATCCCATAAGTTATCTGTAAAGACACAAATTGGTTGGAGGGGGGTTGGGGACACAGGTAAAGGCCGGACTTTTTCTATATGCCCCTTTATTATATCTTTTGAATTGTGAAATACGTGACTATCTTACATAGTCAAAAAGATAAAACATACAACTCATGAATAGGAATGCTGACATAAAAAAAAAAACAGAGGCAAGTGCAATTTTTTTTTAAACATAACTAATATAAATGAATTAAGTAAATATGGTTAATAATGCTGTGGAAAGGACAATTCTTGGGGCAGGTGGGTGGCTACATCAGGCATCAATTCTTGATTTTGGCTCAGGTCATGATCTCATGGTTTGTGAGATCGAGCCTCACGTGGGACTTTGTGCTGGCAACATGGAGCCTGCTTGGGATTCTCTCTCTTCCCTTTCTGCCCCTCCCCCCGCTCACATGCAGGCACACACACACACACACACTCTCAAAATAAATAAATAAACTTAAAAACAAAAGAAAAGGACAATTCTTGAAATACATCTTAAGACACTTATGATTTAAAAATAGCAGACTGGGATAAAATCTCACATACAACCATAAACACTGGGATGGAAAGTCAGGGTGAAGAAGGGAGACAGTGTGCTCACTTAGCTTTTAGGTCTCTCACAGAGGGTAGCCTCTCTGGACAGATTTTCTGAGAATGGTACATTGATACAAAGGTACCTATCTTATTTAAATGTATAAACATAGTTTCTAATAGTCTTAAAAATAGTTCCTACTCCTGTGAAACAGTATAATGAAAGAAAGGTTACTGAGAGAAATGCATACAATAAATGGGCTCATAACTCAACTCCAACCCATGTTAATAAAATGTCTGAAATAACACAGAGAAGTGGAAATAATGGGGAAGGATATAATCAGCAAATGTAAACAAAAAAGAAGAAAGAATGCATAATATCAAAATACAATTTTAGAAAATATTAAATAAAAACACGGTCCTTTTAAGATTATGAACTCAACAAATTCTTAATGAGCTTCTGTGTACCAACTGACACAGCGACAGAGTACCTGGAAAGTGTTGCAGGAACTGAAACAAGGAACAGATGGAAAAGCAACAGGAGAGAGAGAATTTAAGAGAAGAGTTTTTCTGTCCTTGAAATAGCATGTATATAAGAGTTGTCCCTCCATAAAAATCTAAACAATATTATAAAACTTTGATATATTCTAGTCAGATAAAAAAAAAACATATGTACTAAAAGCTATCATCTGCAAAGGGAGAATATTCTTTTTAAATGGCCCCTGGAGCATTTTAGGAAAAAAAAAAAACAACAACAAAACAAAACTATAATCACATATTAGCCAAAAAGAAATTCCAAAGGGGAAAAAAGACTTCAGATCATATTCTGAAACCACAGTCTAATAAAGTAAAAACCAAATGTCAAATTTAGAAACAAAAAACCCAAAGCATTTGATATTTTAATACCATTCTTTTCTAAAGAACTCTTGGGGCAAAGAGAACTAAAAAGCCACAATTGCAGAGTATTTATAAAATAATAATAACATGGCCTCAAATATTTTTGGTGCAAACAAAAATAATGAAAATAGTAAATTAAATAAAATGCAAAAGTTATGAAAAACAGCACAGTGGACCCAAGGAACATAGATGGAAAAATTAATGAAGATGAAAGCATAAATAAGTGAATTAGGGAAAAGAAAAATGACAGAGTTGTCGATAGCTTATTCTTAGGGGGTAAAAAAATGAACCACTCACTTGCCCATTCAAGAAAACAGAATAAAAGGCAATACAAATATAAGAATATTCAAGAAGAGAGAAGAAAAACCCATCCTGATATTAAAGAATTTCAAGATAATAATTCGCCATTTCACCCAATTCCATGTTAATAAATTGACAACCTAGATAGATAAATTATATTATTTTAGAATTAAACTATGCAAAATTAACCCAAGAAGGAAAGGAAATACAAATAACAAGAAGGAAAAACTCACAAAGTTTTATGAGAGCTAAAAGATCTATACTTAAAGAAATCACAAAGTTCAGATGAATGCATAATTGAACTTTATCAATCCAATCATGGAACATCTAATTTTCATGTTAAATGAATTATTCCAGAAAAGCTTTCTATTTCTTGTTATAAAGTTATATGTCTAAGATATCAACATTCAACAAATATAGCACAACACTGAATATTAATATTTAAAGATACACATAATAAAGCCATACATTAAAAACAGCTTAATATAACTCTAATAGGGTTTATCCTAAGCACTGCAAATATGCTTTAACATGATAAAATTTATTAGTATAATTAACTGCATTTAAATTAAAAGATAAACGACATATAACTGTTTTGATAAGAAGAACCTTTGATAAAATTCCATCTTTATTCTGGAAAAACTTCATATATACATTATAATAATAAGCATGCACTCCAAACACTTTAAACTATTTTGGAAAAACTTGGAGAACTTCAAACAAAACTTTGAAACTCTTTGTTGTAAGGCCCCTAAAGCTAATTTCCTGTTTATTGGAAATAGAAGTGGCAATGGAGTAAGTTCAAACCAAGAAAAGGCATTCAGGTAAATTCAGATTTTGTGAAAATATGTAAGATGACTCATAAGTACATACATACATAAATACACAGAAAGAGCAGTTATATTCATATATATGATTCTCAAGTGTTCAATGATGAAACATTGTTAGAAAAAAAAGATTGTCCTATCAGTATCATTTTTCACCATTTTCTTGCAGATACTAGCCAGTGCAATTAAGCAATGCATGAAAATAAGAGACAAAATGTTTAAAAGGACAGAGCAAAAGTTTTTATTTTGGGAGATTATGGGATAGGTGCGAATTAAACCAAGGCCCATTCCTTGCGAGGTTGCATTTTGAGAGAGTTCTATGGATCTGAGGTGGTGGCCACAGGACCTGTGCTTCATTGTCAATTCCAATCAAAATGCTTGAACTCCAGTGTGATCCTACCCTTAGAGAACCTGGTGGTTTTAAGCATGCAGGCTAGAGACTTACAGCTCAAGACATTCCACCATTACAGCTCAAGACATTCCAATCTTGGGGGAAAGCCAAGATAAACAACTAAAAATAAAAGTTATAAATAATAATAGAGTTAAATAGATTTTAAATAAGTATTAAAAATACCATTAACTTTTCTATATACAAACCAGTATTAGTTAGAAATAAAATGAAAATCAACATCTACAAAATAATATAAATATGCAGCCTCTGAAAACTAAGAGAAATGGAGATACTGAGACACTTGTATTGATACTAATGACCTCTGACAATTATCCAAGTTCTAGGAATTGATTATAATCTAACCAGCCACAGGTGTTATCCACAAATGCCAGCAGGGGAAGCAGCATCTGATTGGACAAAGAACATCTGACAGGAGGCCAGAGGGGAGAGAAACTAACCTGAACTCTTCTCTACACTGTGAAGCTACAAAAGTCATACCCTTCTGCCTCCCCACCCTCCTAACCAGGTACTATCTTGGATATAAGCTGGGTTTGGAGACCTTAAGACTGAAAAACATGACTGACTGAGTGAGCATTATTTTTCCCTAGCAGAGTCTAACCACAGAACACATGTCCGGAGAGATGCTCACAATCACCAAACCTGAGGCAAACCTACTTAAATTATGGGATGAGGCTAAGCTGTACATCAGAGTGGATCCATTACTTGTTTTATTCCTGCAAGCCAGTTGTTGGAGGTACATGAGGAAGACCAGATTCACTGTATAAAATAAGTGAGTTTACATTTCCTCTGCACATCTGGATTGTAGGGTGAGTTAAGCTTTGTTGTCAAAGATACTTAGAAGTCTAGGGGCGCCTGGGTGGCGCAGTCGGTTAAGCGTCCGACTTCAGCCAGGTCACGATCTCGCGGTCCGTGAGTTCGAGCCCCGCGTCAGGCTCTGGGCTGATGGCTCGGAGCCTGGAGCTTGCTTCCGATTCTGTGTCTCCCTCTCTCTCTGCCCCTCCCCCGTTCATGCTCTGTCTCTCTCTGTCCCAAAAATAAATAAAAAAAACGTTGAAAAAAAATTAAAAAAAAAGATACTTAGAAGTCTTTTTTAAAGGCACAGACAAAATATGAAAGAAAATAGTAAATGCCAAAAATTTAGCATGATTTTCTCAAGATTGGTTAAGATTTCAGAGACCTTTCTTATTTTTTACATCTTTAAATTTTTTTTTTACAATATGGTTTATGTTGGCAATTATGAAAAGTAAACCAGTTAAATTAGAACAAAAAGAAAAGAAAGTAGAAGAAAATAATAGGTAAGAATTTTGAAGACACATTATATGTCTGGTAGTGTGCCAAGCCGTTAAAACATTTAATTTTCTCATCAAATCACTCATTTAATTTTCCCATTATCTCCCTGAGTTATGTTATTACTCCATTTTACAGAATCGAGGCTTGGAAAGACTAAATAACTTGACCACAGTCATAAGCTAAGTAATATTGAATTACAGATTCAAAACCAGCCAGTCCAACTTCAGAGCACTTAAATTTAACTAACTTGCTATTGCTTCCCATGAGGCACCATAGATATCCAATTCCGTGGACTCTATCTGGCTGTTGTACCTTTTTGTCTCTCATCATTTCAATGAGAAAACTAGAATGAGGAGCAACCTGAGAATTCTTATCATGGTCTGGGTAAATTTTTCTGGTTGGCTCATGTAGGACTCAGAAATTAACTTTCTGTGCTTGGGAATTGTCCACAAGATGCACTTAATGGAAATTATCTGTGGACAAATTTGGAAGGAAGGGAGAACCTAGTGTCATGTGTATTTTTTCCTTTTATTTACCAAATAGTACTGATGGCATTTCATAGAATAATAAAACGTCAGACCCGCAAGAAAGGTAGGACACCATCTAGTCTACCATAGTTAGTCATTTCAAACATTTATTATAGTCATTTCATATTCTAAAATGTGTTCAACAGTGCCAATAACATGCAAGACAGATAATAATGATCTTAATGCTGTTATATCAGTAATTCTTGTCTTTTATGTTGGTCATGTATTTCCACAGATCTTTGTGGCCTCTCCTTCTCTTTGTGCTGTATCTGAAGAGTTTATTTATTGACCATCTATACTGTAATCATAATTACAGGGGATGCAAAAACAAGACCCAATAACCACCATCAAAAGGTTGTTAAATTAGTAAAGATAAGGCACATAAATACTCCAGGCAGAAGGCACTGATGTAAATGTCTGTGAAAAATGTGTTGTTTGTGTTGAGAGAGATCCTTTTTGGTTAGAGGATAAAAGAAGGTTCATGAAGAAAGTCACATTTAAAGTGAGTCCTCAGATGTGGGTAGGATTTCAATGAGAGGAAATGGGAGAAATTATTCTGGATAAAAAATCTATATGTGCAATGAAATGGGGGATTGGAAAATAAAATATAAGCACAAAGATTGGTTGGTAGGACAGGTTGGTTTTAATGAAGGTAAGGAAGTAGAAGGAGAGGAGGTAAAAACATAGATTGGAGCCCATCTGAATATCCCCAAATGGTTTGTACTTTATTCCTTTATTGTACTTTATACCGCCCCTAAGAGAGTTTGTACTTTATTCATTAAAAAGGGAAGTCATTTAAATGTTTTGATAAAGTAAGTATCACAAGTAGAGATTTAATCCTGTGACTATGTACTGTTTTTATTAAGGAGGAAGGAGGCTGAATGTGGAAAAATAAACAAGAGAGTTAATATTATGGTTCAGGTAAGAACCAAAAAGAAAAAGAAAGTACTAGAAATAGAGGGAGAGAAGACAGACAGGACTGCAATGCCAAGAAGTTATCTGCAGGACTTCATGACAGATTGTGAGGAAGAAAGAAAAGGATATGATTCTGAGTGTGAATGTTGGGAAGAGTTTTGGTATTATTGAAGGGAAGAGAAAGCAAGTCAGCACCAGGGACTGGTATGAGAAAGAGAAATTGCTAATTTACTTTTTTGCATGAAAGTTTGAAATACATACGGTACTTGGGGATAAATATTAATGTCCTACAGGTGGTTGGAAGTATCCTAACATAATGAGAAAGAGCAGTTATGTTGGGAACTATAAATTCTGTAGTCATTCACATTATACATTACATTAACATATACTACGTATATTAAATAGTGACAATGTTGAGATGGTGAGGCTAGACAAGAGAGAATATTGAGAAAGCAGAAAGCTGTGGGCAAACTTTAAGCAATGCCTACTTTTTAGCAGCAAAAGGATTAAGAAACAACTAGAAGAGGAGACAAAAAGAAATGTCTGGAGACAGAGAAAGAAAATAGGAAATAATGGATGTGCTAAGAGGAGATGGTTTTATAAAAGAAGAGTTGGATTACAGTTTTAAATGCTGTGGACTTTTAAGCTAGAGAAGGGAAGGCTTTGAAAGTGGCATGCGGATAAATGTAGGTAAGTGTTAGTACTGAGAAATAGATTGATAGACTGAGAAAGAAGCCAAAATGCAAAAGTTTGGGTCATGGGTTTATTACTCCTTAATTCATACACACACACACACACACACACACACACACACACACACACAGTGGGTGCTAATCTTGTAAACTAAATTTTACTTTGATTTAGTAACTAATAATGGCATGATGATGTTATTTTGTTCAGGGAACACATTTCAAAGGTGATTTCAGTTTTCAAAAAAAAAATGATGGTAAACGATTATTTGTTGGGAACAGCTATGTTGACAATACAGTGAAAATTTTAGAATGGAGGTATTTTAAGCCATGGAGAATATAAAATTTAGGGATTCTTACATCATACATGATGCCTATTTCGCCTACTTGATAATCTACTTAGATATCTCCTACTCAGAATAGTCACACACCAATTATCAGCTGTTTATATTACCCAAACATTGAAAATATGGAGCCACCATATCTTGAGAGCAATTAATTACTTAGAAAAGGAAAAAAGTTCCTTGCATTCTTTTGACTAGGTGGAGGTGAATTCTTGGAACAATAGGTTTTCATTTGAGAAAAGATCATAGGTTATTTATTCAGTTGTTAATTAACAGAGAAACACATTTTATTTTACAGGGTATTCAGTTGAGATTTTTCTTGAAACCTTAACATCTCTGTTTTGAAATCATTTCAAGCTTCAAAATCAATGGTTAAAACCTATGAAATTTCCTCCTGAAGATAAATATAGACTTTTAATTGAGTGTATATGTGGTGTGTGTATGTGCATACTTGAAGATGATAAGGTATTTGTAAAAATGAAGAGAATTGAAAAGTGAATAATGCTTAAAGAGACCAATTACTTTATAAAGAGACTTTCAATATACTTTTATAAAGGACAAGGAAAAGAAAAGTAAGAATATATTAAGACATTCACAAAGGAAAATATTAGACTTCACATTGAATTTGAGATTTGTAACTTTTATGTCTTCCACTGAAGGGGCTCCTGGGTGGCTCAGTTGGTTAAGCGTCTGACTTCAGCTCAGGTCATGATCTCAGGGTTTGTGGGTTTGAGCCCTGGGTCGGGCTCTGTGCCTACTGCTCAGAGCCTGGAACCTACTTCAGATTCTGTGTCTCCCTCTCTCTTTGCCCCTTCCCTGCTCACGCTCTATCTTGCTCTTTCTCAAAAAATGAATGAACATTAAAAAAAAAATTATGTCTTCCACTGATTTCTAAGAAAGAAAAGCAAATAAACACTGGCCTCAACTTCTTTTTAAATTCTTACTGTTTCATATTGTGAAGAAAGGAACATACATTTTTTGGTGATACATTGGGGAACTAATCAAGTAATTTTAATTTGAAAAAAATTATTTAGTAGTTAATCAGACATGGACATGTACAGTCCAGTGGAAATAAACTTTATACATCCCCATTACTATGATTATTCCACATCAAGGCTTAAATATAATTTCTAGCCCTGAATTAATATATTTCTTTGATTTATATGTAAGATATGCCTATAACATGCTTATTTTCATTTAACAAAGCATCTTTTGAAGCATAATTTAGTAAAGTTAAATTCACCCATTTTAAGGTACAGTTTATTAAGTTTTCACAAATACATACATTTGTATAATTACCACAGCAATCATGATATAGAACATTTTTATTATCCCCATGTTTCCCACCTATCCCTCTGCAGGTAATGCTTTCCCTCTATCTTTAGCCTCTGACCACTGGTCTCTCCTCTCTGTCAATATAGTTTTACCTTGTCTATTGTTTTAAACAAATGGAATCATCCAAGATGTAATTTTTTGTGTCTGGCTTCTTTCACTTAGCATAATGGATTTTGAGCTTAATCCACGTTGTCACCTATATCAATAGTTTGTTCTTTGAATTGCTGAATAGTATTCTACTGATAGATAGGCCACAATTTGTTTATCCATTAGCCAGATGATAGAAAACTAGGCTATCCATGTCAACATATGTTTTTAATTTTGCTTGGATAAATATCTAGGGTGGGGATTTCTGGAATGTATTTTTTTTAATGTTTATTTATTTCTGAGAGAGAGAGAGACAGAGCATGAACAGGGAAGGGGCAGAGAGAGAGGGAGAAGAGTCCAAAGCAGGCTCCAGCCTCCGAACTGTCAGCGTGGAGCCTTACATGGGGCTCAAACCCATGAACCGTGAGATCATGGCCTGAGCTGAAGTCAGAGGCTTATTGGACGGAGTCAACCCAGGCACCCCTGAAATGTATTGTAATTACATGTTCAACTTTATAATAAATGGCCAAATTGTTTTCTAAAATCTTTGTACCATTTTGTTTTCCCACAAGCAATATATATGAGTTTTAGATGCTCTAAGTCCTTCAACACTTGGTATAGCATTCATTTAAATTTTAGCTATTTTAGTGGATATCTAGTGGTTTCTCGTGGTTTTAAATTGCACTTCCTTAATAATTAGTAATGTTTCCTTAATGACAAATTTGATATTTATGTTTCCTTTTTTTTATTTTAGGGAGAGAGAGCACAGGTAGGGGAGAGAGGTAGGAGAGGAGAGAGAGAGTGAGAGAGAGAGAGAGAGAGAGAGCGAATCTTAAGCAGGCTCCACACGCAGTTTGAGCCTAATCCGGGGCTTGATCACACGACCCTGGGATCATGACCTGAGCCAAAATCAAGATTCAGACACTCAACCAACTGAATCACCCAGGTGCCCCCATATGTTTCCTTCGGTGAAGTTTTGTTCAACTCAATTATCCATTTTTTTTTAATGTTAGGTGTTTATTCCAATATTGAGTTGTAAATGTTCTTTATATTTTCTGGATACAAGTCTGAATCTGATGTTTATATTTTGCAAATACTTTCTCCCTAAGTATTTTGATTCTTTTTGATGCTGTTTAAACTGAAGTTGTTTTCATAACTTCAGTTTTGAATTGTTAACTGCTGGAAATTATAGAAATACAACAGATTTTTGTGTATTGATTTTGTGTACTGAAAACTTATTAAACTTGTTTATTCTAATTTTTTCTTGTTCTTTATATATATATATATATATATATATAACACTGTATCATCTATGAATAATGATAAATTCATGTCTTTTTTTTCTAATCTGTCTTCCCTTCTACTCTTTATTTCCTTTTCCTGCCTAATTTTCCTGCTTAGAATCTCCAATACAATGTTAAATATAAGTGATGAGAGTAGACTTTTTGTTTTGTCCTGGGCTTGGGTAAAAGCATCTAATCTTTCATCATTAACTATTATGTTAGCTGTGCTATTTTTCATAAATGCTCTTTATTTGATTGTATATCCAGTGTATTAAGTGTTTTTCTATCGTGAAAGAGTGATAGATTTTGTAAGATGCTTTTTCTGTGTTTAGTGAAATGATGTACTTTTCCCCCCTTTATACTATGGATAAAGGATTCTCGACTGCATATTTTTTTCTGTTCAATACATTGACGATCTCGTGCCAATCCTTTCTGGCCTGCCAAGTTTCAAAAGAGAGATCAGTCACGAGTCTTAAAGGTCTCCCTTTATAAGTTAGGGCACGTTTATCCCTTGCCGCTTTCAGAATTTTCTCTTTATCCTTGTATTTTGCCAGTTTGACTATGATATGTCATGCAGAAGATTGATTCAAGTTACGTCTGAAGAGAGTTCTCTGTACCTCTTGGATTTCAATGCCTTTTTCCTTACCCAGTTCAGGGAAGTTCTCAGCTATTATTTCTTCAAGTACACCTTCAGCACCTTTCCCTCTCTCTTCCTCCTCTGGGATACCAATTATGGGTATATTATTTCTTTTTAGTGTGTCACTTAGTTCTCTAATTTTCCCCTCATACTCCTGGATTTTTTTATCTCTCTTTTTCTCAGCTTCCTCTTTTTCCATAACTTTATCTTCTAGTTCACCTATTCTCTCCTCTGCCTCTTCAATCCGAGACGTCGTCGTTTCCATTTTGTTTTGCATTTCGTTTAAAGCGTTTTTCAGCTCCTCCTGACTGTTCCTTAGTCCCTTGATCTCTGTAGCAAGAGATTCTCTGCTGTCCTGTATACTGTTTTCAAGCCCAGCGATTAATTTTATGACTATTATTCTAAATTCACTTTCTGTTATATTATTTAAATCCTTTTTGATCAGTTCATTAGCTGTTGTTATTTCCTGGAGATTCTTCTGAGGGGAATTCTTCCGTTTGGTCATTTTGGATAGTTCCTGGAGTGGTGCGGACCTGCAGGGCACTTCCCCTGTGCTGTGGTGTATAACTGGAGTTGGTGGGCGGGGCCACAGTCCAACCTGATGTCTGCCCCCAGCCCACCACTGGGGCCACAGTCAGACTGGTGTGTGCCTTCTCTTCCCCTCTCCTAGGGGCGGGATTCACTGTGGGGTGGTGTGGCCCGTCTGGGCTACTTGCACACTGCCAGGCTTGTGTTGCTGGGGATCTGGTGTATTAGCTGGGGTGGGTAGGCCAGGTGCACGGGGGCAGGAGGGGCAGGCTTAGCTCGCTTCTCCTCAGGTGATCCACTTCAGGAGGGGCCCTGTGGCAGTGGGAGGGAGTCAGACCCACTGCTGGAGGGGTGGCTCTGCAGAAGCACCGCGTTGGGTGTTTGCTCGAAGCAAGCAAGTTCCCTGGCAGGGACTGGTTCCCTTTGCGATTTTGGCTGGGGGATGGGCGAGGGAGATGGCGCTGGCGAGCGCCTTTGTTCCCGCCAAACTGAGCTCTGTCGTCCCGGGGCTCAACAGCTCTCCCTCCCTTTGTCCTCCAGGCTTCCCGCTTTCCGAGCAGAGCTGTTAACTTATGACCTCCCAGATGCTAAGCAAGTCCCGCTTGCTGTCGGAACACACTTCGTCCCGCCCCTCCGCTTTTGCGAGCCAGACTCGGGGTCTCTGCTTGGCTGGCGGGCCGCCCCTCCACCCCGGCTCTCTCCTGCCAGTCCGTGGAGCGCGCACCACCTCTCCGCCCTTCCTACCCTCTTCCGTGGGCCTCTAGTCTGTGCTTGGCTCCGGAGACTCCGTTCTGCTAGTTTCTGGTGGTTTTCTGGGTTAGTTAGGCAGGTGTAGGTGGAATCTAAGTGATCAGCAGGACGCGCGGTGAGCCCAGCGTCCTCCTACGCCGCCATCTTCCCAATCCCTCTCGAAAAAGCCCCCCCTTTATACTATGAATATAATGTTTTACATTAACTGATTTTCAGAGATGTTAAACCAACTTTGTATTTCTTGAATAAATTCAACTTCATCATGTTTTATAACCCTTTTTATATGCTGGTGGATGTAGTTTTCTAGTATTTTGTTGAGGATTTTTGCATCTATACTCATACATGGTGTTGGTTTGTAGTTTTCCCCTCTTATTATGTCTTTGGTTTTGATGACAGAGTAATACTAGCCTTATAGAAAGAGTTAGGAAGTGTTACCTTTTTTTCCTCCTCTATTTTTAAGAAGAGATTGTGAAAAATGGAGTGTAAACTAAATCCTTAAATGTTTGGTAGAATGTACCAGTGAAACCATCTAGATCTGGGGTTTTCTTTTTGAGTAGTTTATTAGTAGTAGTAATAACTATATTTCTTATTACAGGTCGATTCACATTTTCTATTTATTCTTGAGTCAATTTTGGTAGTTTGTTTCTTATATAATTTGTTCATTTTATCTAAGTTATCTAAGTTTTTAGCATGGATTCTTTTTTGATTTAACTTTATTTTTTATTTTTTAAAATTTACATCCAAGTTAGTTAGTATATAGTGAAGCAACGATTTCAGTAGATTCCTTAATGCCCCTTACCCATTTAGTCCATCCCCTCTCCCACAACCCCTCCAGCAACCCTCAGTTTGTTCTCCATATTTATGAGTCTCTTTTGTTTTTGTCCCCCTCCCTGTTTTTATATTATTTTTGTTTCCCTTCCCTTATGTTCATCTGTTTTGTCTCTTAAAGTCCTCATATGAGTGAAGTCATATGATTTTTGTCTTTCTCTGACTAATTTCACTTAGCATAATACCCTCCAGTTCCATCCATGTAGTTGCAAATGGCAAGATTTCATTCTTTTTGATTGCTGAGTAATACTCCATTGTATATATATACCACATCTTCTTTATCCATTCGTCCATCAATGGACATTTGGGCTCTTTCCATACTTTGGCTAGTGTTGATAGTGCTGCTATAAACATGGGGGTGCATGTGTCCCTTCAAAACAGCACACCTGTATCCCTTGGATAAATGCCTAGTAGTGCAATTGCTGGATCATAGGGTAGTTCTATTTTTAGTCTTTGAGAAACCTCCATACACTTTTCCAGAGTGGCTGCACCAGCTTGCATTCCCACCAACAATGCAAAAGAGATCCTCTTTCTCCGCATCCTTGCCGACATCTGTTGTTGCCTGAGTTGTTAATGTTAGCCATTCTGACAGGTATGAGGTGGTATCTCAGTGTGGTTTTGATTTGTATTTCCCTGATGATGAGTGATGTTGGGCACTTTTTCATGTGTCGGTTGGCCATCTGGATGTCTTCTTTGGAGAAGTGTCTCTTCATGTCTTTTGCCCATTTCTTCACCGGATGATTTGTTTTTTGGGTGTTGTGTTTGATAAGTTCTTTGTAGATTTTGGATACTAACCCTTTATCTGATATGTTGTTTGTAAATATCTTCTCCCATTCTGTCAGTTACCTTTTAGTTTTGCTGATTGTTTCCTTCGCTGTGCAGAAGCTTATTATTTTGATGAGGTCCCAGTAGTTCATTTTTGCTTTTGTTTCTCTGGCCTCCGGAGACGTGTTCAGTAAGAAATTGCTGCGTGCAAGATCAAAGAGGTTTTTGTCTGTTTCTCCTCGAGGATTTTGATGGCTTCCTGTCTTACATGGAGGTCTTTCATCCACTTTGAGTTTCTTTTTGTGTATGGTGTAAGAAAGTGGTCCAGGTTCGTTCTTCTGCATGTTGCTGTCCAGTTTTCCCAGCACTACTTGCTGAAGAGACTGCCTTTATTCCATTGGGTATTCTTTCCTGCTTTGTCAAAGATTAGTTGGCCATATGTTTGTGGGTCCATTTCTGGGTTCTCTATTCTGTTCCATTGATCTGAGTGTCTGTTCTTGTGCCAGTACAATACTGTCTTGATGATTACGGCTTTGTAGTATAGCTTGAAGTCTGGGATTGTGATGCCTCCTGCTTTGGTTTTCTTTTCCAAGATTGCTTTGGCTATTCAGGGTCTTTTCTGGTTCTGTACAAATTTTAGGATTATTTGTTCTCACTCTGTGAAGAATGTGGGTGTTACTTTTATAGGGATCGTGTTGAATATGTAGATTGCTTTGGGTAGTATCGACATTTAACAATATTTGTTCTTCCTATCCAGAAGCATGGAATCTTTTTCCATTTCTTTGTGTCTTCTTCAATTTCTTTCATCAGCTTTCTATAGTTTTCAGTGTATAGATTTTTCACTTCTTTGGTTAGATTTATTCCTAGGTACTTTATGGTTTTTGGTGCAACTGTAAATGGGATTGATGCCTTGATTTCTCTGTCACTTCATTGTTGGTGTATAGGAATGCAACCAATTTCTTTGCATTGATTTTATATCCTGTAACTTTTCTGAATTCATGGATCAATTCTGGCAGTTTTTTGGTGGAATCTTTTGGGTTTTCCATATAGAGTATCATGTCATCTGCGAAGAGTGAAAGTTTGACCTCCTCCTGGCCGATTTGGATGCCTTTTATTTCTTTGTGTTGTCTGATTGCAGAGGCTAAGACTTCCAATACTATGTTGAATAACAGTGGCGAGAGTGGACATCCCTGTCTTGTTCCTGACCTTCGGGGGAAAGCTCTCAGTTTTTCCTCGTTGAGGATGATATTAGCTTTGGGTCACTTGTATATGGCTTTTATGATCTCCAGGTATGCTCCTTCTATCCCTACTTTCTTGAGGGTTTTTATCAAGAAAGGATGATATATTTTGTCAAATGCTTTCTCTGCATCTATTGAGAGGATCATATGTTTCCTTGTCCTTTCTTTTACTGATGTGATGAATCATGTTAATTGTTTTTCAGATATTGAACCAGCCCTACATCCCAGGTATAAATCCCACTTGGTCGTAGTGAATAATTTTTTTAATGTATTGTTGGATCCGGTTGGCTAATACCTTGTTGAGGATTTTTGCATCCACGTTCATCAGGGAAATTGGTCTATAGTTCTCCTTTTTAGTGGGGTCTCTGTCTGGTTTTGGAATCAAGGTAATGCTGGCTTCATAGAATGAGTTTGGAAGTTTTCCTTCCATTTCTATTTTTTGGAACAGTTTCAAGAGAATAGGTGTTAACTCTTCCTTAAATGTTTGGTAGAATTCCCCTGGAAAGTTTTGGCATGGATTTTTAAATAGTTTTCCCTTATAACTTTACCTCTGTAAGGTCAGAGGTGATGTCCATTCTGTCATTCCTGAATTTGATAATGTAAGTCTCTCTTTTTTTTCTTCTTCATCCATCTAACTAAAAGTCTGTCAACTTTTCTGATCTTTGAAAGAGCCAACTTTTTGCTTTGTTGATTTTCTCTATTATTTAAAAAATATTTTGTTATTCCTACTATAATTTTTATCTTCTTTCTGTTTGCTTTGGGTTTCATTTGCTTTTTTTTAGTTTCTTAAGGTATAATCTTAAGTTACTTACTCAAGTTCTTCTTTTCTAATATGGGCACTTACCACCATAAATTTTCCTCCAAATACTATTTTAGCTTCACTCAATGAATTTTGGAGTTAAGTTCTAAAAAGCATTTTCTAATCTCCTTGTGGTTTCTTCTTTGCTCCATTGGTAATTTCGAAGTTAGTTGTTTAATTTCCAAATATTTGTGAATTTTCAAATTGGATTTTATTTTGATTTCAGATTTAAATTTTTTAAAATTTTAATTTTTCTTAATTTATTTTCTTTTGTCAATATCTAACTACCAGTTTTGAATAGTCTGTTTCTTCCCTAAATTCTGCCAGAGTTGATCATATATTTTGGTGATCTGCTGTTAGACACATATATGATTTTGCTGATCTGTTTTTTTTCTTTTACTTTTAAGTTTGACCTCCTAGAGGTTGTCCAGTATTTAGTGATAGGTCACTGAATGGTTAGAGAGTGTGTCTGCTGAGACTGAGATTTTCAATGTTTATTGTGGATGTGTTTGTGTTTAGGAGATTGTTTTCACTGTACAGAAAGTCTATGAGTTTATCCCCCTTTCAATCACGACTTGTGGTTCAGAATTCCTCTTCCTGGTTGTTTATTTTTAATGTATCATCTCTCTATGGATCTGTTTCTGTTTATTTTTACTCCTGGTTATGGGTAATATTTTTCTCTTTTTTTACATACTTGATCAGTTTTTTTTAAGTTTATTTATTTACTTGTGTCGGGGGGAGGGAGGGGAGTAGAGAGAAAGAAAGAGACAATCCCAAGCAGGCTGTGCACTTTCAGCACAGAGCCCAACGTAGGGCTCAAACTCATGAACCTTGAGATCATGACCTGAGCCAAAATCAAGAGTCCCATGCTAAATGACTGAGCCACCCAGGTGGCTGATCATTTTTGATTGATGCTGAACCTTATGTATGCATTTTACCTGGTTGGATACTGGATTGTGTTGTGTTCCTTTTAAGGGTGTTGGATTTTGTTCTGGTATTTAGTTATGTCAACTATATGGATTTTTTCAAACTTTCTTGTGGCATTTAGAGCAGCATTTAATCTAGGATTAATTTAACCTTACTGCAAAGGTATGAGTCCTCTGAAGATTGTATCCAATGCTTCATGTGTTGAATTTGAGAAGTTAATTTAAAAAATAGTCAAAGATATTTTAGTGAAGAGCACAAAAACAGAGGTATAAGCATTGTTTGCCATACTTTTTTCCAGTCATTCTTACTGGCCTCAGGCAGTTTTTTCTTATTCATGTGTTGATAAGTACTCAGTCAGACACTCAAGGAAAGCTCTATACAGATTTCTGGAAAATTCTTTCCTTCCTTTTCTCTTTTAAACTCTGCAAACAGATTCTAAGCACATCAGCCCCCCAACCTCCAATCTTGTTCTTTTCAACTGAGTCTGACAACCTCTGTTTGGATTACCCCTTCACTTCCTGAAGCCTCAAACTGCCCCTAGGCAGTAAACTTGAAAAAGCAGAGAGCTTACTTTCCCTTCTCTCAGGGATTACTGTCTGGAAAGATTTATTTCTCCGTATATTCTGCCCATTTTCTAGTTGTTAATGGTGGGAAGGCAATTGGTGTAGCAGTTAGTAGTTCATGGGCATGAGCCATGTAACTGTTTTTTAACATAAAATTTTCTGTCGAAATGAGGGATTAGCTTTCAAAGTAGCAATAGTGTGTCCACATTGTTAAAATTTCATAATTAAAAATAAAACTAGCTAACATCAATTAAGTGCTTACAACTGTGCAATAAAAATTAGAGGCATTTTATAAATAAATTTTGAAATTTCTAGTAGTATCTTCTTCAAAAGCTGATGCATCATATTAGAATATTTTCTATGATCATAAATGTTCACTTCTGAGGGTTGATTAAAACATTTGAATTTGAGAAATTAATAAAATATATGGTCATTGTGAATATTTATTTTTTTGGCAGTAAATAAGATATGATGAGTTGAAAAGATCAGATTCCCTATGATTTTACCCTTGTTTCCCCTTCTCTGTGTTCTGGTTAGCTCTTACGTGTGCTTCTATGATCAACTTAGATGGCATCTTCACAAGGCTGGACTCTTTTCTAGCTCCCCAACTATGTGTGGTGTCAAGTGCTTTCAGATATCTCTGTGTGTATTAGACCTGTGGAATCTACCACTTCAGATAACATGGTTGCTTTCCTTTTTTGGTTCCTGCTTTTCTTATGTTTCTCTTGTTTTCCATCTCTCTCTCCCTCTCTCTCTCTCTCTCTCTCTCTCTCTCTCTTTTTTCCAGTGCAGACTCTCTGGGATATTCACCCTTCACCAAGTATGATAGATGATATTTTCTTGATAATTGTTACATGCCATCCTTTTCTTCATTTCCATTCTGTCTGCTTTCTATAGGAGACTCACCAGCTTTCTTTTGTATTTTGGTAGTAAATTTCTGAGTGCATTTTCCAATCTCTGTATAGGCCCACCTCCTACTACTCTTTGACTAAATGATCTTTTAATGCCTCCTTACTGTTTCACCACTGAGTCTTATTTCTCTAACATAGTAAAACACACTTACTCTGATTATTATGTTTCTTATCAAGTTCTACTAATACTGTGACCTTAAAAACAGAGGTTCTCCCTTTTTTTGCGACTATCTTTCTAGCATCAGCACCTGGCATACTGACTGTGGAGAAGTTATTTCAAACATCTGACTTGTGACCCATTCTCCCCCTCCATCAAAGGATGCTCCCCAAAAGGAATGTCTGGCATTAGTCTAATTTACTGGTAAACAGGCTGATAATAATGAAACTTATGATAAATAGACTAATGATATTGGCTAGGAAAAGAGTATGTACCAGTAGAATTTTTTCAGCAGGATATTTCTCTTTTGGTATTACTTATAATAAACAAACACAATATATGGATTTATGAAGCAAGTTTCCCTGAGGAATATCATGTAAGCCATTAAATGATCTGAGTGCAAAATGGAGATGATTAACAAAGAAAAATCTCCTTGCTTGCTGAGAAAATAAACTGTCTTACTCAGAGATAATCTCTGTTGCTGTGGATAGGTCAGAGAATGCATATTTTGAATGTCAGGAACTTGGGGAACCACATGGATGGCCTAGATCTATCTTGCTTTACCTGTGCCTCTTAATTGCTTGTATTCTTTAAATCATTAGTAAAGCTTGATATTAGCTGTGGTAGGCAGAATATTGGCTCACCAAAGATGTGCATTTCCTAGCCCCCAGCACCTGGTATACATTAGGCTATATGGCAAAGAACTAAAGCTGCACATGTAATTAAGATTGCAAGTCAGCTGACCTTAATATGGGAAGATTAGCTTAGATCACCTGGCTCTGTCCGATGTAATCACAAGCGTCTTTATAAATAGAAGAGGGAAGGTGAGTGAGCACTATAAAATGGCAACATGAAGAGGACTTAGCTCAAGTTACTCACTTTGGAGATGGCAGAATAAAGCCTGAGTCAAGGAATGCAAGTAAGCCTCTAAATGCTAGAAAAGACAAGGATGTGGATTTTCTCCTGTATCCTCCAAAAATAAAGCAGCCTCGTGGACATGTTGATTTTAGTCTAGTGAAGCCTATTTCAGACGTCAGGACGGTAAGATTTTAAAAAAGTGTTGTTTTAAGTCACTAAGGTTGTGGCAATTTGTTACAGCAGCAAAAGAAAATCAGCAACAGGTAAGATATCTGATTCATGTGATTCTAATTTGATAATCCAATTATGTTCAGAAATTTAGACATAAAATAGGCTTCCAAAATTTTTTTTTTCTTTAATAAATGGTAGATGGAGTGTCTTCTAAGGTTGACTTAATTGTTAGGATTTCAAGCATTTGATATTAGAAAATAATTTATATCATAAGATGGGAGACAGGTTTACAATTTTGAAAATTAATCTATCTGTAAAACAATAAATTTGAGTGCGTTAGTGGTCAATATACAAACTCAATTCAACTTAATTCAATAAGTATTAAACATTATTTATGTTCAAGGCAAATTCTATCCGTGATTTTAAGAGACAATTACAAGATGAAAGTGTGCCTTCTGTGAAACTACCGTATAGTAGTAGATAAATACAGATGTGTGACAATATAAGAAACATTAAAATAAAGCTAAAACACTGTGAAAGTGTTAAGCAGAAAAATTATATGTGCTGGGGGGAAACAAGCCAGGCTTTTGTAAGGAATACTTTTTTTTTTTAACTTTATTTATTTATTTTGAGAGAGAGAACTGGGGAGGGGCAGAGAGAGAGGGAGAGGGAAAATCCCAAGCAGGCTCCGTTTTGTCAGCGCAGAGCCCGACACGGGTCTTGAACTCACAAACCGTCAGATTATGACCTGAGCTGAAGTTGGATGCTTGACTGACTGAGCCACCCAGGTGCCGCTGGAAAGGAGTACTTTTCGATTGAATAAGTAACTAGCATAATTTGGAAAGCCAGAGGTGGGCTTTCCTGGAGAATGGTTTAGGGAAATTGTGGAATAAAGCCTAACTATAGGCATTGGGGTGATGAGTACAGGGCATAGTTAATAAGAGTCAAATGCTCTGAGTTGATTGTATCCTGCAGAGTCAAGCCATATTCTGTGTTCATGAGGAAGTGCGGGTCAGATGGTGTTGTGCCTTGGACTGAGCAGGTGAAATTGATTTCCCATAGCAGGTGGGGAGACATTGAAGATGTTTGAATAGGGTATTGCTATGATTATAACTGTACCTGAAAGGATTCTGTGGGCAGGTGTATTTAAGAGCAATTGGAAGTAGATAACCTTTTAGGAGGCAATTACAATTTTCAAACAGGAATTCATCAGTGATAGTGTAAGTATACTGGTCCCTTCCATTAATGCCCTCTGAGTTATGCCAATTGGCATGCTGATTTTGTACATGATCAGTTCTCCTGTGCATGATCTTACCTGCCCTTTGTAAATATTTTCTTTGCAGGATACACATTACTTCTAAGCTGCGCAATTAAATCCTGAAAATTAGCAAGCAGTAAGAAGCAAAAGCATTTTCAGATTTCTAAAGGCAGGGTCTAATGGATCATCATATTATCATTGTAAACTCATGTTTACTAATATCCAGTAAAGGTGTATGAACTCTAGTGACTTTAAAATATGAATTAAGAGGGGTGCCTGGGTGGCTCAGTCGGTTAAGCATCTGACTTCGGCTCAGGTCATGATCTCAAGGTTCGTGAGTTCATGCCCCGTGTCAGGCTCTCTGCTGACAGCTTGGAGCCTGGAGCCTGCTTCGGATTCTGTGTCTCCCTCTCTCTCTAACCCTCCCCCATTCACACTCTGTCTCTCTCCCTCTCAAAAATAAATAATAAAAACATTAAAAAAAAGAAAAACATGAATTAAGAAAAGCTAAATATCTGCAATCATAAGGAATCAGGATCTTCATACTATAAGAATAAAAACTTATGCTTTCCTGCACCACCAATATTTCTCTTCCACAACAAAGAGCTCCACTAGTAAAGGGAAGATGCTATTTTAATGTATTAATAGGGTTTGAACTTTCTCATAAAACTAGCTCTTTTTCCTTGTTCCCAGCCATATAATGGACCAAAAGATTATTTGCTGAGGTCAACAATAATAAAACTAACATCAGTGTGTCAGCTATGTTCCAGACACCATTCCAAGAACTTAAATTCACCGAACCATTTTATGGTTGGAGCAATTCTAGGAGGTACTGTTCTTAATCTCAATTTAAAATTTAGAAGTAGGAGCACAACATTAAGCAACTTGTCCAAAATCGCAGAGCGAGTCTGTGGTGGAGCTGAGATTTGAGTTCATGCAGTTGAGTTCAAATTCTTAACTACTATACCATATTCCTTCCAATGGAGTATTTCTTAGTGACTCACTTGGATACATAGTGTATTGATACTATTTTCCAGTTCAGTATTGATACAGAATGGTATCAGTAAGTGATCTGCTCCCATTCTCTCTGGCTCATTTGGTAGGAGCAACGCTGAGGCATAACAATGTGAATAGACAAGGCTAGGCCAAAGGGACAGGAGAGGAATGGGGGAAGGAAAAGGCATGGATGATTTGTCCTCTTAGTAATGAAACAAAATTAAAAGACTGAATACACAAACTCAAAGTTGTTATAGAAGAATTTATGTTCTAGGGACAGTCTTAAGTCATCAACTTGTGACAATATCAATTTTAGATAGGTGGAAAATGGATTTCTAAATGGTTAACTTACTAGTCCGATATCCTGTATTGTTAGTGGGAAAGTATTTAGCCAGTCTAACTCTCATGAAACTGTTCAGTCTATTGAAATATTTTGATACATGTGATATGGAAAAAAACCTCTCTAGAAAGCTACATGTGTCTGTGGGCCTCAGAAAATTTTGTCTTTGTTATAGCAAAAGAAGTGATCATTATCTCTTTGAGTTTAGTTTGTTTTTATCTGTTACAGATGCACATATGTAAATGCTTTAACTTTTCATGTGAAGAAGCATGTCCCCCTGTGCTCTCTCCCACTTTTCTGTTCCTTTGAGTAACAAATGTTTTCAACTATGTAAAATTCTGTTAGTTTTGCTATTATTTCTAGATCTTTAAATTTTTTTAATGTTTTTATTTTATTTCTTAGAGACAGAGCACGAGCAGGGGAGGGGCAGAGAGAGAGAGAGAGAGAGAGAGAGAGAGAGAATCTGAAGCAGGTTCCAGGCTCTGAGTTGTCTGCACAGAGCCTGACTAGGGGCTCGAATTCACAGACCATGAGATCGTGACCTGAGCTGAAGTCAGACGCTTAACTGACTGAACCACCCAGGTGCCCCTCTAGATCTTTAAATAATTTCCTTTTGTCTCTCCTCTTTGCCTTTTCAACATTAAGCATCAGATGTTGACCTCTTACTATGGAAGATGATTCAGCTCAACCACACCCACATTCCCCATCTTCTCCCCTTTCCAGCTCTGTTTCATCATAGTTTTGATTACATCAATATTCTGTGTCTGTGTGAACTACAAATAAGTTTGCTTCTTGGTTCTTTCTAGTGCTTGCTTGAGTTTCAACTTAGCTGGGTTGGCTGATTCATCATCATTTGTTCTTCTGCTATTTAATTCACAAAATGTTGTGGCTACATCCCTTGTTCTCCCCATTTCATCTGTCCTTGTATGGTTAGGTTTTTAGATATATCTTCTTGCTGGTGTGTGTGTGTGTGTGTGTGTGCGCGCGCGCACGTGTGTGTGTCGTAAATATGTGTTCAATTTGCCATCTTTTCCCAGATGTCCTTTTAGTTTCCCAGTATCCACTAAAAATCTAGGTAAAGCTATAATAGAGTTTTCACTTGGACAGGAGCAATGCCTTGAGGATAATCAGAACTCTGAGTCAGGTAAATGAAGACAGTAGAAAATAAGCTGTGTATTTTGTCAAATAGATTTGGAATGTGGAGAACTCGCTATGCTGCCAAAATTGTTGAGTGGTAATACCGTTTTTTTTTTTTTTTTTTATGTTGCTTGGTGTGTAACGCCTAATGTTAAAATGGCTCACACTGATATTTGGAAATACTTTTTTTTTTTTTTTATTTTTTTTTATTTTTTTTAATTTTTTTTTATTTTTTAATATATGAAATTTACTGTCAAATTGGTTTCCATACAACACCCAGTGCTCATCCCAAAAGGTGCCCTCCTCAATACCCATCACCCACCCTGCCCTCCCTCCCACCCCCCATCAACCCTCAGTTTGTTCTCAGTTTTTAACAGTCTCTTATGCTTTGGCTCTCTCCCACTCTAACCTCTTTTTTTTTTTTTTTTTTTTCCTTCCCCTCCCCCATGGGTTTCTGTTATGTTTCTCAGGATCCACATAAGAGTGAAACCATATGGTATCTGTCTTTCTCTGTATGGCTTATTTCACTTAGCATCACACTCTCCAGTTCCATCCATGTTGCTACAAAAGGCCATATTTCATTTTTTCTCATTGCCACGTAGTATTCCATTGTGTATATAAACCACAATTTCTTTATCCATTCATCAGTTGATGGACATTTAGGCTCTTTCCATAATTTGGCTATTGTTGAGAGTGCCGCTATAAACATTGGGGTACAGGTGCCCCTATGCATCAGTACTCCTGTATCCCTTGGATAAATTCCTAGCAGTGCTATTGCTGGGTCATAGGGTAGGTCTATTTTTAATTTTCTGAGGAACCTCCACACTGCTTTCCAGAGCGGCTGCACCAATTTGCATTCCCACCAACAGTGCAAGAGGGTTCCTGTTTCTCCACATCCTCTCCAGCATCTATAGTCTCCTGATTTCTTCATTTTGGCCACTCTGACTGGCGTGAGGTGGTATCTGAGTGTGGTTTTGATTTGTATTTCCCTGATGAGGAGCGACGTTGAACATCTTTTCATGTGCCTGTTGGCCATCCGGATGTCTTCTTTAGAGAAGTGTCTATTCATGTTTTCTGCCCATTTCTTCACTGGGTTATTTGTTTTTCGGGTGTGGAGTTTGATGAGCTCTTTATAGATTTTGGATACTAGCCCTTTGTCCGATGTGTCATTTGCAAATATCTTTTCCCATTCCGTTGGTTGCCTTTTAGTTTTGTTGGTTGTTTCCTTTGCTGTGCAGAAGCTTTTTATCTTCATAAGGTCCCAGTAATTCACTTTTGCTTTTAATTCCCTTGCCTTTGGGGATGTGCCGAGTAAGAGATTGCTACGGCTGAGGTCAGAGAGGTCTTTTCCTGCTTTCTCCTCTAAGGTTTTGATGGTTTCCTGTCTCACATTCAGGTCCTTTATCCATTTTGAGTTTATTTTTGTGAATGGTGTCAGAAAGTGGTCTAGTTTCAACCTTCTGCATGTTGCTGTCCAGTTCTCCCAGCACCATTTGTTAAAAAGACTGTCTTTTTTCCATTGGATGTTCTTTCCTGCTTTGTCAAAGATGAGTTGGCCATACGTTTGTGGGTCTAGTTCTGGGGTTTCTATTCTATTCCATTGGTCTATGTGTCTGTTTTTATGCCAATACCATGCTGTCTTGATGATGACAGCTTTGTAGTAGAGGCTAAAGTCTGGGATTGTGATGCCTCCTGCTTTGGTCTTCTTCTTCAAAATTACTTTGGCTATTCGGGGCCTTTTGTGGTTCCATATGAATTTTAGGATTGCTTGTTCTAGTTTCGAGAAGAATGCTGGTGCAATTTTGATTGGGATTGCATTGAATGTGTAGATAGCTTTGGGTAGTATTGACATTTTGACAATATTTATTCTTCCAATCCATGAGCAGGGAATGTCTTTCCATTTCTTTATATCTTCTTCAATTACCTGCATAAGCTTTCTATAGTTTTCAGCATACAGATCTTTTACATCTTTGGTTAGATTTATTCCTAGGTATTTTATGCTTCTTGGTGCAATTGTGAATGGGATCAGTTTCTTCATTTGTCTTTCTGTTGCTTCATTGTTAGTGTATAAGAATGCAACTGATTTCTGCACGTTGATTTTGTATCCTGCAACTTTGCTGAATTCATGTATCAGTTCTAGCAGACTTTTGGTGGAGTCTATCGGATTTTCCATGTATAATATCATGTCATCTGCAAAAAGCGAAAGCTTGACTTCATCTTTGCCAATTTTGATGCCTTTGATTTCCTTTTGTTGTCTGATTGCTGATGCTAGAACTTCCAGCACTATATTAAACAACAGCGGTGACAGTGGGCATCCCTGTCGTGTTCCTGATCTCAGGGAAAAAGCTCTCAGTTTTTCCCCGTTGAGGATGATGTTAGCTGTGGGCTTTTCATAAATGGCCTTTATGATCTTTAAGTATGTTCCTTCTATCCCGACTTTCTCAAGGGTTTTTATTAAGAAAGGGTGCTGGATTTTGTCAAAGGCCTTTTCTGCATCGATTGACAGGATCATATGGTTCTTCTCTTTTTTTTTTTTGTTAATGTGATGTATCACGTTGATCGATTTGCGAATGTTGAACCAGCCCTGCATCCCAGGAATGAATCCCACTTGATCATGGTGAATAATTCTTTTTATATGCTGTTGAATTCGATTTGCTAGTATCTTATTAAGAATTTTTGCATCCATATTCATCAGGGATATTGGCCTGTAGTTCTCTTTTTTGACTGGGTCTCTGTCTGGTTTAGGAATCAAAGTAATACTGGCTTCATAGAATGAGTCTGGAAGTTTTCCTTCCCTTTCTATTTCTTGGAATAGCTTGAGAAGGATAGGTATTATCTCTGCTTTGAACGTCTGGTAGAACTCCCCTGGGAAGCCATCTGGTCCTGGACTCTTATTTGTTGGGAGATTTTTGATAACCGATTCAATTTCTTCGCTGGTTATGGGTCTGTTCAAGCTTTCTATTTCCTCCTGATTGAGTTTTGGAAGAGTGTGGGTGTTTAGAAATTTGTCCATTTCTTCCAGGTTGTCCAATTTGCTGGCATATAATTTTTCATAGTATTCCCTGATAATTGTTTGTATCTCTGAGGGATTGGTTGTAATCATTCCATTTTCATTCATGATTTTATCTATTTGGGTCATCTCCCTTTTCTTTTTGAGAAGCCTGGCTAGAGGTTTGTCAATTTTGTTTATTTTTTCAAAAAACCAACTCTTGGTTTCGTTGATCTGCTCTACAGTTGTTTTAGATTCTATATTGTTTATTTCTGCTCTGATCTTTATTATTTCTCTTCTTCTGCTGGGTTTAGGCTGCCTTTGCTGTTCTGCTTCTATTTCCTTTAGGTGTGCTGTTAGATTTTGTATTTGGGATTTTTCTTGTTTCTTGAGATAGGCCTGGATTGCAATGTATTTTCCTCTCAGGACTGCCTTCGCTGCATCCCAGAGCGTTTGGATTGTTGTATTTTCATTTTCGTTTGTTTCCATATATGTTTTAATTTCTTCTCTAATTGCCTGGTTGACCCACTCATTCGTTAGTAGGGTGTTCTTTAACCTCCATGCTTTTGGAGGTTTTCCAGACTTTTTCCTGTGGTTGATTTCAAGCTTCATAGCATTGTGGTCTGAAAGTATGCATGGTATAATTTCAATTCTTGTAAACTTATGAAGGGCTGTTTTGTGACCCAGTATATGATCTATCTTGGAGAATGTTCCATGTGCACTCGAGAAGAAAGTATATTCTGTTGCTTTGGGATGCAGAGTTCTAAATATATCTGTCAAGTCCATCTGATCCAATGTATCATTCAGGGCCCTTGTTTCTTTATTGACTGTGTGTCTAGATGATCTATCCATTTCTGTAAGTGGGGTGTTAAAGTCCCCTGCAATGACCACATTCTTATCAATAAGGTTGCTTATGTTTATGAGTAATTGTTTTATATATCTGGGGGCTCGGGTATTTGGCGCATAGACATTTATAATAGTTAGCTCTTCCTGGTGGATAGACCCTGTGATTATTATATAATGCCCTTCTTCATCTCTTGTGACAGCCTTTAATTTAAAGTCTAGTTTGTCTGATATAAGTATGGCTACTCCAGCTTTCTTTTGGCTTCCAGGAGCATGATAAATAGTTCTCCATCCCCTCACTCTCAATCTAAAGGTGTCCTCAGATCTAAAATGAGTCTCTTGTAGACAGCAAATAGATGGGTCTTGTTTTTTTATCCATTCTGATACCCTATGTCTTTTAGTTGGCGCATTTAATCCATTTACATTCAGTGTTATTATAGAAAGATATGGGTTTAGAGTCATTGTGATGTCTGTATGTTTTATGCTTGTAGTGATGTCTCTGGTACTTTGTCTCACAGGATCCCCCTTAGGATCTCTTGTAGGGCTGGTTTCGTGGTGACAAATTCCTTCAGTTTTTGTTTGTTTGGGAAGACCTTTATCTCTCCTTCTATTCTAAATGACAGACTTGCTGGATAAAGGATTCTCGGCTGCATATTTTTTCTGTTTAGCACACTGTAGATATCGTGCCAAGCCTTTCTGGCCTGCCAAGTTTCAAAGGAGAGATCAGTCACGAGTCTTATAGGTCTCCCTTTATATGTGAGGGCACGTTTATCCCTTGCTGCTTTCAGAATTTTCTCTTTATCCTTGTATTTTGCCAGTTTCACTATGATATGTCGTGCAGAAGATCGATTCAAGTTACGTCTGAAGGGAGTTCTCTGTGCCTCTTGGATTTCAATGCCTTTTTCCTTACCCAGTTCAGGGAAGTTCTCAGCTATAATTTGTTCAAGTACCCCTTCAGCACCTTTCCCTCTCTCTTCCTCCTCTGGGATACCAATTATGCGTATATTATTTTTTTTTAGTGTATCACTTAGTTCTCTAATTTTCCCCTCATACTCCTGGATTTTTTTATCTCTCTTTCTTTCAGCTTCCTCTTTCTCCATAACTTTATCTTCTAGTTCACCTATTCTCTCCTCTGCCTCTTCGAGCCGAGCCATCGTGGTTTCCATTTTGTTTTGCATTTCGTTTAAAGCGTTTTTCAACTCCTTGTGACTGTTCCTTAGTCCCTCGATCTTTGTGGCAAGAGATTCTCTGCTGTCCTGTATACTGTTTTCAAGCCCAGCGATTAATTTTATGACTATTATTCTAAATTCACTTTCTGTTATATTATTTAAATCCTTTTTGATCAGTTCATTAGCTGTTGTTATTTCCTGGAGATTCTTCTGAGGGGAATTCTTCCGTTTGGTCATTTTGGAGAGTCCCTGGCGTGGTGAGGACCTGCAGTGCACTTCCCCTGTGCTGTGGTGTATAACTGGAGTTAGTGGGCGGGGCTGCAGTCCGACCCGATGTCTGCCCCCAGCCCACTGCTGGGGCCACAGTCAGACTGGTGTGTGCCTTCTCTTCCCCTCTCCTAGGGGCGGGATTCACTGTGGGGTGGCGTGGCCCGTCTGGGCTACTTGCACACTGCCAGGCTTGTGTTGCTGGGGATCTGGCGTATTAGCTGGGGTGGGTAGGCAAGGTGCACGGGGGCTGGAGGGGCAGGCTTAGCTCGCTTCTCCTTAGGTGATCCACTTCAGGAGGAGCCCTGTGGCAGCGGGAGGGAGTCAGATCCGCTGCCGGAGGTTTGGCTCCGCAGAAGCACAGAGTTGGGTGTTTGCGCGGAGCGAGCAAGTTCCCTGGCAGGAACTGGTTCCCTTTGGGATTTTGGCTGGGGGATGGGCGGGGGAGATGGCGCTGGCGCCTTTGTTCCTCGCCAAGCTGAGCTCTGCCGTCAGGGGGCTCAGCAGCTCTCCCTCCCTTTGTCCTCCAGCCTTCCCGCTTTCCGAGCAGAGCTGTTAACTTATGACCTCCCAGAGGCTAAGTCGCGCTTGCTGTCGGAACACAGTCTGTCCGGCCCCTCCGCTTTTGCCAGCCAGACTCGGGGGCTCTGCTTGGCCGGCGAGCCGCCCCTCCGCCCCGGCTCCCTCCCGCCAGTCCGTGGAGCGCGCACCGCCTCACCGCCCTTCCTACCCTCTTCCCTGGGCCTCTAGTCTGCGCTTGACTCCGGAGACTCCGTTCTGCTAATCCTCTGGCGGTTTTCTGGGTTCTTTAGGCAGGTGTAGGTGGAATCTAAGTGATCGGCAGGACGCGCTGTGAGCCCCGCGTCCTCCTACGCCGCCATCTTCCGGACTGGAAATACTTTTTTTTTACAAAAGTGGATTAAAATTAATTTTGCTTACAGGATGGTTATCACTCCCTTTTGTACAAATAGTGATAACCTTAAGGATTATGAAACGGATTGGGAATCTCTCTTCTAAACCAAGTCAGAATCAATAGAGGTCTCATTCAAGATAGAAAAGATGGTGATATTAAAGTAGAAAAACTGAACATTTAATATTTATAGCAAATTACTAATTCCTATTTGTTAAAGTCTCAATGGTTCATGCAGAGGTATAAATTTAAATATTCAGTCACTTTGAGGATTTCCTAAAAGAGCAGGGCTTATTGGATACTAGCAGATTATGTCATAGTTACACAATCTTGGTAAGTTCAAGTGATTTGTATATTTTCTTTTCTTTTAATTACAGCTGTGACTTCTAGTATGTCAAATTTAGACATTGCTATCATATTGAAATTATGTTCTTTAAATATTAGAATGTATAACTTTTGGAATTTTGTAAATGTTACAAATTCCTGGAATGAGAAATTTTGAAAAAAAGTTCTAATCAATAACAGTGGAAGAATTGTATCTTTTTCAGGGATAATTCAAATATGTCTGAACTCACGCTTAATGTTTTCAGTCACTTATCTCTTAGGGGGCAATTTATTTATTCAACTTACTTTCTGAATATATTCAATATGTGAGGTACCACAACTGGCCCTGTTGATGCCAAGAGTGGCATACAATATTGTCTTGAACAGGCTTGGAGTCAAAGAGAAATGCTCTTGGTGACATTTCCCTGTCTTATAGTGAAATGTAGAACATAATATTTCCTGTGTTTTCACAATTCCAAAAAAAGTTAATGTAGGTGGAGCAAAGTTGAAGAAAGCATGTGGACTTTAGTGCTATTCAAGTTTAAATTTAATTCCTGATTTTGGCACTTACTGACTGCTTGAGTTTGGGAATGTCTCTCATTTTTCTGGGTTCCAATTCCTATTGGAATAAATATCCTACAGGCTGGTTGTTAGTATGAAATGATATATGTAAAAACATCAGACATATAGCAAAGCTTAAGTTTTCTATTTCTTTTTGTAGATTTTGGCATATGCAGTATCCCAAACTAGTAGCTCTCCTTGTAGAGAATCACCCCTGAAGTGATGAGAATATTGTAAATATATTAAAAAATATATAACTAAAAGGGACTTCAGAAAGGATCCAATATTCTGCCTTTATAATAGAAAAGATGTGAAAAATCATTTTTAATTTTTCAATTTTTAGAGTGAGCACAAGCAGGGAAGAAGTGCAGAGGGAGAGGAAGAAGGGGAGAGAGAGAGAGAGTGAATGAATGAATGAATGAATGAATGAATCTCAAGCAGGATCCACACTCAGCATGGAGGCCGACACAGGGCTCCATCCCACGACCCAGGGACCATGACCTGAGCCAAAATCAAGAGTTGGATGCTCAATCGCTTAAAGCCACCCAGGCGCCCTGTGAAAAATCATTTTAAATGACGGTAAACTATAAGAAATCAAAATTATTTGGACATTTCAATACCGTCCTAGATAGTAGTTCTAATTTAATGCCTGTGATGTCTTACATGAAGGAAAAAAATCTGTGACCTTGAACTTTGGAGATTTAAGTGACTAAAAAGCTCTCTTCTGAAATGATTATTGTGAATATTGGATATTAGCTACCAGTGCTGTGTGTTGAGTCAGAAACCATAAGCAACACCGGAGAACAACCTTCAGTATTTCAAGCATCTCACTCAGTTGGTGGTTGGCTGCTTTCAGAGTTGTTCTCTTCAATACCCTTTCTCTAAACTATTCCTCCTGAGAAGGAAAACTGTCTGGCTCCTTCTGTTCAAATCCCCTTCAGATACCTGAGTGAGGGGAAGAAAACCGCAATGAACTGTGGGAGCATATGTTCCTGATGTACTATAATCATTTGCAGAGTCATGGAACACTACCTAACAGCTTTCCCATGGCAGTTTTTAAACACAGATAAACAATGAGCTGTAGTTCTAAGAACTTTCTATAACACACAGATATGGGACCTGTCTGTTCTCAGGTCACTCCCTCAGTTATGCTGGGTCTCATTAAAACAATCACAAATCAGATGAAATCTTTTTAAAGATACCCATCTTATTTTTACCTCTTTCCCTGGAAGATGTTTGTGTCATCATAGCACCTGAGGAGCTAGGCAGCTTCTTGTTTAGTCACCAAGCCTTTAAGGTGCTTATGACTTCAATTTAGACCGTGAATTAAACTGACATACCCCTGGATTTGGGGACCCTCTTCCATCTTTTTTGTTTTTGTTTTTCACTTGGATCAAAGGAAAGTAGCTTCCATTGTGTTGGTATCTAAATCTCGCAGTGAAATAAATGCATGCCAGAGCGGCTTAAACACTTGGCCTTTAGCACTGAATTCAGTTCTCAGACTGCAGCTTGTAGAGCAGCCAGAAAATGCTGATTTATGATGAGAATAAAAGAAAGGTGGTCTCCATGGTCCTGTTTCGTCCTACACAGCCATGATATTTCAGATACCTTAAAGATGAATTCCCATTTTAAAGATGAATTCGCACCTCTTCCATTGGAGTTCTCTCATACTGGAGACAGATTTGTGGACAGGGGAGGGCTTATTCTTGCTTTATTTCCTCCAGATTCATACTTTATCTGAAGTGAATTATCCTTTTCTTGATGCATATGCATTATATTATCTGTCGTGCACTTCCTCTCTGCAATGAGTTGAAATAAAAGCAATTATCCCAGGGCTTCCCCCTTCATTCTCCTCCTCGACTTTCTGAGTACAACTGATAATCAGAATGAAGCAGACATTAGCATTTTCTGCAGCAGACAGTGACCCAGCATAGAGACTCTTGAAAGAAGGAGCATGATTGCCGCTCTCCTGTTGCTGTCATCCTCTTGCCTGAGTCAGAAATAAATGAGAAACCAGCAATTCTCGTAGGGAAAGTACTTTCAGACTTTTATGTTGATGGTTAAAGTGCTCTAGATTATTGGTCTCTGAAAACGAACACACTACTAATCTCACTTTGACTGCTGACATGTAAAATGTATTGTGCAACTAACACAGGGAACCATTTTGAACAAAACAGAATGATAGTAAACGTTCAGTGATTATGAAAACTTTCTAGAGTTTTTGCCTCTTCATCGCTCAGATTTATTTGGACCGGTGCTGCACCGTGTACGTTAATTGTTGCTTAGAAATGTCCTTGTACAACAAGGGTGGGTCCTCGTGCGCTGGCTTTTGGGCAAATGATTATGAGACCATTGACTGTTATTCTCTCTGCATATAGGGGGAAAGCTGATATAAAGACCTTTGTAGTGTGTCAAAATGGAATGAATAGGATCTGACTGAAGCCTCACTCACCTTTCTATCTTGATATCTAAGTCTCCCTAATTCCAGCAGCATGCACGGTGCATGCAGGAGCCCCTCAATGCCAGCATGGTATTTGCAGGAGAAGTACTAACAGCATGCACTCATGCTCGCATTGACACCCGTGTCTCTTCCAATTCTTACAATGCTTCTATTCCTTCAATTAATAAATAGGTTGATGGTACCTCTTCTGGGGAAGGTATTTGTATTCATTTAATTGAGAAGACTGACACCCCAGATGATGAACATTTTTGTCTGAGTAATTGCAGAAGCCCAAACCCATGCCCCTTCCTCTTAATTGCTGCATCTGACCGGACACCAGAGCTTCTCAGACTGATCAAGACAAAGACTCTGCTATGGGACCTCGAGCAAATCTTGCTTCATTGCTCACAGTTCCAATTTACTCAATGAAATGCAAAACTTTAATAGATCTGGGATTAAAAAAAAAAATTCGTGCATCATCCAATGTATAAAACAAGTTCTTTGCAAAGCTCTTTTAGCCAAAGTAGAAGTGGCATCCAGGGCCCAGACTGTGGCTTTTTTGGACAAAGGGTATTTCCTCCTCACATTAAAACCAGCTGTTGTTCTAGTTGGTTCCTTTCTGCTGTGTGTGTGCGTGTTTTAATAAGCATATAGTGATATCAGTAAAAATGTATATACAATCAAGGATTGTTAGAACAGTCAATTCTGCTATGATGAGATGTATGCGTTCCTAAAAATCATCGTGCCAAGAAAAATAATATAATAAGACCACAGGGCTTATTGAACAAAACTGGGGTAGAACACAGCGGTCACTCTGTCAGCAACACCTGGTGAAGTTGAAGAGGACTGACTATCCCAGTTCTCCAAACATGGGAACCCTGCTCTGAGTCCTTTCCTGATCTGATATGTGGCCATTAGCCCAACTGTCCATAGTGATTGAGTCAATGTCACCAAAGGAGTTATTTTAGATAGCTTTCCTCCTACCCTTTCTTTCCTCCTATTTTAATCTAGTGAGGACATAAACCTCTGAGACCTTGAAAAGTAATCACTTGCCTTGCTCCCCAAATTTCACTTATAGACAACCTGAATTCTCAGGAGTTGGTAACGAAAGGTATGAGTTAATACAGCCAGTGTTAGTGAGAATGATGGCCATGTATCAGGGATCACGTGAAGTTCTTTACAGCCATTGTTTCATTTTGTCCTCACTATAACCTATGAGGTGTGGATGATTCTTTATTAAACAAATGCTTCAAAGGAAGGTTAGTAATCCACCCCCAAATTTATAGAGGAGATGAATAGTTAACGTGGAAATGTACATGCCGATTTGCATGCTACCTGATCGATGCACTCTAAACCCTGAATAGAGCAACCCTGAATAAACCTATGAATAAAGCAATGTACTCTGAAGCTGTGATGCCTCTTGAAAAGGGTCCTAGGTAACTGGAGTGGCAATCCAAGACCTCTTAAGTTACATGCGTACTGACCATAGGCCATCCTCACACTTCTAGCTCCCCTTGCCAGATTGGGGGTCCTTTTTTCCCCTCTGCCGCTGCCTCCTCCCTTCCACATCTCCTTCTACCAGATGCCTCCTCTTTCCAAACCAGATGTCAATGAGTTTCAGATTGATGGCATACACGGGTCACTGTGTCTAGCTTGCCTGACCTGATTTCAGAGTTTGCCACTAATTTGGCCACCTTGGTGCCTACCTGGACCTGAGTTTGGTTGCCACATCGGGGAGTTGGGACCTGACTTTTCTTTGACCACAGTCTTCCTCTATGGGCCCTTGCCTTGCACCTGATCCCAAATGAATCCTTAATGAAGCTTCTCATTTTTGAACATGACGCAAAGTTCTTTATCTTTTCTGCCAACATCAGTACTTTACTACCTATGCTGAGCTGAACATAGGACCAAACACGTTCATGTTTCAAATGACCTAAAACAAAGACAAAGTCCTTTTCTCCGGAATCTCTCTAACAAGCATCCAATTCTAGCATTGAAACTTATTTGTTCCCTTCTGTAGTTCAAGGAGCCAGATACCTTTCCTGTGGGTATGTAAATTGTGCATGTCTTCCAGTGGGTCCAGGCTTTGTTTCCTTATGATGGAGAACACCGAGCTTTGAACACATTTTCACTGAATTGCTCATTTCTACAGGGAATTCATTATCTTTGCTATTTCTGTTTTCAAAACCAGGACACCTACTGCCCTTTCACACTCAAAATGATAGCTGTCACAAGGAGATTAATGAGCATCATCAGGCTGATTTGGAAGAGACTAGAGCAGTGACAAAATAATTGTGTCATTGCCAGTAGGAATGGTAGAGTGAAGAGAATGAGTTAATTGATTTGTACACCAAAACCAATCTTCCAGAAATTAAATACTTTTCAGGATTTAGGAAAGGATGGTCAATTTTTCTTGGTAGTAGCTCCTGTTTTCTGCTGCAGAGACAACCTGGCTGTCCTCTCTGAGAAAAAGGATTTTGCTGCCTGCAAATTACACTCTCATGTACAAGTTAGATTTTCGCGTTGCTCTTCTTTCCATTAGGGCCTGAGTATTAGAAGAAAGTCTTAGTCTCTTGGTGGTGGTTTGGTTCACATTGTTCTAGTAGAGAACACGACTCCTTTGAGGGAGTCAAAAATGAGTGCAGACAAACTGTTCAGGCAAAACCAAACAGCAACTCAAGTGTTGAGAAAAGGGAGCGGGACTGAAATGTACAGTCTTCACAAAGCATCCCTTCTCTTGTCTCCATTTTACATCTTCAAAACTGTTATTTGCTGAAAATGTAGGACAGAGACACTTCTTTATTGTGCTATTATACACACACACACAGTGAGGAAGAAAAAAAGACTGTTAGAATCTAATTGACAGAGTGAAATTGTTTTTACATTGTTTTGTGCTTTGACAGCCAACTCTTAACGTTATTTAAAAGGGAAAAGGGGTCCATGTCTTATGCTAAGAAAATGTTATTTCTTCCCTTATTGTAAAGTGAGCGATTTTTGGACAAAAAAAGTAGTGACTTGTTTCACAGGCTTCTTCAAACAGGGTTGCAGTTAACTTTCTACAGTAATGGATATCTGCCATATAAAGTGAGCCATATTGGATATTCAGATATACTTTTATTATAAGTAACCTTGGAGGTCACAGTCCAACCCCTTTATTTTACAGATGAATAGACAAATTGAAACTTTGAGAGGGTCAGTGACTTACCAGAGTCCTCATGGCTCTCTAGAGGCTGACTGAAGTGTACGATTGCTCCGTTGTTCCTGACATATGATTAATTCTACTTCCTTCATGAACCTCCATACATTTATGGGATTAGTACTATTAGGAAATAAATTTTGCCCCCTGGAACTGCACATCTGGCCCCAAAGAAAGGATGGAGTAGGTATACTCCCACCAGTAGAGAGGGCCTGATCTCTCCTCAGTTTAGGACTAAGAGGAAGCCCATGGAGGGTCCAGAGTTTCCTTAGAAAAGCTCCCAGGGTTTGGCTGAAAGCAGGATTATAAAGAAAATTAGGTCAATCTTTTACGTCTTTCCTATCCTCCTACTTGTAACTCCAGTTCACTTTTCCCACTTCCTGGACCAGTAATCCTGGCGTAATTATGACTTCCTGGCCTTTGCAGTGGAAACAAAAATCCTACTGATATTCCTATTGCATTTTTAACATACCAGAGATTCACTCAGCTTCATGGATTTTTTTTCTTGAATATATTTTGTCTTATACTGAAAATCTGGTTTTAATATTAAAATTAATACTTTAATACATACAGGATGTAAACAAGGTATACGTACATACACGTTTTAAACTATAGGTTTTGAATTTACGCACACGCACACATACAATAGTTTAAAACAGCCATGTTATTACAAATATCAATTGCTGAATAAAATTTAAGATCCCCTTCTAGTTCTTTATTGCCTTAGAATTTATCTTATTAAAGATGGGCAATTAAGTACTGTCAATATAAGGTTTTTTTGTTTTTTTTTTTCCTCTGAGATGATTTGTTGTCAATTTGTCATACTGTTAGATTGGCTAGTTTTATTTTGTTTTCAATTTTAGGGCTCTTTCATTCATTTTGTTTGGATTTTGAATTTTAATGTGTAAAACATTGAAATAGACCCCAAATCAGAGTTATATGAAAAGGAACACTCATATGTGTTACTTCCGTAATCTTCCCCCTTCAAATGTAACCATTTTTACTTTCTGGATTCTCTTTGAAGGTTTTTGTTGTGTTTGTTGTTGCTGCAAGTATGTTTATTTTATGTGTGTGTCTTCTTTTTCCTCTCTTTTCTTACTAAACATAGCTGTAATTTCCATTGTTCTGTACCTTATTTTCACTTGACAGTGTATCTTGAAAATTATTCCATATCAATATAGAGACATCTTCCACATTCTTTTTCCAGGGAAGGAGACTGTATATTACTTCATTGTTTTGATTTTCCAAAATGTATTTCACCAGCTCCTTACTGATAAACACTTGAGAGGTTTCGATTTTTTTAACATTACAGATAATGCTGCAGTGAATAATCTTGTTGCAATGTCATGTTGTATTTACAGGATGGATGTGCCTTTGGGATAGATTCTTAGACATCAGATTGCTGGATCAAATGGAAACATTTATCTGTAGTATTTTTAGAAGTTGCCAGTTCTTCTAAATAAGGGAATTATTTTATATTTCCATTATTAATATATGAGCCTGTGTATTTTCTAATAGTCTTGTCAATCCTGTTTATTGTCATTTTAAGTTTCTCCGTCTCGTATGTGAGAAATGATACTTCATGGGGCACCTGGGTGTCTTAGTTGGTTAAGTGTGGGACTTCAGCTCAGGTCATGATCTCTGTTCCTGTGTTTGAGCCCCGCCTTGGGCTCTCTGCTATCAGCACAGAGCCTGCTTTGGATCCTGTGTCTCCCTCCCTCTCTGCCCCTCTCCTGCTTGCTCTTTCTCTCTCTCTCAAAAATAAACAAACATTGAAAAAAAAAAGGAAATGATTTTGTTTTGCTTTTTTATGTTCATTTATTTTTTTAATATTTAAAGAAATATTTTGAGAGAGCGTGCAAGCAGGGGAGAGTGGCAGAGAGAGAAGCAGGCTCTGCACTATCAGGAAGGAGACTGACCTGGGGCTCAATCTCACAAACCCGAGATCATGATCTGAGCCCAAATCAAGAGTCGGTGGCTAAACTGAGCCACCCAGGTGCCCCATTGTTTGGCTTTTTTAAACTTATGAGTGAAGTAAGCATCCTTTCATATGTTTAAATGATTATTTAAAGCTTCTTGTGAAGGCAGGAATTCTTTTTAACATTACACGGTTATAACTCTGATAATAAAATTTCATAGAAGAATATAATCCTTCTTTGTTAAGTAATATCAATTGCGTTTGACATTATAAAAAAATAGGGACAGTACATGGAAAAATAAAGTTGTTTGCTATATTACTGAAAGTTTCTGAATTTACTGATTCATGATGTTAGTAATTAAGATTTTTTTTCCTCTTATAAAAGTAGCATATGCCTCTTTTTATTTGGAGAGTCTATAGAAGTAAAACAGTTATATCACCTAAGGCAGCACATTTTGGAATATTTCCTTTCAGTCTTTTTAAGCACTTTTCAAACATTATTGTCCATATTATTTTTGTTTTCACATTAGTAGACTATTTTTTTTAGCATTTTAGGTTTACAGAAAAATTGGACAGAAAATACACAGAATTACCACGAACATGGAATACATCTCCATATATTTAGATTTTCTTTCTTTTCTTTTCTTTTTTTAAATTTTTTTAAATGTTTATTTATTTTTGAGAGAGAGAGACAGAGCACGATCAGGGGAGGAGCAAGCAGAGACAGAGGGAGACACAGAATCTGAAACAGTCTCCAGGCTCTCAGCTGTCAGCACAGAGCCCAATTGTGGGGCTCGAACTCACAAACCGTGAGATCATGACCTGAGCCGAAGCCAGATGCTCAACCGACTGAGCCACCCAGGTGCTCCTAGATTTTCTTTCATTTCTTTTATCAGAGTTTTGTAGTTTCCCTCCTATAGCATCTGTATATATTTTGTTAGATTTATACCTAAGTATTTTATCCTTTTTGGCATAATATAAATTGTGTTGTGTTTTTAAATTTAAATTTCTAATTATTTATTGCTGGTAAATTGTAAAGCAACTGATTTTTGTACATTAACTTTGTATCTTGAAAACTTGCCATTACTACTTATTATTGACAGTTTTTGTTGATTCTTTGTGGTTTTCTATATCAAGTAATTTGCAAACAAAGACAGTTCTTTGTGGTTTTCTATATCAAGTAATTTGCAAACAAAGACAGTTTTATCTTTCCCTTGCCAACCTGTACACCTTTTATTTTCTTTTGTTGTCTTGCATTAGTGAGAACTTCCAGTACAATATTGAATAGGGGTGGTGAGATTGTTTTTGTCTTGTTTCTGTTTGTAGGGAAGAGCATCTAATTTCTCACCATTGTTGTCTGTAGATTGTTTAGTTGATATTCCTTGTCAGGTTGAAACGGTCCCTTTTATTCCTACTTTGTGGAGAAGTTTTATCTTGAATGAGTGTTGACTTTGTCAAATGCTTTTTCTGCATCTAAATATGATCATATATTTCTTCATTAGCTTGTTGATGTAATGGATTACATTAGTTGATCATTGATTGTTAAACCACTCCTGTATACTGAGAATTAATGCCACTTGATCACAGTACATAATTCTTTTCATACAATATTGAATTTGGCTTTGCTGATCCTTTGTTAAGGTTTGCCTCTATGATCATGAACGATATTTGTAGTTTTCCTTTCCTGATAATGTTTTTGTATGATTTTGATATTATGTTGGCTTCATAGGATAGGTTAGGAAGTATTCCCTCTGCTTCTGTTTTGTGGAGGATTGCAGATATTGGTATGTCTTTCTTAAGTATTTGTAGAAAAAACAGTGAAATCATCTGGGACCAGTGTTTTCTGTTTTGGAAGAAACAATAATTATTGATTCAATTTCTCTACTAAATCCACTCTGACAGTGTATGTCTTTTTAATTGGCATAGTTAGACCATTAATATTTAAAGAGATTATTGATATAGTTGGGCTACTATCCTCTGTATCTGTAACTATTTTATATTTATGGTTCTTTATTTTGTTGTCTGTTTGTTTTCCTTTCTTTTTGTGCCTTCTCTTGTTTTAACAGAATTTTGAATGTGTCCATTTTCTATACTCTCTTAATGTATCAATTATGCTTTTTTTCTTTTAAGTTTTCATGATTTCCTTAGGCTTTGCAATCTACACATACAACTAACCTAAGTTAGTTTGCTTATAAATAACACTATAGCACTTCACAGTTACTGTGGGTAATTTAGGGAGTTCCCAGTTCCTTTCCCTTGTTTGTTGTAATGCTGCCATTTCACTTATCCATAAGCTTTACTCACCCAACATTGTTGCCATTAATATTTTGAGCAAAATTTTAGTTGTTAGATCAATTAAGAAAAAGGGAAAAGTATTTTACTTTCATTTATTCCATCTCTAATATTTTTCTCTTTATGTAGATTCTAGCTTCTGAACACACTTTTTCTTCTCTCTTAAGAACTTCTTAACATTCCATATCTGGCAGATCTGCTGACAAAAATCCTCTCGATTTTTGGTTGTTTGAGAAAGTCTTTATTTGTCTTTTACTTTTGAAGTATAATTTTGCTGGATTCAGATTTCTAGGTTAGTTGCTTTTTTTCTTTCAACACTTTTTTCCCCACCCCTCTTTTCTTCTTTCAACGCTCTAAATGTTACATTTCATTTCCTTCTTGTTTGCATGATTTCTGAAGAGAAATCTCATGTGATTCTCATCCTTGTTCCTCACTCAGTAAATGAGTAAGGTGTGCTTTTGTCCTCTGGCTTCTTTCAAGATTTTCTTCTTTGATTTTCTGTAGTATTCTGTTCATTCTTTTTTTCCTTTTTCCTTTTCAGTTTTGGAATTTTTACTGACCTAACTTCAAGCTCATTGAGTCTTTTCTTCCTTTATGTTTAGTATACTGAGGAGCCCATCAGAAGGCATTCTTTACATCTTACAGTACTTTCGATCTCTAACATTTCCTTTCATATATTTTTTTTCAGTGTTGCCATCTTTCTGCTTACATTATCTGTTATTACATGTTGTCCACTTTTACAATTAAAGGCTTTAGTGTAATAATTTAAATTTTTTGATCTAACAATTCCAAACTTTCTGCCATACCTGAGTCTGGTTCTGAGGCTTGATTTTTCTCTTCTGCCTGCATTTTGGCCTTTTAGTGTGCCTTGTAATTTTGTGGTTGTTGAGAGCTGGACATGATGTATTGTGTAAAAGGAAGTTAGGTATAGTCTTTTGATGTGAGGCTTTAGGTTATCTGGCTAGGAGTTAGGGTGTGTTTTACTCTTTGCTATAGCTGTGGTGTCAAATGATAAAATTTCTTCTAGTGTCCTTGTTTTTGTCTCCCCTGATGTCTTTGACTTCTCCTAGGCACTCTTTCTCAAATGTAGTTTGAAGTTTACTGTTCTTACAGTCACAATCCCTTGTGAAACAAGAGCCCTATTGATAAGCTAGTAAGTTGTGGGGAGAGGGGAAGTGTTTTATACTCCTTTGATTAGATCCCATTCTTTTAGTGAACTTCCACAAGGGCTTCTCCCTTTCATTTCCATCACCTCAGTCAGATGAAGAAGGGAGGAAGACTATAGGGGCTGGAGTTGGGTATTTCCTTTCTCCCACCTCAAAGGTGAGAGGTGGCTAGAGTGTGAGTGTTTTCCTTCCTGTGGTTTGTCAGGTCCAGTAAAAACCCAAGTGAGTTTGGTTTTGGTAAAATAATTTCTCTAGAGGGTAGGACTTTTTTTAAGGAGAACAGAAAACTCTGGGTGTATTTCAATGGTTACCTTCCCCCTCTTCTCAGAAGCTTGAGAGGATTTCTCTGTAATCTTTACCTGAGATTCTGGTACGGCTCTAGGAGTTAAGTCATGGAAATGGGTGTGTCCTTCCAAGGCTAAATCCCCAACAAATTTCTCTCTCTCAAGTGAGTCCACGCTCCATCTCTGGCAATTAGCCAGTTATATTTCACGAGTGCCTGTCAGTTGCAGGCTCCAGTAATGCTTCTGTTCTATGATTCTGTCTGATAATCTGCTTCTGTTCTATAGATTCTATCTATCTCTAGTTCAGGAGCAGCAATTTGTTCTATGACCTCAGTTTTCTGACAGATCTAAAAAGACTTGTTAATTTTCAGTTTGTTCAGTTTTTCTTTTTTCTTTTTTCTTCTTCTTTTTGTGAGATAGCAGTGTGGACTTCCAAGATCTTTTTCACATGTCTGGCCAGAAACCAATGTATGCTATTGATTTCTTACAAACATTTTAAGAAAGATAATAATCTGGTATATTTATTTGTTTCCAGTTTTTGTTACTTTTTATGTTTTTTTGATGGAATTACATAAATGATTTCTCTTTATGGGAATTTAACAACAGAAATTCTTGGTAATGAGAATTTAAGCATTGCCTTTTAAAAATACTTAATAATTTTTAAATGCCTTTTAAAAGTTTTAAAACTGCCTTTTAAAAATTTTCCTTTTTAAATTAAATAATACAGATTAGAATTTATTTTGAATGTTAATGTTATTTTTTTTGTTGGTACCTTTATATGTTTATTAGCCTACATGTAAAAATTTCCTTCTTGAAATATCAATTGAATCTCTTTTTCTACCAAGTAATTTGTAGCTATTTCCACACAAGTAGATATATATTTGTTCTGAAAAATAAGTCCTTTGGAGAAAAATATTCAATTTTTGTGACTAACTTCTCAATGAACAACATCTTTCTCTATTATAATCTGTCATATTGTGTGATTTGTCTTTTTATGGAAGCTAACATTTGAAGTGTTGAGACCAGTAGAACTTCCCGTAAAACGACCGGTATTGATGCCAAATTAGACTTTCATTTTAGTCTGAACTTTCTTGTGAAGTAATAATAACTTCATATGACTTCTTACAATCCATAGCTACCAAAGTCCTATCTGTTGAACCATTTTGTTTCATAAAACAATGAATGCTTCCAAACTGTTAAAGAGATTCTATTTCAGTACACTGAAAAGTCTTAGTTATAAATGAGGTATATGGAGCCAACATCATCATCACTCTTTAGGGACAAAAGCACATATGGAAACACTTCATGGATTCATTAAATATCAATCTGAAATAACATAACATCAATATTGGTAGCTCAAAAATGGTAACAGCTGACAGATGGCAACCAATTAGAGCAATTAGCAATTAACTTGTGTGTCCCTGTCCCACCTTCACCCTCCTTCACTGGCTCCATAAATTCCTACAATCCCTGGAAATGTGTCTGTGATTCAGTCTCTACTATAGACCATTGGGATAATGTATTTTGGGCAATTAATGAGGATGGATTTGGAGAGAAAGAGCATGCACCCTAAACAAAGAAATGCACCCTAAGACATCTTTCCTAGAGTGAAAGGGAGTGCTAAAAATGTTACAATTTTTGAAATACTTCTATATTAACATATAAATAGGTTTTACTATATTGGTGGCCCTATAAAGTAGTTCAATTGAAAAAAACATTTTTTCAAAAGTTTATCTTTGGGAGAGCTCAGTGGGGAAGGAAGAGAGTGAGGGGGACAAAGGATCTGAAGTGGGCTCGGCACTGACGGCAGCAAGCCCAACGTGGGGCTCGAACTCATTAACTGTTAGATCATGAACTGAGCCGAAGTTAGATGCTCAACTGAGCCACAAAGTTTCCCCTCAGAAAACATTTTTATATACATGGGGAATATACAATGGGGACAGGACCATTTCTTCAATAAATGGTGCTTGGAAAACTGGACAGCCACGTGCAAAAGAATGAAACTGGACTACTGTATTTTACTAAACACAAAAATTAACTCAAATGGATTAAAGAGTTCAGTGTAAGACCTGAAGCCATAAAATTTTTCCTAAAAGAAAACCTAGGTGGCAAGAAATCACTTGGCAGTGATTTTTTGAATCTGACACCAAAAACAAAAACAACAAAAGCCAAAATAAACCAGTGAAATGGCATCAAACTAAAAAGCTTTTGCAGAGCAAAGGAAACCATCAATAAAATGAAAAGACAACTGACTGAATGAAGTAAATAACTGAAAATCTTATATATGATAAGGTGCTAAATTCCAAAATATATAAACAATTCATTTGGCTCAATAGCAAAAAAAAAAAAAAAAAAAAAAAAAGCCAAAACTGATTAAAAAATGGGCAGAAGATCTGAATAGACATTTTTCCAAACAAGTACATGAAAAGATGTTCTACATCATTAATCATCAGGGAAATGCAAATCAAAACCATAATGAGATATCACTTCACACCTGTTAGAATGACTATTATCAAAAAGACAAGAAATAACAAGTGTTAGCAAAGAAGTGGAGAAAAGGGAACCCTTGTGTACTCTTGGTGGGAATGTAAATTGGTGCCACCAATATGGAAAACAGTATGGAGGTTTCTAAAAAAAAATGTAAAAATAGAACTACCATATGATCCAGCTATCCCACTTCTGAGTATCTGAAGAAAACAAAAGCACTAATTCAAAAAGACATATGTGCACTCATGTTCATTGCAGCATTATTTACAATAGCCAAGATATAGAAACAATCTAAGTGTCCATCGATGGATGAATGGATATATCTAGATATATTTCTATAAAATGGATTATTACTATACCATGAAAAATAATGAAGTTTTGTTTTACTCACAACAACATAGGTGGACCTCAAGGGCTAAATGAGATAAGTCAGAGAAAGACAAATACCATATGATCTCCCTTACATGTGGAATTTAAAAACCAACAAAGAATAAAATCCCCTCAAAGCCCAAGTTCATAGATACAGAGAACAGAGTGGTGGTTGTATGATGTAGGTGGTAGGAGAAATGGGTGAACTTTAAAAGAAAAAAATCAACAAAAATTAAAACAAATTTCCAAAAACATATATAGCCATATAAAATACTCCTTTATAATGATCCTATGGAAAAAACCATAAAATAATTATTCTTGGTATATATTCACATACTACTCAGTTTCCATATCTCTAATAACAAGTCAGTGTTATTTTTCTGAAGAATGCATTTATTTAATAAAGTAATTTTCAATCTAAGAATTGCCTGAAACCTTCTCTAAAGTTGTATTTTATGGTTAATAACATTTGAAATTGTTGGTATTTTTGATTTCCTTTTTTACTTAAACATAATTTTTAATTAAGGAACTACTTCCTCTATAGCTGCTAAAGTATACCTAGTAAACTCAGAGAAAATTCTATTAAATGAAGTTTATAATGTGTTATTTTTGTATTGATATATATATAAGTATTTTAGTCTTCAGTGTACCTTCATTTGAGAAATATTTTCAAGATAAAATTTGTCCAAGTCTCTAATTATGCTTATTTTTAACATTTACCAAATTTAGATGCTATAAAACTAGAGGACTTCTTTATTGTATTCAATTCAGGTAATCAATATACATTTATGTAATTTTGAATAGGATTTTCATCAAAAGATTATTCCTACAAGTTGAAATACTTAAAAATATAGAACTTCAGGGGAGAATTACTTTGTTGAATAATTTGATTTAAAATTTCCAACTGATTTTGGACAAAATGTAACCAAAATTTAAAGGACTCATTCACACACACACACACACACACACACACACACACACACAAATGCAACACAATTATAGGGCACTAGGGTGTTTTACAAAATAATACTTCAAAGGTTTCAACTTTCTAAAACTGTTACAGGCAGCAAGAAGAAATATCTGTTACCATGCAGAAATATTTCTAAAATTCAATACCAACTCCATCACAAATTTTAGACGGTTTTCTCTTGGTGTGCATAGTGTGTGTGTGTGTGTGTGTGTGTGTGTGTGTGTGTGTGTGTCTCCACACTTTGACAGCTGCACTTCTATTTCAATTTGAAGGGTAGCATAGGGTTTTGGATACATTAATGAAATGTATGACCACTGCAACTCATTCCAAGAACATTTATGATGTTCAGGCTTTCTTAATTGAGCAAGAACATTGTTTATATCATGATACTCAACATTGACCTCTATCAAAATTTGTGTTCATGTTGTCACTACAGAACAAGTAATTTTCTTAATATTTAACATTTAAACCCATTTATCACAACATTTACAATGTTAGATGTTTCATCTTTGACAACATAAGCTTTCAAGATCTTTACTTTGATTCTATAAGTTGAATGAAAAAATAGAACCGTTAATGGAATTAACTGATTTTCTGGCTTCACGCATCCAATGTGACTGATCTAACAGTGGCATCATTTTACTCTCTATAAAGTTCTTCTCTAAAGAAATTAACACGGGCAAATTTATAATGCATGCTCCATGTCTTCTAAAATCTCATTTATTTCTGCCATTTCAGTAGTCTTCATTCAGTAGATGAAGGAATACAAAGATGAGAGCACAGCCATACAGTTGGAGAGACATGTGGAGGCTTCTGCAAAATTATTCCTTAAAAAAGGCAAAAAATCCAGGTGACAAAATACAACCCTTGCTCCACTCTTCAAGCCATGGTGCCCTATGGGGTTGCATCATCCTGGAAAAGTGGGTGAATTCTTAAATTAGTATGAATCACTGACTGCTTTCAAACCATGTGTCCACAGAGCGGCTGCTGCCTAGATGGGGTATTATGGTAATTCATATAAAGGTTTCCTGTGGACGAGGTGTTTCCCTGAATACAACAGTAACGAAAAAAAATTTTTTTGAAAGCTCAGAAGAAGAAATGGCATTCCCCAAATCATTGCCATCTAGTTCCCAACACCTTACATTATCAGAAACCTTTAATTTAAATTTGATTTGGCTAGAGAGACCATTCTAGAGCTTCAACCTCTTAAAGTTCAACCATAGATGCTCAACATGAAGCATTTTAAGGAATGTTGCATTCCTTAAGGAATGTTGCATTTTGGAGATTTTGTTCAGTCTCTTAATGAAATGTGCTTCCATGTGACAAGCTGTCGAGGAATGCTGTAGCAGCAACTTTTCCTGTAATTTTATGGTATGCCAAAGAGACACTGGCTTGGTGAAATGTATGCTCTTTTTCCAAATATATAACTCAGGTGTTGTTGCTTGTGTTAATTATGAACCCTGTAAAGTTGTGGGGAATTACCATTTCGATGAAGAAATACGAAATCATTATCAGCTACAAAACATTCCAATTAGGTCGTTTCTAGAACTACACTGTTCCCCAAAGTCTCTTGTAACTCAGCATTTGACATAAGCTGTATCCCTCAGATGGCAGGCATGCTTAAAATTTTGGGAAGGTGGAGGCAGAGGAGTCCCTCTCTTTTGTTTTTGGGACAAACTATCACTTGTTTTTAGTTCAGAGGGAGACTGAACACAGCTAAAGATAAGTCATTAATATGAATTCAGATCTCAAAAGATTCCCTTTTATGATAAAACAGCTTTTATCTATAGAAGTCCAAAGATGGCAAACATACATACAGGCTTCTCCAAAATGGTGTGAACAGCTTGACAGAATTGTATATCATTAACCTGATAACAGCAGTATCATGTCAAATCAACAATAATGTAGCATCCTTACACAAAACTTGCAAGATTAGGGCATAATAGCTTTCATTTTCTTCATGTTATTTTATTCCCTTTTGCTCATGCAAGATAAAAAAAAATTATTGAGTTATTCATCGCTCCTTTATTTGTGGTACAGTCATCTTCATTCTGCAAAATAATAATAAACCCCTTATGAATTGAAGTGGGATATGAGAGCTCACCAGATGTAGCTGTATCTCTCACATGAAAATAAACCGAATGTTTTCCCTAATCAATCAGAATGAGTAATGTTGATGGGCTTGGCACTGACTCAATCAGGGCCTCCGGCGTCAGCTACCCCGCATGATTTCATTTTGCCAGCCAGACTAAAAAGTGCTTTCCCTCCTTCACACGGGACAACTTTATTTTCGCATGTTCACTTTAACAAAGCTCAAAAGGAATTCTAAAAGCTTTGCCTGTCTCATAAAATGCTTACCATATATCTCTACAGGATGGTGGCTGTACTACCGTGTTTCATAATAAGAAATAAAGTGGCCAAGTAAACTCTACTGAGGAGCATAAACAATCATATTGGTGGGAAGTTGTTTATTGTCAGTCATGCTCCAAGGTTGCATTTTTCAGCAATTTTGTTTAAAACTTCATTTAAACAACTGCCTGCAATAGAAAATCCTGGACAACTGTAGGGCTATCTTTGTTTCAGTCAGTTTTGAAATTATGACTGAGTTAGTGACACCCCTTAACTTTCTATTTTTAGTGGGGTTTCACATGCTTGGTGAAGCATTTTTGAGTTTCAGTGTATATTTCCATAATGATTACCATAATGATCTAGTATAGGCATATTTTTATTTTTTCAATTTTTTTATTAAAAAATTTTTAAATTTTAATGTTTATTTATTTTTGAGAGAAAGAGACATAGAGTACAAGTGGGGAAGGGGCAGAGAGAGAGAGGGAGACTCAGAATCTGAAGCAGGTTCCAGGCTCTGAGCAGTCAGCACAGAGCCCGACACGGGGCTCAAACTCATGGACCGCGAGATCGTGACCTGAGTTGAAGTCGGACGCTTAACCAACTGAGCCACCCAGGCACCCTATAAGCATATTTTTTAAAGGTGTTGGTCTTTTTTTTAAACCAGTTCTCTTGTTTATTTCACAGTTAACACAATAAGACTTCTAGGGAATTAGAGGCAACTAGAAAGCAGATAATGTGCTAAGACTTTTATTTGTGTGTTTGTCTTTATAAGCATATAAATATACTGCAACTTGAAATGATTTACATATATCAGATTATTTATTCCTCACAACAATTCCATTTTACAGGTAAGGAAACTGAGCTATGGAGATTTCACTTCTTCAATGATGGTCACACTGCTTAGAAATGGTGGAGACAGAGTCCATCCTCAGCCAAATCTGATTCCAGAAGTCATATACTTGACTTTTACCCTACACTGTTTCGGTGGAATCAGGTTTTTTGTTTTTGTTTTTTTATCTTTTTGAAATATTTCTTTCTACCTTTTCTGAAGGTTCTTTGGTCTCAATGATTCCTAAAGCTAAGCTGAGATTGGTAATTCTGGATTTGAGTGGTGTTGGGCAGGTGGTGATGGAGAGAGCTACAGACATGAACATTTCCAGTAACTGCCTTCCTGGAATACTCACAGTGAAGAGAAAGGAGGTCAGGCACATTTCTTCTTCTTGAATACTGCCATTAAGTCCTACTTTGGCATTTCTACACTGACCCACAAATAAACTGTGGTTTTCATCATTGTTATCTAGTACATAACCATGGTAGTTATTGCTGAAAAGAGAAGCACTCAGTCTGTGATGACAATTTAGTGATGGAGATATCGCTGGTGGGCATAGGGTCTTCTTAGGTTGTAATGCAGAACGTGGCCTTGTTAAAAACTATACATCCTAGAAGGTGGTGAGTCATTGCCACCTGGTGGTTAAAGCGATTTAACCTTCTATATGGTAGATACCTCAGCAATGACATGGTCAGTTAGTTCACATGATTTTATTGACTTTTGGCAATGAAGATGATTAGTGACATATGCTTTGAAATAAGTTCATATCCAGAATTCATTTCCATCTCCCCCAAATTTTTATATTTCCTCTATTCAACTCTTTCTTCCTTCTCTTCTATTTCAACTCTTCCTTCACTACTTTCATAGAATTAGACAACTATCTTCCGAAAACTCTTGATTCAGGATTTTGCCCAATGTTCTTCATTCTGAGACAGGCTTTATTTTCTCATATATTAAGAATATATCTTGATTGCTCTGAAGATATAGCGATACATCTTCAAGGCTATTGTTCAAAGATTTGTGGTTTCTGAAAAGCTTTGAAATCTGATATAAGGGATGAATATATATATATACACGTATATATGTAAATATATAAATATGTGGTATATATGTAAATATATATGTGTATACATATATGATACACATGTCAATAGATGTGTGATATTTATATATAAATGAATATGAGATATATATATATATATATATATATATATATATATATATATGAAATACAACCAGTTGTTGTTGTTATGATATGTTTGAAGCCAGATGTATGAACGATTCGGAGTCCAGAAATAAGAAGTAGCTATATGTATAGCCAGTAAGTACTGGCTTATGACATTAAATAGGATAAAACAGGAGATGAGTACCAAGAGAAAAATATATTCAACAGGCATCTATCAATTGTAGTCCTTCCGATTTCATTTAATATCAAGGCTATAGTGTGTAGAAAAAAGATTGTGGTGCTTAAAAGAAGGAAATACTTAACTTACAAATGCAATAATAGGCACAAAGTGAATATCTGTATTACTTCTCAAAGCTTTTGCCCCAAGGCAACAATAGAGCAGGCTGAAATCCACAAATATAATCAGCAATCCATGTCATTCTTTCCTTGGCAATTTTCTGTCTCCATAGTTGTAGAAACATCATGGAAAATCTTGTGTGTCAGGTGAAAGCTTTTCTTTTCAGTTATGGCAATAACTTTGTCTATTCCCCACTCTTTTGTGTGTGTGTGTGTGTGTGTGTGTGTGTGTGTGTGTGTGACAAAATGCCACCTTAGGAAAGGCTTAGTAGTTTTTATCCTACACAGTGTAGGGTGTCTGATATTAAACCCCTGTTCCTCTGCCTTTTCCTTCTAGCAGTAATAGAAGTGTTTTGGGGAAGGATTTAAAATAAATAAATTCCTATTTTCCAAAGCCATATTAAAATAGACTACGTGATCCATGTTATTAGACAACCACAGAAATAAGGTTTGTGCCATTGAGCTAAGTAGCTAATATTTTGAGAACCATTTTAGAGACCCTGCTTCTCTCCTAATCTTGAGCTCCAGTTTCTACCTATATATACAGATATTTTCTAGCTGTATAATCATGCATAAAAATATAATAAAAGGGGTTAAGCACCCCTCTTCCTTTTTGTCAGCACCACATCTCATTGTACATTTTATTTCTACAGGATCTCATAAAGACAGCTATGCATCAGCAGGAAAATATACTTCCTAACATTCAAAGTCAATGATGCAGATAATAGGGAACCAGCATCCTCAGTGTGGGATACATACTGTCCTCAGTCCCTGGCCCAGATGTTGGTAACAACCAATAAACTATGTTATACACATATATAAAAAAAGCAGCTTGAAGGAATGGCCTGCTTAGCTAGATTTATTAGGAGAGATCTTTAATATGCCATATGGCAGCTTGGCTCTTCCAAGCGGGGCAGCCCTGTGAAGGAACGGATTGAAGCGTGATGACCATCCCCGGCACCAGTGTTGATGCCTCCCCAGGGAAGCAAGTGCTCGCTGCAGGATTGCTCCCCAGTGTCACGCATGTCATGTACCCTAGTAGTCCATTAGGCCTCAATATGTTTTCCATCAGAGCTGGGATCTCCATTACCCCTACTGTTTAGAGCAATCTCTAGACATCTTTGGGATGGGGGATGTGAGAAGGGGCAGGGCTGAGATCCATCATGCTATATAACATAGCTTTTGCCTTTTATCAAGACACTTTGTATAGGATAATGCAAACCAAGGAGTTTGTGATCGTTTTAAAGGCTATCATTCAAGGAAATGGAAAAGTGGCATATTGTATGTTGTTTGGAATGCCAGAAAGCACAAAACAGATTTTTCTTCTACTTGAAGGTAGCTGTGCGAGAACTGTGTGAGAACTGTGTTTTCTTTATTAAACATCACACTTTCCACACATAAAGGCCTTTATTCAGCGATTTGTATCAACATTTGTAGTTTCTTTTCATTAACGTGTAAGATAATTTTATCAATTTCTAGAGATGATAGGGAACAGTCACTATGATATATGTATATTAACTGTATCTTTGCAAATTAAGGGTGCAAATGCATTTTCCAGGCAAACGACAGGTCAACTTTTATGGCCTAAAGACCATCTTTATTATTTAATTTTTAATCAAGGTTTTGCTGTGTCTAGGAACTGACTTTATGAAAAAAGAATGCCAAAATATGTTTTGTAAATGCAAACTCCATGAATAGAGTCCTTGAAAAGGACACACATCCCTTATATTCTTCTCCAAAATGAAAACTCTGAGCCTAATCATGAGGAAATACCAAGCGAACACAGTTTGAGGAATATTCTAAAAAATAACCAGCCTGTAATCTTCAAAAGTGCCAGGTTATGAAAATCAAAGAAAGACTAAAGTTCTAGGTGAAGGAGACAAAAGAAGCATGAAAACTAAGACGTGGTTCTGAGCTGAATCCTTTGGTTATGAAGGACATTGTTGGAGTAATTGATAAAATCTGAATGGGGTCTGTGGAGTAGATTAAAACATTGCAAAATTTCTGATGTTGATGGTTGTATTGCAGTTATGTGGGAAATATCCTTTTTTTGTAGGATATGTAAAATAAAATATTCAGAAGCGACAAAACATCATGCAAAATTTTACTCGGGTGATTCTGTAAAAAAGAAGTTTTTTTTTTATAATAGTCTCCAAATTTTCTCTGTATTGAAACTATTTAAAAATAACAAATTTAAGCTAACTTTTGGGTCTAATTTTTCTTCCTTTCTCTCTTTCTTTCTCTTTCTTCCTCTTTCTTTCTTTCTTTCTTTCTTTCTTTCTTTCTTTCTTTCTTTCTCTTTCTTTCTTTGTTTAGGCCCCACAGGGATGAAAGCACTTATTAATTCAATCAGTAAAAGCAACTGAGTCTGGTTAATTACATTAAAAAGATAGCTAGCTAATTACTTATCATTATTTCTGGGATGTATCAGTGCTATAAGATTTAAACAATTATGAAATAATTGTATGGGTAAAATGGCATTTAATATTTTAATTTGTTGCCAAATCATCTGATTAATTTCTAGATAATAAACTGAGTAAATGCCACAGAAACATTCACGAACAGAATTATGCCATTAAAATACAGTGCATGTTCTTCAGTTCAGTGCAAAGTTTCTCATTAACTTTTTGAAGTACAATTTTCTCTTTGTAGCAAGGCCAATTTCACCTATAAATACGGCGTCTTTGACAGAAAACTTGTAGTACTGTAGGCAGTGTCTTGTTTAGCCTTTGAGCATTAACTGATATTTGAGGAGTGATATTTGCAGAAGAGCTGCTATGGTTTCAAGTTGACAAGCCATTAACTCTTCTCTCCCTAAAGCAACTACTAAACAATTCACTTGGAAATTTTACAATTAGATTTTCCACTTAGCTGTTTACTGCTTATTACTTTATTCTTCCTCTAGACCCTTTGAATTCTTTAAATATCTGTAATATATCTGTGTTATTTTTTTTAACTGCCAATTTTTAAAATTGATGGGTGATTAATTATGGAAGAGTAAACCCAATATGGGCATATATTCACTTTGAATTGTGTTCATGTCTATAGTTAACAGTACTTTATCTTAATGTGGCAGGACTTATTTGGACTTTTGAGCAAATGCATGCTGAGTGAACGAAACTGTTGTTTGTTGAGTAGCTGGTAGTATGATTGGGTATAGACTTTTTGCAGTTATCAGTAGAAGAAAATTATGACTATGCTTAGTCAGGGAATTGGTAAAAATCTTAAAAATCCAGCAAGCTCAATATCTTTAGTCCTCTGAAATAAAGACCCTAAGACTTTTAGAAGCTGTAGGATTGGTCCATGGACTCTCAGGTATTATCAGTCTTCCACGGTACCACAAGAACCAGATACAGACAAAGGGTCATTATAAGTGTCACATAAGAATAAACCCTAATGGAGTTTCTACAAAGAGTCTTTTCTTTAAGACCTCTGCATTGTTTTCTTTATACGATTTTATCCTGGTGGGCCATGTGAGCCAAGAAACCATGATAGAAAATTAACTTGTAGTCATAAATTATCAGTTTTAAGCTTACTGGACCTTGTTTTTCTATGAAGCTCATGGAAAAGTGGTTAACAACTGGGTACTCTCTTTGCACAGACAGGGCCATTCCATGCCTAAATATTTTGTCACATTCTTTCTCTGCTCTCAGAAGAATATCTTCAGAGGTTGAGCAATTTTCCTTAAGACAAGCAGAGTACATGCTCAATCTTATTTTATCTAGGTTTTCTGTTCTGAACAGACTGGAAATGGTGTGTGCTTGGGCATTAGAAGAAGGGCAATGCTGTTCCTACAGTGATGTTTCTATAGGTCACCACTGACTGGGGCCTCTTATGGCATCTGTTACAGAATTCCAGCTGTGATAGGGAAGTCCGTGCTGAAGGGTCCCATTTAGACCACAGCAACTGGGCCACAAGCAACTAGCCTTTCACATCTGTGGGAAGCTTTTTATACCTCAGAGGCCCACACAGACTAAACTTGAGTCTAGAGGAGGTTGGAGGAACTTTCTTCACCTCTCTGGTCTGACGGACTTCTTATCCTCCTTGAGTAGAATAGGGAAAAATTAAGTTGATGATAAAAATTTAGAAGCCATAGGAGAATTCTGTACATTATAAGCTCATACCCACTGTTTTTTCAAAGAAAGGGTAAAAATAATTTTTAAAAATTTATTTTCTTTGTTTTATATTTTGATGATGGAAATATTTTAAATATTTTGCATTTTCCTGCTAGGTATTTTGGCAACTATAGGACAGGAATGTGGGAAGAATTTATTTTTTATAGTTCTGGGGGATAAGGTCAGGAAGAAAGGAATTGTCTGAAGTCTAACTTTCCCCCTTTTAGTTATGACTGGAGCATTCTGGCATTGCAAGTATTTCGGTATTGGCTTTACATTCACACATATTTTTAGTAAAAAATATTGACACATTATTAAAAAATGATCGTCTTATTTTTAACCAAATTATTTCATATTTCAGCAGATTCAGTGAACATAATGCATTGAATTCCAAAAGAGTTTTGATAGAAATTTTGGAGCTAAAATAAATGCTGTTTTAAGAATATATTCAAAGAAAAGAATCTCCTCAGAAAATTGTAGTAGCAATAAAATTTTTCAAACTTTTGGGGCGCGTGGGCAGTTCAGTCGGTTAAGCATCCAACTTCAGCTCAGGTCACGATCTCACAGTTTGTGAGTTTGAGCCCCACCTCATGCTCTGTGTGGACATCTTGGAGCCTGGAGCCTACTTCAGATTCTGTTTCTCCTTCTCTCTCTGTCTCTCGCTCATGCTCTGTCTCTCGAAAATAAATAAATGTTTAAAAAAATTTTTAAAAATTTTCAAGCTTCTCAGCTCACAATGTTTACTATAAGATTTGGTGATCTTCATTGGGAAGTAGGGTATAAATACGAAATATCAACTTGGACATATTTAGTAGAAATAAGAGATTTCTTTTCATGTAACTGCAACATCTGGTTAAAAATATTAAGAAGTGAAATAGTAATATCACTGATTTTTTAAAATTCAACCAATTTTTAAGAATATGGAGCAGCTTAAGTTTTCCTAAACCAAATTATTAAAGTGGATCTAAAATGTTAAAAATTAAATATTTGCCCATTTCTTCACTGGGTTATTTGTTTTTTGGGTGTTGAGTTTGATAAGTTCTTTATAGATTTTGGATATTAACCCTTTGATACGTCATATGACTTCACTCATATGAAGACTTTAAGATACAAAACAGATGAACATAAGGGAAGGGAAGCAAAAATAATATAAAAACAGGGAGGGGGACAAAACCTAAGAGACTCTTAAATATAGAGAAGAGAGGGTTGCTGGAGGAGTCGAGGGAGGGGGGATGGGCTAAATGAGTAAATGGCATTAAGGAATCTACTCCTGATATCATTGTTGTACTATATGCTAACTAACTTGGATATAAATTAAAAACATAATTAATAAAAAATTAAATACTCCTTCCAAGGAGGAAGCAAATCATCTAAACTTTCTCCAAAGCTTAAAAAATTCTCACAATTACTAATTTTTTACTTTATTTTTATAGCTATGAGATAGTTTCTGTTACTGTACTTACTTTATGTTTAGAAATAAGTATCCAGTAGTATAAAATACTTAGCTAGTACAATATCTTTTGAGTCAAGTATATTTAAGATTTTTTCTTTATGTGTGTAAGCATGTCCCAATTCCTTAATTATATTCAAATGGAATTTTGAATCTATTATTCTGTAGAAACAGTGATTTAAACAGTGATTTGGATCCTGGCGAATCTAATTTTACCCTTGTGTTTGGCTGAAAGGTAGTGTGCCTTAGTCTGTCTGGGGTGCTACAACAAAATAATATTGAATGGGAGGCTTATAACAACAGAAATTTATTTCGCATAGTTCTGGAGGCTGGGATGTCCAGGACCAACATGCCAGCCAATTCTGTGTCTGGGGAGTACCCATTTCCAGGCTCATAGTGGGCCATTTTTTCACTGTGTCCTCCTACAATAGAAGAGGCAAGGGAGTTCTCTGGGGTCTCTTATAAGGGCGCTAATCCCATTCATGAGGACTGTGCCTCATGCCCTAATCATCTCTCAAAGCCCTCACTTCCAAATACCATCAAATTGGGATTTGGTTTCAACATATGAAATTTTGGAGGACACATTCAGTCCATCGCGTAATGCTACTGCTTTTCTAGACATTATATATCATCTATAGCAAGATTTATTGAAGTTCCATCTTAGAGATATTGGAGAAACATCTTGACTCACACTTGCAGCTTTTCTTATTTGACCGTTTCCTTTCCCCTTATACTTGCCTATACTCTTTACTACTTCCCCAGTTCCTGGGGGTGGTCAGATGTTCTAACAAAAGCAGATTTTGAACATCACAACTCTAGAACTAGTAGAGATGGGGCTAAGGTCTCTCACTGCTAAAGGATGGAGTAGAGTCTTTTGGAGGTTGAGCAGAGGATACGGGTTCAAGAAATGGAAGAATGGCAGGAGCTTCTATCTCCTTTGGGAGACTTGTCATTTAAGGAATCATCCTTTGACCAACAGCATCAGTATCATCGGGGATCTTCTCAGGAAAGCAGAATCTTGGGCCCCATTCTGGATGTACAAAATCAGGATCTGAATTTTAATTTAAGAACAACTTAATTTGAGAATCATTGGTTGGGGGAAGTGTAATATTTTTTTATTAGGGAGGACATGGTGTTCTCTCACTGCACCTTTATCACCCCAGCATACTTATATGTCTTACAAAAGATTTTGTCATTGTTTTGGGAAGCTGACCTAGATGCTCTATATTTTCACAGAACCACTGGGGCTTTTATCAAAATTTCTTTTGACTCCTTATTTTTTTTTTCTAACCAACACCCTGTGTCTCTGCCCTTTGGACTTGGCCTTTCTTTCTATATTAACTCTTAGCTCCTCTTAAAGATCTTGATGTATTCTTTCTTTACCTGTTCTTTGGATTGACATTCCCATTTATTCCTTCCTACTCCAATTTTGTTTCTCAGATTCCAGAAATTCCCCAAAAGCTTCTATGCTTACCAGGCTTGCTGCACCTTTCAAAGAAAGATTCAGATTATGTCAGGTATCCTTTTGAGGTCCGAAAGCAGGACATATATCTTCTTAAGATTAGAATTTTTAGGGAGGGAGAAGAAAGAGGAGTAATGTTCATATTGGTGATTAGGAGGTATCTTAGTCTCTTTGGGCTAAAGTACCACATTCTGGGTGGAATATCAACAACAGAAATTTATTTCTCACAGTCCTGGGGGTTGGAAGTCTGAGATTAGGTGCCACCTTAGTCAGGTTCTCATGAGGGCCCTCTTCCCAGTTGCACATTGCTTGCTTCTCATGATATCCTCACATGATAGAGACGAAAGAGTGGAAGCAAACATTCTTGTGACAGTTAAGGGCACTAATCCCATTCATGAGGGCTCTACCCATATGATCTCATCTAATCCTAATTATCTCCCAAAGGCTCCAGCTCCCAATACCATCGCATTGTGGGGGTAGTGTTTCAATATAGTAATTTGGGGGGTTGTAAAAACTTACAGTCCATAACAGGAAGTAATAGAGGGACTCCATATATTCACTGTATGTTACAGATGAAAGGGGATGCTGGGATTGGGGTGTCTGGGTGGCTCAGTCAATTAAGCATCTGACTTTTGATTTTGGTTCAGATCATGATCTCATGGTTCATGAGTTCGAGCCTTGTGTCGTGTTCTGTGCCAACAGTGCGAAGCCTGCTTGGGATCCTCTCTCTTCCTCTCTCTCTGCCCCTCCCCCTCTCAAAAACAAACAGACAAACAAACTTAAGAAAGGGGACACTGAGACTCCAGAGAGGTTGAATGACTTGATAAGTATTTCAACGTTAATGAGAAAGCTGAACATAGTGCTCAGGTTATTGGTTCTCCTCTATCACCATGGTAACCACTAGTTTGAGTCTGGTTTGTGTTGTATATTTAAATTAATAAAAACATAAGAAAACTATCTTTCATGTACGTGGTACTGTATTGGGCATTATGTATGTATACCATCTATCTATTACTATAAATATTTTTTTCCCAATTTTCAGAACAACCCATTCAAGTTGGCATCATTTTCTTTCTTTTCTCTTCTTGTCTTTCTTTCCAGTGTAATTAATGTTCAGTGTTATATTAGTTTCAGGTGTACAATACAGTGATTTGACAACTCTATACATTACTCAGTGCCCATTGTGGTAAGTGTAAATATTTTCCTTTTTTTTTTTTTTTTAAAGAAAACTAAAGCTCAGGGAAGGAGAATCATTCACCTAATATCACATGCTAAGTTATTCACAGAATCAGAATTAGAACCCCTGTCCAACTTTAATCATCTGGAATTTTTACTATTCCCTTAGGTTTATCTCTGATCATTGGTAATTACTACCTGAGTCATTCATTGAAAAAGTAATATATATATATATATATATATATATATATATATATATATATATATATATATATATATATATAAATATAATGGTTCATGGCAAAGACATTGGGGACAGAACCTGATGCAAAGCCCAGCTTTGCTATTTGTAAGTTGTGTGATTCTGGCAAGTATCTGTGCCTCAGTTTCCTTAACTATAAAATGAGACTGATAGCCAAAACACTCATCTAGAGTTGCTGTGAAGATTAGTTTAATGCACCTAGACATATGTCTGGTGCATGTGAGTTGACAAATAAGTGTTACTTCTAGTTGCCATTATCATTGAAAATATATCATAATTCTCTCTAAGCATAAATGGGAAGTAAAGATATTTAATGTTTGTTAATTATTGGAATGAGTTTGAAATGCTTCCAAGATCCTTTCCCACAGGTAGCTGGTATAAACATTGGTTATAAAGTTATGCGTCGATGATGTGAGTATCTAGAAAGTTTGCAATTTTATTTTGATGAATGAGGTTTAAAAAATACAAAACACTTAATTTTTGTGTATGCAGTGTGTCTTAGGTCAACTGTGTTTATCCTAGCTTTTAATAGGTTTCAAAACCAATAGGGTTACTTTTCAAATGATACATTAGCTTAATTTTCATCTTAAGAGGAGGCATGTCTCATGAAGTGGTTCAACATGAGAAAATGCACAGGACATGAGCATCTGAACTCCTGACTTCCCAGATGGAAATTTATAACCTGAAAGGAAAGTTACATAAAGGATGCAAGAATTAGGGTTCTTAAAAGGGTTCATGAAGAAGCCAAAATTCCATATATCTGAGAGGCAAGTACAGATATTCTGAAATAAATCCCACATGGAAACATATATTACAAATTTTTGCTTATAATCAATACTACAATCAGAGATTACTTCATTATTTTAAATCATGCTTGCTCAATGAGCTCATTGACATTCACGGTTATTTATGTGTACTCAGTACCCAAGAAACTTCACTTGATATGAATGATGTCACACAATAAAATGACTTGATTGCATATTTAAAATTATATCCTTCAGAAAGGATATTCAAAAAAGAGCTACACTTTAAAAATTGTAAGTGCTTGGGAGTGCAATAAAGAGTAAAGGAAACCATTGTCCTTATATGGTTGAATCAGCATTTTAATTTTTTTTTAATCTCAGAATTTGAGCTAAACACAAAGCTCAAAGGTTTTCAGAGAGAATGGCTTCAAAGCCAATCTCTTTCCACCTTGTGGTTTAAAGCGAAGGCCTCTCAATAATGCAGCAGTTATTCTTTAAATGGCCTTGAAGATTTGTGATCTTGGGAATAGAATATGTAATAAGCATTGATTCCTTTTATTCTGTTCTAATTTAATTTTACTCTTTGTGTCTTTTTTACCTCAATGCTTTTATGTTAAAGATAAGGATCAAATGAATAAAGTAATCATAAAAGACATTTATCAACTTCTATTTTTAGAAGAAATTCAGCTTCTATGGTCAAGTTATATGTTCTCTTAAAAAAATGCTAGTAGTAGAGCATTTAAATTCCAAAGTATTAATTTAACTGTCAGTTCTGAGTTTGTCATTCCAGTTATGGCATAATTATGTGGTGAAAGGGGAAGGAGCAGGAAGTTATGTATACCATACAGGACTGGGCTGAAGAGTTGGCTTTTGCCATTTGCTGTTTGAGTAATATTAAACAAACTTCTTGACTCCATAATATTTCAGTTTCCTCATCTATAAAGTCAATTCATGATGGTATTACTTCACAAGGTTCTTATAAAGATTAGATAAAATACTTGATATTGGAAGGCTTGCCACAGCGTAGGTTCACAGGTTACGTTTTAAAAATTGTATTATGCATAGATTTGAACTTAAAACTAAAGCAAAGAAAGAGGTTCCCACCTTGAAATTTTCATAACTCTCCTATACCAAAAGTTTTCAGTAGCTCCCCTTGAATTCAAAGAAATTCAAGCTTAGCTTGACTCTAAGCTCTTTTTCTCTAGCCATATTCTCTCCTTACTACCTTAAAAGTGACTCTCCACTGGAATCAAAGGGTATATGTACTGGGCCCTGCTTTTGACCTTACTTTGACCTTTCCTTGATAGATTCCTTTTCTTTCACCCTCTTAATTATGAAATTTTCTAGTAATGTCTAGCTCATTGAATGGCTTTTCAGGGCTATCTGAAGACCCAAACCCACAGGATCCTCTTCTTTCTGTGCCTTTCCAGCACTTATGGCCTATACATTGCATTAGGTACTGATTATATAAAGCCCTCTCATAAGAATGCAAGACAATTCAGTGACAGCTGGGAAGAGTTCTTTTCACACAAGTCCAGGTACTCACCACACCCTTCACTCATATTTATTGAAAAATGCCTTTCTTCATTAGCGTCATTTTATTTATTTATTTATTTATTTTTTGAAATCTTAGTCACCACTATTTTGTGCTGCTATTGTGATCAGAATTATGTACGCTGGAAGGAACAAAACTAAAAAATTTCCTCAAACAAGATAGAGTTTTAGTTTTTCATGGAAAACCTCTTGGAAAAGTTGGGTCAAGACAATCCAACTACCATATTGGATCTAGCCCATTGATGATTTCTACAATGTTGCTCTTGTTTCACAATCTAGCCACTGGATCCACATTCTGTTGCTGCGACTAGAGAAGGTAGGGAGAAAGGGCAAGGGCGAACTCCAGCGCTCTTCACTTCTAAGGGTAGGAGAAGAAGCTGGATGTCTCAGCTCAAGCCGGGAAAAGGACTTACTCTGCCTTTTTCTTCTATTTAGGCCCTGAGTGACCTGTATGATACCCATGTGCACTGGGGAGGGTGATCTTTATTTAATCTTCTGATCCAAATGCTAATGTCTTCCAGAGACAAAATCTCATGCACACCCTGAAATAGTATTTTACCAGCTGAGAATCCCGTAGCCCAGCCACGATGGCACATAAAGTTAACCATCACAACCACTGCTTACGTTCTATCTTGATAGTAAGTTGCTTAAGGGCAGGGATGGCAACTAACCTATGTACCCTGCAACATTTCATAAATAGAAAACACACATTTCCCAAAACTTTGTAGGCAAAAATGAACGAACTCAGTTTACCACACCTAGAACATTGACACAATCACTTTTGAATATGTTAGGGAGCCAATGTTCACACTTCTGAGACTAGAGTGAGGAAGAATGATAAGAGAAAAAATCAGAACATGTTTTATTTTGAGAGTGATAAGATAAACATGTCAGCTTTTCAATCTAATAGCATCTCAGACATGGCATTTCCTTCATGGGATAGGCAGGGGACATAGCCAGGGCCAGAAACTAGTTTTTTGTCAAGACTTTCAGAATTAACAGAGAAAGTTTAGCCAGGCCCTTCAAATTCACAAGAAATTGGTATATAGATTGGACTTTTAGTTGAATTTATAGTGTGCAATTTGTAGTCCATTTTCAGTGCTTGCAATGCTTCTGTTCATTCTGTTGTACTGATAAATGTCAAGGTGGATGGAAATCTTTAGAAGGTAGAAGATTTCGATGAGCATGGGAATCAAAGCAAAATGAAATTGAATAGTCTTCACGGATATGTTCTCTATGTCCTGGTAATTTCTAACAAGCATCTGATAAGCATCCTTGTTCCCTCAAAAGCAAACATCTTTCAGCACTTTATAGTGAATATATGTACCAACTAGCCTCTTTAAGAATGCAAGGAATAGAAACTTACTTGGTTTATCTTGTTTAAAACAAGTGGGTGTGGAGCTAGAGTCAAAAGGTAGAGGTGATGCAGAGCTCTTGTGCCAAGTCTACTCACAGGCACCAAGATATGCTTTCCTGCTTGTATTATTCACATCCTGCTTTGGGGTCTTCTTATTACCTAGAATCACAAGCTGTTTTGGTAAAAGCATAACTGCCTGGGCAGTGGTAGTGAAATGTTAATCTGTACAGTTAATTTGTACAGATTTCTGTTTGAATGAATTTCCCATGTCAAGGAAATGTGTCCCAAACTCCCATGCTGACAAAGTATGAAGGGGTCAAATGCTCCGGTGTCATATTGATGTACATGAGGACAAGGGATGGAGTGGTTGGGCAGATAAGAAAAATAGAGGTAAAATATCAAAAATAGAGGTAAAATATTGATATCAAAATATCAATAGAAGTGACTACTTAGAAACCATGCCTCAACACAGATGCTAGAGCACGGATAACATAGGCATGTCAGACTTCACAAATTGTGGTGCAGATAATATCCACAAGCAGCATTCTGTTGTGAAACAAACTTACATACATGGATTTGCAGGATGTATAGTCTACTTTCTTTAAGACATTCTTATCATGTAAATATTTGGTAAACCAAAGTGTTTGATGTCGGGGATGCGGCAGCTGGAAAGGGGAAGCAATTCTAATGGCTTTTGTGACATGGAACTAAAATCCACACTTGGGTATTGCAACCATCACCAGCGATTGCCTTGGGAAGGGCTGCTGTAGCACCAGTCCAGAGAGCTGGTGCTTAGGTGTCAGGAGGGAAATTCAGAGAGACTTTCTATTTGCTGAGAAATGACAGGTGTCCTGTGTGGAGGATCAATACCCTCCCTCAAGTTATTCTCTGTTGAGGAGTTCAACAATTTATTCTAAGATTTCAGCTCTTTTGAACTCCATTAAACATTTAGAAGTACCTTTTACGGCAAAAAGAAAAATTTTGTAGCTGTATTACTTTGAGATGCCGTACCAGGATACCAGAAACTGGGTGGGTTAAAAATAACAGAAGTTTATTTCTCAAAGTTGCAGAGGTTGGGAAGTCTAAGATCAAGGCGCTGGAAGATTTGGTGTCTGGCTAGAGGCTCCTTGTGGTTCATAGATGGACATCTTTTTGCTGAAAGCTCACATAGCAGAAGAAGGCAAGGGGGCAATCTGGAGTCTATAAAAGCACTAATTCCACTTACGCAGGCTCCATCCTCCAGACCTAGTCACATCCCAGAGGCCCCACCTCCAAATAACATCATCCTGAGGACTAGGTTTCAATATATGAATTTTGGGGAGACAAACATTCAGTTGATAGCAGCGAAGACGTGTTGAAAAAGCAGCATTATCTTTAACGGCTACGTCCCAAGCATTAAGTGTCTTCAACTGCCCTGGGTGCAGTTAGAGATTCCTGTCATTGCCATTGTAGTTTTTCCAGGGGAAATCATCTCTCTCCTCAGGGTTAGCTCAGTAAAGGGATATCATGCCAGACTGACAGACTTTCAGCAGCCTGTCTTTGACACATTCGTACAGACACTTAATTAGGTCACAACTCTTTCCCTTGGGGTCTTCTAGCAATTGCCACCTCGGTGTCTCAGAAATCCCATTCCTCCTCCTTTCTAGGTTTTGTCCAGAGGTTTGGGAATTTCATTTCTTGAGGTAGGGATTTCTGCATGTGGCTATTAGGCCTTGGTCAGGATTCACCTTGACATCTTCCCTAATTTTGAATCAGGAAGAAAGTATTGATCTTTTAAACATTCAAATTGTTCAATCCTTTTCTTTTTTTTTAAAACAGCTTTATTGAAATGTATTTTATATGCTATAAACTTCACTCATTTAAAATGGACAGTTTAGAATATATTCACCGAGTGTGCAACCATTTTAGAAACTTTCATGACCCTTCCCATTCCTTCAACCCCAACCTCCTGACAGCCATCAATTTACTTTCTGTCTCCATGGATTTGCCTATCCTGGATATTTCATAAAAATGAAACCATACAATATGTGGTCTTTTGTGATTAACTTCTCTGACTAACCATAATCTTTCAAGGTTCATCTATGTTGTAGGATTTATCAATATTTTAGTACTTTCTATTGTCAAATAATATTGTGTGGATGCACCGTATTTTAGTGATCAATTGATGGCTACTTGGATAGTTTTTACAATTTGGTTATTATGAATAAGGCTCAATGTATATATTTTTGTGTGGATATAGGATTTTATTTCTTTCTGGTATATACTTAAGAGTAAAATTGTTGCATCATAGGTTTTAACATTTTGAGGAAGTGGCCAACTGTTTTCTAAAGTGGCTGCGAGATTTTACATTCATACCAGCCACACATGAGGGTTCTAATTTCTTTACATCCTTGCCAACATTTATTATTTTTCTTCCACTTTAGTGAGTATGAAGTGGTATCTTGTGGTTTTGATTTCCGTTTCCCTAATGACTAACAACTAATTATGTTGAGCATCTTTTTATGGTTTTATGGACCATTTGTATATATTCTTCAGAGAATGTTCAGATTCTTTTTTTAAAATTAGGTTCTATATCTCTGTATTTTTGAGTCGTATGTGTTCTTTATATGTTCTGAATACAAATCTTTTATCACATACTGTATATGATTTTTATCACATACTGTATATGATTTTATCACATACTGTATATGATTCTTTATATGTTCTGAATACAAGTCTTTTATCACATACTGTATATGGATGAAATATGAAATATTTTCATCCATTCACTTTCTTATTGGAGCTCTTTTAGGCACAAAAGCTTGTAATTTTGATGAAGTCCAATTTAACATTTTGTTGCTTGTACGTTTGGTGTCATATGAAAGAAACCATCACCCAATTCAAGATCACAAAGATTTACTCCCAGGTTTTCTTCTTATAGTTACTTTGCTTTAGTTCTTATATTTATGATCCACTTTAAGTTAATTTTTGTGAATGGTGTGAGATAGGAGTTCAAATCTGGATTCTTAATTCTATTTCATTGATTTATACATTTGTCTGTAAGCTTGTACCACATGTCTTGATAACTCTGCACTATGCTTTGAAATTAGGAATTAGGAAGAATGAGACTTTCAACTTTGCTCTTTGTGTCTTTCGAGTTTCTTGCATTTGCATATGAGTTTTAGGATCAGTGTGTCAATTTCTACCAAAAAGCCATCTGGGATTTTGATAGATATTGCATTGAATCTGTAGATCAATTTGGAGATTATTTCCATTTTATTTATTTATTCAAAAGTTTACTTATTTTGAGAGAGCAAGAGAGCATGCACGTGTGTGGGGGAGGGGCGGGGGGAGAGAGAGAGAGAGAGAGAGAGAGAGAGAGAGAGAGAGAGAGAGAATGAATGAATGAATGAATGAATGAATCCCAACCAGGCTCAAAGCTACCCATAGGAACCATGAGATCATGACCTGAGCCAAAACCAGAGATTCGGAGGCTTAGCCGATTGAGCCACCCAGGTGCCCCTATTTCCATTTTATTTTATTTATTTATTTATTTTTTTCAAATTGAAATGCTTTTATTAGAATACTAATAATGGAAGATAGAAGAAAACCATACACATGGAAAAAGGAAAATACTCAAATGCTATTACAGATTAGGCAAATTAGAGAAAATTTCTTCAGTGTATGCAAAATGTAAACATTTGCCCTGGGATTCCTCACTATTTCCATTTTAATAATATGAAATCTTCCAGTGCATGGACAGGAGGTATCTTCTCGATTATTCAGATCTTTAATTTCTTCCAATACTATTTTATAGTTGTGCATAGAAGTGTTTGTGTATAAGTCTTACCCTAATTTTGTTAAATTTATTTCTAAGTACTTTATTCCTTTTGATGCTATTTTAAGTGGAAGTGCTTTCTTTTTTGGACTGTTCATGGTTAGGATATAGAAATATAATTCATCTTGCAAACTCATTCATACTGATATTTTTAGTGGATACTTTATTTTTTTTTTTTTTTTTTTTTTTAATATATGAAATTTACTGTCAAATTGGTTTCCATACAACACCCAGTGCTCATCCCAAAAGGTGCCCTCCTCAATACCCATCACCCACCCTGCCCTCCCTCCCACCCCCCATCAACCCTCAGTTTGTTCTCAGTTTTTAACAGTCTCTTATGCTTTGGCTCTCTCCCACTCTAACCTCTTTTTTTTTTTTTTTTCCTTCCCCTCCCCCATGGGTTTCTGTTATGTTTCTCAGGATCCACATAAGAGTGAAACCATATGGTATCTGTCTTTCTCTGTATGGCTTATTTCACTTAGCATCACACTCTCCAGTTCCATCCATGTTGCTACAAAAGGCCATATTTCATTTTTTCTCATTGCCACGTAGTATTCCATTGTGTATATAAACCACAATTTCTTTATCCATTCATCAGTTGATGGACATTTAGGCTCTTTCCATAATTTGGCTATTGTTGAGAGTGCTGCTATAAACATTGGGGTACAGGTGCCCCTATGCATCAGTACTCCTGTATCCCTTGGATAAATTCCTAGCAGTGCTATTGCTGGGTCATAGGGTAGGTCTATTTTTAATTTTCTGAGGAACCTCCACACTGCTTTCCAGAGCGGCTGCACCAATTTGCATTCCCACCAACAGTGCAAGAGGGTTCCTGTTTCTCATTAGTGGATACTTTAGATACATACAAGTTCATGCCCTTTGTAATTAAAGATACCTTTACTTCTTTCTTTTCAATCTGGATGTCTTCTATTTCTTTTTCTTATGTAATTGCTACCAGGCTGTAGCCACTGCCAATATAGCACTATTGGTGCTGTGTGAACAGTGGAATCTGATGATGGCCGGCTGTATAATCTGTCTGGAAGAGCTCATCCATGGCAGAAAGCAGGGTGGTGGTGAGGTAAAAACTGTCTTTCAGCTGTGGCTGCTGTTGTAAGAGTTGTTTCTCGAGGCTTACCTGTGGGAGATGAATGCAGTCCTAACTGGAATGCCATTGCCTCACATTGTTTGTACTCAATTTCCTTAGATTTTGATAAATAAATGCTTCTGAATTTGTGTAAACCCTTTGAGCAATTTCCAGAGAATTTGAATGATTATCAGTGCTAACTTTGACCAGCGTAACAGATGCCTCACCCTGGAAACATTTCCCTGAGTCCCTCACGCTGCCATTCTGAATATCCCAAACTTTAAAGAAAAATATTATTCATGATACTTGTTAAAACTGTAAGGAGGGCTTTATTCAGGGAGGACTATTGCAGTAAATTGTAGGGAGTGCTTCAATGGGGCTTTGCAGTGGGGGAAAGAGTGTGGGTTCAATTCAGACTAAAAGGCCAAGTAGGAATTTATAGCCAAGGAGAAAAGTGGATTATTTCTTTTCAGTGGATGGAGATTTAATAAGAGAAAACATCATGACTATGGGGGATTTCTGGCTAAAGTGATCTGACAAAATTCTTGCTGAGGCAGTCCAGGGTGATCAGAACCAACTCGGGAAAGAGTAAAGGATGAGGAGTCTGGTTAGATATTGAAGATGGCCAGATAGCACCGATGGAGAATTCTGGCTAACCGGACTTAGCAGGATTCTTGTTAAAATTGGACAACACAGAAACCAGTATGGAAACCCAAAAATTAGGACCTATTTGAGAAGAGAATTCAGAAAAAACTAAGTAGAATTTGGTCAAGGAGAGCATCTTTGTCTTCTCAAAGTCCTCTCTTTTTTATAATTTTCAGTTCCTATCAGTATTTAAAAGGACAGGTTTTGCTAATACACAAAGAAAAGGACGTGTCTCCAGGTTACTATGTATTCTCTTGCTTCAGAGTTTTGACTGAGAGGCTACTCAAGTTTTTGCCTTCTTAATGATCATTTTTTTCCCAAGGTTCCTTGGTTTCTCCACTTCTGTATCTGTGTTATGCAGTACAGTAGCCACTAGCTGGGCAACCGTGATAAGGTGCATCTGAACTGAGATGTGCAGGACAGGAAGCACAAGCTAGACTTCAAAAAAAAATTGGTACAAAAAAGGGAAAATATCTCACTGATTTTTATACTGATTATAATATAAAAAATTAATATTTCATATATAGTAGAGTAAGTAAAATATAGTAATAAATTAATATCAGCTGTATCTTTTTAGTCTTTTTTTTAAAGCATGGCTACTAAGAAATTTTAAATTTTGTGTGTGGTTCATATTACATTTCTATTGGACATTGAAATCCTAGATTACTCCATCCAGTCAGCTGTGAAGGGAAGAGGGTCATATTTTGATTTTCATCAGACAGGACTCTGCGCTTGGCAGATACACAGTCTAATAAAATCTTTTCTGATACAGACATCTTCAGAGTTTCACATCTCTCAGGTTATACTTCACTGTAAAAGGTAAGGTGTGAAATGCTGAAAAATGTATGGACCCCCAGCAAACAGTCCATTTGGCTATAACAATAGCGATTATAATCTGCATTATTTTTCTATTTACAAATATTTTCACATGTTTATATAATTTGTTCCCCAAATTTCCTTTGATATAGGCAGGAATTTGGATATTTTTGGGATGTTTTGAGATGGAAAAGTTCTAAGATTAATCAATTAGGACATACATACTCTTTGTGTCTCCTTGTAACAGATCTGATTCAACATGTATGTTTGGACATCTATTAATTTCTAAAGACTATGCTAACATAAAGGATTCAGAAAGCCCTTAATATCCTTTAATATACTTGAGAAAATAAGATAAATACACAAGTGATTGTAATCTAATTTTGTATTAAGTAGATTTAAAGAGAGAATTACTGGGGCGCCTGGGTGGCTCAGTCAGTTAAGTGTCCGACTTTGGCTCAGGTCATGATCTCACGGTCTGGGAGTTTGACCCCCACATCGGGCTCTGTGCTGACAGCTCAGAGCCTGGAGCCTGCTTCAGATTCTGTGTCTCCCCTGCTCACACTCTGTCTCTCCCTCTCTCTCTCAAAATAATAAATAGGCATTAAAAGTTTTTTAAAAAATAGAATTACTTTTAATTAGGGGGAATCAATGAAACATAACAGGACCAATTATTATGAAAAATATAACTAGTATCTTCATCATTTGGTTGGCTCTTGGTGACTGTGGTCATTCGAAGTAGAATAAAGTATCTCCTTTCCCTATCCAACTTAAGGAAGAAGAACTAATCTAAGAGTATAATCATGGAGGTGTGTAAAATTTGTAAAGATTTTCATCAGAACATTATTTATGACATTGGCAATAACTCAATGTTCAATAGGGAATTAAGGGATACTTAATTTGAAGGATACTTTGAATCAATTTTAATTTTTAGAATTACTGACTCAAAAGAATTCATGATATATTATTAAGCAATAAAGATGGCCTTAAAAGGAAACATCATATCATTGTATCATAAAGTGTTACATCTTTGAATATTAATGTAAAAATATAATCACTACTTCCCTCTGTCTCTTTTTGTGTATGTATATATCTGTGTCTTCTTTGTGGATATCTGTATCTGGATATATATGTGTATATTTTATATAGCTGCATTTCCACAAAATTTTTAAAAATGCAGCAAAACGTTAACAGAGGTTGACAGAATTTTTGGTGATGTTTCTTCTCTTCTATTTTCAATGGACACATTTTGTTTTAATCAGAACAAAGGTTGATTAAGGTTTTCTAGAAAATCTTGTATTTCAGATCAGTCTCAAAGGACAACAGGGATGTAAATTGCTCATAGTTACTATATGAGCTAATATTTATGAATATACTGACCATTAAATTATTTTTTCTATTATTCTACAGAGAAATCCGTCCTTTAGTTGCAAAACGTTTCCTGTGTTACAGGACAATTGACCCTGTTTTAACAAGAGTTAGCTGATAAGAGAAGAATAAGAGAAGTTTCTAGGCCCAATGAAGACAAAGAGCTACCATCTCTTGGGATTTTGAGACAAGAATAAAACTCTAGGAATTAAAGATCACATATTTCAACTCCAGCTGACTTGTCCCTATGTCTTACATAGGATAAAAGAACTCTCTTCTGAAGGGAAGTTGTTTAGAAGGATTTCAGATATTCATATTTTCTCATTATTGTAAAGTCTGGGATATGCTATAGCACAATAGAACTACCAGTTAAAATAAACATGGAAATGTTCTATTGATCTTCATGTTTCAGGATATAACCTAATTACAATCTGGCATAGAGATGGTAAATCTGAACATTGCAAATCAAAATAATATAGTAGAAAACAATAATAGTAGCAAAAAAGTTTCTTTTAATGCCTTTATTGTTTTTTTTAAATGTGTGTTTATTTAATTTTGAGATGGAGGGGATGGGGCGAGAGGGAGACAGAGAACCCCAAGCAGGTTCCATGCCATCAGTGCCAAGCAGGACACCAGGCTCCATCTCATGAACCATGTGATCATGGCCAGAGCCAAAATTAAGAGTCAGATGGTTAACCAACTGAGCCACCCAGGCAACCATCTTTTAATGACTTTAAATGTGACATTAAACATTTCCTATGTTGCAAAGTAAATTATTGGCAATTTGAAAATGATGGTCTATATGTTAGAAAGTTATTTATCAAGGTGTCCTGAATACTCTCTCTCTATTTTATTACATATGATGTCTATTATATTATGAAACTCTATTATTTTATCTCACTATTTTAATGAATGTCAAGGTAATATTAAGATGTTATAATTTCTCTAAATGCTTTATCTTTTGTTTAGTGACCTTTAGAATCAGGAGGCTAAGCATACTCTCCCAACGTGATATATTTGCCTGTTTCTGTGTGCATAGTCCCTGTGGTTATGGGGCAATTTCTATTGAATATTAGGACTTACAAACACGCATCTTTTAGTTCATTTGAAGCAAAAATTTTGGTTTAATAGAGTATACATAGAACTTTTCTTAAAGAGCATTCACTGGTCTCCTGTTTCAATCCAGTTGTGTTAAATCTATTCTGGATTTTAACTTTCTTTACTGAGAAAAACATGATCTTTAGGTTTCCATATAGTTATAAAGCCAAATGATTTTTTCAGCAGATTAGTTACATCTTAGTGCGAAAGATTTCATGTAAGAAGAAGTTTTGATAAGATGTTAACTAATTTTAATACCACAATGTGCCAGTCAGTCATGATAGATACAGATTTATTGGGAAGATTTAATCAGTGATTATATAAATCCCAACAAATCTGTGTAAAACCCAATAAATCAGGGGTAGGGGTAGTCATCTTTTATTTTACAGATGTTTCAGGGAGTTGGTGGTAGAACCAGGATTCATCTTATTTCCAAGCCTGACTTCTTGTTTCCCACATAGAGTCCCACACAGGCACTGGGAGTATAGATAATAATGACAATGGAACACTAAAAGATGAGTGTCATTAAAGAAGAAGAAAGCACAATTGGTGACTTGGGAAAAATGAGGAAAATTTCAATTCCTTTGAATTGTCATTCCATGCTTGGTCAGCTTACCTTTAGTTGGCTAACAACCTAAAAGCAAGTGGGTAGTTAAAAGTCCCTTTTGCATATTTTGTAATAAGAATAGTAAGTTAACTATTTGTGTTTGTTGCATTGTTCCCTTGAGGAACAGTCTCTTAAGGAAAATAGAATGTGTCTATAAGACTGTGTAAGTGAAGATTTCATCAATATGCAACTTAACATGTATATCTTATTGTACAATGGCCATATATATTCTCTTGTGTACAGTAAGAGCCCTGTTTAATATTGATCTGTTTCAAATTAAAAATGAAAGTCCATATAGAAAAATAATAAGTAGCAATTTGAAAAAAGTGATTTTTTTGTTGGCCTTCTCAAGCTTTAAAAAGCCAGAAATAATTGACATAAGGAAAGTTTTATAGATGTTTATAAAGCATAAACACGAAAACAACAATCAACAGTATACACATGAGCGTGTGTGGTGGGTATTTTATAGATACATAAATAGAGATAAATGTGTATATATGTGGATGTATTTACATTCAATTACTCCCATACTATAATAGACGTGTAGCTAAAATAGTAGCTAAGTACAAATATTTATTATAAATTTATTGCAGTTGGCCATCTGTGATGAAATTTTTAGATTTTCATTAATTTTTTTTATAAATGAAGAACAAAATACTAAAATGACAAACACACCATGTTTAAAGAGCTATATTTTAAAATAAGCTGTGATTCCAAGCTTCCATCTGCTTACTTGCTGAGTGATAGAGAGCATTTTCTCCCACTGCCGCACTTCTGGTCTTACTTCATTTTCTGAATTAGCCCCTGCACTACAGGGGACCAGATAACATGCTTCTATGCTCTGTCAGCTTGTTCTGCAATAAATCATCAGAGGCAACAACATTTGTTTAGGCCTATTTAAAAGGGTCTCCTGGGAAAATCTGCGAGAAGAGAAACCACTGGCAAACTAACTTTTATAACTTCATCTCTTACTTCCACACCCTTTTATCTTTCTGTATCTCTCGATGGCTGTCACTCTATGTATTATTTGTTTTTAAATTTTGTGAGACACCACAGTAGAATTAGTGAAGGCGCCAGATCCAACCTCCTGTAAATTAGCTAGAACAAAAAGCAATTAGTTGCTAAGTATTTAGTGACAGGATAGATTTCTTTGCTCAAGCATATTGTCCTATCCATTAAGGGAAAGCTGAAGAACTTTTGTTCTAGCTATTCTTCCCTTGACTTATAAAAAGATTATTCCTCTCAATCTTAGGTAGAACAGCTACATCTCTAGCTGTGATAAAATTAGAATTAAAAACACATGCGTAAAGTTGTAACTAAAATTACATTTTATCCACTCCTTTTTTAAAGCACCTTTTAGATATTAACTAATAATAGGTTATAAGACATCAAGTAAATTAATGTTCGGTATTGCTGCCTCAGTGTTCCCTGTTTTAAGACTAGAAACCCAGAAGAGAATTTATTGCTCATTTAGCTCAAGCACGTAGTTGAAGTTCAAAGACGGTATGGGAGTTGTTGGAGGTCATACAGAAAATTAGTACGAAAACCTTCGAAGCCGTGTTTGTTCTGGTCTCCCCAGCATTTTTGGATGATTGTGAGTCAGGGATTGAGCCAATCTCTCCATCAGATGGCCACACTAGGACACCTAGCATATGGAATCTCTTCAGGAAGCTCACCTTACTACCAGAGCTAAATCGGAGATGAAAGAAAGACAACAGAAAAGAAAAAAAATATCTGAAAGACTAGATGAGAATAAAAAGTAAATGTAACAAGGGAAAACTTAAAAATACCTTGTAAAACCTACGAATTGCCCAACCTAATCAACTGACCGATCAAGGGTTTTTTGAGCTTGTGGAATATGAAATGGTATGTAGAAAGAAGGATTTTGAGGTTTGACTCAATTTAGAATACCTACTTCATCACTTATTAGCAATATGTACTTAAGGAAGTGACTTTGCCTCTCAGAAATACTGAGCTGGTAGTGACTTTTAGTGCAATATTGAGCAACACACAGCTTGCTTATTGGCAGTTGGTTCTCACCTCCACTTGGGCTGTGCTGTATTCCATGGGGCAGTCACCAACATGGCAGATGAACATGACAGTCAAGTACAATCTGAAGCAGGATGGGAAGGTTGAGGGTTTTTAATTTTGGGTCAGGGATGGCATACCTTTAAGATGAATGAAAGAAAGACTACTCACTAAATTGCAATATGTGTTTTGAAATATATTTTCAACCAATAACCTTGTAGCCAGGATGGACCTAAGCAAAACTTGAAGCATGAAACCAGGCAGGAAGGGTTCTCCTGTACTTTCCCTGTTTCCCCTGCCTAAATTCTACTTATTCGCTTTCAAACCTCCTTCTTGATGCTCTGTTTACATATCAAAAGCTTATCCACAGGCGGAATCCATAACTAAATATTTTGTCATTGTTGCATCCTGGGAACATGTGCCTTTGAACAGAAGGCTTAATGGGAAAGGAACAAACATAAATTATTAAGGCATATACTGGGAAAGGAGGATTCTTAAAGTGTTGCATAATCTAGTCCTCTGACTCTGCGAGTAAGATACACTTAACTCAATTTTATAGGTAAGAAACCAAAACAGAAATAGAACAGCAAGAAAATGTGTGTGGGGTGTGAGAATATGTATGTGGGCAGCAGGTTGAGCAGTGGGAATGAAAGTGAGTTGGAAAAAGACAGTGATTTGTAAATTGTATTCTGGAAGTCTTTGACAATGTTGACCACAATTATCGAGTTGGACTCTTGATTTTCTTTGTGGGTCTCTCAACCTCTTTCTGAAGAAACTGCTGCTGTTGAAAATTCTTTACCTGGTCAGTGCCTAGATTTCTTAAAGAGATAGGATACAACAGGTGCCTACACTGTACTGCTCACAGCACTTGTTTTGCAATTGGGCTTTGTTTCTTTCTAATGTTGGTGGCCTTCACCAGGTAGTCTTGGGAAAATCAGAGAGCCCTCCCTGTTGCTTTCCTTCTGAGATGCTTCCTTTCTTCTAGTTCAGTGCTTCTCAGAAGTAGGCATGGAAAGTCATAGAAGTAGGAATTGAGTAATTTACTTACCAGGTTACTCAAATCATTCCTATGGGTCAGTCCTACTCCTTTTGTCTCCAATGAATTCTTGATCCTTAAATATTTACTATTCTGTTTTTAATTTTGTAGAATTTCAAATTCCTCTATCTCCTCTTTCCCTTGCTGTTTGTTGTAGCCAAAGTAAAAATTTGGGGGGAAGGTAGGATGTGGGATCTTCTCATATACTTGATGGTAAAAATGATTCTAGAGTAACAATTGATAAGTGCAGGAAGGTGAGATACTCTTGAATCATATGCTTGCAATTTATCCAGAAATATTCATCCCACCCCACCTTGTTACAAATGTTATTATTGTTACTACTATGAAGATATAAATTATACTGTAAAAAAAAATCTTTAGTATTTTTCTGCACATGAAGGCAGAATAGTTTAAGAACTGCATTATAATGCCAATTCAGTCATCATGGAATTCTAGCAAAGGCAAAGAAAGCATACTTGCAATCTGAGAATCGTTTTATCTATATTTTAATCAGAAATAATTAATACACAACAATCTTCACTTAAAGAAAAACTTGATATGCTCAAAGTCATACCTAACAACATTAAGAATTATTTCTGAAATTTCATACAACCCATGTAATTATATTGGATACTAAAGTTTGCAACATAAAGAAATACTGATATCACAGACTGCCCTGTGAATGTCTCATAGAATAACAGAAGTCTAGATTGAATTCATTCATTCAGGAAGAAACAATTTTTATTGTACCTGAAGAGTTATGATGATAGAAACAATATTTTAAGTGATTGAAAACAATTAGCAATAAACCAATTGAATCCTTTCAAAGCATCATCACTGAGCACTTCAGAAATCTGTTCGGGAGGAAATAGCTTATTAACTTCTATCCTTTAATAACAAGAGAACACTCCAGACATTATTTCATTGATAAAATATTCCTGAACAAATAGAGGATAAAAAGGCAAATCTAGGACCTTAAAAATAACATTCTGCCCTTCATTCCTATTTTTTTATGCCATTCTGTGCCTTGTGGCCAAAGAAATATTTTATACCCTTCAGTTTCACAGAAATTTCACGATTCCATGATAGTTGTAAAATTTGTGTATTTTTTTTTCTCATTTTTGGCAGCTGATTTATCTTGGGGGTTGTTGTGTTCAAATGAGATTTCCACATGTGGGAGGGCAATGACTGGTAATGAAAAAAGTTCATGTTTACATTTCCTTTTCTTGGTGCTTTTGCACTAATATGTAGTTTGACAATTTTACAATTATAATTATATAGTGAATTGTGTTTGTTTTCTAAATCCTAGTTTGAAGACTTAAATTACCTCAATAATTTCAATTATTCATTCATCATTCTTTACTACTATTACAGAGTGATCCTATCTTTGAACCAGGAATGTATGCAGTTCAGAGACATTATGTTTGCCGATTGGATTCTACTGTGATGAGTTGTATGACACCAGACAAATTATGTAATGTTTGTATGCTTCAGTTTTTCTCCTCGGTACAGTAGAGGTGATAATGTTTTGGGGAGGACCAAAGGAGGCTGTGTACAGAAGCACTGATCGTGGTGCTGTAGAGAGGAAGGGCCATGTAAATGTTAGCTCAGATTGTTCACTGATTATTCTCTCATACATGTAAAACACTAGATTGTTCTAGGATCACTTAAATTTATATAAAAATAACTCAAATTCAAGAAAAAGCCTTTGTTTCAATGATCAAAGCATAATATGTGACTATAAAGCAAGTGATATTTTAAAATCTGTATATTCACTTGAATGTTATCCTTTCAGTCATCTGAGAAAGCAGACACATAGTCTAACAATCTTACCATTGTTCAAAGTGTTTTAGACTTAGGAAAACTCTCCAGATACAAATTCTGAGTCCTATTAAAAAAACACCACAAACCTCAAACATTTCTGTTTTTATTTGGCTAAAACTTGAGCCCATCTTTGAGGGCTGAGAAAGGTCAAATGTGATACTCCATTCCATCTGAACGAGCTTTTTAAATTATAAAGACCTGTGCCAAGGTACAGTGCTATGGAGTAGAATATTAAAGAATGAATATCCTCATTGAGAATATTAGAAAATATGCCTCAGGTTCTTAAAGGAATTCTGAAAGCCTCCACATAGTTGAAGCTAGAGTAGCACTCCTGTGATACGTATGGTCTCCAAAGTGCCTGCCTGGAGGTAGACAACACCCATTTGAGTATGTAAAATTTAGCTGATAAAAAATATTCGTACTACTGACTTTGTAACCACTCTGCTTTTCTCCATTTCCTGCCATATCTAAAATTACCTCCTATGATGGAATTTAATCCAGAAACATCTTAGTCTGCTGAACCATCCCTTAAGTTTGTCTTCCAAATTCCGGTAAGGTTGGGGCAGAAGTCTTGCCAGAGCAAACCAGTCATGACTTGGGCTGCAGTGTCACCAATGGGTGACTTCATATTACCTGTTTGAGTTGTTTAAATAATGAGCTGAGCTTAAATAAAGGGTAGCCAAATATGTGTTTAAGTTTATAATTTGTGGAGCATGGTGGTGCAAATGAGTTATAAACCAAGTAGATCATGGAATAAATATTATGATTTGGAATGAAAGCCTAGGAAAATGACAGCCAGAATTGGCAGGTGGAGTAACACAGCTCTGAAGTGTGTTTAAACAGACAATAAAATATGATTTGGCAGTTTAAACATATCATAGTTTAAATTGACCATCGTCAGATCATTCAGTTAACTTAGAACCCAGGAGAGAACATGGTTTGATCATGTAATATTTCCTGATTTGGAGAGATTGATTTCGCCTTGCAAATATTTGCTGTCGATTGAGTCCTCTTTGACTTCTTCTCAGAGGTCATTTCAAATCCTTTTGATTTTTAAACATTTTTACAAATTTAGCACTTCTCTTTCCTATTGTCACTTTGTAATAATATTTTTGGCTGTCAACTGGACATGATGCTTCTTAATAAAATCTGACTTATCTCTTCCTTCTTAAGTATAATGATAGACCTATGCTAATTGGGGTCTGCTGAGGCATCTTATCACAACTGGGCAATCAAGGACTGTGGATTAGCAGCTCTGCTAATGTGCAAATGGAAAAAGAGCTGAATTATTGTAAGCTACATTGTCTGTATTAGTACATGCCTTTAGGTATTCATAGGAACCTTAGAAATGTACAGATGGTCAATTGGTTAATATCAAGATTTAAAAAAATAGCAAAGAATATTTTGAGAATGGATGAATATATCATTTTTCAAACTTTCTACTAAATAATTAATGGCTTTCTTAGAGATATTCCCAGAGCAGGCGTGTGTGTGCAACATGGCTAAATCCATTCGGCAAAGAGAGGGAGCAAAGCCACAATACCAAAGATGCACTTTGAATATAATAGACTATAGATCAGATGCTACCAAAATACTCAGCTTAAGGTTTGTCAGTGGCTAAGTTACAGTGGATAAAACTTATCAAGCTTCTTCAATGAAATTACATGAAATGCTCCTCAACAATCTACTCTATAACTTACAGACTTCAAGTAATTTCTTCATATAGCTTGCAAAAATGGAAGAATCTCTTGAAAATTCATGCATACTACTTGCCATCATTTGTTTTGATTCATTTAATGGAATTCTAATTCCAGTATTTTAAGAAACACTATGTATTGTTTTCATTGTTCTGCAAATATACTTTCCATTTAAGACATTTTTCTTTGATAAAAGGGATAAGAATCAAAGATGGCAAAATTACAGGTATACTGAATCCTTCTTATTCAAAGTCACTTCTGTGCTCTTCACATTTGCAGGTTTAATGTGTTAGAATTTAAGAAGATTTAAGTTAGGATCATAGAAGACATGTTTTCAAACAGTCTATCATTTTTAGATAATTCGTGAACGTTCCCCCTTGGCTTATAAGAAGTTAGTGTGACATACCTTTTCATAAATATAATTGTTACATTCAAAAAGATTTTTTTATTCCAGTCAGATGAAGACGGGGGGAAATCAAGATCCCAATAAGACAGGTGTGTCAGGGTGGAAGAGTTCAGTTACTAAAGCCAAGGAAGTAACATCACCGCACCCATCAGCATAAATGCCATGGAATCAGTCGCTGCTGAACATCCTGATCCAGCTGTATCTAAAGTACTACTTCCGCCTGTCTGATGGATCTGCTTTACATCACTGAGGTTCATCTCCTCTGGCATCCCTGCAGAAGCAAATAAGAAAACACATGATAATGCATGACCACCTCACCATGATGTGTCTAGAATGGCTTTTTAAAAAAAATGTTTATTTAGTTTTGAGAGAGCGCGAGCAGGGGAGGGGCAGAGGGAGGGGGACAAAGGATCTGAAGGGGGCTCTGCCCTGTCAGCACAGAGCCGGATGCGGCGCTTGAACTCACGAACCACAAGATCATGACCCGAGCCAAAGTCAGACACTCAACGTACTGAGCCACCCAGGCACCCCTAGAACAGCTCTTAAACTCAAAATGTGGACACCATAGTATTTTCATAGCATTCCCCATGTGTTTGCCTAACTCTAAATGAATAATGTGACACAGGTACTTCTGTTCTTAAGTTAGAGAGTACAGGCCCTTGAGTTGGAGTTCTCAAAAAGGTCTCTGGCTTTTTTAAAGCATTTGGAATATTTTCTAATGTCATTGATTGGTTAAAAAACATTTAATTAAAATGTCCTGAGGTATGGCACTATTGCTTGCCTCAGAGATGTAATAATTCTGGTAACTGTGTGAAAGATTTCTAGTGAAAATAAAACCATGTAAGGAGAAATAATTAGGACATTTTTAAAATGTCGAATTTATACAGATTGTATTTTGTTTTAGACTTAACTGTGCATAGGGTCCTTATTGGAAAAATATCAAAGAATACCAAATACTAAATGATATCCTTTATACACATACACAGCTGTGGGGATGGAGGTGTAAACATCTGTCAAAAGATCAAAGAATTTGTTAATAGGGTGGGGATTAAAGTTAGGAATGAATGTTTGATTTTTTTAAAAAATGGCCCAAATTAAAGACCAAGATCCAGGTGCATCTTGGTTATTACTTGTCTGTGTTATGAAACCTGACAAGCTGTGGAGACCAGCCCCAAGATTATTTGGGGGTGAAATAATCATCTTTTTTTAAAGTTTATTTTTGAGAGAGAGGCAGAGTGAGCAGAGGAGGAGCAGAGAGAGAGAGAGAGAGTATCTCAAGCATGCTTCATGCTACTGGTAGAGAGACCAATATGGTGCTCAAACTCAGGAACCATGAAATCGTGAACTGAGCCAAAATCAAGAGCCAGACACTTAACTGACTGAGCCACCCAGGCACCCTGAAATAGTCATCTTCTTAAATCAGTTTACCTTACTACAATATATGTAGGGAAGTATTGACATCACTTTTGTATTACCACCAATGTTCTGAGACCACGTGGCCACCTGAAATATCTCATGGCATGCCCCTATCAGTCACAATTAATAAAGTTTAAATTCAATGTTACTACGGCCACAAATATTGACATCATAATTACAGTGGATTGGCAAAAAATCCTCATATAAGGAAAAGTCAATATTTACATAATTAGGTCAATGCATATATATAATTCAGAAGGTAAAGCTCTACTGCACTCAGGGATGAGAACATTAAAACAAAGCACAGCTCTACTGATCTGACATATTGATTTTACAGTCTGAGATCTTACATTATTATTCATTATTTGGGTACCTGTTTTGCCCTTCTGTGTCATTAGGCAAGATGAATAAACTAGGGATTCATTTTTTTAATAGGAAATGGAATGTGAGTATTTTAGTCATGGGTTTATACTTGTTATGGCCAGAGCTTAACAAGGAGCTATGAGGACTTTAGGCAATGAAAAAAATTTTTTTCCATGATAACTGTATAAATTTGAGCTTGAATGGATTTACTTTTCTTTTTTAAAGTACTGTGAAGAGGTACCTGGGTTGGATTCATCAGTAACTTTCTTATGCCTTTTTGAGCTTCATTGATTCAGAAGCTAGGTACTGGTCTGGGTTCAGGGGTATCACGATGAGTAAAAATAAGTAGAAAGGTGTTAGAAATGATGTAGATGTAGAAAGATGTTAAATCTTATGTCTGCAAGTCAGGCAGTGCCAGGAGGGATCGCCCACCTTCAATCAGATGTCATTTTAACATCTGAGGTAGAGATGTTATTAATAAGTGTGATAGTTCTAAGGCTGATGGACCCTTGAGATAAGAGTTATATGACAACAATTAAAGATTCCTTCAAGAGCCTTTCAGTCAAGGCTGCAGTTTTAGATCCAATCACAATGTGGTCTTGACATCTGTTAAGAAATCTGAGTGTGCCAAGAAGGCTAGCCCTGCAATTATTTGATGCAATGATTGTTTTCTTACAGGAATTTAATTAAGCTTGTAAATTATACCAGAGCTTAACCAAAAACCCATAAAAGAAAAAAATTAGTTTGGGAATTTCTTACATTAATGTATTAAAGGAAAGCAAAATAATCTTTGAATAATTTTTTAAGGCATAATAGCAATATATAAGATGCCAATGAACTCCTAGTTCTGTCCCTGAGGGAACACAGTCATATTGTTATAACAATAAATATAATATTAAAATTTGTACATGCGTTATGGTTAGTGCTATGAAGTATGTAAAGGGATGTAACTTAGAAAAAAGCTCGCTAAGGAAGTGTCATGTATTAATTTATTTGGCGATATCTATAGAGCACATGCTATGGTGCCACTATTGTTCCAAACAGTTCACACATCTTAACTTACTTAATTCTCATGACAGTCCCTTGTAGTAGGCACTGTTACTGTGCCTGTTGTTACAGATAAGGAAACTGAGGCACTGGGAGGTTAAGTAACATGTGAACAGCGGAACCAGGTGTCTAATCCACAAGTCCAGACCCAGCCTGTGTTCTGACCTCTTGCTGTGCTGACTTCAAGCACTTTAGTGGCCACCAAGAAATTAACATTTAACTTGGTAACACAGAAGGACAGAACCCAGAATGTGTGTGTGTGTGTGTGTGTGTGTGTGTGTGTGTGTGTGTGTATTTTCCTTCCTTGATCTGGGATGGCTGATTATGTACTTCTTTTGCTGTATTAATCAAACAACTGGAAGTACTCAAGGTTAGAATTTATGTGGCAAGTAAACCATGTTGAATCAAAATGGCACAATGAACCTGAGAGGATTGTAGCTTCTTTTTTTGTCATGCATATGCTAGTCTTTTCCTCGAAATGGGAATGTGGTAATTTTTCCTCTCTCTCCATTTCATCTATCCACATACTTGAAAAATTTTCTTAGCTTCACTGAAAAATGAAGACTATGTTTAAAGATAATTTATTCTCTATTTTTTAATAAGGAAAATCACATGGGCAAGAATTCTTAATTTAGTCACTCATTTACAAAATTTACTTTCTGCTACCTCTCTGTCAGACACTGTGTTGGAGACCAAACATATACCATTCATTTACAGGTGTTCTCTTCCAACTTTGGTGATTCTTAAAAAACAAACAAACAAAACCATACCAGGTGCCTTTTCTACCAATGGTAAGAGTGTAGGACAGATTTGAATGTTGGAAATGGTGCTATCGGTCATTATTTGAGTTCAACAAAATCAAAATAATTTGCCTGTAGAAATGGTCCAAAATAGTCTATTATGTAGTATGCTTTTAATAAATATCATTGAATGAATAAAATGGGTGGCTGATTCTCAACAAACAGATTGAGGTAGGTAGAATCGTTTCCCTCCTCTACAGTTTGGGAGCCGAAACAGTAGTTTATGCAAGGTAGCATGGTTGTAGCTAAATCCCAGGTGTGTCCCAGTCAAATGTGGTTCTCTTTGATCCCGGCACCATGCTCTTTGCCACTACACAATCAAAGCATTGAACTTGCAGTCAAACATTGGCTCTACCACAGTCTGGCTGGATGACGTTAGACATGACTTCTGTTTTACAGAACTTTGAAATGTCAGCATTTTCAGTGAGAAAGGAGAGTTTGTCCAAATACTATGCTGGCTAATTGATTAAATATTTAGAAAATAAGCTAGATATTTATCTCACAGCATTCTTTAAGGGCCTAGGAGACCAAAGACTTAAGTATAAATAGCAAAGAAGCAGACAAATCATACAGGTTGGTTTTACAAATATATGTGTAGATGGGGAAAGGCATATAGATTTTTAGGCCGACTCTATAAAATAAAAGATTAATAGCTTTAACTTTATTAAAAAATCTCTGTGCATTCTGAGACATCATAAAAATGTAAAGTGAGGGGACAAATAGTGAAGTCGAGAAAATATTTCAGGTGTATATTGTAGCAAAAGGATGATGTCTTTAACACAGAGTTCTTACAATCCCTATGAAAACAACAAAAATCCCAATAGGTAAAAGGCAAAAGGAAGTAAATGGATATTTACAAGATGAAAGGTTAATGATTTTTAAGAAAAAATCAAAGACTACTGCAAAGCAAATAAATACAATCTCACACACGATAAAATGCCTGTTATCTCATAAGTAGTGACAAAGGTGAGACAGAGGAGATAATAGCCAGTTTTGTCAAGGATACAATCCCTGTTTTAGGGCATCTATCAAATTATCTAAATGTTTAAAATATATGTTACCTCAAACCAATAATTCAAGTCAATTTTTGGGGAATAATTAAGAAAATATGTACGTATTTGTTCACAAAATGTTAATCTGGGCAATGTGAATAAAAAGTAATTAAATGTCCACTAGTAGTAACTTGGGTTAAGAAAACTAAGTGTATCCATTATTGCAAATGATTCAAAAAGTAGGTATTTATTGGTACAGAAAAAATTTTTGATATAATTTGATACATATACTTTCATAATCTTTAACGCTTTTTGAAACTGGTAGTCTATAGCTGCCTTTTTCTTTTTTTAAGTTTGTTTATTTTGAGAGAGAGAGAGGGGCAGAGAGAGAGAGACAGAACTCCAAACAGGCTCCATGCTGTCAGCGCACTGTCAGCACAGAGCCAGAGTCGGGGCCGAATTCAGCAACCGTGAGATCCTGATGTGAGCCAAAATCAAGAGTCGGACACTTAACCAACTGAGCCACCCAGGTGCCCCTATAGCTGCCTTTCTTTGAGAGCAGGGTATCCCTCACCAATTTTTGTGTTCACTTAGTAGGCATTTAGTAATAATTAGGTGAATGAATAAATCGGTAACATAATCAAGTACAGAAAATTAAAAAAACTATAAAAAATGTTTCTCCAACTTAGTTTTTAATGAGATGTAATTGACATATAACATCGTGTAAGTTTGAGGTATACAACGTGTTGACTTGAAATACTTAAATATTGGGGCGCCTGGGTGGCTCGGTCGGTTGAGTGTCCGACTTCAGCTCAGGTCATGATCTCACAGTTTGTGAGTTCGAGCCCCACATCGGGCTCTGTGCTGACCGCTCGGAGCCCGGAAACTGCTTCTGATTCTGTGTCTCCCTCTCTCTCTCTGCCCCTCCTCTGCTCATGCTATGTCTCTCTCAAAAATAAATAAACGTTAAAAAAATTTAAAAAAAAGAAAAAAAAAGAAATAAATAGTGCAAATGATTCCCACCACAGTTTTAGGTAACCTCTTCATCGTGTCACATAATTACCATTTCTTTTTTGTGGTGAGAGCATTTTAGATCTAATCTCTCAGTGACTTTCAAGTATATAATATAGTATTATAGTGATAATCATCATGCTGTACACTAGATCACCAAAGTTTATTCATCTTATACCTGGAAGTTTACATCTTTGACCAATATCCCTCCATTTCCCTCACCATCACCCGCCCCTAGCCCCTGGTAACCATCCTTCTACTTAGGAAAAGAGTTTAGGCTTTATTAGATATTACACATAAATGATCTACAGTATTTGTTTTTCTCTGAGTTACTTCACTTAGCCATAATGCCCTCAGGATTCATCCAGTTTGTCACAAATGGCAAGGTTTTCTTCTTTCTCATAGCTGAATATTGCATTTTGTGTATATATACCACATAGTTTCCCAGTGATGGACTCAGGCAGTTTCCTTATCTTGACTGTTGTGAATAATGAGACAATGAACATGAGAGTACAGATATTTCTCTGAGATCCTGTTTTAATTTCTTTTGGTTATATACCCAAGGGTATATAACCCTGGGATTGCTGGATCTTATGGTAGTCCTGTGTTTAATATTGTAAGGAATTCTATATTATTTCCATCTTTTGTGAACCAATTTATATTCCTGCTAACAGTGCACAAGAATTCCCCTTTCTCCACACTCTTACTAACATTTGTTTTTTTGTTTTTTATGATAGTAGCCATCCTAATGGGCGTGAGGTGGCATCTCATAACGGTTTTGATTTTCATTTATCTGATGATTAATGATGTTTAGCACCTAGATTTCTCACTTTCTCATGTACCTGTTGGCCATTTGTATGTCTCCTTGGAACACTGTCTATTTAGTTCCTCAAATTCATTCACTTCTTTAAAATTTTAATTCTGGTGTAGTTAACATACAGTGTTATATTAGTTACAGCTGTACAATATAGTGATTCAGCAACTGTATACATTACTCAGTGCTTATCAGGTTAAGTGTACTCTTATCCTCTTTGCCTATTTTACCCATCCACCCTCTACCTCACCTCTGGTAGCCATCTATTTATTCTCTATATTTGAATCTGCTTTTTTGCTTATTTCTCTCTCTCTCTCTCTCTCTCTCTTTTTGTTCCTTTGTTTTGTTTCTTAAATTCCACATATGAGTGAAATCAAATGGTATTTGTCTTTCTCTGACTTCTTTTGCTTGGCATTATACTCTCGAAATCCAACCGTGTTTTTGCCAATGGCAAGATTTCATTCTTTTTTGATAGCTGAATAATATTCCACTGTGTATATATACCACTTCTTTAGCTATTCGTCTATAGATGGACACTTGAGCTGTTTCCATAGTTGGCCTGTTATAGATAATGCTGCAATAACATAAGGGTGCATATAGCCCTTCAAATTAGTTCGTATTCTTTGGGTAAATACCCATTAGTGCCATTCCTAGATCATAGGCTAATTCTATTTTTAATTTTTTTGAGGAACCTCAATACAGTTTTCCGTAGTGGCTACACCAGTTTGCATTCTCGCCAACAATGCACAAAGGTTCCTTTTTCTCCATGTCCTTGCAAATGCTTGTTATTTCTTATCTTTTTGATACTAATCATTCTGACCGATAAAAGGTGATAGCTCATTGAGGTTTTGATTTGCATTTCCCTGAGGATGAGTGATGCTGAGCATCTTTTTTTAATCTGTTGCCATCTATATGTCTTCTTTGGAGGAATATCTGTTCATGTCCTCTGCCCCTTTTTAATTATATTGGATTTTTTTCTTGTTGATTTATGTAAGTTCCTTATATATTTTGGATACTCACCCTGTGTCAGATAGGTCATTTACAAATATCTTCTCCTATTCAGTAAACCTACTCTTTTTCCTTTTCTGTGCAGAAACTTTATTTTGCTGTAGTCTCACTAGTTTATTTTTGCTTTTATTTCCTTTACCTCAGAAGACTAATCTAGACAAATAAATGTCTATCTTTACTTTAAATTCCTATCAGGCATATTATCTCTGTTGCACTTACATATTTTGCTGTGATTTTGTCTTGTTCTTTCATTTGGGACGTATTTCTCTGTCTCCTCACTTTGTCTAACTCTCTGTGTCTATTTCTGTGTGTTAGGAAAGTCAATTATGTCTCCTGCTTTTGAAAGTAGTGGGCAGGGCATGCATTTTTAACAAGGTGACACTGGTCTCTTCCATTGGAGATGCCCAGCTGCTACTGAGACTTGAGCTGACTGGAGCCACTTTGCAAAGTGTGCATGTGTGAGGTGCATGTGCCCTCAGTGGGAGGCCACCAGGTGCTGCCACCTGGACCGAAGCCCCGCAAAGTGTGCAGGTGAGAGACTCAGTGTTGGCAGGGTTTGCACAGGTCTTTTAGAGAAGAAGACCTACAGCGTGAGGACTGAGGCAGGCCCTGCTGGGAGGGGCAGAGCATGATGTAAGCAAATTAGGTAGTGAATGCTGGTGCTGTGCTGGTTACTGCGGGTGGCCATGTGTTTATGCCGGGGGGCAGGAGAGGGAAATGGTGGCTGCCAGCTCCTTTGCTCCTGGAGAAGTCCTTCAGGGAACTCTGAGATTAGTAAATAACTCTTTCCTGTATGCCCCCTGTGTTTTTCAAACTGCTGCTTCTATGTTGTATCTCCGCTGGCTGTTTGTCATGTTCTTTCAGGGCACGGACTCAGCTTCCTATCACCCTCTGGGCTCTCCCAGACTGAGTCTGCTGATTTTTAAAGTTCCAGGCTTTACGTCCCACTGGTTGTAAGAATTCACAAAATTCAGCCACTTGGTTTTCAAAGCCAAATGCTGTGAGGATTTATCTTTCCTATGCAGGCTCCTTGGTGTGAGAGTCTGTTTCTTACCTCTCTCCATGCCCGTGGCTCCCTCCTTCCTGTGGCTAGACTGATGGGGCTTAACTCTCCACTACTTCTCCACATTTCCTACCCTCTTCAGTGTGGCCTCCCATCTACATTTAGTTGTAGTGTTTGTTCTGCAAGTCTTTGGGTCATTTTCTCAATTATTTACAATGATGTGAGTGTTATCTAGTTGTATCCATGGGACAAGGTGAGTTTAGGGTCTTTATATTCTGCTGTCTTCCCTGAAGTCCCCCAAAAGAAAACAAAGTATCCAGGGAAAAGACAGATTGCACTTAACAACAACAACAACAAAAAGATTATTAGATTAATTTTCAAGAGCAATAATAGATACTAGAATAAGAAAAGTTCATTCTAAACACGAAGGGATACAGAATTGTATACGAAGTTAAACTATGTGGAAGAAATAAAGGTTTTTAACAATGAGTAATGTTTTTAACCCTCCCTAAACAATTCTAAATACATTAATAAAAAGTATATGTAAAAGTCCAAGAAACAGCCTGATGAAGGAATGGGTTGAAGTTACAGTACAGACCAAAGCAATTGGCAAACATGTAGATTACTGTATGTAAGTGTGTTAGTTGAAAAAACAACAGATGACTAATTTGGAGTGTTAAAAACAGGGTATGATTGAAATACATGTAAATAATCATCAAAACATTCTAAAGTGTATATTTGGGAAGTGAGAAATATTAATTAACTTTAGTTTCTGTCAAGACAATGATGTATTTAAATGAATGTAAAAAATTCAACTCTTAGCAAATAATTAATATGGAATACATATGTTCCTAATCCACTGAGGAAAAGGGGATTCATGAAATCTAATGGAAGTCAGGAAAGAACAAACACACAAACAAAAATGTCTGGCAAATAGAAAACACAAAATCAGATGTTAAAACCATAAGCAAATAATTTAGTAATCTTTAAGTGAAATGAACTAAAATCAGAGAACAGGCGCTCAGTTTGGATTAAAAAAAAATCTCGTGGCACAGCAAAATACAATGATACAGCAAGGGTGAGAGTAAATGCTTGCAAAAATATACTCCAAGCATATAACAAGCAAAAGAAAGCTGATGTCATTGTATGAATAAAAAAATAAAATGGTTGTAAGTATTAAAAAGGAAAAAAGTTCATTACATAATGACAAGAAAAATAATTCAACACCTAATTCTGAGCCTAAGTTATCTTTAACATTCTCAAAGAAAAGAAATATTTATAAAGCAGAATAATTGGATAAAATAAATGGGACATATCCACAGTCACTGGGGGATTTTAACCCCACTGTCTCAGTAATTGATGGCTTAAGAGATAAAAATCAGTGAGGAGATACATGGATGACTTGGTAATGAGAGACGCTGTACAGGGGAAGGAAAGGAGAACTCCACTGCCGTTTTGCCATGGTTCTAGTAACATTCCTCACATCTCCTTGCTCTTCCTCACCAGTTTCTTCTCCTGGAAAGAGAACACGTTGCTCTGTCTGGTAGGTTGGGGAGAAAAATCCAGAGCCCACTGAAAACCTTATTTTAAGGACATAAAAGAGATGTATTAAACAGATAATTTGATATCTCTTTCACTGTGTTCTGAAATCTTATGATAGCCCTTGGTCCCTTGGTGTGGGATGATTACAACCATTGTGCTGGGAACCTAGTGGCCCTTTCTGTCTAGAAACTCCTGTCCAGCTGGGGGAATATTCTTGAATTCTTTCACTGATGACTTTCTGTCCTCTGTTTTCTTTGTGGTGTCTGGAAATCCCATTATCTGAGTGTTGGATTTCCAGAAAGTGTCTTCCTGAATTCCTCTTCCAGTCTCCATCATTTCATGCTACTTGCTGAGAAATTTTCTAAACTTAATTCTTCAGTCTTTTTTGTTGAGGTTTGCATTCTTGCATTCAGATTTTAGGTTTATTAAAGTTGATTATTTTTCTCAAAATATACCTTTTTGGTTTTTGTCTTCTCAGGCCTTGTTAAGACACTAATTATAGCATTTTTTTGAAAATTTTTTTCTCTCTGCAGAATGTTGTTTAATACAAGTTGCTTTTAGATAAGACCTTCTGCTTGTAGATAAGACTTTTTTCATGTTACATACTTATGTCAGATAAGTGGTAATCCCTGACTCATGGTTATGTGCTAGTACTTAAGAGTAGGGAGTGAAAACTGGAGTGGAGCTGTGAGTTTGTGAATGGGGCTCTGTAATGATTAGACAATCGTGATCTTGTTTACGTGTCTGTTGGGAAACCTGCATATGTCAGAAGGATAGGGTAGAGGTCAGGCTGGAAGAAAAATGCCTCTAAGATATTGCTAGCAATGTCCATTGCCAGTCAAAGTAATTCTATTATAAATTAGTACCTCAACTCCATACCAACACATGCTTCAATGTCACCAGAGCATGGGGAGTCAGGAGTGGAGAAACAAACTGGCAACTAAAAGTGTCCATCTGGAAGGGACACATGTCACTTCTCACTACTTTATTGGGCAAAGCTGGTCACATGACAATTTCTAACCTCAAAAGGAAGGGATGTGTGGTCTTATTTTGTGTATAAGGGAAGAAGGCGCAGGAATACTGCAGACCAGAAGTCATGTCTATTAGGCCCCCTTTAATTGTCTCTGTTTGTTTCTTAAGCTAGGCAGATCTACAGAGAAAACTCTTCCAACATCCTGCCTAAGAGTAAATTCCCAAGTGTAAGAATTCTGAGAGCCAAGTGGGAGAAGAAGAGTGTAGGGTGTAGGTCTCAACATTCCTGAGGTATATAAACAAGATGTAGATGTGTATTTGTCAATCCCCTTTCTTTCAGAATAATATTCCTTCTCTGAACTGTAGGTGGCATTCCCCAGTCCAGGCACCCTTCCCAGATTATACCTCCTGTGTCATACTGATGTATCGGAGAGAGTGGAGGTAGGGATCACAGACTGTTGTTGAGTAGTCCTTCTTTTGTAGACAGTCTTCTTTCACCTCTATCACCAAGAATAATGCCTATTCCTGTATCTTCTGAGGATTTGATTGAGCACATTGGGTTGGTTCTTGCTCTCCTCAATGTTGGTTGGGAGTTGACTTTCTTGGGCCTCCTACATTAGGTACCACTCATCCATTTGCTTACTAGCTTCCAAATATTGCTATTGTTACCTGTTCTGTTTGCTCTCCATAAACTTAGCTTTTTTCTGGGGGGGGGGTTGGTTAACAGGTCCTTATATTGTATTTTAGTGGAGTGGCAGGAGGGAATAAAATTAAATGTATTCTGATCAATCTGTCATCTTTAAGGCAGCAAACATTTCTAGTATCTGGCCACTAGCACTCCATTCTGACTTTGGGTAAGCCTCCATCTCTTCAGCGTGTTCTCAGTGGTGTAGTTTGGGTCTGAGTCTGTTCTGGCTGGTCAGCACTCCTGCTATAGATGCTCTAACTATTTTTGATGATCATTCCTGATACGGTGATTATTTTCATTAAAAACACAGAGCCGTGTTTCATTTTGCTTGCAAACTTACCAGTAAAACATGACTGCTCCCTCCCCACTAATAAATAGTGCAAAACCACCTACTGCCTAATTGATTGAATGCACATTAGAGGGCTGGAGGGCAAGTTGTTTTGCCTTTGCATTGCCTAATCTAGGGCACATTTCCTGTATAATCTTGTAAAGCTTGCTGAATGGGCCAGAAGAAGGCCTACCTAGCTATAGAGCTTTGGGGATAATTGGAAAACTGAAGATTGCTACAGTTTGGGCCCTTTAAACAGTTTCTTTTATTTGGACTTTTTTGTTGGACCTATAATGCATGTGTATCAGATACTGGATTGGGCATTGAATAAATAGATGACATTTTCACTTACTAGTATTTGCTAAAAATTAGCTGCTGCAAGTGAAATGTGAACGCTGATGAGGAGACAACTTTTCTCCCAATGAAATGTGAAAATTAACTTCAGATAGAATTTGCCTGTTTTACTTCAGTAAGTGAAGAATATTAAGTAGCTAATCCTTAGAGCCTAAAAATTGTCAAAACGTCTAAGAATGTTGTGCAAGAGAGATTGTGAGGCTTATTACATTTATTAAATAGAATGAATTAGTTTGGCTTGCATATCCAATTCATCATGTGTATTATAAATCAATACAGTTAATATTTCAAGCTCTAAATATTTTGCATGTTATTTTTTTAAGGGTAAAATCCATTGGCCTAGGGGATATCTAAATAGAATATAAGGAAATAGCCATTCCCATCATCTTTGGAAAGAATATTAATGTTAGTCATGAAAATATCCGCAAACCACAGCACACATCAGGCCAAGTGCTGAGGTTGTAGGGGATAGCTGGCTTTCTGCTTGCCCTCGTGATGTTCACAATTGGGGGGTTGTATTCAGATGGGACTACGTAACATTTTAAAATATGTTATTTGCTGTACTTTGGGTTGACAAGGCATTATGAAAATAACAGGTGCATGTGTAAGGAGGGAACACTCTCATATGGAAAGCAGGAGAATTATGCGGATGTTTAAATTACAGCATCACCTTCCCTGACCCAGTATGGAAATTCTTCCATTCCTGCATTATATCTCTTGGAACAAATAACATCCATACTCATTCTCTCTCAAACCCACAATTCACTCTTGCCCCAGTATCTAATTCCACATGACATATGATAATAAAATGCATAGTTTTCCAACTACTGTAAGTTTTCAGTATCCTGTCAGCTCTTTCTGTCCTTGTCCCTACCCATTGTCAGACTATAACCAGTTGCTGTGTTTTTACCTGAGGTATCTACATGTTTTCTTCCTGTCATAATCACTTGTTTTAAGACTGTTGAAAAATATATATAAGTTTTTGTCACTTTTATTTGGGTTCATGTGTTGATCTCATCCATTTGACTTTAACTCCCTCAAAATCATGATCATGTATGTATGTTTTCTATTTTGGGGGCTTATAAGTATCTCTTCACAGTATCCTGTGAAACTTTGGTACAAAGTTTTTGAGTATATGGCTTACTGGAAATAAGTTTGATTCATAAATAGGCACTTAACTCTTTTTTGTTTTTTATTTATTTAACTTGGAGCTGCACAGACTCCTAGAATTCATGCTAGAAGGCAATGGAGGATAGAAGGAAGCTGGGTCAAGACCCACAGATCTAACAAATTCATGCTCATTGAGATTCAGTTTCTTCATCGGTATCATTTACATGATAATAATGCCTTCTCCCAGGATGGATATAAAAGTTAAATGAAGTCATCAATATGAACACATTTTGTAATTTTTTACGTGGACAGGAATATGGGTATTATTTGAATATTAGAGGTTGAGGCAGGCAAAGTAAATTGAACAGTAAAGTTTCCAGTAGCCAACAGAGCCAGAAATAGGACGCCAGACTCCTGACTCCCAGCCAAGGCCTGGTAAGGGGACTCTCTGCCATAGAACAAATTGCCTTCACTATTAGAAAAGCCATTCAGATGTTGTATGACATTAAATAGGACCCCAATAAATTAGAATATTCTCTATCATCAAAGAATTGTTATTATAAAGATCATTCAATTGCATACATACATACATATGCTCTTAAATTTCAAAGTTTAGCAAAGGTGATTATTTAGTTAATGTATAGGATGATCCCCCTATGTCACTGGCACTTGATAAATGTTTTTGAAGAAATAAATTTATGCAAAACCCTGGCCTAAATAGCCACAAACAAAAAGCAAACCTTCAATACAACACACCCAAGTTCTGCATTTTCCTATAAAGACAAATGTTCACCTTCGTCTCACAGATTTTTTTAAGACTTTAATTTTTAGAATGATTTTAGGTGCATAACAAAATTGAAAAGAAGGTACAGAGATTTTCCATATGCCCTTTACTCCCCACATGCATAGACTCCCTCATTACCAACATCATTCACTTAAGGGGGGCTTTTTTTTCCCCACCAAGGATAAACTTATATCAAAGCATTATAATCACCTAAAACTTTTATCTTAAAGTTCACTTTGGCATTTTACATTCTTTGGGTTTGGACAAATGTATAACGACATATATCCCTCATTATAATAACATATAGAGTAGTTTCACTCCCTAAAGATCCTCTATTCATCTAACTATTCATCCTTATCCACCATACTGCTGGAAACCATTGATCTTTTTAATTGTCTTCATAGTTTTGCCTTTTCTGGAATGTCATATACTTGGAATCATACAGAATGTAGCATTTTCAAATTGTCTCCTTTCTCTTAATAATATAAGTGTAAGGGGCACCTGGGTGACTCAGTCTGTTAAGTGTCTGGCTCTTGATTTTGGCTCAGGTCATGGACTCACAGTTCATGGGATTGAGTCACATAATGGGCTCTGTGCCAGCAGCATGGAGCCTGCTTGAGATAACCTCTCTCTCTCTCTCTCCCTCTCTCTCTCCCTCCCTCTTTCTCTCCCTTCTCCTACTCATGTGTGTGTTCTCTCTCTCTCTCTCTCCCTCTCCCTCTCAAAATAAAAAATAATACACACTTAGGGGTGCCTGGGTGGCTCAGTTGGTTAAGCATCTGACTTTTGGCTCAGGTCATGATCTCATGGCTCATGAGTTCGAGCCCAGCATTGGGCTTTGTGCTGACAGCTCAGAGCCTGGAGCCTGCTTCAGATTCTGTGTCTCCCTCTCTCTTTCTGCCCCTCGGCTGCTCACGCTCATCTCTGTCTTGCAAAAATAAACAAACATTAAAACATTTAAATGTATATTATTTTTTATTTATTTAAATTTTCTCTGTGACTTTTCATGGCTGAATGACTCATTTGTTTTTAGTGTTGAATAAATACTCCATTGTCTGCTAGTACCACAGTTTACTTATTCACCTATTGTAACACATTTTGGTTGCTTTCAAAATCTGGCAATTATGAAAGAACCTGCTATCAGCATCCTTGTATAGGTTTATGTATGAGCATAAGTTTTCAACTCTTTTGGGTAAATACCAAGAGCTTGATTGGTAGATCTTATGCTAAGTGTCTGTTTAACTTTGTAAAAAACTGCTAAGCAGTCTTCCAAAGTAGCTATACCATTATGCATTCCCACCAGCAGTGGATGAGATTTCCTGTTGATTTACCACCTTGCCAATATTTGGTGTCGTCACTGTTCCAGATTTGGGCCTTTCAAATAGGTGTGTGGTGGTATCTCATTGTTTTAATTGGAATTTTCTTGATGGCTTATTATGTGAACATCTTTTCATAGGCTTATTTGTTGTCAATATATCTTCTTTGGTGAGGTATCTCTTAAGATCCTTGGCCTATTTTTAAATCGGGTTATCTGTATTCTTACTGTTTAGTTTTAAGCATTCTTCACATAATTTGGATAGCAGTTCTTTGTCAGAGGTTTTTTTTTTCTTTAATATTTTTTCCCAGTCTGTGGCATGTCTTTTCATTCTCCTGATATTGTCCTTTGGAGAGTAAAAGTTTTATTTTTTTTAAATCACATGCTGTGATTTGCACAAATGCAATGCATTTAATTTTCAGAACTTATTCATCTTTTTTTTAATATAACCACTTTTTTTAAGTTTATTTATTTTGAGAAAGAGTGTGTGTGTGTGTGTGTGTGTGTGTGTGTGTGTGAGAGAGAGAGAGAGAGAGAGAGAGAGAGAGAGGAGGAGGGGCATATAGAGAGACAGAGAGAATCTCAAGCACAGAGCCTGAGGCAGGGCTAGAACTCATGAACCATGAGACCATGACCTGAGCCAAAACCAAGAGTCAGACACTCAATAAACTGAGCCACCCAGGCGCCCCAACTTATTTGTCTTATGACTGTAACAGAAGCTTTTAATTTCAATGCAATCTACCCTATCAATTATTTCTTTCTGTGGATTGTGTCTCTGGTATTGTATTTAGAAGGCATTTTTTCCATTTTAGGTAAATTAAGCTTTCCTACCGATTTCCCATGAAACTGCTTCCTGACTTGTAAGAGTGTATGAGACATTTGTGCAAAATGAAATCTATTATTTTCAAGAGTATTGGGATGTAAAAAAGGAAATTGAGTCTCTAAGTGATGGGTGTTACCCTGAGGAAGGGTCAACTTCAACACAGAATGAGGTGGGGGAAATATTTCAAAGCACAAAATCCAGAGAGAACATGTCCTTGGAGGTGAGATTGGAGGATGCTGCACAATGGAACATGAGTAAATTGGGACCAGAGGGAAATGATTTTTCATGAGCACCTCCAAGCAGTTTTACAATATCACACTACCTCTGCATATGGGACCAAGTGTGAGCCATATGGTTCTAACTTCAATTAATACGTCATGAGTAGGAATGGTGACAAAGGTATTAAAGAAAAGAAAGATGTTAAGATACACTTTTTATTTTTAAATAATTTATAGTACATATACCTCCTCAAAAAAGTTGCACACTTCTGTTTTCAAAAATTTCCTTGGATATGTGAAGCAAAATTTCAGCAGTTTGTGCAGATAAAGCATCTAGAAGTTATCTAATATGAATTAAACCAAGTTTATTGTATGAAGACTGTCACTTCCAACCAGATGGTACACATTATGCACATGATAAAGGTCTCTCATAACATTCTCACTAATATTAGCTTGTTTATGGAATACTAAAGCTGTAACACCAACTGACAAGATCAAGATCTGGGATGCTGGTATTCTATTCTCAACTCATTCTGTGCATAAATAGAGCAGTATAGTGGGTGCCAGGCAGGATCTCAAAAACCACTGCAGCAACAGGATTCAATTAAGGAAAAAATGAATCCCATACCCAACACCAAATGCATCCCCCAAACAAAATCTATACTTCATTAAATTATTATCTGGAAACAAGGGCTGTCTTTCTATGTAATATGGTTTCTCAATCTTGCCTATGAAACTTATGGCCAATTTTAAATGGAAAAACTATTTGGTCATATCTCCATTTTAGAAAACTGATTTTAATTTATAATATTAAATATATATAACTACACAACTATGTACAAACTCTTATGTAAAGCTAAAACAATATTACACATTAAACAATGATGAAATTAACATTAAGATTATCATTAAATTAATGTGATGGATGCTTTGGTCCTCTCAACTCTACATTCCAACTATACTGTGAATACTTACAGATGGTATGATGGTTAATTTTATGTATCAACTTAACTGGGTCACAGGCTGCCCAGATGTTTGTCAAACATTATTTTTGGTGTTTCTGTGTAGGTGTTTTGGATAAGATTAACATTTAAATGGATAGACTGATGAGAGCTGATTGTTTGCTGTTGTGTGGGGGCCTCATCCAATCAGTTGAAGGCCGACTAGAACAAAAAGTCAGATCCTCTCCCAAGTAAGAGAGAATTCTTCCTGTCTGACTGCTGTTGAACTGGGGCATTGACTTTCCTTGCCTTTGGATTCAAACTAAAACATGAGTTCTTCCTGGTTCTTTAGCTTGCTAACTTTTGGATTGGAACTATACCATTGGCTCTTCTGAATCTCTAGCTTGCTGACTCCCATGCAGATTTGAGAGTACTTAGGTGAATCTATTGCTTATAATAACAAAAAATATTGTCATATGTACATATATACAGCCTATTGGTTTTGTTTCTCTGGAGAACCTGAAGCAATACAGGTATTAGTATCAAGAGTGGTTTTAGAGGAACAGAATTTTGATGAATTTTCTGAATTACTTCTGGTGTTTCTAGAATTAATTATCTAATGTGATTAGATTTAAAGGTGCTAAGACTCTGTTTCCAGTGGTAAAGAGAGCAGCAATAGTCCTTGGCATGATCTGGCAATAGAGATATATAACATATTTCCATTGGATAGTCCTAACTGATTACTTATAAGCAGCAAGGATCTGGGTAACTGTGTATATGATACTTGTGAACATTTTTGTCAAGCTAATGATAGAATGAGATTGCCTGGTTGTCCTAGTATTGCTGGACAAAGTGGGGAAAGAAAAGAATGAGCTCAGGGATTTGAATTCCTACTTCAAGTGCTGTGTAAATGACCTGAAAGCTTCTTCCTGAGGTCTGAAGGAGATTATTATCTCCTGTAGCTACAGAGCTAAGTTTGAGTTAGAAATGTCTGACAGGCCTTGGTTTAATGGAGAGAAAGGGATTCGAAGGTTTAGAGAGACTGGAGTGTTAGGGCATTTGTCATTTAAGACTTATTTATCTACCCTGAGGGGGTCCAGAAAACACACTTTGGCCATGACTGTAAAAAATAGTGAGGGGAGCCCCAGCATCCTTGAAGAGATCGATGATTGCTTTTCTTTGCAGGCCAGTCCTTACAGTGGGAAATGAGATCACTGAACTAGGAAACCTAAATGCAATACGAGTATTTAGATCCTAGGGTGGAAAGGGCCAAGAGGTGGCACTCATCACTAAAGGCAGATGGGTGTGGTTACCTCACTATAATAAAAAGCAGAGTCAAAGCAGCAATCAGAACATTCTGACTCACGCAGACTTATGGTGTTGGCTAATTAATCGTGGTGTTATTAGAAGTGAAATAAATGGGAAGTTTACCAAATTCTTGATCCTTATAAATATGAAAAAATCTAGGTCAAGTGAACAAAAATCTAACCCAAATCATAAGCACAGAGGCATGTCTCTTCAAGCAATTCCTAGACTTAAGCCAGTTTACAGATTCAGAACCCCTTGAATGAAGGGGAAGCCAGGTGCCCTTGATCTCTGTACACTGCCAAAATTTATATTCTTAATACTAAACATTTTCTAGAGAGACATATAGCCATTTACTAGGGTAAATGTGCATCAAGGGAAAGAAAATCAGATCTCTTAGGTCCTCTCAGATACTAATTCTGAACTGACGCAGATTCCAGGAGACTCACAAGGTTACTCTGCTCTGCTACAGTAGAGGCTTATGGAGATCAGATGATCAATGGGTTTTAGGTTAGGTTCTTCTCACAACAAGCCTCCTGTATGTACTTGCCCAGTTTTGGAATTCATAACTGGAATAGACATATTCAGAAGATGGCAGGGTCCCCATGTTGGTTCCCAGATCCAAGGAATAAGGGCTACTATGGTGGGAAAGTCCAAGTGGAAATCACTAGAACTATCTCAATGAAGGACAAGAGTGAAATAAAATTTTTGGAGGGATTGCAGAGATTAGTGCACTGTCAAGGACTTGGAAAATACAGGCATGGTATTTTCCAAAACATCCCTATTCAACTTTGTAGAGGACAGATGAATCTTGGAGAATGACAGTGGATTGTTGTAAACACAATCAAATGGTGAGTTTCATTGTAGCTGCTGTACCAGATGTGATTTTATTACTCGAGCTAATTAATACATCTCCTGGTACCTGGTGCAGCTATTGATCTGGCAACTGCTTTTTTCTCCATCCCTGTCAATAAGGACTACCAGAAGCAGTTTGTTTTCAGCTGGCAAGGTGAGCAATATACCTTCACTGTGCTACCTTAGAGGTATATCAACCCTCTAGCTCAATGTCATAATTTTGTTTAAGTGATATAGATTCTCTTTCCCTTCCACAAAGTACCACATTGGTTCATTACATCAGTGACATTATGCTGATTGGACCTAGTGAGAAGTAGCAACGCTCTAGACCTACTGGTAAGACATTTGCATGACAAAGTGTAGGAAATAAATATGACAAAAGTACAGGGGCCTTCTACCTCATTTCTAAAGGTTCAGTGGTAAGGGATATGTCAAGATATCCCTTCTAAGGGGAAAGCTATGTTGTTTTATCTGGCCCCTCCTTCAACCAAAAAAGAGGATCAATGCCTGGTGAGTCTCTTTGTATTTTAGAGGCAACATACTCCTCAGTGTGTTACTCTTACATATTTGCCAAATGATGTATAAGCTGCTAGTTTTGAGTAGTGTCCAAAATGATAGAAGGATCTAGGCTGCCATGCAAACTGCTCTGTCAGTTGGGCCATGTGATCCAGCAGATCTAATGGTGCCTGAAATGCCAGTGGTAGGTGAATCACAGTGCAGGTCTTTAGGATTTTGAAGCAAATTGTGCAGTGCTCTGTAGGTAACGACTCTTCTTTTGAGAAACAGCTCTTGGCCTGCTGCTGGACCTTAGTGGAGACTGAACACTTAGCCCAAGATCACTAACTTACCATGCAACCTGAACTGCACAACATAAACTGGGTGCTATCTAACCCACCTAGCTATAAAATTCAGTGTGCAAAGCAGCGCTCCGTCATCAAATGGAGGGGGGCATTTATGTGACTGGTCCTGAGCAGGACTTGAAACCACAGTAGGTTGCATTAAGAAGTGGCCCGCCCAAATGCTCATTGTCTCTACTCGTGTTACACTGCCTTTTTTCTCCCAGCCTCCACCAATGGTTTTATGGGAAGTAGCCTATGATCAGTTGGCAGAGAAAGAGAAGACTTGGGGCTGATATACAGATAGCTTGACAGTTTGTGCAAGCACCACCCTAAAATAAACAGCTGTAGCATTACAGTCTCTTTTTGGGACATCCCTGAAAGACAATGGTGAAGGGAAGTCCTCCCTATTGGCCTAGCTCAGGGCATCACTTGGTATTACCATATCCTATGATTAAGGTCAATGGAAAACTATGATAACTCAATCCAGACAGGACTAGACCCTTCAGGAATGATGGTTTGGTCATCTACCAGGTAATGAACCATGACCAGGATGTACTTACTGAAGGCAAAAGGAATGTAAAATTGAGAAAGGGAGAAGGTAGTTATAAATAACAGCTATGACTACGTGACATGTATAGGAACAAAAACTGTAATTGTCATGAGTACTTCATCCCTACTCTGTTACAGTGAAGGTGGGCCTCAATCAGCTGAAGGCCTGAAAAGAACAATAAGGCTTACTTTTCCCTCAGTAAGAGAGAATTCTTCCTTTCCACTGCCTTTGAACTGGACATGACTTTTTTCTGCCTTTAGACTAGAAATGAAATGTCAGCACATTCTGGGTGTCAAACCTGATAGCTTACAGTCTGAAACTACATCATAGAAACTATATCCTGATTCTTTGCCCTTCAGAATTGGACTAGAACTACACCATTGGCTCTCCTGAGCCTCCCACTTATCACCTTACTCAGCAGATCTTAGGATTTGTCCGTCTCCATAATTGTGTGAGCCAATTCCTTACAATAAATCTCTATATAGCCTACTGGTTGTTTCTCTGAAGAATCTTGACTAATACAGATGGCAACAGTACAAGTTCTGATTTAGGCATGCTCATTTTTTTTATGTCATGTGATTCATTCACGTGACAATTTCACTTTGCGCATTTATATCTGCTATTCATTTTTACTGTGAACCATGATGAAATTGGCCTTTACCTGATGGGATCAGACATTTACATTTTTAGTCACTCTGTTTCTTGTTCATTACAGATGGGCAAGTAAGAACTATTTTTCAATGTCATTCTAAACACAAATGTTAATATTGATATTGGTGGCTTATATTTGATTATTAAGCAGTTTTCCAGGTGGTTCAGAATGAATATGGACATTGACACAAACTGACATAAAATATTTACTCAAAAAATCAACTTTACAGTGAATTACAGCCTGATGACTAACCATCCATGGATTTTTCCAGTGTTCTACCTTCCTATTTGAGAAATACTGTACTGAAGTAGAATGGTTAACACTTAAAAAATGGAATCATATCAACCCAGCTTACATATTAGTTCTTCTCTTTATTACTGATGAGTGCTTGAGAAATGAGACAGTGCATATATAGCATTTAGCATAGTGACCTGCACACAGCAAACAATGACTCCCAGTGGTTATTATTAATACATTAGAAACAAAAACCTTGTAACTTTGGAGATTTATTTTCCTAATCTTGTGCCTTTCTCTCTCAACCTTCTACTCTGGGAGACCTGTTCTGTCCATAATATCATATTGTTCAGTCATTGACATGAAGGCACTCCTTCTGGGCTCAAAACAATAAAAAGAGGTAAGGGGCTCTAGGAAACCCTGTGTAACTCTGCCAGTTGATTTCAACCTTAGCTGCGCATTAGCATTTACCCAGAGTATACAACTTCAAATACTCCGCTCCTGTCACTGGAGATCTTGATCTGATTAACCTAAAGTAGGGTCTTTATAATCAGTAGTTTAAAAATGTAGAAAGACATAGGAAGGCATCATTCACATCATTCACTTAGTTCTTTTTCCTTCTTTACTTATTCTCATTTTAGGTGTTAGTAATATTTAGAATTTTAAAGAATATATTAGTAAACATCTGTTCAGAAATATTAATTTTTTTCCTTCGGGCCTTTAATACTTATGGAAGCAATAGGCAATTGGACTAATGGAGTATCTTTGGAAAATTATACTTTATTGATGTGGGGACATGTCAGAAGCAAATGTTGCCTCCTCTCTAGCGGCCTCTTTGGCAAGTACGCACCAATGGTGTTCATGAGAATGTTCTGTAATTACCAACTGGGTTCTAGATGCAAAACTTTCATGGATGATGCAAAATAAAATAGAGTGATTTTTATTTGAATTCCCAAAGAATTTCCTGTACAGTGAAAACATACTTGTTTGCTTAGTTTTTTTTTTCAAATCTCTTTTCACCTTTCTTCTGCTATGCTAGTTAATATAATATGGCTGTTACTAATAGTTGATTTAATACTATTTTATTTCACATTTATTTCTTGGAAGACTAAGAAATGCTTAGCATATTTCAGTTATATTTGTACAACCCACCTAAAAATTAATATTTCACACGTAGGCTTTATAGGTGAGCTACCATGTCAAGCTATAATAAGAAGGACATTTTATATCAGGGTTGTGCAAGCATAACTGCTATGATAAAGCTGAAATAAAAACTGCTTCTAGGAATTGAGAGCAACAGGAAATCTCATTAAAATTACCCCTTGTATCACACTACATCTTTATATAAATTTAAATGCTTATATTCACTGGAAGAGAACTTAATGAGAATAGAATTCAGATGAACTTAACATAAATTTTCGATTTTCAGCATATAATATCTGATCATTCTTTTTCTTATAAAAGAAATTCCTTTTGTATAGACTATATGCAGATTTTGGATGAGAGGCTGCACAATGAACTTTTATCATTTAGAAAATTTGGACTCCTATCTACTAAAGACTTTCTTATTCTAGTGTGACCATACTGGCACTGAGATTATGGCATAGAATTAATTAGTTTAATTATGAGAAAAATATCATTTAGGGGTAATTAGATTTATGTGATTTAGTCAATCAAATTAAATATTTTATTGTTTTTATTTCCAAGAAATGTAGACAGTCCAAAGTTCTGGACATGCAGCTAATTACTCTGAAAGAGCCAGTACTTTCTTCCTCACATTGTTATAAGACTAAATACTAAATAAAACAACTGCACTCTTTCAGGCTGAGCACATTGATAAAAATCCATCCAGAATAGCATTGCAGTTAAAGACACAAGTTAGCATTCTCTGGGGGATGCTCCTTTATCATATTTTATTTATTATTTTTTCTCCCCAATATTTTATTTAAACTCAAGTTAGTTAGCATATAGCATATAGTGTAGTATTTATTTCAGTAGTAGAATCTAGTGATTCATCGCTTATATAGAACACCCAGTGCTTATCCCAATGAATGCCCTCCTTAGTACCCATCACCCATCTAGCACATCCTTCCTTCACTTCCTTCAATCAACCCACAGTTTGTTCTCTATAGTTGAGTCTCTTATGGTTTGGCTTCCTCTCTGTTTTAATATTATTTTATTCTTCCTTCCCCTATGTTTATCTGTTTTGTTTATTAAGTTCCACATATGAGTGAAATCATATGGTATTTGTCTTTTTTCTGACTCATTTCACTTATACACACACACGCTTATTTCGCTTATTCACACACACACACACACACACACACACACACACACACATATATATGAATATTCCCCATATATTCTTTATGCATTCATCAGTAGTTGACTCTTGTTTTTCATAGTTTGCCTATTGTTGATAATGCTGCTATAAACCCCGGGGTGCATGTATCCCTTTGGATCTGTATTTTTGTATCCTTTGGGTAAATATTTGGTAGTGTAATTGCTGGGTTGTAGGGTAGTTCTATTTTTAACTTTTGGGGGAACATCCTTACTGTTTTCCAGAGTGGCTGCACCAGTATGCATTCCACCAGGAGTGCAAAAGTGTTCCCCTTTCTCCGCATTCTCGCCAACATCTATGGTTTCCTGAGTTGTTAATTTTAGCCATTCTGACAGGTGTGAAGTGGTATCTCATTTTGACTTGTATTTCTATGATGATGAGTGATGTTGGCATTTTCTCATGTGTCTGTTAGCCATTTGTCTTCCCTGGAGAAATATCTCTTCATGTCTTCTGCCAATTTATTGACTGGATTATTTACTTTATAAGTTCTTTATAGATTTGGGATACTAGCCTTTTATCTAATATGTTGTTTGCAAATATCTTGTCCCATTCCATTGGTTGCCTTTTAGTTTTGTTGATTTTTTCCTTCGCTGTGCAGAAGCTTTTTATATTGATAAAGTCCCAATGGTTCATTTTTGCTTTAGTTTCTCTTGCCTACAGTGACATGTCTAGTAAGAAGTTGCTGTGGCTGAGGTCAAAGAGGTTGCTGCCTGTGTTCTCCTCTAGGATTTTGATGGTTTCCTGTCTCACATTTAGGTCTTTCATCCATTTTGAGTTTATATTTTTGTGTGGTATGAGAAGGTGGTCCAGTTTCATTCTTCTGCATGTTGATGTCCAGTTTTCCCAGAACCATTTGTTGAAAAGACTGTCTTTTTTTCCATTGGGTATTTTTTCCTGCTTTGTCGAAGATGAGAGTGACCATATAGGTGTGGGTCCGTTTCTGGGTTCTCTATTCTGTTCCACTGATCTATGTGTCTGTTTTTCTTTCCTATTTTAAATGTTTGAAATATTCAGTTTACCAAAAGGTTTATGCTTTAATTTTGTATATTTTAAATGCATAGTAAAACGCATCACATAAAAAGCATATAATTTTCTTTTATGGACCAAAATGTATGCTACTGCATCAGGAGAGGGATTAAAACAACACAAGCTGTTATGATCATTGAATGGTCATTCCAATAATTTTCCTCAACATTTGCTGGGAAGGAAAGATGGAAGCAACAAGTAGAAGACTTGGGGCCCAAATGCAGCTGTGATGGTTACTTGGTCATGCATAGAAAGAGAAAAAGAGATTCAGAAATACTTTTCCTCCCAGTTGTATCTTTGAGTAGCATTGACATGAGAATATAAAATTTTGAGGAACACTCTTTGCCCTCAAGTGTTTGAGAGATAAGCCTTCTCACTTGGAAATGTACTGGGCGTTTACAGGTATAAATATTTCAATTCTGTAAACATGTGTTAGCTTTCTATATAGTTCCAGGAATTTTACTAGGCACTTTTTGTATATCTTTTTACCATATATTCATGCATGTTTTATAGATAACACTGATCAAAATATTCCAAAATACCGGGTTAGTGTCCTTGGGAAGTAAAAAATAATTGACTAATTGTTTACTTTGTGGTGTGACCTACTTGTGTCCAAGTCATAATACTCATTGCTTAAGTGAATAAAATCAGGGACTTAACACACACACACACACACACACACACACACACACACACACACAAATTGCCTTGTGAAAATAAAATAAAACTATAAAAAGATTTGTTAAATTGGTTACACTTTTAGGTTCCTGTTAGGATTGACTCTGGTTAAGCCAACTTTTAATAATATCTATACTTGTCTTTCACACTCTGTGCTTGGGGACCCTCGTTTATTTCCATGCCTATTTTATGTGGTGTGTGAGTTTTAATTAGAACATTTCACAATATATCATGTTGTAGATGAGAATCAGCATTCTAGCAGCAGAAATATCACCAAGTTAATTTTCATTCTGCTAGGAAAACTGATACCTGATTACTACACAATACTTTTTTTCATCGTAAATTCTTTCAGAGAATTAGTATAACAAGGAATCTTGGTTATAAACAAAGTTCTTAAATAGTAGCCTTATAACACAATAACAATAAATAATAATCAATTATAAAATCAATTAGTCTGTTTGGCACTGTGCTCCTTTAAAGTCCTTAGTTTCTTCATTTGTAAAGCAAGGTAGTTGGAGTAGATATCTTTAAAGTCTCCTCCAGCACTATTATCCTAAATCATAATTACTTAAATCCTATTACTGCTTAACAGTCAATGGTAAGTGTTGGGTGGGGAAATCCTGACCATCTGTGGTCCCATCCCTCTGTCCTAAGATTCTGTCTTCTGTATAAAGATAGTAGTTGCGGGGCGTCTGGGTGGCTCAGTCGGTTAAGCGTCCGACTTCGGCTCAGGTCACGATCTCGCGGTCCGTGAGTTCGAGCCCCGCGTCGGGCTCTGGGCTGATGGCTCAGAGCCTGGAGCCTGCTTCTGATTCTGTGTCTCCCACTCTCTCTGACCCTCCCCCGTTCATGCTCTGTCTCTCTCTGTCTCAAAAATAAATAAACTTAAAAAAAAAATTAAAAAAAAATAGTAGTTGCACTGTTATTCTGTAAATACTTTAAAAAGAGTTAAGCTACACAGTTACATCAGCTGTGTAATTTTCTCACTTGTCATTTAGCAACATCGATGACAGAGTTAGTCAGATTACAGCTGTTTTTTTCAAGGACAAAGACGATGTCATGCACTTGTAATATTTGGAAGTAATGAGTGATATATGGTTAATGAACCAAGAAACCTTTCTCTCTTTAGACATTATAAAATGCAGAGCCACATCCTGCTTTTGATCTGTTTGCTCTTTGTGATCTAACCCTTCAGGTGTGAGCTATTTTTATATGTGCCATCCATCTAAGATTCTCTCTAAGAATACCAAAAGAGTGGAAGGAAGTTGAATGCCTTTGGAAATGTCTTTGTCTTTCTTCAGTCCCAAATTCAGCTCTATAATGTTTATATTGTTTGCCGTTCATTTTGCTCTTACTAACTTTATTTTGCCACTTAAGCACAGATATACCTAGATGAGTTTAATTCTATTTGATTTAAGTCAAATAGACTCAACTGAGTTCAGTTTGATGAGTGTTTGTTGAATTCTGGGAGGGCGAGAGAATTATACTGGAAAATCTAGTTTGTGGTTCTAAGGGATTGCATAGCTTTTATTGTTTCATAAGAGGAAGTACAGATCTTCAACTTACAATGGGCTCTGTCCTGATAAACTCATAGTAAATTTAAAATATTGTAAGTTGAAAATGCATTGAATACATCTAACCTATCAATATAGCTTAGACTAGCCTACCTTAAACATGCTCAGCACACTTAGCCTGTAGTTGGGCAAAATAATCTAACACAAAGCCTATTTTATAATAAAGTCCTGAGTATCTAGTGTAATTTATTAAATACTGTACCGAACGTGAAACACAGAATGGTTTATGGTTACAGAATGTTTGTCACTGTATGGATTCTTTACCTTGTGATCACATGGCTGACTCAGAGCTGTGGCTTGCTGTCTCTATCCAGCATCACCAGAGAGTATGTACCACGTATCGTGAAGTTAAAAAATCTAAGCCGAACCACTGTAAGTCAGGGACCATCTGCATATTGGTTCAGCATGAGAGGCAAAGTTCATGCTTAACACAGACTGGGATGGTTAAGAGACTGAGAATATGGACCATGCTTTTAAACTGTACTATAAAAGAATATCAAAATTATTTTAAAAACAATCCACATTCTATTACTATTGCATGATTTAGTCACTTCAATTAGAGAAAATAAAAGACATTATTGCTTTGTGGATAGTTATAATCTCAGTAGCAAGAAAAATGCCTGGCATATAAAAGATGTTCAATAAATCTTTGTTCAAGAAGGTAATAAGTGACTGAATCTATATCCTTCTATCTGGTTAAATTTTCTTCTTCCATACCATTTTTTTTTCAGTGTGTATCTGAGCGATATTTATAGATTTTTATAAATAAGAAAGATAATATTTTTCCTCTAAGTTTTAAATGAAATTTTACCTTATGAAATTTATTATATTTTTTGTCTGAAATATTCCATTATTTTTTGGCATCAGTATTTGCCAACAAATACTTGTTTCTCTAAGTTCTTCATAGGTAATCTATTTTCTCTGGTTGCCTTTAAAATCTTTCTTTTGTGAGTAGAGTGGACACAGAATGTTACATTAGTTTCAGGTGTACAACTTAGTATTAGACAAGGGTATACATTATGCTATGTTCACCACAAATATAGAGGTACCATCTGTCCCATTGCATCACTATTACAATATCACTAACTGTATTTCTTATGCTCTGCTTTTTATTTCTGTGACTCATTCCATCACTGGAGGCCTGTATCTCCCTTTCTTCTTCACCCATTTTGTGCAACCTCTGCACCCTTCCCCTCTGGCAGCCATCAGTCCTCTGTAATTTTAGTTCCGATTCGGATTTTTGCTTATTTAATTTTTAAGATCACATTTATGAGTGGAATCATATGGTATTTGTCTTTCTCAGTCTTACTTATTTCACTTAGCATAATACCCTCTAGGTCAATCCATGTTGTCTCAACTGGCACAATCTCATTTTTTATGGCTGCATAATACTCCAGTGTGTGTGTGTGTGTGTGTGTTTATGGACACTTAGGTTGCTTCCATGTCTTGGCTATTGTAAATAATGCTGTGATAGACATAGGGGCACATATATCTTTTTGCATTAGTGTTTTCATTCTCCCTGGGTAAATACCCAATAGTGGAATTACTGGATCATACAGTATTCCCATTTTTAATTTCTTGAGAAACCTCCATACTGTTTTCCGTATGGTGGCACCAATTTACATGCCCACCAACAGTGCATGAGGGTTCTTTTTTCTCCACATCCTTGCCACTTATTTCTTGTCTTCTTGATTTTAGCCAATCTAACAGGTGTGAGGTGATATGTTAGTGTGGTTTTAATTTGTATTTTCATGATTATTAGTAATGTTGAGCATCTTTTCATGCATTTTGGCCATCCATGTGTCTTTTGGAAAAATGGCTATTCAGATCCTCTGTCAATTGTTTAATTGGATTTGTGTGTGTGTGTGTGTGTGTGTGTGTGTGTGTGTTGAGTTCTTAAGTTCTTTATGTATTTTGGATATTAACCCCTTATAAGACATATCATTTACAAACATCGTCTCACATTCAGTAGGTTGTCTCTTTCTTTTCTTTATGGTTTCATTTTCTGTGCAAAAGATTTTGTTGTGTTGTAGTCTCAATGGTTTGATTTTGCTTTTGTTTCCTCTGCCTTAGGAGACATTTGTATAAAAATGGTGCTATAGCTGATGTCAGAGAATTTATTGCCTGTGTTCCCTTCTAGATTTTTATGTTTTCAGGTCTCACATTTATGTCTTTAATCCATTTTTAGTTTATTTTTGTGTATGGTATAAGGAAGTGGTCCTTTTTTATTCTTTCTTCTGCCTTTAGGTCTCCAGTTCTCCCAACACCATTTGTTAAAGAGATTGTCTTTTTTCCATGGTATCTTCTTGCCTCCTTTTTAATAATTAATTGACTATACAAGCATGGGTTCATTTCCGGGCTCTCTATTCTGTTCCATTGACCTATGTGTCTATTATTGAGCCAGGATCATACTGTTTTGGTTACTACAGATTTGGAGCATATCTTGAAAACTGGGATTGTGATATCTCCAGTTTTGTTTCTCTTTCTCAGATTGCTTTGACTATTCAGGGTCTTTGGTAGTTCCATACAAATTTTAGTATTATTCTAATTCTGTGAAAAATGCTATTGGTATTTTGATAGAGATTTCACTGACTCTGTACATTGGTTTGGGTAATATAGACATGCTGACAATATTAATTTTTCCAATCGGTGAACAATGGAATGTTTTTCCATTTGTGTCATCTTCAATTTCTTTCATCAGTGTTTTATAGTTTTCAGAGTATAAGTCTTCATCTCTTTAAGTTTATTCCTAGGTATTTTATTCTTTTTGGTACAATTGTAAATGTATTGTTTTCTCGTTTTCTAATTGCTGTTTCTATGACTTGTTATTATTATATAGAAACACATACTGATTTCTGGATATGCATTTTGCATCCTGCCACTTTACTGAATTATTACTTTGAGTAGTTTCTTGGTGGAGTTTTTAGGATTTTCTTTTTTCTTAATTATTTTTTAAAAAATGTTTCTTTACTCTTGAGAGAGAGAGAGATGGAGCATAAGTCGGGGACAGTTAGAGTGAGAGAGAGACACAGAATCTGAAGCAGGCTCCAGGCTCTGAGCTGTCAGCACAGAGCTGGACTTGGGGCTTGAACTCACAAGCAATGAGATCATGACCTGAGCCAAAGTTGGATGCTTAACCAACTGAGCCACCCAGGTGCCTATTCATTCATTCATTCATTCATTCATTCTTGAGAGAGAGACAGAGCTAGCATTTTCTATGTAAGAATCATGTCATTTGCAAACAGTGAAAGTTTAGTTGATGCTTTTTCTTCCTCCCCCCCTCCTCCTCCCTCCGCCTCCTCCTCCTCCTCCTTCAACCAGTGTGGATGCCTCTTACTCTTTTTCTTGTCTGATTGCTGTGGCTAGGACTTCTAGTACTATGTCAAACAACAGTGATGAAAGTGGACATCCTTGTCTTGTTCTGGCATTAGAGGGAAAACTGTCAGTTTTCTACCATTGAGTATGATGTCAGCTGTGGGTTTTAATATGTGGCCTTTATTATGCTGCAGTATGTTTCCTCTAATCGCACTTTGTTGAAAGTTTTTATCATGAATAGATGTTGAATCTTGTCATTTCTTTAAATGTCACTGTGATATGTCTAGGTTTGGATTTATTTGAGATTGAGATTGAGATTTAGAAATCTGAAGATTTGCATTGTTTCATTAAGTACAGAAAATTTGTATCTTCTGTCCTCTCAATCGGGAATTCTTATTGTAGGAACCTTAAATGTTTCCACTTTATCTGCTATGCCTGCAAATCTCTTTCATCTGCTCCATCTTTTATCTTGCTGTGTTGACTTTTGAGAAAATTTTTTAGGTTCATTCTTTTAGTTTATTCTCTTTTTAATTTTGTCTGATGTGAAACTTTCTCATTATTTGAGATTTTATTTTTCATGACTGTTCTTTTTACTTTGTGAAGTTTTAGAGTTTTTCAAATAGTTATATTTTATGTCTCATTTATTTCTTATGATTTTGAATTTTTCTTTTTAAACATTTTAAAGATTCTTATGATATGGTGTCTATCAAATTGTTCTATTAACTGAAGTTCCTTCATGCTTGCTGTCTCTGCTTATGATTACGTTATTTTCCCGTGTATTTTGTATTTTCACATTTGTGCCCAAATTTCTTGGGACTTGAATCTGAGCAATTCTGTGACATTTGATTGATGGTGTGGTTTTCTGCAATTGCTTTATATTTGTTTCTTTTAGAAGCACACAGACATCATCTTGGAGGTTCCTATATTATACTAATAATGCAAATTTGAAATGTTACATCAAATTAATTCAGGCATATGATTATTTATTTTCATTTTCCCCTGAATTTTCTATTTAAATCCTGATCAAAGAAGAGTCTCCTTGTTACTTCCCTGTGATAAGTTGATTTTTTTTTTTTTCAGTTCCCTCTTTAATGGTGTACATGTCACAGGTCAGAAGGCTTAGGTTTTATTCCTGGCTTTGCTGTTTACTGTGTGACCCTAATTCACAAGGACTCTTAATATCCTCAGTGGAAAAATAAGAAAACAGTCTATCATAGCTATTGTTGAGAGATAATATTTCTCCTTGGGCCTATAGCAATTCTACTTGTCTTTCTGGGTGTGCCTGCAAGGCTCTGACCACTCTTCCATGGGACATTTTTTAAGGTTGTTTATGCACCTGGTAAACTTGAGAGATGAGAGAATTATTCCTCTCCTGGACAAAGAGCATGAGGGCTTACTGCTTGCTATAAATTTAGTGGATCCCTCAAGCTAAGTGTTACTCAGCTATGACCGAAACTCACTGCATGTGTAGAATTCATTTCGGCCGTTTTATGCTACTCACATGGAACTTAGAAGAAAAAGAAAGCAAGAGAATTATGCTGATGTTCATGCTGATTGTTGTGCCATTAGTAATGCATTACTTATTCTCTGACCTACGAGTCTGTTATCTTCTGCCAGCATTCATGAATGATAACAGGTCAATTTATTAGTTTGTAATTGGGTAGAATCAAATCCTGGACCTAACACCTACTTTACAAGGATAGAGTAAAAATGAGTGTATTTATGTATGTAAAAATAATCTCAAAATTATAAAGTGCCATGTGATGATAAAGGATTATTTGTTCTAAATATTAATAAGTAAAGCAGAGTAAACTACTTCTGAGCGAAAACTCAGACAAAATTCCTTTGAATGGAAGTACCCAAGACCACTTGTGAAGTATGTTAGACAAAAACAAAACAAAACAAAACAAACAAAAGACACTTGAACTTTTATCTGATCCAATCTCTAGATCTTGCTAACCATGTAAAGCAAATATAGGGAGAAGGAACATGTTAAGCAATATCACTGGGATATGTTCAGTAAAATCTGTACTATGGAATATTACTTTGGGACAATTGACCCAAAATTTTTAAATAAATAAATTGTAAAGAAAACTAGAGAGAGGAGGAAGTTACAGGTCACATAATTTTTAAGAGATATAATAACTAATTGCAACACAGACTTTATTTTTATACTGATTTGGACAACCAACCTAAAAAAAATTGAGATTATTCAGAAAATTGAGCACACAGTGAATATTTGATAGTATTAAAGAGAAAGTGCTTAAAATTTTAGTATAGTTATGGTGTTGCAGCTAATTTTCTCTTGTGCATATATTTTGAAATATCTGTGGATAAAATGATATCTGGAAATCAAAATAATATGGATTGGGGAGAAATGGATGGAATATAAATGAAATAAGATTGGCCAGAATTATTGTAGTTGGTGATGAATACAAGGAGGTTCAGTAGATTATTCACCATTCTTTTCCATATTTAAAATATTTTCACAATAAAACTTAAAAGTGTTGTTGCTTCATGGGAAAAGATTCTCTTCACATATTCTATCATTAAATTGCGGATTTAAAATCCAGATATATTGGCAGACCTAGGCCTTACTAACCTGATGACTTGTTCAATAATACTGATCATTAGTATTATTAACACACAGAGATGATATTAAAAGCCAAGTAATTAAAAAATCAGAAGGGACACCTGGGTGGCTCACTCGGTTAGCTTCTGACTGTTGATTTTGGCCCAGGTCATGATCTCATTGTTCATGAGAATGAACCTGGAATTGGGCTTTGCTCTGTCATTGTAGAGCTTGCTTGAGATTCTGTCTCTTTTCTCTCTCTCTGCCCCTCCCTTCACTCATGTGCTCTGTCTCTCAAAATAAATAAATAAATAAATAAATAAATAAATAAATATTAAAATTTTTCTCGCACTGTTGGTGGGAATGCAAACTGGTGCAGCCACTCTGGAAAACAGTGTGGAGTTTCCTCAAAAAATTAAAAATAGATCTAGGCTATGACCCAGCAATAGCACTGCTAGGAATTTACCCAAGTGATACAGGAGTACTGATGCATAGGGGCATTTGTACCCCAATGTTTATAGAAGCACTTTCAACAATAGCCAAATTATTGAAAGAGCCTAAATGTTCATCAACTGGTGAATGGATAAAGAAATTGTGGTTTATATACACAATGGAATACTACTTGACAATGAGAAAGAATGAAATCTGGCCTTTTGTAGCAAAGTGGATGGAGCCGGAGAGTGTTAAGTGAAATAAGTCATACAGAGAAAGACAAAATTTATAAGTTTATAGAACTTTATAAAAAGTTTATAAAAACAATGTTAAAATAATAGGAACCCAGGCTATGAATAACTATTCATGTCATAGGATCTAAACTTGGTATTTTGGGGCACCTGGCTGGCTCAGTCGGTAGAACATGGTACTCTTGATCTCAGGGTGGTAAGTTTGAGCCCCATGTAGAGATTACTTAAAATATAAAACCTTTGAAAAAATAAGTGTTTCAAAATAAACTTGAGTTTTAATCCAATAATAAGGACAGATTCTGTATTATGGATTTTTTGGTATTGATTTGTTGAATAAAAATTTAGAGGCTTAACTCTGAGTTGCTTTTAAAATGCTATTCTCAGCTTTATAAACCAAGCTCAACACAAATAGAGTCAAGACTTTTTCTTATTCTCTCTTCTTAGTCAGAACTAACGAATACAGTTGATTAAAAATCTAAAACTACTGGATGTGCTCCAGAATAATTCCTTGCTTTTGTTTGGAATGGTAGGTTTCATTCTTGCCAACTTTGGCACCTTAACAATCTTACAATATGGTCATGTGTGTTAGTATATACAGTATAGTTTATTTCAATTTCCAAAATGATAGCCTCAAATTAGAGACTCATTGGCTTATTATACATTTATTCTAAAATATATGTCATGTTTTAAAAAATACACACACACACACGTATATATACATATATATACATATATACATATATACATATGTATACACATATATGCATATACATATATATATATGTATATATACGTGTGTGTGTGAGTGTGTATAAAATTTTCATTTTGGGGTCTTCCAGGCCAATATTGTATGTGGAAGAATGGATATAAGGTTTTTGGATTAGCTATGCTGCTATTGATTCTGCTATTTTCTTTGTCACAATGTGAAGGAATCTATTAGGAATGGCATTGATTTTTTTTTTTAAGCTTTCATTGCACTTTTCTTGGTCTGTTGACTCTGTGGGACAGCAGTTGATTATGGACTAACTTGATTATTTCTATACAGATACTATGTTACTGATGCTTGTGGACAACTTTCCCCTTAATATAACTTTGGAAATCAGGATCAGTAGGAATGGTCTTTGGGGAAATCCTATAACAATACCTATCAGGATAAAACAGTGGTACACTTCAGTTCCCCCTTTGAAATCTTGTAAACTACAATTTCATAACACGTTTGGGTAAAATGTGTCTATTTTCCCGCTACCATTGAAATAGAGAGTTAAAAATTCTCTTACCTAATGATGGCATGGCTTTTATGAATTAATAGGCAATAAAACTAACTAATATATCACATCTTAATAGGCAATTTGCTTTTTAATCTATTAGATTCCAGGAAAGGAAATGTTTCTCCTCTCCAACAAAGTCCTGTGTGTTGGCAATTTTACCTTCTGACTCTTGAATCCATTCACACTTGTGCAAGTTTACTATCACTACCCTAATCCAGACCATCTCTGATACTTTTCTGATTTATAAGCATCACAAATTCAAGTCAGATTACTGTCCTTCTACTTACTATCTGTCAATGGCTTCTATTTGTCTTTGAATGAAATGCCAACTTCTCAGCCTTATAAGGCTCCATATGAACTGGTTCCTGCCTCTCCAATTTCAACTCGCCATCCGACACTTACTTGCCTTTTCATTCCATACTCACATAACTTCTCTCATGAAGCTGTCTCTGACCTCCTTATCTAACTTGGCATTTTCTGCAAGAATATTCTATACCAAGTATTTCAACTATTACAATTAAATACTAATCACAATGTATTATAAAAACTTGTTTCATGTTTGTATCACTTCTAAGACTATGAGTTCAAGATAGACCAGGGTCTTTTTTTTCCCTATATTTTATACCCTCTATCCCATAGTATGAAGAATAAGGAAGAAAACAAAGTTTTTCATGAAATGAGTTAACTAATGAACAACTGAGGGAAGAATGTCTAGATTACCTATTCATCAATGTTTTCTAAAATCTGTTCTAAGGTTAACTAGATAATCAGAGGAACAGGTATTTAGATCACAACATTTTGACTCTACATCAATTTACTTTTTCTGAAATATGCTTTGGTGTCATGCTATCACCTTGCATGCCATTCTGTTACCTGGGAGGATTGAATTCACTGCTCAGTAGTCATGAGGTGTTCTGTAGCAATTCTTTTTGGCTTGGGGAGAGTCACAGATGTTCCTAAGCAATTGGTTTCCTTTTGCTTGTATAGATATTGTGAATCATATCTAGTTTTCCTCTTTCTATTGGCTTCTGAAAAGCTCAAATTCAAATATCTAGCTCATCTTCCTCAGAGATTATAAGTTTTAAAGGAATACATTTTTATAGTGACTCAAATCTAGGTTTTATTTCAGTTTTCAAACTGCCTCTTCCTCACTGTTAAATGTGTTTCATGTGCTATATTGTAGGTATCTGGGGGAGCCATCTTGAATCCCTTAAGTCATGGGAAGTATGGATTGGGATGGATGAGGAGGAGAGAGAGTGAGGGCAATGTCAAAAGAGATGAAGAGTCACTGAAATGTGTAGAATTTCTTAGCTCGGGTAAGGACTATGGATTTTAGGTAAGGTGAAAATAAATAAAATATTAAGTAGTTACTTTATTCACACACTTGTGATAGCAATAGTCTGTTATGAACATTAGTGTTTAAGTATAAGATTAGAAATACAAATAAAAATATTTTTATTTTAACCATCTTAAGGAAATCCATTATACAACCACTTGGAAACTTAATCCATTGGCTTGGTAGTTTGCTTTATAGTTTTTAGTTCTAACATCTTTATGTATGTTCAAATTAATGCCAGATAGAAAACAGTTGCTTAAGAAATGCATTCACACAAATGCCAAGTTGAACTTTAACAACTCACAATAAAATTGAACTCTGTGTTTAACTATTTTAATATTTGAACACGTGGATAATGTTGATAAATGTAGGTAAATACTATTATCTCTTTCCATGTCTTTTAATTTACTATGCAACCTATCTCATTGTTGAAATTATTTTAGCTCAAACTATGTCAGTAACTTATTGTGTAATATTGGTTGAATAACTTCCTGGCTTCCATTTCCTTATTTAAAAAAAAAAAAGGTGAGAGTGGATGATTTCTAAGAGCAGAACATATATTGTTGGTCACCCGTCTACTTGGACAGTGATCAATTTAGGGTTGGGCACATGTTGCAATCAATGCCAAACTGATTTCTCATCAGGACTTTTCTGCTTCTGGTCTCAAAAGACAGTCACAATTACTTTTGCGTATAAACTGTGAGGGTAATTAGTTGAGGCTACTTTTTTCCACCTTACCAGTGGGAGAGAGATCAATAGGTAAAGAGAACCATATCTTACAATATGGAGAGTGTGTTCAGGTGACATGATTGGAACTCCTGGATCCAGACATGCCTGAAGTCAGACATACTCATAGGCTTTTCTATTGCATGGAATCATTAAGTTCCTTATTTGCTTTAAGGTGGTTTTAGTTGTATTTTTTGTTACTTACAACTCTAAGAGTCGAGATTATTATAAACTTCATCCCTATGAGTCTATGACTTCTTGACATAAAGGCTACTAAAGTCATTTAATAATTTAACAAGCTTAATCTAAATGAACAGTTGCCTGGATAATTTCTTTGAATTCAGACAAATAAAAGGATGTTTCTAAGCTCATTGAGCTCATGGAGCTTACAGGCTGGAAATGGGAGTAATCTTGTAATGAAGTATTATGGCCCCAAAAGACCTATTTGAATTAGATATTTTGGAATAAATAATTTTGAATGATACATATGTCCTAAGTAAAAATAAATAACTAAAAAATAGTGTGAAAATACTCTCAAGGCAGATTTCTTTACACAGAGAATGATGATTTACCTTAATTTAGGGCAATTAAAATCTGTCGTACACCTACTACACAGCAACAGTTTAATATTATCATTTTACCAATTCAAACCAAACCTAGTCATGAATACAACTTTGTGTAATTTTCTCACTGGGATCATTTCCTGGTGTTATTTGCGAACATGAAATCTTTGTGAAAGTAAGCTTTCACCAACCGAATGAGGCTTACATCAAGTTCTAAACCTAGAGCAAACAAGTAGACTGTTCTCAGAACATTTTCTTTGGATTTGTAATCAAACAGATCTACGTTGAAACAGCCAAGTACCACCGCTCTAAAACAGAAAACTCTTATTTAAAAATAAAAGGGCAGTTTTTCTTTTTCCAAGTTAAATATGTTCTACTTCTCTGGCAGAACTTGTTCTCAATTTGCCCTAAAAAAAGATGAACCATATTTTAAAATTATTTGCAGTTAATATTTGGGGAATTTGAATGTTTTACCATTTCATAGTCTAAAAGCTTGTGTAATATTTGTATATTTAAAGGTTTTTTTGTTCCCATTTCATAGAGTTCCAAGTGTGGCTGAAAATAAATCATCTGAAAATGGTGGCTTTTTATAATTCTCAATAAATAAAACTCACAGTGATTGTATAAAGTGTTAAAAAACGTAACATGTAAAATGATTATTGATTTTAATATCAGGGTTCTGAATATACATTTAAATATTGACTTTCTGAATGTGGCTTATTTCACATTATGTCCCATTATTATTCTGGGAATGGATATGTAAACAATATAGACAGCTCATGTCCCTGTTTTGAGAGACTATAATCAGAAACATTTAATTGCTGGACCATTGATCTATGAGCTTTTGACTGGGTAAATCATGTGAACCAAGCCTCTAGCATCTCCAATACAGAAAAATATGGAAATATAAAAGGATATCATGAGGTGAATTTTGTAAGATCCAAGGATATGTATCAAACATTTCCAGCACATCCTATTTCAATTTATTCTTGGCTTATGTAGACCAATCTTAACCTAGAGATGAAACATGGAAAAGGAACATAGAAAATGATGAATCTGATTTAAGATGTAAGATGGGAATGATGACATAGCCAAGGACATTTATACAAGTACACATCATTAATCAAATACGGTGGGGCAGTTGCATATTCAATTAGAGACAATGGCTGTTCTGGTAGTTATGAGGTCATGAGAGCCTCACTTTGAATTTTCTTGACTTGTTTTTACATTACACTTAATGCCTCCAAGTGCCTTAATGACTCTTATGCTTTATATCTTGCATTGGACCAAAATTCTTAACTTGTATTAGAAGCTGTCCATAAATATAATGTAAAAACTTTAAGAATTTAACAGATTTTATACTGTATAATCTGCAAATGCCACCATTAAAAAACAAAACAACCAAAAAACCCTCAATTTTTATACTGTTTATATCTTTTCTCACTTTAATAATTATTTTCTTTAATATTTTTTATAAAAAAATCAGGAAGATGTAAAAATAAAACAGCCAAGTAGCAGAGACTTGGTTCTAATGCTAGACAACTTTAAGTGGCATCCATTCAGAATCTAAAGCAATGTAGTATTTTATATGCGATTTTTTTGTATTACCAATATAATTAATATTTGAGGATATTTAGTTCTAGAGGCAGTGATGAATAAAAATATGAAATTAAAGTTTCTCCACTAAAAACTGTATTTTTTTAAAATAATATTAAGACCTGAGGGTGTTGTCATATGCATTGGTCCTGCCAAATCCATGCTCTGGCAAAACAAAATACACTTTTGAACTTGAGATTTTATTCCCTGTCCACATTCAGCAGATTTAGAATAAAATTTATTTCTGTAACAAGTCAGACCATCTTCTGAAATGAAAACATGCCATTTAAATAAATGCCTTAATTTGAAATAATACTTTGTGATATTTGTATGAACTGGTACTTTTATGGGAGTAACTTGTTGTGTCTGACCAAACCCACCTTCCGAAACGATTTCCCTTGTCAAAACACCTAAGTAAAATGACTCTTGTTTGAGGAAATGTCTTGACAATGTGATGCATCACTTTCAGAATTCTGGATATAGATTCTGAGGTACATATGGGCATTTGTAGTTTCTTCTGGGCATGGATGTGGTGTTTGCCTAGATTTATATTTATATCTGTTTCCGTTTCTCACTTCGATTCCCTGACTAAATTGGGAGGTGACGCTTCATAGTACATCTGCCCCAGTGAATGTCTCCCGAGGGTGCATTTTAATTTAATGCCATGCTTGTGAAGTTTTAGTGGACAGCTTTGAATGTGAGGTGGAGGATTATCCTCATTTTCACAAAGTTCCAGCCAGAGCTCTAGGATCATTCCAATAGTACGTTAGAGCTGAGTTGAGTTTTCCTACTGTGCATGGTCACGCTCCACCAAAGATCATCATAAGACAAACGGAGGTCCGGGGGATCCAAAACAGCACTAAATGATTCACAGCTGCGTTGGATTATATTGTGCCATTTCTAAGTGTTAGACTGAGCCTATATCATATCAAACATAGAGTAAAAAAGTGCAAAATTTAATCAGTCAGCCAGATGTTTTGCATGCAACTGGGCAAACATGTCAACATAGGGTGAAACATCTGGCAGTTTCAAATATGATTTAACTGACCTCGTGAAAGATGACCTTGGTATGAATGGCTAATTTTAAATAACCAAATGAAACAAAGGTATTTTTAACACTAAGTGGTTACAATCTGTGAGTTGCCTTATATTTATACGAAAGAGTGGAATGTTTAAGTCACACTGCCACGCAGATGTGCAAGGGGAAAAAAGCAGCTTCTTTATTTTGTCTGTAACCAACCTCGTCTTCCTTTTAAGCCTTCAGCAGCTGGTGTGGGAATGTGGTGGAATAAGGTGGAGAGTTAACATTAACTTGAACCATCTTACTTGGTGGAGCTTAGTTTCTTTTGGATGAGAATATTCAGAGTCTCAGATGTGAGGTTCCCGTACTTTTTTCCTTAAGATTTGTCTGTGTGGCCAGTAGGGTATGTATCTTATATAACAGGGAAGAGTTGAAGTCCTCAAATATGGTGTCTTGTACCTCCCCCAGGATATTTTACGCCTCTTCCGTCTGGCAGTGTTTGGGGGAACTTGAACTCTCATCTCTCCTTTTCTCTTATTTTCTGTCACTTTGTCCAGGTCCCTTTAAACTCTCTGGTTTACTCCACCCTTCTTTTTTTTTTTTTTTTTTTATTTTATTTTATTTTTTTTTTATTTATTTTTTTTATTTTTTAATATATGAAATTTACTGTCAAATTGGTTTCCATACAACACCCAGTGCTCATCCCAAAAATTGCCCTCCTCAATACCCATCACCCACCCTGCCCTCCCTCCCACCCTGCCCTCCCTCCCACCCCCCATCAACCCTCAGTTTGTTCTCAGTTTTTAACAGTCTCTAATGCTTTGGCTCTCTCCCACTCTAACCTCTTTTTTTTTTTTTTTTTTTTTTTCTTTTCCTTCCCCTCCCCCATGGGTTTCTGTTATGTTTCTCAGGATCCACATAAGAGTGAAACCATATGGTATCTGTCTTTCTCTGTATGGCTTATTTCACTTAGCATCACACTCTCCAGTTCCATCCATGTTGCTACAAAAGGCCATATTTCATTTTTTCTCATTGCCACGTAGTATTCCATTGTGTATATAAACCACAATTTCTTTATCCATTCATCAGTTGATGGACATTTAGGCTCTTTCCATAATTTGGCTATTGTTGAGAGTGCCGCTATAAACATTGGGGTACAGGTGCCCCTATGCATCAGTACTCCTGTATCCCTTGGATAAATTCCTAGCAGTGCTATTGCTGGGTCATAGGGTAGGTCTATTTTTAATTTTCTGAGGAACCTCCACACTGCTTTCCAGAGCGGCTGCACCAATTTGCATTCCCACCAACAGTGCAAGAGGGTTCCTGTTTCTCCACATCCTCTCCAGCATCTATAGTCTCCTGATTTCTTCATTTTGGCCACTCTGACTGGCGTGAGGTGGTATCTGAGTTACTCCACCCTTCTTAATTACTGGTTTTGTCTCCCATACAGTTTTCATCCTGGAGGTCTGTTCGATAGCTTTCATGTCAATGCTGCAGAGTCTCTACTGACTCTCCAGTCAGTGCTCTCTGGTAACGTAGGTCCCAACTCTGTTGTTCAAGAACCAAGAACACTTGAGAAAAGTAAAGACATTGTACTAACTACTGCCTCTAACGTAACCCAGGCTGTTATGAGTGAACACACAAAGCAATTCATTCCCAAAGCTTCAAACTACAGTGGGAACAGGACTTGCTATCATTAGCAAACGTTGCTCCCTTTCTCTGTCTTGCAATTCAGAGTTGGAAACTTTAAAACACCCCTTATCTACCATAGCTTTTTCTCTCATCATTTGCCAACATCTCACAGACCAAAAAGTGGTCAGCTTTTCTTCTAGGTCATGATCTCTGTCTTCCAACCTAATAAATAAGACTAAATGGAATCCAGAGATTTTTTTGCTATAGTTTAGGAGAACTCTGATTTGAAAATATCCAGTATTAGCCATTATATGTTAAATGGTAGCCACAGAATATAATTTTAAAAAATCCTCTTTTGATAGTCATGTCTTGAAAGGCTGCTGTCTGGATGCAAAATCCTACACTTGATTGTCAGAGCTGAATAATATCTAGCTTTCTCTTTGCATTCCTCCTGTATCTGCTCCTGTCTCCCATTACATACATTTTTAGATGGAGGAGACCCCCCCCCCAGACTTATTAGGCCTACACAGACATGTACTTAAATGATAAGTTTAATTAGTAGCTTCACTACTGATTTTCAAACTGAAGGAAAAATATTAATGAATTTTATTACATTAATATTATTTGCTCCAAGAAGTTAACTTGAAAATACGTATAGATAGATGACAGATAGGAAAAGAGTATTTGAAATATCTTGGACTAATGACAATGAGAATATACAAGAACTCCTGCAAAGCAACAATAGAAAGTCAGTGAACCTTACAGAAAAATGGCCGAGAATATGAACTGGTCTATAGAAGAGGAACTCAAGATAATAAGGACATGAAACAAGCAAATGAAATTTGCCTAAACTCACTAGTAATACAAGAAACACACAACATCAATAAGTTATATTTTTATACCAGTTATGGTGGCATTAACTAAAGTGTATGCAGGAATGTTAGAATATAGGAACTCTCAAACTCCATAGATCAAATTAAGTGTACCTGTACTTAGGCATGAGAATATTCACTGGACCTTTGTTTATACCAGAAACGTACTAGAATCACTCTGAGGCACACCACTGGGAAATGGATAGATAAATGAAAAAATGTATTCCAAAGAAAAATATGGTATTTTAGAATGAATAGATTTTATGTATTGATGACATATGAATAAGTATGGAAACAATAACACTGCATGAAAAGGTATGAACCAGAATGAGATCCATAGCATAATGACATTTATATATAGCAAAATACATGTACATTAAAATGATATAGATGTTACAAAGACATATAAATAACACTAAAAGACTGCCCATGAACACAGCATAATAGGTGGGTATGATGATGGGAATTAAAGGAAAGAACTAAGTTAAAGGAACATAATGAAATAAATCAATATATAAAATTCTTGTTAGACATCATTCTTGGTACTTTATTTGGTATGCATTTGATATGTGTGCTATGTAAGGGTTACCTATGATTGTTGCTAGTGTATACTCATGTCATATTTACATATAGGAATATATGTCCAATATAACTTGGGGCTATTTTGGCATTTTAATTAGGAAAATGCCAACTAGAGTTATGAAACTGACCATAGATAGCCCATAAAACATATCACATTAATATTTGTCTTGTTTTTATGCTTTCAGAATTATGTTGTATTACCCTTGACTTTATTTTTTTCAATTTGGCAGATTATGTATATCTTGTACTAATTCTGCTCTTTTAGGACACATACAATTTTAGGAATATCCTCAGTGTACTTAAAAATGTAGTGAAAATTTATATTGACTCTAAGTTATGAAATGTCCCACAGTTTAAATTCTTCATTCTTAATGCCTTTTGGAAAGGAAGAACACTCAGGCACGTGGATTGTGCAGTTATTCTATATAGAGAAGGGGCCTTCCCAGGAACAGGGCTATACATATTTGATCAGATCATAGAGATCAACAGAACTTCAAATTCCCTCTCTAGGACCAGTCTTAGTTCCCCAGGTAGAATTGGATGCTGAATTATACAGTCTGTCTGACTCGTGTTAATAGATTTACAAAAGAAAAGGTTTTAAAATTTCTACTTCACCTTGGACAAAAAGTGAGCTAAAAGCTTCATAAGAGTAAATCGTTGAGCAAAGTTTACTGCTTTTTGATCCATGCCATGCAAAATATACTGGGATAAAGAATAATTAGCCAAAGTTTTATTTTTTTTTATCTTCCAGATGAATGTAATTGTGGATATAGGCTTGTAGAGTGTTTACCACAAGAAATAGTTTTCTCTTTCTGAAATTATATATATATTTATATATATTTTTAGATATTTATTAGATATTTATTTACATATATTATATAAATATATAAATATGTAAATATATAAATTATATAATTATAAATTATATAATTTATATATATTTATATATAATATATATCTAAATTATATAAATTATAATTATATAAATTTATAGAAATATATAAATATACATTTATTATATATTAGATATATTAGATATTTTAGATATATTATATATATATATTTTAGATATATATTTTACATATATGGTGCTGGAATGTAAGAAGCTTCTTTAAAAGAGGTGTTTGCTGTTTGAAGTTAAAATAAGACATTGGTTTAAAGTTACAGTGTTCACTTCACTGACACTTTAATATATATATATTGAAAAAGAAACTTCAGTTGATGGAGCCTGAGGAAGTTAGTGTCTGCCCATTTTTTTCCTACTCGCTGTGTCCTTTCTATTCTACCCGCATTTAATGCAAATAATTGAGCAACTTTTATGTTCCATGGTGCAAAAATTATGGAGTCATACTTTATGTTAGAACTTATACTGGAACTTATATTCCAATAGCCAGTCTACGAGGCTTCCCATGAAACCACAGCAAGCAAGAGAAGAAAGCTGTCTTAGAGGAGATAGCAGATGCAGGGGATAAAGAAGGGCTAGAAATAGCCAGGAATGACTTTTCAGGAAGCAGAAATCAGCAGAACGGGGTTTTGAAAGGTGGGTTCCAACTAAGGGGTCAGTTTAGAAAACATCTGTCAGGTTTGCTAAATAGTAAGAAGATTATTTCCTTAGAGAAGAGTGTGTTTTGTAGGGAAGGAATGTTACTGAGAGGTAGGTGGAAGGAGGGTAGTGTGAACTGATAAACAGAAAGCAGGGGCATAAACAGGATTTAGAGCAAGCAACTGGAGTTTTAGAATATAGAATTTAAGCATGGGTGCCTGGGTGCCTCAGTTGGTTAAGTGTCCGACTCTGGCTCAGGTCATGATCTCACAGTTGGTGGGTTCGAGCCTCGCGTGGGGCTCTGTGCTGACAGCTCAGAGGCTGGAGCCTGCTTTGGGCTTGGTGTCTCCTTCTCTGTCTGCCCATCCCCCACTCACACTCTGTCTCTTTTTCAAAAAATAAACACTAAAAAAATGTAAAAAAAGAATATAGAATTTAAGCACTTCAAGTACATATTAGGAGGTAAAGCTAAGGAAGTCCTTGCTAGCTGGGGCCCACCACAGCAGTGCTGATGAGAGGAAATGAGAGTACAAGGGAGACCACTATAGGTAGAATGGCAGGATCAGATGGAAATTTTAAGGTAAAAAATCAACGGCAAAGAGAAAAACTGGACAACCCTACTGCCAGTCCAGGGAAATCGAGTTGGTATTGAGATGAATTTATATTTCTGTATACAGTAATATAAAGGGAGTGGGGGAGAAAAGTAAACTTGGATATTGGTATTCAGGTGGTGTTTTCATAGGATAAAGGCATAGAGTATTTAGAATATTCCCTCACATACATATGTCTTCAGTATGTTATGCTATTACTCCCCTTATAACTCAGTACTATATTCTTTGAATAATTTATCATTAGAGCTCATTGCAACTTTTTAAATTGCAATGCCAATAAGTAAGCACAGCTTGTTATACTTTTTAAATGACTTTTTTAATATCGATAATAGTTTTTGCATGCTTACAGATTTTAAAGATTTTGTTTTAGTATATTTCCTTATTGGGTTGTTCAACAATACTAAGCAGGTGTAATGAACATCATAGAATATTCTACAGTATTTAAATCCTTCTGGGATCATTTTTTTCTGGTCACTCAAGCTTAATATAATTTCATAGACATATTTTCTTTTATTTTCATGAAACCATATGATAGAAAGCCAGCTGAATCCAAATAATTACACTAATATGTTGTATTTGTACGGTTCTTTGTCTTTCCCCAAGTCATTTCTTCTACTTTATGTCATCTGGAAGAAAGTAAAATTTTAGATAGATACTGACATTTAGAAAGAATGCTTTATTTACACAGCTGGTTATTATTTTTTTTTTCTGATAGGGAGGTTTGTCGTAGCCAACTATGTTTCCATATGCACCTGGCTCACCTGTTTTTTCATGAATATATTAATTCTTTACTTTTCAGTTTAAGTGACAGCAACATTTTTGAAATGACAGTTTAATTTGAAGGTGAAAAAATATAGTTGTTTCCATCTGGTGGTCATTTTTGTCCTTCCATTAACTGTGGTCGTCATCTTTAACCTTTTAGTGGAAAAAACGCTACAAGGTCTGATGTGTTCTGTGGTACTTTCATGATTTTTTTCACACTTTCTCCAAAAGCATTTACTACAAAGAACATAGCTTCCCTTCAAATAATACTTTTTAATAGTAATAAAAAAAACACACTTCATCTGAATTTTGACTATCTGTTGAAAAAGTCACCATTATTACAATACCCAAAATACCTCTGGGAATTTCACGTTGTTTCTTTTGACAAAGTTAAAGGCTAATCAAGCTCTTCTGTTATTGGTTAATTCCCCTTCTGCAGGTAAAAATATGGGTATTTTATACAAGCATATGAGGCTATTGCCTTAGGAAACAACAGAGACATCTTTAAGACCCTCGTTTCACTTCCAACCTCTTAGTTCACAGTTCCTTTAGATTCTACTGAGCTTCCTATTCTCTATGTTAAATATTACATTGGCCACCAATACCCTAGTCATTTACCAACAACATGGCTAACATATTTGGAAACCAGGGATGTGGAGTACAGTAAATTTCAAGTCAGACTATCTGGGTTTGAATCAGCCCTTCCACTACTTACTAACTTCTCTATACTTCAATTTATCTATAAAATGAGAATAATATCGGTTACCCCCTAGGGTTGTTGTGAGGAGTAAATGAGCTAGTGGATAAAAGGAGCATACAGCCAGCAACGGCCATATACTCAGTCTAAATACACATTACCTGTAATAGTCATTCTACCTAGTCCATAAATTTTACCTTGAAAAAATACTTGAATAGTAATACTTGTTAAGGCAGATAATATTGTTAATAAATTAGTATCTATTCATATTAACATTAGTCAATTAGAATCTATTCAACTTTTCCTATGTGCACATATGTTTATCTATTTAATCCTTGTAACAATTCATCAAGAGAATTAGTCCTATTTTATACAAGAAAAGTAGCAATCAAGGGGTTAAATAACTTGTTCAGGTGACTCAGAAATTGTTTGCTGCAGCCCCAAAGCCTACTTGATTTCTGTAATATACACTACAGGTTTATACAATCATGTACCCTCTTAAGGATGTTCATATGTAAAGCCCAACTTATTCTTGCCTGTGGCTTCCCCCCCCCCCCCATTTATTTATGGGCATTCTTTGAAAGCCAATAAAAAGGAATCTCAATTTACAATAAGATTCTGTTTTGTGAGCCAATACCTAAATCTGTTGTTGGTATTACAGAATTACTTTTGCCATAGGAAAAAATATGAAAGGTGGTAGCTGGGTTCCCAGGAGAGCAAAAAGTCAACTGATACATAGAACTCTTAAAGAAATAACATGTGGCCATTTCACGTTAGTAGTTTTAGCATTAGGATCAATTAAAGATGCATGCTGTGTGTGGCCTGCTCAGGGATACTGGCGTTATTTTTAAATATGGATTTACAAGAAAATGCATATGAGGTAAAACAATAAGAAACCGATGTGGAAGATGGAAGAAAACTGTCGCTGTGCCAGCTGCCTGCGGCAAAGAGGAATTCTGCCTCTGGTAGACGTTGCCCAGTGCCCTACAAGCACAGCCAGGTGCAGAGCAAGAAAAGACTTAGAGACCATTTGTAACTCACTGGGGCTGTTGAGACAAAGGTGTTGACTTGTGAAGTATACAAATGATTACGAATTGGCTGTCTCAAGAGGAAATACCTACATAATTATAATTTAACAAATTGTGAAAAGGAAGTACTAGAAATGTAGATAAAGCCTCTGCCTGAAGGCCCAGATTTCTAACAAATGCTGAATGGAGGTAGAGCATTAACAGTGCTCATTCATTTGTGCATTCATTCATTCCTGTAATAAATGTGATTTCTACCCTTGAAAACTAGATAGTCTGGCAGAGAAAATAATTAAAAGACAGTGACTTAAGTAAGTACTTTGGTAGTGGGGGTAGAAGAGGCATGATGTCAGGAGATATTTCAGGAATAACAAACTGAGTCTGGGTTAAGGGCCATGTGTCAGAGACCGTACGAGTCCAAACAGGGAAAATGATTTTTAAGTCTAATGCCCTTAAGTCATTGGCTCTGCTGTAGAAGATCAAATGTTGGCTCAGCCGGTTCCTACCTTTCTGATCTGGGCAATTCCTTAACTTGACTGTTTTTCACATGCTTCGTTGTAAAATAGTGATAATAATAATAAATAGAGACGTTATGAGAATTAAGGAAGTTAATACATATAAAATGCATTAGAAAAGGATTTATACATAGCAGTTGCTGACTACATTTAAAGACAATTTGTTTCTGCCTTAGCTGAGAACTGAAAAGGAAGGAAAAATGTTTTCAAGGTAGAAGGAAAAGGCTACACAAAAGCCTCCGGAGAAGAGAAAGGAATGATGCGTTTCAGGAGTTGAAAGGAATTCCGTGTGTCAGCACCTTAAGTTGGAGGCAGGAAGGGGAAATAGCTGGATGCTGGAGAATACATGAATGTCATGTAATTAGGGCTTTATAAGCCTTGTTAATGAGTTTGGTTTTATCCTAATATTAATGCAAGACAAACAAAAGGCTTTAAGTAAGAGTAATATGATCATATTTGCATTTTGGTAAATTCACTCTGTCTGCTGGGAGGTGAGAGTGAGAGGTAAAGAATGTATTTCAAAAGGGAAAGATGGAGGGGCGCCTGGGTGGCTCAGTCGGTTGAGCGGCCGACTTCGGCTCAGGTCATGATCTCGTGGTCTGTGAGTTCGAGCCCTGCGTCAGGCTCTGTGCTGACAGCTCAGAGCCTGGAGCCTGTTTCAGATTCTGTGTCTCCCTCTCTCTGACCCTCCCCCGTTCATGCTCTGTCTCTCTCTGTCTCAAAAATAAATAAATGTTAAAAAAAAATTAGAAAAAAAAAGAAACAAGGGAAAGACAGGGAACAGGATGCAATTGAAAGATATTGGTTATTTGGATCTAGGGGTGACCACAGATATGGAGGGGGAAAAACCCAACAGATTTGAGTAGTATCCTGCATGGTAGTTGCTTGAATGTGGGATTGAGGGAGAAGCTAATGTCTTTGATGACTGACTTCAGGACTGACTGGCTGATGACAAAATTCGTGGACAAGGAAGCATTAGGGAAGGAGCATGCTAGGGTGATGGGGCATGCATTTGGTTATATACAGGCTGTAGTTCGTGGCTCTGAAACAAATAGGGAGGTACACAAGGTATTTGGGTAGAGTAGTTTGTGTCTCAAAAGAGAGTTTGGGTTGGGGATACTGATTTTGGCATGTACTAACATTTGATGATTGAAACCATGGGCACAGATGCGGTGTTCATGAGACAGGAAGCTGAGAAGAGAAGACAGCTTAGGGTAGAACAGTGAAGGATGGAAGACAAGCATGTAATGGAGACTGACAAGGAACAGTGGAAGGATGGAAGGAAAGCCAAGAGGGTGGTGTCAGACAGAGAGTGATGTGTATACGTATATGTGTATTTTTACATGAGTTGGGAGGCAGTCCTGTTGAAAGTTGCTGAGTTTAACCAAATAAGAACTGACAAGTGTCCACTGAGTTTAACTGATAAATAGCTCTGAAAAATCTTAAGCTAGAACATTCTTCCCTTTCCAGCCAACTGCAAATAAGATAGAATTCAGAACATGAGGCCCAGTATTATTTACTATTAAGTCTCTGGTGTTTTGCTAACCTGTATCTACCCCAGAGGGATGAATATAGAATGATAATACATGCCCTCCCACTCATAGGGTAAACTAGAAAAACGTAGGACATAAATGAAATACAAAATCAATGGCAAATAAAAAGAAAACTTCATTCATAAAAAGTAATTTAGACATACAGACTATTAAAGCTGAAAGACTTTTACAGTTCACCTGGTCAAACAGGCTCATTTTTTTTTAAATTTTTTTTTTTTTAACGTTTATTTATTTTTGAGACAGGGAGAGACAGCATGAACAGGGGAAGGTCAGAGACAGAGGGAGACACAGAATCCGAAACAGGCTCCAGGCTCCGAGCTGTCAGCACAGAGCCCGACGCGGGGCTTGAACTCACTGACCACGAGATCATGACCTGAGCCGAAGTCGGCCGCTTAACCGACTGAGCCACCCAGGCGCCCCTCAAACAGGCTCATTTTATTAATGAGAGGATTAAAATTCAGCCAAGTTAGCCCAAACTTATTCCCCTTTTATTCTTTAGAACCAACTTCCTCCTTCCTTTTGAATGTGTGCTGAAGTTTAAGAATTCTTTTAGTGCTTATGAAGTCCACATAGAGAACACTGTATTATGAAGTCATTCTAAGCATGTGCTAGATTTTTTCTATATTCAAATGAGAAGAAAGCATTCCATCCTCGTTATGTATCACAGGGTTGTTAAATAAGACTGCTTTTTTCCCCCCAGAGTTGTGATGGTAAATGGGAAAAAGAACGACAAAGAGTGCAGGCGTTCGATCAGTTTTCACAGCGTAAGAATGCTAACTAAATAGCACCTCACATACATGAGAAAGAGACCCTTAAAACGTTGGTACTTCTGTGCAAGGTTTTTTGTTTCCCTTTAAATGTTTATATTTTTGATGGGCCGGAGCAGGCAGCCAGTGACAAACAAGGCAAGACAGTCCAAATAAGCCTAAGGAAACCTAATTTAAGCTCTTCCCCTATGTGATCTGTCTACAGTGCTTTACAAAGAGCTGTATTTGCCAGTGGGTTAGAGCACTGTATTATTTTTGAATCAATCTGTCCTTTTTTCCAAGTTTCTAATACTTCTCATTCTGCCCTAGTCAGACACTTGAATGGTGGAAGTTCTCTATTATTCATCAAATACCTCAAGCTGTTCTTGTCAAGTTTCTCAACTCATTTCCTACAGATATTTCACAAAAATACAGCCAAAAAACTTCACTGCCAGGTAAGAGCCCATCTGAATAAAGAACGTAGGAGCCAGACATTGTGCAAAAAAAGGAAATGGACTGGAAACCTGTACTCTTTCAATACCTGCAGTCTGTTTACTTTGTACCAGCTGTTAGGCCCGACTTCCAACAATCTGATTATTCATTTTCATCTTTTCCTGCCTTCCTCACTAATAAGGGATAACTCCTGCCCCAGGGAGGAGGATCACATTCTTAAGAAGAGCACTGTTACCTCTCTCCTTTTGAGTGAAGTTAAAGGCATTTAGTTTTAAGAGTCAGCTAAATAACTGTTTATGAAGCACATGAAGAAACTAAAGAGTTTGGAGCAAAATTCAAAATATGAAAGGGGAAACAAGCAATTTAGGCAAGATGTTCATTACATGGGTGGAATATTTTGTAGAAATGCTAGTTTCTAACCAAATGCTAGTTTCTAACCAGTTCTGCCATGGAAGATTTTTTTTTTTTTCATTCAGAATATTTAAAGAAGAGATAAATAGAAAAAGGAAATATTATTTTGCATTAAAATCTTGTCCTTTGTGTCTTAGGATTAAATAACATGATTTCAAGGACTGAAGTGGGAACAAAATAAAATCAGAACGCTTGCTTTTTTTTTTGCAGTCCTGTTTTAGTCTTGTTTCCTAGACTTTTAGTAAAATAGTGTACTTGTAAGACTGGAAGAGAGTCTCAAGAAGAAATAAATATGTGGCTTAGAAAATAAAATTTCAAAGAAATATTAACAAAGAACAGAAAAGATTCTGAAGTAAGATAACTATTGTGACAATTCTGATTGATTTTTTCAAAGATCAAAATGTGCTCAAGAACTGGCATACACTTAATCAAATCTTTTGATGTTAATATTTTAACTAATTTGTGTAGGCTTCACGTAGTCTTCAAACTTAGAAGGTTATGCAAACAAAAACTTCTCTTCTTTTGGAGTATTTCATGTATGATAGATGATTAAGGATGGATTTCTGTAGAAATGAAGAACTAAATATGAGAACTGCTAAATGTGATTCCATCTGAAAATAACATACAGACCATACAAATTCTCAAAGTCAAATTTAAAGCCGTAAGTTCTCGGACCCATGAAACATGAGACAATTACCTGAGCTGAAGTGGGAGTCAATCAACTGAGTCACCTAGGTGCCCCCATAAGTTCTTGATTTTAAAGATAACTAAACATTTTAGATTTTTTAAAACTATAACAATCCATTGTAAGTGTTTGTACACTGACTTCTTTGTGTCCAGTAGTTTAGTTGATGCCATGGGGAAAGAAATTTGTCAATAAATTATTCATCTCCTCAAAGAATTTCTCATGTATTAGGGGCCAAAATTATTGCAAAAACGGTGAATAATATGAGACTGTGCTTTGAGAGTTCAGATAAAGAAATTATTAACACATTTGAAAGTCAAGAAAGGTTTCATGGAGGGAAGTTGAAGTGAAGAAAAGGCCCAAAGAAATGGGGACAAAGATTCAAAAACCAACCAAACAAGCAAGCAAAAAAATGAATGAATGAATGAATGAATGAACGAATGAATAAATAAATAAATAAATAAATTCCCAAAGTGAAAAACATGAAGAGACAGGTGGGATAAAGATACAGAAAATGTTGAGATAGAAAGGCCTGAGGTCAAAGCAACTCTTAGCAGTTGATATCCATCTTTATAGAAAAACATGAGGTTAGTTTACTGGCAAGGAATGAAATTGGTAAAGATGAATTTGGGGGCTGTAAACAATATAATGTAACAGTTAAGAGCTTGGACTTTAGTATCAACTACCTAAATGCAGAGTCTGGATTCTGTCAACTCATTTGTTATAGAAGCTGTGAACTTCAGTTTTATTACATGTGACTTGGGAAAAATAACATTGTATACTTTGTAGAGCAGTTGTGAGGATTACATAAAAATACATATCCGTGATTGTAAATTGCCTGCACTTAGTGAATACTCTAATGATTGCTAGCTGATGTTATTTATTTTATTATTATTTAAAAGTTGTAAATAGTTTGCAAAGGGCCCTACAAAGAAATAATCAGTAATCAATTACTGATTACTGAAAAATTATCAAGAAGACAGATTTTTAGATCCCTGGGTGGCATGATTTTTTTTTTTAAGCCCCTCCTTCTCCTAACATCACCTAGCTCTTTACCTATATTCTGTTACAACATGTATCTCTTTTCTGTTACACTTAGTTACATACAAGTCCATTTTACCCAGAAGCTGTAAGATCCTAAAAGACAATGGTAGTAGCTGATTTGTTTTCTAATCTTCAGAGCCCGGTGGGATAGCACCTTACAAACAGTAGATGTCCCCTAGCTTTAGCTGAGTGAATGAATAACTGAGTATTTGTTGTTGAAGGACTAAGTCTTTGGCCATTCCCACCATGAGGGAAGTAGGAAATGAAGAAAACCCACTAAGAAGGGCAGTTGGAGGGATGGGAAGAGGAAGATCTCATGAGGCTTCGAATTCTTAGAATTTGCCTTTCACAAAGATTGCTTTCTGCATAAGTTCATAACATTGTCTTTGTCCCAGGACTTACATTTAAATTCTCCAAAGACATGAACAAATACTTCTTTAAAAATAACTCTAATGCATTATAGTGTTATTTTGTTGGAAGGATAATAAATAAGCAGCACTGTGAAATCCGCATGCACTTCAAAGGCATATAGGAAAAAGAAAAGTATTTTCCTTGCATTGATTTTCTAGTTTTGTAAGCTTGGGCCCTCCTTGTTATTTTAGAAAAATAAAGGCCGTAAAGTGGTAGTTAATTTCTTTCTTAGAAATATTAACATCCTCTACTGATACTGTCTTGATAGATATAATTTGTGGGAAATTAACCCAAATGCTGAGAAGTTTTTTTTTTTCTTCAATAGTCTAGCAGTCAAAATGCATTATTAGTTCCATGGGGAATTTGTATTATTTGTACTTGTGGAGAAACAAGAACCAAAATATCTCCTTAGTGATTTTACCTCATTTAACATATGATATTGATGAAAGACTTAAAAATTTATTTGCCCAAACCAAAATATTTGAAAAAAAAACATTGATGTTTTGGCATTTTAGAAAACAGAAATCATAGATTTCTATTACTTTCATATTTCTTGCTGAATAATAACATTTAAAAATTTGTGTGCATGTGTATGAGGGGGTGGGTGAGTCAGAATAATTAAAAATAGGTAATTTAGAATAGTTTTTAAAATGTTATTATTTTGAGATTAGATCCACTTAGGGGTAGCTTCATTGTTCTTTTACGAGATGTCATCTGAAGCGCCCATCCTGAAGGTTAGAAGCATGTTTATATTATGTGAACCCACCCCTGCTTGGCCACAGCTAACTAGACCAAGGATGGGCAACTGATTCAGAAAGCAGCAACAATAAAGCAAAGCGAGACAGAGCCAATCAAATTCTCTCTCCCAGGAATGTGAAGTTGGGACAATTTCAAAGACTGGGGCAATCATTGGTGGAGACTGGACTTGTAAGTACATATTTCAGGAATCTAAGGCATCTTGTTGGTGGAGTCAGGACAGATTATGTGTAATTAGAGAAGAGGAAACCAGAATGGGGATTAACAGTCTTCCATTTCCTGTTTCTGTCTCAGGAGATCCTTGAATTCTGTGAGGCACACTGGACCTTCCAAAATATTCTCTTTTCTGCTCGAGCTAGTTTCAGAGAGTTTCTGGGTTTTGAAACCAAACTATCCCTGACTAAGTTATAGAACAATAAATTCAAGTGAAAAGCACGCTGAAAAATAAGAAGCCAGCACTGTGTAGGAACAGCTGCAAAAGATTTAGGGGTCATTACAGATGACATAGGTCATGCTCAATGTAGCTAAATCTTCTTTCCTAAACTAGTAGCTTTTCTGCCAGGGAACCAATGAATCTCAAAACCTTAGTGTTAGTTTTACTCTTTTATTTTATTCCTCCTGCTCAAGCAGCCAACAAGCTCTATTGTTTTAATTTATAGATGATGAAACTGAAGCTCAGGGAGGGAAGTCATAGAGCTCAAGGCTAGGATCTAGTTACCAACAAATCCAGGGTTAGATGGCTTAGTTCTAGGACTTGTCCAATACCCCTTCCTATCATCACTTTACTTTTATGGCAATGGTGCTATAACAGAATGAAAGAGAATGAAAAATTTTATATAACAGACACTGAAAAAAATCTATTCCTCTCAAATATAAGCAATTTTGATGCATTCCAGGATCCAGTCGTTGGTCTCCTCTATAAACATTCATTAACTACTAGAGCTGATCCAATCTGATGGTTTTAAATATCTTCTACAGGATCATGACACCAAAATTATATTTCCAGTTCTCATCTTTCCCTCAGACTCCATAGTTTTATTTCCCACGGCTCATTTGACATCACCACCTGGGTGCTTAACAGTTACCTCAAACGTGACAAGTACAAAGCCAAACTCTTGATTTCTATTCCCTGTTCTTCCCCTGTGTTCCCATTTCAGAAAATGGCACCTCTATTCATCAGCTTCTCAGACCCAAACCCTTGGCATTATCCTTGACTTTCTTTCATATTCCACATCCAATCTACAAGCACAGCATGTCAGCTCTGCCCTCAAACTATACTCCAAACCCGACTTCCTTCCCCCATTCTACTACCACTGGAGTCTAAGCCAGCACCGTTGGCTTCTACTGCTCTTATTAAGTCCATTCTCAACACTTCTGCCAGAATAATTTTGACACACACAAAGATGATTCATGCGACTTTTCGGCTTACAGTACTCTAATTATTTCAGATCACATGTAAAAATACATCCAAAATTTTATAAGCCCTGTATAATGGGGCTCTGACTACTTCTCTACTCTGATTTCCTACTCAAAATCTGTCCTATTTTCTTCTGTGAGTTGTGTGTTTTATATTCAGGACTACGATTGAACTTGAGTTAAGCTTTGCACATGGTGTAAACTACAGATTAAAGTTCATATGCACAGCCAGTTTTTTCAGGACAACTTGTTGAAAATACTACTTGTTTCTACACTGGATTGCATTTGTACGTTTGTGAAAAAATCAATTGACAGTATATAGGTAGGTCTGTGGTCTCTATTCTACGTCTTTTATCTATTTGTCTATCCTGGTATGGATACCACACAGTCTTAATTACTGTGTTTCTTATTTTTAATTGAGATATAACTAACATAGAGCATATTATTGTACAATGATTTTATATTTGTACACACTACGAAATGATCACAATAAGCCTAGTTACTATCTGTCACCATTCAAAGTTACATTTCTTTTTCTTGTGACGAGAACTTTTAAGGTTACTCTTAGCAACTTTTAAGTAGGCAGTGCATTATTGACTACAGTCACCATACATTACTATACAGTACATCCCCATGACATTTATTTTATAACTGTAAGTTTGTACCTTTTGACCCCTTCATTCATTTTGCCCACCTCCCAACCTCCTTCCTCCTTTCTTGACAACCACTAGTCTGTTCTCTGTATCTGTTTTGTGATTGTTTTTTTTAAATTTCATATATAATTCTATATATGAATACCATATGATATTTGTCTTTCTTGGACTTACTTCATGTAGAATAATACCCTCAAGTTCCATCAATGTCGTCACAAGTGGCGAGATTTCATTGTGTATGTGTGGTCTTTATTCATTTACGGGCACAGGTTGTTTCCATATCTTGACTATTGTAAATAATACTGAAATAAGCATACGGGTTCATATCTCCTTTTGATTTAATGTTCATTTTCTCTGTATAAATACCTTGAAGTGGAGTTACTGGGTCATATATAAAAAATAGTTATGTTTTTAATTCTTTCAGGAACTTCCATACTGATTTTTATAGTGGCTGCACCAGTTTGCATTCCTGCCAAGAGTTCAACAGTTTCTCTTTCTACACATCCTCACCACCACTTGTTATTTTTTCTTTCTTTTTTTTTTTTTTTTTTTTGATAATAGTCATTTTAACAGGTGTGAGGTAATAGCTCCTTGTGGTTTTGATTTAAATTTTCCTAATGATTAATGATGTTGAACAGCTTTTCATGTGCCTGTTGGCACCTAATTGGATTTTTTATTAGAGTTTTATGAGTTCTTCATATACTTTGAATATTAACTCTTTAAATACATGATTCACAAATATCTTCTCCCATTACATAGATTGCCTTTTCATTTTATTGATGGTTTCCTTCACTGTGCAAAAGCTTTTCAGTTTGATGTGGTGTCATTTTTTAATTTTTGCTTCTGTTGTCTTGACTTTCTAGTCAGATCCAAAAAGTTGTCACCATGACCTATGCCAAAAAGCTGACCATCTATGCTTTCTTCTAGGAATTTTATGGTTGCAGGTTTTAGGTTCAAATCTTAATCAATTTTGAGTTAATTTTTGTTCATGGTATAAGTTGCTTGTTTTATTTCATTCTTTTGTATGTGGCTGTCTAGTTTTTCCAACACCATTTATTGAAGAAATGATACTTTATTGTGTGTTCTTGCCTTCTTTGTCATAAATTAATTGCCCACAAATGAATGGGTTTATTTCTGGGCTATTTGTTCTGTTGATCTACTTGTCTGTTTTTATGTTAATATCATACTGTTTTGATCACTATAGCTTTGTAATATAGTTAGAAACCAGGGAGTGTGATGCCTCCAGCTTTGTTCTTCTTCCTCAAGATTGTTTTGGCTATTTGGGATTTATTAGTGGTTCCATATAAATTTTAGTGTTCTATTTTTGTGAAAAAATGTCATTGGGATTTTGATAGGGATTGCATTGAATCTGTGCCTTGCTTGGGGCAATATGGACATTTTAACAATTGTTCTTCCAATCTGTGAATAAAAACTTTGTTTCCATTTATTTTTGTCTTCAATTCCTTCACTAAAATCTTACAGCTTTTAATGTACAGGTCTTTCACCTACTTGGTCATATTTATTCCTAGATACTTTATTCTTTTTGATGCAATTATATATGGGGGTCTTTTCTTAATTCCTCTTTCTGATAGTTTGTTGGTTTATAAAGATGCAATAGATATTTGTATATTGTTTTTATATCTTCATCTTTACTGAAATCATGTATTTCAACAGTTTTTGGTGCAGTCTCTAGGGTTTTTTTTTTATATATAAAATCATGTTGTTAGCAAATAGTGACAGTTTTTTTTCCTTTACAATTTGGATGATTTTATTTATTTTTCTTCCCTAAATGCTCTGGCTAGGACTTCTAAAACTATGTTGAATAAGAGAGGAGAGTGGGGATCTTTGTCTTGTTCTTGATCTTAGAGGAAAAGCTTTCAGTTTTTCAACATAAAGTATGATGTTAGCTCTGGCCTGTCCTAAATAGCCTTGATTATGTTGAGGTACATTCCCTCTATGCCCACTATATTTAGGGGTTTTAAAATAAGTGAATGCTGAATTTTGTCAAATGTTTTTTTCTGACTCTATTGAGATGATCATATGATTTTTATCCTTCATTTTGTTTATGTGGCATATTACATTGATTGATTTGTGGATGTTGCACCACCCTTGCATGTCTGGAATAAATTTCTTTTGTTCATGGTGTCTGTTCTTTTAAATGTATTGTTGAATTTGACTTAATATCTTATTGAGGATTTTAGCATTCATATTCATCACAATATTGGTTTGTAATTGTCATTTTTGTGGTGTTCTTGTCTGGTTTTGGTAGCCATCTTCTATCCATCTCAATGTGACCTTTCCCCCTTTGTTGTGAGGAAGCAGCTCAGCTAGTTTCAGGGTTTTTTTTGAGGGAACTGTTCCATATGTGGCTGGAGATTTGGTGAGTCTGTGGGAGGAGGTGAGTTTAGGATCTTCCTGTGCCTCCTTCTTGAACCACATCTAGTCTCTTTTTACTAAGTCTTTAACTTCATTCTGTTTTCAGAATAGTTTCATCTCTTCTAGGTCTTTTGTATTTCTATGTTAATTTTAAAATTTGTTGTTAATATCTACAGAACCCTGCAGGGATTTTGATTTGGATTGCATTGAACATACAGACCAATTTAGGGAAAAAGTGACTTAACAATATTGAATTTTCTAGTCCATGAACATGGTACATTTCTTCATTTATTTATGTCTTCTTTAATTTCAGCAATGTTTTGCAGGTTTCAGCATACGAGACTTGCACATTTTTTGATAATTTTTATATTGTGATAAAGAATACTGTTGTTTATATTATACTGAAGAAAATTTGGGCTAAAAATAGTATCACACATCTTTGCATCTTCCATATCCCCCAAACATACACTTGTCACTCTGTTATTACTACATGATTTCATGGTGAAGAATTCCTAAACACAATTCTAACCCAAGTATTTACATAAAAGTAGTTTGGAATTATGGGGGAAAGGGTAGCAGTAGAAGCAGTGGGACTATTAAATAAAAGATTATCTCCTGAAGAAATTTTATGGAGCACTGGGAATTGGGAATATTAGAATTTCTAAGAAAGAAAAGTGTTTGTTTTTATTTAAAATACGTTATTTATATTAATTGTGCCTGTCATTTTACCATTATCAGAAGTTAAAGGGAAGGCTACAAAAGTCTTTTGATCCATCATCGTGGCTTTACTAAAAATGGTCATTAGTTTTTTGTGTTTTTTTTTTTAGTGAATTTCAACCTTATTTCAACCAAAAATAGAATAAATGTCTCTTTTCTGACACTGATAAGATGTCTTGGGGTTCTGGCCAACCACTCTTACTAAAGAACAAGTCAGAGCAATAAAACCAGTTCTCTATGGTGAGGATTGGATAAGATGCTATATTTTCCTATAATATAAATTTTAAAAGATTGGTATTTAAAATAGAAGTCTTTATTATTTTTTTTCTTATAAGATTGGAAAAGAAACCATTTTGTAGTTCATTAGATTTGAGAAGGTTACTTAACACTAGGAAAATCAAGATTATTTTGCTGCTTCTTTTTTAATACGATGACTTTTATTTCCTTCTTATCTCTAGCTTAGAGCTGCCAGTGTAATGGTGAATAACAATAGTGAAAGCAAACATCATTGTCTTGTTCCTGATTTAAAGCTTTAAGTCTTATACTATTGAGTATAGTATTGGTTGTGGGTTATACATAAATGCCCTTTTTCATATTAAGGAAGGTACTTTCTGTTCCTACTTTTCTGACTGGTTTTAGTATAAAAGGGTACTGAATTTGTCAAGTACCTTTTTTGCAGCAGTTAAGATTTTCTTGTAGATTTTTGTCTTCATTCTACTTATGTGATGCATTACACCATATCAATAGTATTTTATACATTGCCAATGAATGAAAGGGAAATTAAGAAAACAATTCCTCTTACAGTAGCATCAAAAATAATAAAATACTTAGGAATAAGTCTAACCAAAGAGGTGAAAGACTTGCCCACTGGAAACTATAAAACACTGCTGAAAGAAATAAAAGATCGATAAAAATGGAGAGACAATTATTGTTCATGACTGGAAGACTTCATATTGTTAAAACATCAATACTCTTGAAAGTGATCTAATGCAATCCCTATCACATTCATGTGTGAGGGGTCTTTAAATCAAAATAATTTTAAAAAAGAAATCTGGAGGACTCATATTTCCTGATTTCAAAGCACTAAAACTACAGTAATCAAAACAGTGTGATATTAGCATGTTAGACACATAGACTAATGGAATATAATTGCAAGTTCAGAAAGAAACCCTCACATATGTGGTCATTAACAAAATTTTTCTTTTTTAAATTTACATCCAAGTTAGTTAGCATATAATGCAACACTGATTTCAGGAGTAGAATCCAGTGATTCATGTCCTACGTATAACACCCAGTGCTCATCCCAACAAGTGTCTTCTTCAATGCCACTTGCTCATTTAGCCATCCCACCACCCACAACCCCTCCAGCAACCCTCAGTTTGTTCTCTATGTTTACGAGTCTCTTATATTTGTTCCTCTCCTTGTTTTTATATTATTTTTGCTTCCCTCCCCCTATGTTCATCTGTTTTGTATCTTGAATTCCACATATGAGTGAACTTATATGATGTTTGTCTTTCTCTGACCAACTGCATAATACCCTCTAGTTCCATCCATGTTGTTGCAAATGGCAAGATTTCATTCGTTGTGATTGCCAAGTATTACTCGGCTATTGTCGATAGTGCTGCTGTATACATTGTGTTTATAGTACGTGTCCCTTCAACACGGCAGACCTTTGTATCCTTTGGATAAATACCTAGTAGTGCAAATGCTGGGTCATAGGGTAGTTCTATTTTTAATTTTTTTTATTTTTGAGACAGAGACAGAGCATGAACGGGAGAGGGGCGGAGAGAGAGGGAGACACAGAATCGGAAGCAGGCTCCAGGCTCTGAGCCATCAGCCCAGAGCCCGACGCGGGGCTCGAACTCACAGACCGCGAGATCGTGACCGAGCTGAAGTTGGACGCTTAACCGACTGAGCCACCCAGGCGCCCCTATTTTTTAATTTTTTGAGGTACCTCCATACTATTTTCCAGAGTGGCTGCACCACTTTGCATTCCCAGCAGCAGTGCAAAAGAGTTAGTTCCCTTTGTCTGCATCCTTGCCAACATCTGTTGTTGTCTGAGTTGTTAATGTTAGCCATTCTGACAGTTGTGAGGTGGTATGTCAGTGTGGTTTCTATTTGTATTTCCCTGATGATGAGTGATGTTGGGCATTTTTTCATGTGTCGGTTGGCCATCTGGATGTCTTCTTTGGAGAAGTGTCTATTCATGTCTTTTGCCCTTTTCTTCGCTGGAGTATTTGTTTTTTTGGGTGTTGAGTTTGACAAGTTCTTTATAGATTTTGGATACCAACCCTTTATCTGATACCTCATTTGCAAATATCTTCTCCCATTCCATTGGTTGTCTTTTAGTTTTGCCAATTGTTTCGTTTGCTGTGTAGAAGCTTTTTATCTTGATGATATATTTGATACATTGATCCCAACAGTTCATTTTTGTTTTTGTTTCCCTTGGATCTGGAGATGTGTTGAGTAGGATGTTGCCATGGCCAAGGTCAAAGAGGTTTTTTGCCTGCTTTCTCCTCAAGGATTTTGATAGCGTCCAGTCTCACATTAAGGTCTTTCATCCATTTTGAGTTTATTTTTGTGTATGGTGTAAGAAAGTGGTTCAAGTTCAATCTTCTTCATGTCGCTGTCCAGTTTTCCCCATATCATTTGCTGAAGAGAATGTCTTTATTCCATTGGATATTCTTTCCTTCTTTGTCAAGGATTGGTTGGCCATACCACCCTTGTGGGTTCATTTCTGGATTCTCTATTCTGTTCCATTGATCTGAGTGTCTGTTTTTGTGCCAGTACCATACTGTCTTGATGATTACAGCTTTGTAATATCTCTTGAAGTCTGGAAATGTGATGCCTCCTGCTTTGATTTTCTTTTTCAAGATTGCTTTGGCTATTTGGGGTCTTTTCTGGTTCCATACAAATTTTAGGGTTGTTTATTCTAGTTCTGTGAAGAATGCTGGTGTTATTTTAATAGGGATTGCATTAAATATGTGGATTGCTTTGGGTAGTATTGACATTTTAACAATATTTTTTCTTCCAATCCATGAGAATGAAATATATTTCCATTTTTTTGAGTGGGTCTTCTTCAATTTCTTTCATAAACTTTCTATAGTTTTCAGTGTATAAATTTTCACCTCTTTGATTAGGTTTATTTCTAGGTATTTTATGTCTTTTGATGCAATTGTAAATGGGATTGATTCCTTAATTTCTCCTTCTGCTGCTTCATTATTGGTGTATGGAAATGCAAAGATTTATGTACATTGATTTTATATCCTGCGACTCTGTTGAATTCATGGATCAGTTATAACAGTTTTTTGGTGGAATCATTTGGGTTTTCCATATAGAGTATCATATCTTCTGCAGACTGAAAGTTTGACTTCTTCCTTGCTGATTAGGATGCCTTTTATACCTTTGTGTTGTCTGATTGCTGAGGCTAGGACCTCCAATACTATGTTGAATAACAGTGGCAAGAGTGGACATCCCTGTCTTGTTCCTGACCTTAGGGGGAAAGCTGTCAGTTTTTCCCCATTGAGGATGATATTAGCGGTGGGTCTCTTGTATATGGCTTTTATGATCTTGAGGTATTATCCTTCTATACCTACTTTCTTGAGGGTTTTTATCAAGAAAGGATGCTTTATTTTATCAAATGATTTCTCTACATCTATTGAAGAGGATCATGTGGTTCTTGTCCTTTCTTTTATTGATGTGATGTGTCACATTGATTGATCTGCAGATATTGAGCCAGCCATGCATCACAGGTATAAATTCCACTTGGTTGTGGTGAATAATTCTTTTAATGTATTGCTGCATCTGGTTGGCTAGTGTCTTGCTGAGAATTTTTGGATCTGTGTTCATCAGGGAAATTGGTCTATAGTTCTCCTTTTTAGTGGGGTCTTTGTCTGGTTTTGGAATCAAGGTAATGCTGGCCTCATAGAATGAGTTTGGAAGTTTCCCTTCCATTTCTATCTTTTTGAACAGCTTCAAAACAACAGGTGTTAACTCTTCTTGGTAGAATTCCCCTGGAAATTCATCTGGCCCTGCACTCTTGTTTTTTGGGAGATTTTTGATTGCTAATTCAATTTCTTTACTGGTTATGGGTCTATTCAAGTTTTACTTCCTGTTTTAGTAGTTTATATGCTTCTAGAAATTTGTCCATTTTTTCCAGATTGCCCAATTTATTAGCAAATAATTACTCATAATATTCTCTTATTTGTATTTCTGCAGTGTTGTTTGTGATCTCTCCTCTTTCATAGAACCAGCTCCTGGTTTCATTGATCTATTCCTTTTTGTTTTGTTTTAATTTTGATAGTATTGATTTTCTCTCCAATCTTTATTATTTCCTGCTTCTGCTAGTTCTGGGTTTTATTTGCTCTTCTTTTTTCAGCTCTTTAAGGTGTAAAGTGTAAGGTGTAAAGGTGTGTATCTGAGACCTTTCTTCCTTCTTTAGCTTCCTAAGGAAGGTGGCCTGGATTGGTATATACTTTCCTCCTATGACCACCTTTGTTACATCCCAGAGGTTTTGGGCTGTTGTTTTATCATTTTCATTGGCTTCCATGTTTTTTTTTAAATTTCCTCTTTAACTTCTTGGTTAACTCATTTATTATGTAGTAGGCTGTTCTTTAGTCTCCAAGTATTTGTTGTCTTTCCAAATTTTTTCTTGTGGTTGATTTCGAACTTCATAGTGTTGTGGCCTGAAAATATGCACGGTATGATCTTGATCTTTTTGCACTTGTTGAGGGCTGATTTGTACAGTATGTGTTCTATTCTGGAGAATGTTTCATGTGTACTCGAGAAGAATGTGTATTCCACTGCTTTAGGATAAAATGTTCTGAATATATCTGTTAGTCCGTCTGGTCCAGTATGTCATTCAACGCCGTTGTTTCCTTGTTGATTTTCTGTTTAGATGATCTGTTCATTGTTGTAAGTGGGGTGTTTGAAGTTCCCTATTATTATGGTATCATTGTCAATGAGTTTCTTTATGTTTGTGATTCATTTATATATTTAGGTGCTCCACGTTGGGGGCATAAATGTTTACAATTGTTAGATCTTCTTGGGCAGACCCCTTAATTATAATACAATGCCCTTCTTTCTGTATCCAAGAATAAGAAAAAAATAGATGGACCAGTGAACAGAGTGAAATGTGATTGAAATTATACCCAGTTTCCCCTAGAAGTCAAACTATGAAGCAGTTTATCGTCCATAAACTAAACAGGTGGAGAGATTTGTGATGGTCCTCTAGGGCTTGGTTGTCACAGTTGGACGGGGCTTTGTGTAGCAGCTCCATTCTCCACTAGATGGTGCTGCTTAGCTTACTGAGGTGTATCAGTGTGGCACGAGAACACATGTATCTGCATGTGTGGGAGATGTAAAAATGGCATCACCCAGCTTCCCAGTCTCTAGCATCAGAACTCTGTGCTTTTGTCAACTGGCAATCAATCGCCTCTCCTTTGTCTCCAGCTTCTGTCTACTTTCTGCTTCTACATTGTCCGCAACTGAGCCATCAGCCTGCCAGGCAGTACCTCCCTCCCAAATTTTATCTCAGATGGGGCTGTGTTCCAAATCTCTCACTTCTGAGGGTCCTGAGTCTTAAACCCACTCTGACCCTCTGGGGGAGGGTCTCACGAAGCAATAGCCAGGTGCCAACCTGCTCCCAGGAAAGCTCATATGACCAAGCTGCTGCAGGGCCCTAGAGACTATGGCTGGGTGCCAGCCCACTCCAGAAAAATATCACGCAATTATGGAGCAGTAGCAGTGGTTCAGGGACTCTGGTAAATCAAAACACACATCTGGTGCCAGGCTTCAATGCACCCTAGTGTCCTTGTTCCAGTACCCACAAACATGTTTGTAATCTGGGGTCTGCTGGGACCTTTGCCTAGGGGAAAGGCCTCTACCAAATGTCCTGCCAGCAGAGGAACCCCCTCTTCCCCTATGGCCCAAGGACCCCTTGGACCTTGCTGTCTGCTCCTGGGGATTCACCCTTCCCACCAGAGCACCACCAGGTATTGAGCTGTGGAGTTTCTGACTCTGTGCTTCCCTGTTTATAGAGTTCTAATGGTATAAACCCTCTGCTTTCTCCTTTCTCCCTTTCTTATTTAGTTCCTTGTGGATGTATCCACTCTTTCTCTCCAGCTGGTTTTGGGGGGAATGCTTTTCTTGTACCCTCCCCCATGTCTCCATCCTCTCTCTGCAAACAAAAACAGCTCCCTACCCTCTGTGGCTTCTTTCTCACCCAGCTCACCTCTCTGTGCCACATACCTGCTGACTTCTATGGTTCAAGTTATGCAGATTATTGTGTTAGTCCTCAGATAAATTTTGTAGCTATGCAAAATGGTTTGGTGCAGATCTATCTGTATTTTAGGGATGAGAGAAGCAGAGACTTCCATGCTGCTCCACCATCTAGGCCCCCTTCTCTCTATGGTCATTTAAATTTTGACAAACGTGATAAGCCCTTTCAATTGGTCAAGAATAGCATATTCAACAGATGGTGCTGAGGAAACTGGATTTCCCCATGCAAAAGGATGATGTTGGACCCCTACCACAGACCATAGCAAAATTAACTTAAATCAATTATCTAAATCTAAGAGCTAAAACTATAAAGGTGTTAGGGGTAAATTTTCATGATCTTGAATTTGACAATGGATTCTTAAATTTGACATAAAAAACACTGGCAACACCAAAATAATAGATATATTGCATTTATCAAAATTAAAAAGTTTTGTGCATCAGAGGACATTATCAAGAAAATGAAAACACAACTGAAATGAGAGAAAATATCACAAATCATCTATTTGATAAGGTTTAATAACTAGAATATATTAAAAAAACTCAACTACAACTCAACAAAAAAAACAAACAGTGAAATTTAAAAGTAGACCAAGGACTTGAATAGATATTTCTATATAGATTATATACAAATGGTCAATAGGTACATCAAAATCACTAGTTTTAGGGAAATTCAAATCAGAAGTATAGTGAAATACCACTTCGCTCCTACTAGAATGACAGTAATTTCTAAGAGAAAAAAAAATGAATGTTGCCAGTTATGTTGAAACAAGGGAATCTTTGTGCATTGCTGTTAGGCATGTAAAATGGTGCAACCACTGTTAAAAAAAAAAAAAAAAAAGTTTGGTGTTTCTTCCAAAAGCTAAACATGGAATTACCATATAATCATATATAAGAAATTCTACTCATAGGTGTATATCACAAAGAATTAAAAATAGGGACTCTAAGACATAATTGTATGTCTAGTGTTCATTTGGAGTACTATTCAGAATAGCCCCAAAGGGGAAACTATCCGTGTTCATCAACAGATTAATGGATAAGCAAAATCTGCTATATGTATATACAGCTATAAGAAGGAATGAAGTTTGACATGTGCTATAACATGGTTGAATTTTAAAAACATTACTGTCAATGAAATAAATAAGATACAAAAAGACAAATATTGTATGATTCTGCTTATATGATATATTTAGAATAGGCAGAGACCAAAAGTATTTTAGAGGTTACCAGAGGATGGAATGAGTAGAGAATGAGGAATCATTTCTAAGTGGTTACAGAGTTCTTTTGGGAGCAACAAAAATATTTGGAAATACTGTTAATGGTGGTATAACATGGAATTAATGCCATTGAACAACATTTTTAAATGGTTACAATGGCAGATTTTGTATTACATGTACTTTACCTCAATAAAAAAATAATTTCCCTGATACCCTATTTTTTAAAAATAATTAAAGTTTTCTTTGTGAGATAACTTTTATGCTAAGCTGATCAACCTTGGTGAATTTACACAGATCATCCTTGGTGAATTTATGTTTGACCTGGAATTGTATATGAATCTAATTCTTTTCTGTTAAGTACTATATAAAGAAGATCATTATTAATCACTCTTATTAAGGGGTGATATTAATTATAAAGGCAAAACTTTGTGATTATTTAAAATTAGCACTGTTTTAAAAGTATAAAAGTGTTAGTTTATAGAAATGAGAGATTGAGAGCTTACTGCTAAGGCAGAATAGGGACATTCACAATGTGATACAAATTATAAATGGGGTATCTTTTACAAAAAGAAATAACCTTTCAGTAACTGTATGTGAATATAATATTTAGAGAAAAGTGATTAATTCATTTTATTGGTGCTGTACTAACACCACAGTGTGTAGTGAATTCTTTTTGAACCTCAACTTCACGTTTCCCAATACATTGTATTTTGCATTGTTTGCCTGAGTAGCTTGACCTTGAGAAGATGAAGCAAAATTCAGAAGTGATTATTTATTCCTGTTTGTGATTAATTTTAGTCTTATTCATGGAAATAGCATACAGGATCTACTCAGTCTTTAAAGTTTTCAAGGACTTGTCACCTTTCATGCAAGTAAACTTTATTAGGTTCTAAATACTACACTACAAAATGGTGTATTTTTGTGTACACAGAATAAAATAGGGAGAATTAAAATTTTTTAAGTCTATTTGAGAGTGTTGTGTGTGAGCAGGGGATGGGCAAAAAGAATCCCAAGCTCCATGTTGTCAGCATTGGGCTGTCAGCCAACGCAGGGCTTGATGTCACGACCCATGATCATGACTAAGCTGAAATCAAGAGTCCCATACTTAAATGACTGAGGCATCTCATAAATAGGAAGAATATTTTAAGATTGGATTTAAAGAAAAGAAACACAAATTTTAAAAATTACAAGTACATAATATGTGAATCTACATTGAAAATAACCAAACATCATGCCCTTCTACTTTATTTTTTAAGTTTATTTACTTATTTTTTAGTAATCTCTATACCCAATGTGGAGCTTGACCTCATACCCCCAAGATCACATCATGTGCTCCTCCCACAGAGCCAGTCAGGTGCCCCAACACCTTGCCCTTTTAGAAATGCAAGTGTAACAACGCAACTTGCTGTTAGGGGATCTCTGTCTGAATCTGGGGTCTGGCTCATTACCCTGGGAAAGTCATTTAACCTCTTATTGTTGTCAAGTATACCATGGATATAACAAAAACCGTCCTTCCCACCTACTGGATTGCAAAATTATGTGCTATTTGTGAACATGTTTTGTGAGGGGCAAGCTTGAACTATTCCCGTATGTTTGAAACATTCCAGTAGCCAGACTCATGTTACCTTTTTAGTATCTATGTCAAATAGTGGAAAACGCATCAAACTCAGATACATTAAAGATGGAAATAATATTTTTGTTAGTGGTATGCCAGCTACGCTTGGGTAAGAACAGCTATAAATTCTTTCCTTCTAAGTGTAATTATTTAAAAGACAGTTATCATCTACCCTTTTAGAACCCTTCACAGGTGAGCAAACGGAGGCTAATTCAAGTTTTTCCAAGTGTAAATAAGTGATAGCAAAACTAGCCCTAAAACTCAAGTTGTTAAAAAAACCAAACAACTCAGGTTAGACACTGTTATTTCCCAAAGCTTAAACTAGGAGATGGCCAAAAACCTGAGTTGAAAGGGGGAATTGCAAGAGAGAACATTTGCTAATATTTTGTTTTTTCCCAGAAGAATCACCGACTGCAGATAAGCAATGGTCTCATTTTTAAGAATCTGAGAATAATCTTAAATTTAAATAGATAAAACTTTCAATGGCAAATTCTTGACACTATAATGAAGAGTATTTCTCTTAATAAGAAAGTAAGCTAAAAGCAAAAAGTTTAAAAATATACAGAAGTGTCTGTCAAAATATGAAACAAAGATGGAAAGATGCCAAAATTAAATATCCAATAATAAGAGATATTTTATATTCAAAACTGCAATTTTTCTAACTGGTTAATTTAATTTGTATATATGTAAGCATTTGTGTGTGTGTGTGTGTATACACACATAGATTGTATATATTTGATTTAAATAAATGGATTACAACTGTCTTATCAAATTTGCATAATTTCAGCCAAAATTTCAGTTCTATAGATACTTGATGATTGTTTGAGAGCCTTTATCATGAGGCTTTCATGTGATCAGACTTGAGGTTGAAGCTAATTCACTCACTAGAAATACCAGAACCAGCACCATCATGATTACTCCTTCCAACAATAAAAGCAACTGAATAGATATTTTTCCAAAGAAGACATGTAAATGACCAGCAGACATGTGAAATGACACTCAACATCACGAATCATCAGGGAAATGCAAAACAAAAGCATAGTGAGACATCACCTCATATGTCTCAGAATGGCTATCATCAAAAAGACAAGAGGTAACAAGTGTTGGTAAGAATGTGGAGGAAAGGGTACCCTGTGCACTGTGGGTGGGACTGTAAATAATACAACCACTAGGGAAAACAGTATTGGGAGTTCCTCAAAAAAATTTACAAATAGAATTACCATACGGTCCAGCAATCCTACTTCTGGGCAAATATCCAAAGAAAATGAAAACAGGATCTCAAAGAGGTTTCTGTCCTCTCATGTTTATCGCAGCATTATTTACAGTGTCAAGATATAGAAATAACTTGTGTATCTATACACAGGTAAAAGGATAAAAAGGATGTACCCACACACTCACACACACACAGAATGGAATATTATTTAGCCATGAGAAAGAAGGACATCCTGCCATATGCAATAATATAGATGGACTATGAGGGCATTATGTGGAGATAAGCCAAAGAAAAAGAAAGTCAAATTCATAAAATAGAGAGTAGGAAAGTGTTTGCCAGGAGTTGGTGGTGGGGGAAAGAGACACTGGTAAAAGGGTACAAACTTCAGCCTTAAATCTGGGGATCTAATGTGCTACGTGGTAACTATAATTGATAACACTGTATTATATAATTGACATTTGAGTAGAACTCAAATGTTCTCACCAAAAATAAATAAATGTGGTGATAGATGTGTTAATCAACTGGATTGGAGGAATCTTTCACAGTATATACATATATCAAAACGTCACTATGTACAGTTTAAATATTTTAAAGTTTTATCAATTATACCATAATAAAGCTGAGAAAACATTAAACACAATAAGCTGAAAAGAGATGATGACTGATAATTACTTAAGAGTAATAATCTTTGCTATAACTTGAGTACATTGTATGTATCTAAATAAAGAAACTAAAAGAAAGTCCCAAACTCTATCTGGGAAGCAGTTGTGTTAATTTTCTTAAGGAGAAAAACAATGCTTTCAAAGCATTAAAGTACGGAAGCAACTTACCTCAGAACTAAGAATTTAGGCTATTTGTAATAAAACTTGTGCAGATTTCTAAAAATGTTTTATTCATTTTCCTTTTAATGATTACATATGTTTGGAGGAATATTGTATGCGCTGTCAGAAAGGTGAGACTTCTTCCTGCAGGCTTGAGTTGGTGCTGACTGATATACAACATGTTTATACATATTCCTGATCAGTTTCTGCAATCCTATATAAAAACTTAAATAATTGATGTGTTGTTGACATGGTATATATTTATATATATAATAGTTTCACATTTAAAATAACTTACTCATTTAAAATAAATATTCAGCACATTTTTTCAGGAAAAAGCTGAACCAGTTGTCTGCATTATATGTTAATGTACCTGAGGAAATACCAGTTGGACTCATTGCACAAATAGGTACCCTTAAAAAAAATTCTGTTATCATTCCAATTTTACAGCAAAGGAAATGATTTTTACGTTGGCAACTTCTCTCATGGTTTTTTTGGGGGGCGATAAAAGCCTAAAGATCACAACTGTTCACTAATGCCGTTATTCTATAAACAACGCTCCCAGTCACCCTCCTACCACATCTCTTTGCCAGAAGAAACAAACGCGGGTTGCTTTCATGTAGCCAACAGTGCATTTTGACAAGGAGGCAAAACGATACAAAGCCAACAAATACCAGAAGAATAACGCAAGGAATCTCACCTCAAACTGAGAGCACACAGTCAAGCAGTGGCGACTGGGAAGCTGATCCTACTCTTGATTTCGATAATCTACCTCAAGTTTCAAAGCAGAACTAAACAAATATTCTTTCTTTTCCATAAACTAACATTATGAACAAGTTACACAGATGACTATCAACCATAATACGTATTTGGAGTTTTGACACTTCTTCTTCTTGTTTTTCTTTTCTAAACTGTGGAATTCTGCTTTTGTGTATGGGGATTATTGGCAAACCGCTTCTCCGTACTGCAGGAAGTTAAACAACCATGGTATTAATTATAATTATAAAAATAGAACGGCAAAACCTTCTTATGGCGCTTGCTAAATTTCAGGTATTGTGCTAAATTGTTGCACATTTAATATCCTTTCTGATTTCCCTAACGACCCAAAGAAGTATTGTAATGATGAGGAGATTGTGACCAAAGTAAAATAAGTTGTCTCATAACACACAGCCAATAAATGGAATCATTTTTTTCCCCAAACTCAGACACACCTGATGTGGAAGGCAGTCCTTCATTATCATGCTCCCCTGTCTAACAATAGAAACAAATGACAGCTTTGTCACTTGAGGGCTCTGAGAAAGGTCTATTTTTGCACTAAATGTTAGAGGACAAAATATTTTCTGTTTTACTTATATATTCATAAAAGTCTGTAAACTGCCCTATACTGCTTTAGATTACCTAATTTGGGTTATTTTTTTGGGGGGGGGGGAGGTTAAGTGTGGTATCTCCATGATGCTAAACAAAACCACTCTACAGGGAAGTAATCAATGAATTAACTTAAGCTATGGAACACTTACTATCTGCTCATGAATTTCAGATATGAAAATAGCCCTTTTGGACACCAAGTTAGAGATCCTGCAGTCTCTTCAGATGGGAGAAAATGGACATGATCAGAGGTTGAAAAATAGTCTATGAGAGAAAGTTAAAAATGGAGGGGTATACAAAATTAAAGACAAATTTGTTACTGCCAAGGCCTGAGCTTACAAATAATTATTTCAAGGTGAATAGAGCAAGAGATTTATATAGTGATATTACAATAAGAACGTAGATATTACACAAAAGCACAAAACCTCCTCAGTTGTAAAGGGAATTGGGCTCTGAAAGGAGTTTAAATTTCCAATATGGAGATTTTAAAAAATTAAAAAGTTACAGAATCCTCTCTGCTGAATGGTTTAATTGCTTTTGGCAATGAACTAGGCCATATCACTTGAGGTTGCTGAGTTTATGTTTTGAGATCTGATTATTCATAATTATAGCATGGCCATATTAGTGGTACATTATCGATGTACTAAAATCAGCATCATTTTCATAAAGCATTTAACTCCTGATTCCAATAAATTTAGACATACTTTCCTGAGTGCCACTTACTAGTGTAGAATATTTTTTAATTTTCTTAATAAATATTACCCTATTGAGGAAGGCGCTTTTAAAAATAGTTTCTAGCTAAGTAACACTTATGACAGCATTCCCTTTTCCATTTTTCAAAGTTACTTAAAATTTGGGGGAATGTGTTCAGCAGTTAGAATATTCCAACCCACATTCCATGAAATGCTTTGCCAATGTCAGTCCTTGGCTTCAGGCACCAAATACCTCAGTAAAAATGCTGTGTGCCACTTGCCATGTGGACACACGAAAGTTTCTGAGCTGCGTTTGTTTGGCTAGATCCCAAATACTCTGAAATGGTCAGGAGCAATATTTAACCAAAGACAAGTGTGTTGAAAGCCATTATTTTTAAGGAAGATTGGAAGGCTAGGTTATATACATAGAATATACGGGTAGAATGAAAAAAAAAGAAGTATAGGTAGTATGTGTACGTGTGTGTGTGTGTAAATAGATTTTAATCATAATTCTGGCAGATGATCCTATACAAGAGATATTTCTCTTTCTTTTGTCAAGACATCTGAAGTCAATAATTGGAAATAGTTTTGTAAATGACCTTACATTCTTGCTAACAACTTTTTACATTTATAACAATATGGAGATTGGAAAGTCATCATTTAACAGAATTAGAACTGTTAAAGAATAGTAAAAATATTATTTGAGTGTTGGAGAATTTGACATTTCTCTACACCCCCCATGAAAAACAAACAAGCACACAAGCAAATAAAAAAAACCTAAGGTACTATGGAGAATTGAGAATATCAGAAGTTAAACCCATGTTCTGCTATCAACTACTTTTGTATCATTGAGGAAGTTATTAAATTGCTTAGGACTCTTTATCTGTATATTGAGGGGAAATGGACATTCCAGATCCTAAGGCCCTTCACCACTTAAATCTGTATCATTCTTTGGCTCTATTTCTTTTCTGTACTTTCATCTTTCTCCATAAAGAGGGAACAATTTCCCTGGAAGGTTGATTATTCCAATTGCATGAGATTCCTTAATGGCAAGTCATGCTCAAGATTTAGAAATGCTTTAGGCATATGTGATGGTGATCATTGGGACACAACTTTCACCTTCTACAAATTGCGATTACAGCTCGTAGCTCACAAACAGACATCCCATGTGTCGTGTAGTTAAGGGAAGGCTTAAGCAAAATGACTAAAGGACAGGCTGGTGTTCGGTTCTTCCTAGATGACTTTCCTATCTTCATGTATGTGTACTGGAAGAGTGACAGTGGTATGCCTGTTTTGGGCTTTCGGATGAGGATTTATAATGTAAATTTCCCAGTGACTACCAGTGATCACAATACCAGTAGTTATACATAGCCTTTCCTTTAAACATGTCATAACAGAATACTTGGCTTAAGGTAAACAGTTCTGTGATTTTTTACCTTGTGGGAAAGGGAGTAAGAGTGATTATCTTCTTTCGGATAGTAAAGATTTGAAGATCCAGAGCTGTTATATTCTGGAATGGGAATTGGCTGGGTAAGAACTAGCCAACCTATCATGGCAGAAAATTATTAATATCTAACAGTATGATATAATGAGATGGAAAATTTGAACCAGAGCAGATATTCTGTCATCTGCATTTTTATTCAACTTCTTCTCTCTTCCCTGACAGCATAAATTGTTTGAATGCATACTTATGTATAATGGCAGAAAAGTGAAATGGCAAAGAGAAAGGAGAAAAGCAATCGACATGCATTTAGGAAATAAAGGGGTATGGAGGGGGCAAAATGTTTCCTTTATTGGAATGACTACATGGTAGTCATCAATGCAAACAACCAAACCTAGACATTTTTATAGGATCCAACAATTAGATCAAAACAACTGTAAAATGGAAACCCATTGAAAAGACTCCTCTGAAACTTGTCATGCATCAGTATCTATTAACCCTCATCCCTTACCAAAGGGGTTTTTGTTTCACTGAAAGCAAGACTTATTATCAGACTTGCATTTTTTCTAAGTATTCAGATTGCTAGGGAAAGAGGAATCCTTTCTAAAGATCTTTCTAATTTGTTTGTTTCTGTTTTTAATGCAATCTTTCTTAGAGCCAAAGTGCAGAAAAGGTGAAGAATCTAGCCTATTACATATCTGAGGAATGCAGTTCATTTAGAACAATTAATAGGTACAAATCATAAAGCTACTTTAGAGTTTTCTTGTGGCAATGTGTGTTTGTAATTAATGTGAATTTAATTTTTGAATGTTTGTCTTTTGGTTTGTTTAATGTACTGAATATAAATTTAAAAATTTTCAGTGCCTTGAAGAAGAAAGTGAGGTTTTACTTTGTAAAGGTTAAAAATTGTAGCTAGGAAATTGTTCTTCATATCTAGCATGAAATTTAAAGATTAAATTAAAAACATATGAAAATCCCACAAACAAATGAGATAATATTCCTGTCTGAATGCCTTGAAATTTTATATACTGAGAAGTCAATTTGCTTGAATTACAGTGAAGGTATCATCACATAAAGCAAACTGAGTAATATTCCCCTTTTGAATACTCTAAAAATCCTCAATATGAAGAATATTTAATTTTCCAGCAAGGAAAAAAAAACATATAAATGATTCACTAGCTGTTTCAAACTTGGAAAGTAAAAAGGCATTGCATGCTTTCTGCCTGCATCAATTTAGTATAAATTATGAAAAGAGCAGAGAGAGTGCCTGCCTTGCTGACTGACTGTGGCGTCCTGCAAACTGCTGAGCAGCTTTCATAGTGTTGTGCTCGACCGAGAGCTGGAAACAAACATCCATCAACTATGTCTGATAACGGAATTTGGGCCAGAACACTACACTTAGGTCTTAGATATCCAGGTATCCAATGGGGAGACACCTCCTCCTCAACACTGTCGTGCCTTGTTCTCTTTGGCTCATGCCCATTGTAAGAGACCTACAGCAATGTGGCTTGTTGATGCTGTGTGGTAGGCCGGGGCTTGAGGATAAAGGCTTAGGGAGAAAAGAAGTGAGGAACGGAGAGGGAAGGAGTTAATATTCACTATGTGTTCCATAATCTAGACTGTCTCTAATCTATCATATGAAGGTCCAGGCACTTCATAGGTGATTTGCAATTTTTTGGTTCCAAGTCAGTTGAAACTTCAAAACGTTTTCATATCATTGAAAATTGAGGTTGGTTTCATTTTCGCCTACCTTTCAGAGGTGGAAGTGTTGAGCTTAACAGCATAAATAGCTCATGTAAAGTTCTACCATTAGTGAGTGGCAGAACATGATTCAAGGTCAGATTTGTTTGATTCCCCAAACTATCTTCTTTCAGTACCTTCTAAGAAAGGCGAACTATTTCTGTAAGAAACACGGGGAAAAGGTAACAGTTGAAAAGATGCATCATCATGCAGTTATTGACCTGGAGGGCTCCTTAATGGTTATGTAATCAAATCTCCTTGTTTTGAAGATGAGGAAATAAATCAAGAAACAGGTGAATGGGAATTAAGTCAAAAGTATAACAGGGGACATGTTCATATTTTAAATGTCCGTAAATTCTACAGAAGGTTGCAATTTTTTGTTGAGTCCTATGTTTACATTTTAGAAAAAAGGTTTTGCATTTAATGGGTAATTGATATTCATCATCATGATTTTGATATTTTGATCCCCTAAGCAGAAACTAAGAAAGCTGTGGAAAAGTGCTCTCTCATCACTGTAAAAAGAAATGCAGTCTTTAGGATACCATTCTTCGAAATGTCTTTATTTTCATCTACATGTGGTCAGTTTTTGTTAAGGTTTCATGTATGCTTTAAGAAGTGAACATCCTATACTTGTGGATTTCAGGCTTCCATATTTATATTTGATCATTTGTTGTTGTTTTACTTCACATCCTATCCTTGTTGATTTTTTTTCTACATGTACTACTATTATCTGAGATATAAATATTGATATATTGCTATTTTTCCTAGGAATTCCTGAGTTTTAAATAACATTCATTTATGATTTTAGGTATACATGTTCAAAACTGTTACATGCTCTCAGTATCTTCCTCCTTTATCTCATTATGGGATGGCTCTCTTTTCCTTTCTAGGATTTTATATTTAAATTTAATATCAAAATACAAATTTATTCTTTATACTAGTCAGCACTAGGTCTATACTGTCAGTATAAGACCTCACATCATTCTTTACATCTGGAAAGTCTTCATTCTCACTTCATATTTTATTTTTTTCCTACCATTCTACTTTTTTATTCCCTATTAGAAGTATTATAATGGTTCTACTCTGTTTCCTGTGTTTAATTTTTTTCATTTAAAAAAGACATTAAGGGCACTGGGTGGCTCATTCAGTTAAGTGTCTGACTTTGGCTCAGGTCATGATCTCATGGTCTGTGGGTTCGAGCCCCATGTTGGGCTCTGTGCTGACAGCTGGAAGCCTGGAACCTGCTTCAGATTCTGTGTCTCTCTCTCAAAAAAAATTTAAAAAAATGTTTGTAAATGACATTAAAATTATTTAGAAATAAAATTTTACTTTATTTAAAAAATTTGCTCTATCCTAACAGAATTCCTCATGTATTATTTCATAAATTACCATTTTCCCTTAGGAAAATTTAATTGTATGTATTTAATTTTTTTTCACTTAAGTTTTTTTTTTTAATTTCCTGTTTTCTGGGATTTTTTTGTCCACTTCCTCTTGGTTCATACGTGTCTGTTTTCTTTCATAATTTATCATTCTTTTTATATATTATAGTCTTGGAGCATAACTTTGGTAAAGACTGTTTCTGATTATTTTCTTCCATGTTGGCAGTGAATTCATTTTTCAGCTGGTGATTTTGTTGGTCATTTGTCTTTTAGTTTGTCTTGTACCAGTAGGAGTGTGCATTTCAGGAACTTACCTTCCCTCTGCTTCAAGTCTGATGGTAAGTTTTACCTTGTTTACTGAGGGCTCCTTCCCTTGCATGAAGTTAGTAAAAGAGATTAATTTGGACCAAGTTCAGTCCAGGTGGCTTTTTATATTTTCTTCAGGTATATGTACCTGTGTATAAGCTGGAGTTTCAGTCTACAGGGCAGTTGTCTTCAGGCTCCTTCCAGGAACAGGGAGGTCCTTTGGCTGCCCACACCCCCATGCCCTTGTCTGGCCGGGATCCTTCACTGTGAGTGTGGTCCTCATTACCCCACAAGTAACTCTTCCTGCTTTTGGATATGGATAGTAGTGGCTTGAACTTAATGTCATGGTTCTCACCACTCTGGGTTTTTCTTCCTTTCCTGTTCCATAGAGCGTTACTTTGTTTTTTTGAGTGTGGCTACATCTGGTATTTATTATTTAATTATTTTATAATTTTTGTGCCATGTTTGTGGCAGGTGTAGAAGTTCAAAGCATGCGTTCAAAACACTGTTTTACCAGAAGAGTTTACCAAAAGTTTCCTGAACATTCTTTATACAACTGTCAATATTTGATTTCTACCAATCAGATAAAATTTATCCCTGCTCTGTTTAAACACTTCCACTGTCTTTCTCAGCTCAAGATGTGTCAGTTTCCTTAGGGAGGCATTTAAGTTTTCTAATATTCCTAATCAAGACCAAATCTGTCCAATCACCTATTGTATCTGACAAATTTAGCCACAATTTAACCACATTATCCAACCATGTCCATTGATCAAAATCATATATATCTATTTTCATTCCAAAATACCTCATCTGAATAATTAATAATAATAATAATAATAATAATAATAAAAACCTTGCAAGGCCACTGGAATTAAATTATGTCCATGGCGTAATTGAGCACATTCTATATCCTGCCTTTTATTTTTATTAAAATATAAAATATTATATTTCTTTTCATCATGGCATCATAATTTCACATCGTAGAAGACATCATGGCTTATTTGTATAAATAGTTTTTATAATTATTATATATCAATTGGCCAGATTAATTGGCATTTGGAATTAATCGTACCAATTTCCAATCCATACTGAAATTCAGTATTACAATATCTATCATTGAGGAGCATTTACTATCCATATTTTAAAGAGGGTTGATTTTTGAGTAATTAAGACCTAGGAAGTACATATAATAATAGCAATGGAAGCTCATACTTATATACAATCTGACATGTGAGGAGTCCTATATAACTATTAACATATGATAACTCAATCCATACAACGCTGAAAGGCAGGTACTATTAGTATCCTTATCTTACTTTTTTAATGTTTTATTTATTCTTGAGAGAGACAGAGTGAGTGGGGAGGGACAGAGAGAGAGGTAGACACAGAATATGAAACAGGCTCCCGGGTCTGAGTTGTCAGCACAGAGCCTGATCCTGGGCTCAAACTCAAACCACAAGATCATGACCTGAGCCAAAGTCTGACACTTGACTGAGCCACTCAGGTGCCCCAGTATCCTTATTTTCTAGATGAAGAAACTGAGGCATGGAGAATGGCAGTGCACAGAGAAGTATTATCTGAAGTTACTTAGTTACTAAATTGCAGGCTGGGATTTGCACAGAGGCAGTTTGTCTCCTGGGTCCATGCTTGTAACCACCATATTTTACCACCTCTCAATACACATATGTCACCTCTTAATGGACTAAACAAATAAATGATGGAAAGAGTATTTCATCTGGCTTTCAGCAAACAAACCAAACTGCTACATGATAGATTCCTAGACTAATTATATATTCCATGGAGAATTGCAGTTAATGGTTTTACCCTGCCATGATTTCAACTCCACAGATGGAACATGAACTCATTTCTTTCTTTTATGAATGTTTGTGGTTTCCTGACTATAGAAGATGAGTTTTTTCAGGGGAAATTTGGGGAAAGCGATATTGAAAATGAGTTAATGGTTCCCACTGCTCCATACCCCATTGTATAACTATAGACAAATAATGAAAAAGTTTTATTTTGTGGATATTCACTTCACATGTTTACAGATTAAGAAGAGAATCAGGCATCACATATCTAAATGATTTAATAAGGTCTAAAATAATTTCTATTACACATTTAATATTTAGATAATTGTTTTGGGCTTGTAGCCTGCAAGAACATATGCTCCTAGAGAGGGAGAAACTCTTGCAACACTAAGTTACTCGACACATCTTGAGAGTATAGGGTGAGTTTTTCATGTTTTAGTTCAACTTGTAAAAAGCATCATCATCTGTTGATCCATTGCTGAAGAAAAATAAAAGTAATCCACAGCTACCTTCTAAATTGAGTGGCTAGGAGAATAACAATGGCTTGGCATTTGCTAAATGTTTTCAGAGTAAACTACACAGGAATATGGCATTTACCCTTGTCTTAGTATTGATGGAAAGATTACAAAAAGAATGTCACAGATGAAGTGACCTTTTAGATAGACTGGTACTATCAACCCATTCATTAATATTGGGGAAAACATGAGACTTATGAATGTAATGTGAGTTTAATAATTAGTCACGCTTTCTTTTGTAATTTTGATCATGGCTACATTTACCACTCTAGTGGCAGAATAACTTTCTTCATAAACTTTAGCCAAATCACTACATAATAATTATTAAGAATCTGGGAGCAGAACATATCCATTAATTATAATTATAACAGAGATGATTTATTTATTCAAAATTAGGATGATATTAGTTCCATCTCTAAGTGTAAACGAACCTATTTATTTGATTTTCTTTTGAGTGCAGGGTACTCACTGTTATTAAACTGGCCAAATATCTGAAACCAAATTGTCAATAATTCTTTGCTGTTGAAATAGCTGATGTTTTCCATGAAACATTTCTGTTCATTACTTTACTGTAAGAGGCGATGTTTTTGAAGATCAGATTTTAACTACTAAAGGGAATGATCTTTTCCCCTTACAATTAAAGAGAAGTAAAATATGTTCCTAGTACATTTTCTTCTTAGAATTTTTCCCTATACATTTTTTCTAAGCTGACTTCTGAGTTTACTTTTCTCTTTGAAGAGCCCAAGGGCATAGACTCTTTTCCCTTTATTTTCTCCTAAGATGTCATATGATATCATCATTAATCTCAACAGGAAAATAGACATTGGGGACAAACCGCTAAATTGGGAAGACTAAATTTGGAAAAAATATATTACTAAATGTTGATGGAGTTTGGCCCTTTATTTGGGAAGAGGATGGTCATTAAATCGTCTGGCCCCTCACTTTTGGTACCTAACCTCACAGAAGTTTAGATCTTGGAGCTTGAACAATCAAATCTAGGTTATTTAAAATGAAGAGTTCCAAAATAGGAGATTTCCAGACTAGTGAATCATATATCACTGTGACAATTCCCTGATCAACATAGGGAAGGTTGCCCATAGGACATTTTTCCCCCAACATCAACAAACATTTCATCAAATCAATCTATATATGTGACCTCCTGTATGCAATAAAAGTTCTAAGCAGTTTAGTAAGGGAAACAGATAATATTGTATCATCAGTCAATAATGGTATCTACCAGGTCCACAGAGAAGCATAAGAGGAGAGAGGTTGAGTGGAAATCATCCTGGAATAGATAATAACTGAAGCATGCTCTGTAGTTTATCAGTTGACAAATGGGGGAAATGGCAATCTTTGCAGAAGTATTAGGGAGATATAAAATAGAATGAGCTCCTTGAAATTATAATAATTGAACAATAGAGATATTTGATAGCTTATATTTAAAATGGCAATATAAGAAATAATAGTAAGATAGTGCAATAATAATTTGGTTTTGTAAAAGTATTCTGGTACTACTGGGTTAAACTATCTAGGCAAAAACCTTGACTAGTCATATTTTGTATTCTTAACTAGAAAATGAAACTATAGCTACACTAAAATCACAAGCTATGAATCATAGAGAAGAAAATCTATATTCAAAAGTAAGGCAGCATCTCAGACATGTCTAATATAAAGTGTCTGAAATCACTGGTGCCTTTAATATCTTAGGTTTTTGGTGTAATAATGAGAAACATACCAGTCTTTAGTCACAGACAGCAGAGTTAATAGGATCCCGATTATCTTCAAGAAAAGTGAGAGGAAAATCAGTTTATTATTTGGTATTTCACTGTGATAAATATGTATGGCTGCCTTAGGGTCTTTGAACATGATGCTCTCTCACCTCACAATGATACTCCCTCCCCTTGTCAAAAGGCTTCCTTCCTCCTTTCATGTTCTTCAGGACTCCATTCAAACCTCACCTACTGAGAGGCTGTCACCCAATGCTATGTCCTTATCCTCATCACATCTCTATACAGAACTTGTCATGATCTTTGCTTATGTGTATCCTTATTTTGGAGTAAAACCCCCACAGGCAAATGGGCTATTCTCCTTTGTTCATTATATACCAAACCGTATACTTGGGTATACAGTATACCCGAGATACAAGGCAGTAATTCAATAAGGATTTGTGGAAAGAAAAGGGGATGAAAAATTTGTTCAGAATCATATCGGGAACTGAATGGTAATTATATATTTGTGAGTTCCTTCCTTTCCTTTCCTTCCTTCCTTCCTTCTTCCTCCCTCCTTTATTTATAGGTCAATGGATCAGAATGCCTTTCACACTATATTAAGTACATAGTATTACCCCTGAAAATTGTGTGGAAATTAATTTTTGTATGCATTATTTGCAATTATTTTGGCAATTAACTTGCTCTGTAGCTTCACAGCTGCTCAATCTCAATTTCTAGTTGATCCTTGGCTGGCAGCAGCTACTAATGCTGTAGTTTTACTATCTTTGCCTATCAGTCACAGTTAACAATCTGTTTGCAAATATTTTTAAATGCCCCGGGAAATTTGCCATTTAAACAAACATTTGCATAAAGTTTTTAATAACGCAAGCCTTAGCTTATTTATTTTACAGATTCTCATTTCTATTCATTGAGAATATTCAACATGGTGCCTGAGACATAACAATAGGAAGAAAAATGCACTTCTCAGTGTTAATTTTACAAATGGCTCAACCACTCTTGTTTCTTATTATATATAAATATTAGAAACAATTATTTAGCAGCAGCTGTCCTATACCATCTAGAGTTCTACTAAACTAACCTGTACATAGAAAGAAGTAAAAATTATACTCTTCTGAGTGCCTATCATATTTATACATAGAAAATTCAGATTTCTGAATCAGTTCAGTACCACAAAGTATTCACTTTTAAATTTCTCCGCGATGACACAGTGTTTAGAAAAAGGTATCAGATATCCAGAAAACAATTTTAAAATTTTCCATACGGTCATTTATAGTATATGATTCTAAATGAAAAAAAGGAAATAATACACAGACTAAAATTATTTTGCACTAAGTGTGAACTTTAGGAATGGAAAGGATTATATATATATATATATATATATATATATATATATATATGTAAAATCACATATATTAAATATGTAATACATATATTCCTACATTCACTATATGTATCATATTCTGAAGGTACTATAATATTTAATAAAGCAACACTATTTGATACTATAGTAGCTAATGAATAAATTTCCAGAAATTCTTTTTATTGGTTTCTAGAATTTTGATTAGCCAAAGAAACTTGAAATTGCCATATTATTTTTCTGAGTTGCTTTATTGTCTTAGTTCAATAACTCTTCTATAAGGAGTACTTCGTTTTCTTCAACATAGCTATTTAGTTAAGGAAACTTTTATCTGTAATCATAATGTAAATGAGGTTGGAAGATGGCAGTGGACTAGGAGGACCCTAGGCTCATGTCATCCCATGAACACAACTAGATAACTATCAAATCATCCTAAATACCCCAGAAATTGACCCGAAGACTAATGGAACAAACTCCACAACTAAAGGGAGAGAAATGGCCACACTGAAGAGAGAAAAGTGCAGAGAGGTGGTTTAGGAGAGAAATATCTTGGCTGCTACGGTGGGGAGGGAGCCACAGTCATAGAGAAGACTAAGAAACAGATTAGCACATAGGGGAGCTCACAGAATCTCATAGCACATTGGCTTGGAAAGTGAGAAGGGTCAAATTTCATTTTGGGGCTTAAAAACTGGAGTTTTAAAGGTCGGTGGGCTAGGCTCAGAGCCCAGAAAGAAGGCATTGCAGTGCTCTTGGAGAGAAGGTAGGCAAACAGCCTGAGGACATACATCATGGAAACTGTGATCTTCAGAGCACCTGGGTCACACACTGGGTAGGTGATTCACTCAACTTGGAGCATGTTCCAGAGAAACAGCATTCATGGAGAGACCCCTCCAGGAATAAAGGAGCTGGAAGGCACCATTTCTCTCCCCTGATCCTCAACCTAAGCACAGGACCACCTGCCAAAACCAGCACAGTGCTAACACTCCCCACCTAACTTGCTTACATCAAGTCCCATCCCCCCATGCTGTAGTGGAACCACCCCTCCCAGTCACACTTGCTTCAGTCCCAGCACAGAGGGTCACTACCCCAGAAGACTGCCAACACTATATTATTCTGACTCTGGAGTTTTGTGGAACCTTTGTTCTGGTGGTGGTGGTGGTGGTGGTGACAGGTCTCATTTCACAAACAGACCAGACCATACCTAATTAAAATGCACCACGTTGAGGCCAGGGACCAACACTGTCCACAATAGACAAAGATAGCCTTTGCATACAACTGGCCTGAAGGATAAAGAGGCCAGGACAAAAGCAGTAGAGCACACACAGCACATGTTGAAACACCAGACCCTGGGGAGCAGGGAACTCTATGTGGCAGAGCACTACAGAACCTCTTCTTCATAAGGGTAGAACTCTCAAGAACAGGAGATGTAGCTAACTTTCCTAATACACAGGAATAGGCACAGAGACTTAGACAAAATGAGAAAACAGAAATTTGTCCCAAATGAAAGACTAAGGCAATGCCACAGAGTTAAATAACACACCTGATAGAGAATTCAAAGTAATAATCACAAGGATACTCACTGGACTTGAGAAAAGAGTGGAAGACATGAGTGGGGCCCTTAACACAGAGATAAGGAATAACATAGCAGAGATAAAGGGCTTAATAAGTGAAATGAGAAACATACCTTGATGCAATGACAGCAGGCTGGAAGAAGAGGAAGGAATTAATGACCTAGAAGACAGAGTAATGGAAAGTAACCAAGCTGAACAAAAGAGAAAAAATAATTATGCAAAATGAGAATAGACTCAAGGAAAGCAGTGAGTCCACCAAATGTAATAACATTCATATTATAGGAGTCCCAGAAGAAGAGAGAGAAAAGGTGGCAGAAAACTTATTAGAAGAAATGATGGCTGAAAACTTGCCTAATCTGGGGGAAGGAAACAGATATTCAGATCCAGAAGGCACAGAGAACTCCCATCAAAATCAACAAAAGCAGATCCACATCAAGATGTATTATAATTAAGTGGCAAAAATATAGTGATAAATAAAAATGTTAAAAGCGGCAAAAGAAGACACTACCTTAGAAGGAAAAACTCATAAGCCTAGCGGGGGATTTTTCAGTAGAAACTTTTAAGGCAGAAGGAAGTGGTATGATCTATTCAATGTGCTGAATGGGAAAACTATGCAGCCCAGATTACTTTATCTAGCAAGGCACTCATTTAGAATAGAAGAAGAGAGAAAGAATTTCCCAAACAAAAATTAAAGGAGTTCATGACCACTAAACCAGCCCTGTAAGAAATAATAAAGGGGACTCTTTCACTGGAAAGGAAAGCCCTAAAGTGCCAGTCTAAAGGTAGGAAACACAAAAGTAGTAAAAAATGTTTCTGTAAAAGAAATCAGTCAAGGAACCCACAAATTAAAAGGATGCAAAGTAAAATAACATATACCTAAGACAGGGGGAGAAGAGACTAGAGGATGGGTTCAAACTCAACAACCATTAACTTAATATAGACTGCTATCTGCAAAAGAGGTTATGTACAAATCTAATGGTAATCTATCAAAAACCACTAATATACAAAAATAAAGAGAAATATATCTAGATCACTAAAAAAATAAGCAAATGAAAGAAAAGAAAGCATCAGAGAACATCTGCAGAAACAAGCAGAAAACAAATAATGACAATAAATGCATATCTATCTATAATGACTTTGAATGTAAATGGACTAAAAGCTCCAATCAAAAGACAGTGTGACTGAATGGCTTAAAAATAATATCAACCTATATGCTACCTATAAGAGACTTATTTTAGGTATAATGACACCTGCAGATCGAAAATGAGGTATGGAGAAATATCTTTCATGCAAATAGATGTCAAAAGAAAGCTGAAGTAGCAATACTGATAAAATAGACATTAAAATAAAGACTGTAACAACAGACATAGAAGGACACTATATACTTAAAATGGGACAATCCAAGAAGACATAACAATTGTAAACATTCATGTACCCAACAAAGAAGCACCCAAATACATATAAGACACTTAATAACAAACATAATGGAGCTAATCAATAGTAATACAATAATAGTAGAGGACTTTAACACATCAATAGATAGATCATATAAATATAAAATGAAAAAGGAAAAGGATTTGAATGACACACTGGAACAGATATATTGAACAGATGTATTTAGAACATTCTATCTTAAAACATCAGAATATACATTCTTTTCAAGTGCACATGCAACATTCTCCAGAACAGATCACATATTAGCCCACAAAAGAAACCTCACTAAGTTTAAGAAGTTTGGAGTCATAATATGCGTCTTTTCTGACCACAATGCTATGAAACTAGAAGTCAACCACAAGAAAAAATCTGGAAATATGACAAATACGTGGAAATTAAATAAACTACTAAACAATGAATGGGTCAACCAAGAAATAAAATAATGGGGAAACAAATGAAAATGAAAACACAATGTTCCAAAACCCTTGGGAGGCAAAGTGGTCCTAAGAGGGAAGTTTATAGACACAGGCCTACTTCAAGAAGTAAGAAAAATCTGAAACAACCTAATGTTATACCTAAAGGAATTAGAAAAGAACAAGAAACGCTAAAAGCAGCAGAAAAAAGGTAATAACAAAGATTAGAGCGGAAATTATATAGAAACTGAAAGAAGAATCTACAGGACAGATCAATAAACCAGGAGCTGGTTCTTTGTTAAAAAAAAAAAGTCAATAAAATTAATAAACCTATGGCCAGGCTTCTTAAGAAAAAAAAAGAAAAAAGGATTCAAATAAATCACAAATGAGAGTGGAGAAGTAACAACCAACACCATAGAAATACAAACAATTATGAAAATGATGTGAAAAACAATATGCCAACAAATTGGACAACCCAGAAGAAATGGGTAAATTCCAAGAAAAATATAAACTACCAAAACTGACACAGGAAGAAGTAAAAATTTGAATAGACCAATAACCAGCAAAGAAACTGAATCACTATTCAGAAATACACAACAAACAAAAGTCCAGCACCAGAAGGATTCACAGGTATATTCTACCAAACATTTAAAGGAGAGTTGGGGGAGGAGCCAAGATGGCAGAACAGCACCGAAGTTTTTTTTGCATCTTACGTCCCTGAAATATAGCCAGAACAACACTAAACCATCCTGCGCACCTAGAAAACCAATCTGGGGATTAACCCAACAATCTGCACAACCTGAACCACAGAACTCACCAGGTACGTGGCACAGAGAGGTGAACTGTGGGAGAGAGAAGCCATGGAGGGCAGGGAACTGTTTTTGCTTGCAGAGAGAGGACGGATATGGGGGGAGAGTATGGGAAAAGCAAGACCCCCTAAAAGCAGCTGGAGAGAAAGTGGAAAAGTGGAAACAGCTGCAGGGACTGAACTAAAAAGGGAGAAAAGAGAGGGCTTCAATTCCACTAAGATTCTATAAACAGCAGGAGCACAGAGTCTGAAACTCTGCAATTCCATACCTGGTGGTGCTCTGTTGGGAAGGGTTAATCCCCAGGAAGAGAGTGAAGTCCAGGGGATCCTTGGGCCACATGGGGAGAGGTGGTCCCCCTTCTGGGAGGACAGGATTTTTGGTAGAGGCAGTGTGGCCTCCCCACAGACAAATGGTCCCAGCAGACCCCAGAGAATAGCCACATCCACTGGTGTTGGAGCAAGGATATTAGGGTGGAGGCCTGGTGCCAGATGTGTGTTGCGATTTGTCATAATCCCTGAAATGCTGCTGCTACCCAATCATGTGAACTTTTTCTGGAGCAGGCTGGCACCCAGCTGCAGTCTCTGGGCATCAGCAGCAGCACGGTCCCACAAACGTTCTTGGGTGCAGCTGGCACCCAGCCATTGCTCCATGAGACCCTCCCACAGAGGGTCAGAATGGGTTAAAGTTGCAGTCCCTCAGAAGTGAGGGGTCAGGAAATACAGCCACATTTGAGATAAAACTCAGGAGGGAGGTGCCACCTGGCAACCTAACAGCTTAGTCATGGAGAGTGTAAAAGCAGGGAGTGGACAGAAGCTGGAGACAAAGCACGGGTGCAGGATTGCAGATTGGGGAGAACAGAGTTCCAATACTAGAGACTGGGTAACTAGGTGATACCATTTTCAATCCTCCCATGCATGCGCATACATACCTACAAGACCCACAACAATCCACCCCAGTAAGCTAAGCAGCAGCATCTAGTGGAGAATGGAGCCATTACACTAAGACCCGCTGAACTGGGCAAACCTCGCTCTTCAAAACACCACAAAACTCTCCACCTGCCTGGTTTACAGACTATAAAGTGCTTCACAGTTTGACTTCTAGGGGACAAAAATGTAATTTGAATTATGTTTCAGTCTGTTTGCTGGTCCATCTATTCCATTTTGTTTTTACTTTTTTTTTCCATTTTCTTGAATACAGAAAGAGAAAAAATTTATTTTCCATTAAAGATATTTTTAACTTTTTTCTACAATATTTTTTACTTTTTTGTAAATTTTTCAAATTCTGTTTTACTTCCATCATTTCATTTTGTTCTATTTCATTGTATTAATTTTTTCAAAATTTCAAACATTTTCCTCCTCTCCCCCCTTTTTTCTCTAATCTGTCAAGTTCCTCTCAACACCCAGACCAAAACACACCTAGAATCCAGCATCATTTATTTGATTTTTGTGTGTTTGTGTGTTGTTTTTAATTTTTTAATTTTAATTTTTTACTTTATTCTTTTCTTCCTTCAAAATGACAAAACAAAAGAATTCACCCAAAAAGAAAAAGCAGGAAGAAACAATAGCCAGGGCCTTAATCAACACAGATACAAGCAAGATGTCTGAACCAGACTTTAGAATCACAATAATAAGAATACGAGCTGGGGTCAAAAATAGATTAGAATCTCATTCTGCAGAGATAAAAGAAGTAAAAACTAGTCAGGATGAAATTTTAAAAATGCTATAACTGAGCTGCAATCTCAAATGGATGCCATGGCAGCAAGGAATCAGAAATAAAGAGGAAAAACTTATGGAGAATAATGAAGCAGAAAAAAAGAGGAAGACTAAGGCAAAAGAGCACGATTTAAGAGTTAGAGAAATCAGTGACTCATTACAAAGGAACAACATCAGAATCACAGAGGTCCCAGGAGATGAAGAGGGGGAAAAAGGGTAGAAGGGTTATGTGAGCAAATCATAGTGGAAAACTTTTTTAACCTGGGGAAAGACAAAGACATCAAAATTCAGGAAGCACAGAGAACTCCCATTAGATACAACAAAAACTGACCATCAACAAGGCCTATCATAGTCAAATTCACAAAATACTCAGGGAAAGAAAGAATCATGAAAGCAGCAAGGGAAAAATAGTCCTTAATCTATAAGGGAAGACAGATCAGGTTTGCAGCAGACCTATCCACAGAAACTTGGCAGGCCAGAAAGGAGTAGGAGGGTATGTTCAATGTGCTGAATTGGAAAAATATGCAGCCAAGGATTCTTTATCCAGCAAGGCTGTCATTCAAAATACAAGGAGAGATAAAAAATTTCCCAAACAAAAATTAAAGGAGTTTATGAATACTAAACCAGCCCTGCAAGAAATTTGAATGGGACTCTCTGAGTGGAGAAAAGATGAGGAAAAAAAAAAAAAAAAAAAAGACCAAAAGCAACAAAGACTAGAAAGTACCAGAGAACACCACCAGAAACTCCACACTACAAGTGACATAATGGCAATAAATTCTTATCTTTCAGTACTCACTCTAAAGGTCAATGGACTCAATGCTCCAATCAAAAGACACAGGGTAACAGAATGGACAAGAAAACAAGACCCATCTATATGCTGTTTACAAGAGACCCACTTGAGACCTAAAGACACCTTCAGATCGAAAGTAAAGGGATGGAAAGCCATCTATCATGCTAATGGTCAACAAAAGAGAGTTGGAGTAGCCATACTTATATCAATCTAGACTTTAAAATAATGATTGTAACAAGAGATGAAGAAGGATATTATATGATAATTGAGGGGTCTGTACACCAAGAAGACCTAACAATTGTAAACATTTATGCTCCAAATGGGAAAGCACCCAATTATATAAATCAATTAGTCACAAACATAAAGAAACTCATTGATAATAATACCATTATAGTAGGGGACTTCAACATCCCACTTACAACAATGGAAAGATCATCTAAACAGAAAACCAACAAGGACATTGGCTTTGAATGACATACTGGACCAGATGGACTTCACAGATATTCTGAACATTTCATCCTAAAGCAGTGGAATATACATTCTTCTCTAGTCCACATGGAATGTTCTCCAGAATAGATCACATACTGGGACACAAATCAGCCCTCAACAAGTACAAAAAGATCGAGATCATACTATGCGTATTTTCAGACCACATTGCTGTAACACCCTAAATCAACCACAAGAAAAAATTCGGAAAGGCAACAAACACTTGAAGACTAAAGAACATCCTACTAAAGAATGAATGGGCCAACCAAGAAGTTAAAGAGGAAATTAAAAAGTACATGGAAGCCAATGAAAATGATAACACCATAGCCCCAAACCTCTGAGGTGCAGCAAAGGCAGTCATAAGAGGAAAGTATATAGCAATCCAGGCCTTCCTAAAGAAGGAAGAAAGGTCTCAGATACACAACCCAACCTTAAAAACTGGAAAAAGAACAGCAAATAAAACCCCAAACCAGCAGAAAACAGGAAATAATAAAGATTAGAGCAGAAATCAATGCTATCAAAACCAAAAAAAAAAAAAAAAGAATAAACTTGATAAATACTAGCCAATTTGATCAAAAAGAAAAAGGAAAGAACCAAAATAAATAAAATCAAGAATGAAAAAGGAGAGATCACAACCAACACAGAAATAAAAACAATAATAAGAGAATGATGCACAATTATATTCCAATAAAACGGGCAATCTGAGAGAAATGGACAAATTCCTAGAAACACATAAACTACCAAATCTAAAACATGAAGAAATAGAAATTTGAACCAGGCCCATAACCAGTAAAGAAATCGAATTAGTAATCAAAAATCTCCCAAGACACAGGAGTCCAGGTCCAGATGGCTTTCCAGGGGAATTCTACCAAACTTTTAAGGAGGAGTTAACAACTATTCTCTTGAAGTTGTTCCAAAAATTAGATATGGAAGGAAAACTTCCAAACTCTATGAAGCCAGCATTACCTTGATTCCAAAGCCAAAGACCCCACTAAAAAGGAGAACTATAGACCAATTTCCCTGATGAACATGGATCCAAAAATTCTCCACAAGATATTAGCCAGCCGGATCCAAGAATACATTGAAAGAATTATTCACGACTTATACCTGGGATTTATACCTGGGATGAAGGGCTGGTTCAATATCTGCAAAACAACCAATGTGATTCATCACCTCAATAAAAGAAAGGACAAGAACCACATGATCCTCTCATTACATGCAGACAACATCTGACAAAATACAGCATCCTTTCTTGATAAAAAACCCTCAAGAAAGTAGGGATAGAAGGAGCGTACCTCAAGATCATAAAAGCCATATATGAACGACCCAATGCTAATGTCATCCTCAATGGGGAAAAACTGATAGATTTCCCCTAAGGTCAGGAACAAGACAGGGATGTCCACTCTCACCACTGTTATTCAACATAGTATTGAAAGTCTTAGCCTCAGCAATCAGACAACACAAAGAAATAAAGGCATCCAAATCAGCCAGGTGGAGGTCACACTTTCACTCTTTGCAGATGACAAGATACTCTATATGGAAAACCCAAAAGATTCCACCAAAAAATTGCTAGCACTGACCCATGAATTCAGAAAAGTCACAAGATATAAAATCAATGCACAAAAATCAGTTGCATTCCTATCCACCAACAATGAAACAACAGAAAGAGAAATCAAGGAATAGATCCCATTTACATTTGTACCAAGAACCATAAAATACCTAGGAAAAAAAACTAACAAAAGAGGTTAAAAATCTATACACTGAAAACTATAGAAAGCTTATGAAAGAAATTGAAGAAGACACAAAAAAAATGGAAAAATATTCCATGCTCCTGGATGGGAAGAACAAATATTGTTGAAATGTCAAAGCAATCCACATATTCAATGCAATCCCTATCAAAATAACACTAGCATTCTTCACAGAGCTAGAACAAACAATCCTACAATTTGTATGGAACCAGAAAAGACCCCCGAATAGCCAAAGCAATCTTGAAAAAGAAAACCAAAGCAGGAGGCATCACAATCCTGGACTTTATTACAAAGCTGTAATCATCAAGACAGTATGGTACTGGCACAAAAACAGATCATTGGAACAGGAGAACCCAGAAATGGACCAACAGACGTATGGCCAACTAATCTTTGAGAAAGCAGGAAAGAATATCCAATGGAATAAAGACAGTCTCTTCAGCAAATGGTGCTGGGAAATCTGGACAGCAACATGCAAAAGATTGAATCTGGACCACTTTCTTACACCATACCCAAAAATAAACTCAAAAATGGATGAAAGACCTAAATGTAAGACAGGAAGCCATCAAAATCCTTGAGGAGAAAGCAGGCAAAAACCTCTTTGACCTTGGCCACAGAAACTTCTTACTCAACATGTCTCCAGAGGCAAGGGAAACAACAGCAAAAATGCTTCTGCACAGGGAAGGTAACAATCAGCAAAACTAAAAGGCAACCAACAGAATGGGAGAAGATATTTGCAAATGACATATCAGATAGAGTTAGTATCAAAAATCTATAAAGAACTTATCAAATTCAACACCCAAAAAACAAATCATCCAGTGAAGAAATGGACGAAAGACATGAATAGACACTTCTCCCAAGAAGACATCCGGATGGCCAGCTGACACATGAAAAAATGCTCAACATCACTCATCATCAGGGAAATACAAATCAAAACCACAATGAGATACCACCTCAAACCTGTCAGAATGGCTAACATTGACAACTCAGGCAACAACAGATGTTGGCGAGGATATGAAGAAAGAGGATCTCTTTGGTACTGCTGGTGAGAATGCAAACTGGTGCAGCCACTCTGGAAATGGAGGTTCCAGTACCTCAGTATCCAGTACCTCAGTTCTGAGTACTCAGAACCTCAGTATGGAGGTTCCTCAAAAAATTAAAAATAGAACTGTACAGCCCAGGAATTGCACTACTAGGTGTTTATCCAAGGGATACAGGTGTGCTGTTTCAAAGGGACACATGCACCCCAATGTTTATAGCAGCACTATCAACAATAGCCAAAGTATGGAAAGAGCCCAAATGTCCATTGATGAGTGAATGGATAAAGAAGATGTGGTATGTACATACAATAGAGTATTAGTCGGCAATCAAAACAAATGAAATCTTGCCACTTGCAACTACATGGATGGAACTAGAAGGTATTATGCTAAGTGAAATTAGTCAGAGAAAGACAAACAGCATATGACTTCACTCGTATGAGGACTTTAAGACACAAAACAGATGAACATAAGGGAAGGGAAACAAAATAATATGAAAACAAGGAAGGGGGACAAAACATAAGAGACTTTCAAATATGGAGAACAAACAGAGGGTTACTGGAGGCGTTGTGGGAGGGGGGATGGGCTAAATGGGTAAGGCGTATTAAGAAATCTCCTGAAATAATTGTTGCACTATATGCTAACTTGGATATAAATTTAAAAAATAAATTAAATAAAATGCTAAAAAAAATAAAGGAGTGTTAATACCTATCCTTCTCAAACTATTGCAAAAAATAGAAGAGGAAGGAAAACTTCCAAATTCATTCAATGAGGCCAGTATTACTCTGATACCAAAACCCAAAAAAGACACTGCTAAAAAAGATAACTACACACCAATATCCCTGATTAACATAAATGTAAAATCCTCAAAAAAATACTAGCAAACCAAATCCCACAATACCTTGAAAGAATTATTCACCATGATCATATGGGATATATTCCTGGGCTGCAAGGGAGATTTAGTATGCACAATCATATTAATAAGAGAAAGGATAAGAACCATATGATCATTTCAAAAGAGCAAAAAAAAAAGCATTTGGCAAAATACAACAACCATTCATGATAAAATCTCTTACAAAGTAGTCTTAGAGGGAACATACATCATCATAATTAAGGGCATTTATGAAAAACCCATCAACCTTAATGGGGAAAAACTGAGAGTTTTCCCCTAAAGGTCAGGAACAAGACAAGCATGTGCACTCTCAGCACTTTTATTAAACATAGTACTGGCAGTGCCAGCCATAGCAATCACACAAGAGAAAGAAATAAAAGACATCCAAACTGATAAGGAGGAAGTAAAACTCTAGTTGCAGATGACAAGATACTACGTAAAAAACCTAAGAGACTCCATCAAAAAACTGCTAGAACTGATAAATAAACCAATAATGTCACAGGATTTAAAATCAATGTACAGAAATGTGCTGCATTTCTATACACTAATGAGGAAGCAACAGAAAGAGAAAATAAGGAATCAATCCCATTTACAATTGCATCAAAAACAACAAGGTACCTAGGAATAAACCTAACCAAAGAGGTGAAAGACCTATACTCTGAAATCTACAAAACTTGATGAAAGAAATTGAAGATGATACAAAGAAATGGATTGGAAGAAGCAATATTGTTTAAATGTTTGGACTACCCAAAACGATCTCAGATACCAATAGGATTTTTCACAGAACAAAAACAAACAAACCTAAAATTAGTTCCGGAACCACAAAAGACCCCTAATGGCCAAAGCAATCTTGAAAAAGAAAAGCGAAACTGGAGGGATCACAATTCCAGACCTCAAGTCACATCACAAAGCTGTAGTGATCAATACGGTATGCAACTGGCACAAAAACAGACATACAGATAAATAGAACAGAATAGAAAACCCAGAAATAAACACACACTTACATGGTCAATTAATCTTTGACAATAGAGGCAAGAATATGCAATGGGAAAAGATGGTCTTTTCAACAAAAGGTGTTTGGAAAACTGAGCAGCAACATGCTAAAGAATGAAATTGGACCACTTTCTTACATTACACCCCAAAATAAATTCAAATGGATAAAAGACCTAAACGTGAGACAGGAAACATAAGATTCCTAGAAAAGAACATAGGCAGTATCTTGTTTGACATGGGCCATACCAACCTCTTTTTAGATATGTCTCCCAAGGCAAGTGAAACAAAAGCAAAAATAAACTACTGGGACTACACCAAAATGAAAGCTTCTGCACAGTGAAGGAAGCCACAAAACTAAAAGGCAACCTAAAGAATGGGAGAAGATATTTGTAAATGCCATATCTGGTAAAGAGACAGTATCCAAAATATATAAAGAACTTACACAACTTAACACCCAAAACACAAATAATACAATGAAAAATGGGAAGAAGACATCCAAATGCCCAATGGAAATATGAAAAAATGTTCATTCTCACTTACCATTTGGGAAATCCAAATCAAAACAACACTGAGATATCATCACTTCACACCTGTCAGAATGGCTAAAATCAACAACACAAGAAACAGGTGTTTGGAGGATATGGAGAAAAAGGAACCCTCTTGCCCTGTTGTTGAAAATGTAAACTGGTATAGCCATTGTGGAAAGCAGTATGGAGAGTCCTCAAAAGTTAAAAATAGAACTATGTTACGATCTAGCAATTGCACTATTGGATATTTATCCAAAGAGTACAAAAATACTAATTCAAAGGGAAACATGCACCCCTATGTTTATAGCAGCATTATTTGCAATAGGCAAGATACGGAAGTAGCCCAAGTGCTCATAAACTGATGAATGGATACAGACAGTCACACACACACACACACACACACACACACACACACACACACACACACACTGTATACACACGCAAACACATACACACAATGGGATATTATTCAGTCATAAAAAAGAATGAAATCTTGCCATTTTCAACAGCACGGATGGAGCTAAAGAGTATAATGCTAAGTGCAATAAGTTAGAGAAAGACAAATACCATATGATTTCACTTATGTGTGTAATTTAAGAAGCAAAACAAACTAGCAAAAGGAAAAGAGAGAAAGAGAGAGAGAGAGACCAAGAAATAGACTCTTAACTATAGAGAACGAACAGATGGTTACCAGAGGGGAGGGGACTGAGGGGATGAGTTCAATAGGTGATAGGGATTAAACACTGCACTGGATGATATATGGAATTACTGAATTACTATATTGTACATCTGAAACTAATATAACACTATATGTTATCTAATTGGAACTAAAATTAAACTTAAAAGCCCCTAAAACCAGAAGAGTGTGAATGTACATATATTTTAAATAGCCATAGGTTCTCTAATGTCAAGTGTCAATTTCCTTTATTTATGTAGTTTTCTGTAAGAATGAAAATGTTGATTCATATAATGTAAATATACAGGTAAAATAAGTTAGAGATTTTTTTTTAAAACAAAATTATGGTTTTGTTGAAAGTTTTAAAATTTCCTTTAAAGGAATCATTATGGATGAAACAATTTCCTTTTTGGTTAAGTACCTGGCATTCTTAGACTGAATATATTTTCAGAGCATTTTCTGCTTATTAGCATCTTGCTGGTGATGTGTTGTTGTTATTTAAATCATAATCAATATTCTAACAAAGTGCTCTGCCTTGAGAGGATGTGGATCTTCCACGATGGTGTAATCTGAGATCTAGACTAGAGTCTGGACTCAAAATTAACGTGGTGATATTTTCAGAAAATATTACAACCTTACCTTGAAGCTAATGAGCATTATCATTGACAGTTTATTCACGATGTGTATGTAAAATCTCAGAAATAAACTAGGTGAGATGACTTGGTGAGATGACTTTGATGAGATTAGGTACTAGAATGCAATGACATTAAGTGAAATATGTTAAAGTACAATCTAAGACATTGGAGTAATGACTAATACATGCTTCATTGATAAAAGTTTTGAATCATAAGGGATTTTGGATAGATTTGAAAAACAGTATTTAGTAACTGTGTTTCCAAAGAAAGTGAAGTTAAATTTTTTTTAACGTTTATTTATTTTTGAGACAGAGAGAGACAGAGCATGAACGGGGGAGGGTCAGAGAGAGGGAGACACAGAATCTGAAACGGGCTCCAGGCTTTGAACTGTCAGCATAGAGCCTGAGGCGGGGCTCGAACTCACGGACTGCGAAATCGTGACCTGAGCCGAAGTCGGCTGCTTAACCGACTGAGCCACCCAGGAGCCCCCAAAGAAAGTGAAGTTAAAGGAAATTATACTGTAAACAAACTTAGTCAACACAGCACTATGTTAATCTGTCTTTAATAGAGATAAAAATTTTGTATCTTGAGGATATAAAAAGATTGTTTAATTTTGTTCACGGAATTAACTCTTGTAATTTTGGGGTTTTTAAAACTAGTATGAAAGAGTTATGTTTTTAAAGGAAATAGCTTACTAACCTTTGGAAATATTCTGAAACACTTGGTATTAATATTTTTAAATATAATGACTTAATTAGCGATATGGTTTATGAATTTGTCATTACAAATTTAGTCTGTCTCATCTTTTGGAGAGCAATTATTTCTGCGTCAATCTGAACTTGTATTCTTTATACAATGCTTTAGATATATGGTGATTTCACAAGACTTCACAAAGGAACACCTACCCATGTAGGGTGGGCTTAAAAATAAATTGAGCAGTAAAATCCATAGTTATTGCTATTCTAGGAGGAAAAGATGGTCGCTAACATAATCTAGGAAAAAATAGAGAGTCATCATTTTATTTTTCCACAGATGGTACTCATGTTAGAAGTTGCTTTCTTCCTAACAAATTATCAGACTAGTCCATTTTTCCCCTCCCAGCTTGGAAGCACAGATGAGAAGCAGGGAGTGAGGGAGAAGGTGAATACACACACATGCACACACACATGCACAGAGGCAACAAGCATTATGAGGAAAAACATGGAGAGGAGAATTACACTTTGATGTTCTCGTACCTCATAGTTACGAACAAAGACAAATAAGTAACAAGGATTAAAGCGCTTTTTAAATTACTGATCAAAATGTATACTGTCATGTTGAGTGGATTTAGATAAAATAATAGCTACTCTTAGTTTTAAAACACAAGCCTAATGTTGATACCTCGTTTAAACTTACCTGTGTGGGATACAGAGGATGATTAGTAGTAAAAGTTAAAATAATAGTAGTAGAAGATGTGAACAAGACCAGAATGGACATGACTCCTTCCCTGGAACTTCTTTGATACTGAGCTTTATGAACTGTTTATAGGCAAAACCTCAAAAATAGACTAGAAATGATCACTGGGTGAGACCACCTTAATGAGATTTAGTACTGGAACTAACATCAGGACAATATGGTTTTGGAGTTAAGGTCACCTGAAGTACATGTTATCTGTTTCATAAATAATATGTTATTCAATCCAGACTGTAGGCCAGTGAATTTAATATTTACTCTTAATAGAGACCCACATTGACATAACTTTAAGAGCTGGTATTCTGAATCTGACTGTCAATTACAGGGAACAAACTGTGAAGAGGCCAAGTCAACAGCACTTCTTAGAAAAGTAGTAGCTTTAAAAAGCTGATTCCTATCTAGAATTCTACACATTACAAACCATGCCATGAAATACAACCTGAAGTCGTCAAGAAGTCAAAACATTCTTTATAAAATATATGTAACATATAAATAACAAAGTTGTCAGTAAAAATTATCACATTATTTAAAAAAATCAGGCAGGTTGTTCCTGAAATTTTTTGGGTTTGTTTTTGTACACATTCAGCTGTGAAATATGACCAGGAAGTCTGCACTTTCAGAGTTGTGTTATGACCCTCAGGCATTGCTTCATTCCCATGAAAATAATTTAAGCATCCTAATAGTTCAATAAATTTGCTACCTTCTGTAGCCTCAAGGATACATTAGGAGACATATTTTTGGGTGTACCATTTCCAAAGAAACATTGTTTAATTTAGTTACTCAAACTTTAAATTTCTATTCAGTGGTGGTGCTAAGGACTATGATAAGTGCTGGATGTACAGAAAATCAAAGAACATAATCTCTGTCCTGGAGGCATAGGGAAGTAGGTGGCAGAGGTAGGACATAAATAATTCTGTAAAGCTCTAGAAAAGGGGATTCTGTGCTCTGGGAGGGAAAGGAAGCTGAAAAGTGACACTCCCTGGAATGTGAGGGAGGAACTAGCAAAAGAATGACATTTGACTAAGGCAAGGCAGTTATCAAAGTATAAGGTTGGGGTAAAACTTTCCCAGTTTTTATGCAAGGGACAGAGGCTTAGAAAAAAGATGTCTATTAAGGGAACAGTGAGTGTCCTGTGACTCGAGTCTATCACGTACAGGGGACTATGGCAGGACTGGAGCCAAGAAGACAGTGTGTCAACAATCAGGTTGGCCAGGATCTGTCTTATCATGAACAAGACTTTAAATTTCATCTGATAAATTCATAGGGGTTTTACAGTTAAAATTTTCCCCCATAACTAGAAAAGTGCTATATCGTAGTATGACAAAATGTGGAAAATATAGAACAGTAAAAAATTGTTTAACTGTTACCAAGTATCTGCCCATTTTGTTAGAAAATATGGTAGATACAACAATGCCCCCACCTCCAAAGGAGGTCTCTGTCCTAATCCCCAGAACATGTGAATATGTTATTTTGCATGGTAAAAGGGACTTCAATTTTGGATTTTCTGGGCAGGCCCAATGTTATTACCACGTTCTTGTGGGATATAGAGGCAGAGAAGGAGATGTGACTACTAAAGCCAAGGTGTATATGAGAGATTGAGATTTTAAAGATGCCACACTGCTGGTTGTAAAGTTGGAGAAAGGAACAGAACCAAGAATTCAATTGGGTCTAGAACCTGGAAAAGGCAAGGGAATGGATTGTTCTCTAGAGCTTCCAGGAAGGAAGTCCTTCCAACACCTTGAGTCCAGGACTTCTGACCTCTAGAACTATAAGATAATGATACATTGTGTTGTGTTAAGCCACAAGGTTTTTGACAATTTGATACAGCGGCAATCGGTCACTAATGTACCATGTAAGCTCTAAGAGAGCGGAGATTGCATCTCTCTAATACAGTGTAGGTGCTTAAAAGTCATTTTGTGATGAATGGATATTTCATCAAGAACACTAAAACTTACAGATGGTAAACAACAGCCTGTGTGATTTATTATGAAATGATTTAAGACTGATGTCAGGAAGGTTTTTAAAGCAGGAGCATAATATGATTAGATTTGTGCTTTAGAACTTAGAACTCTTTGTGGGTGTGAGCTAAGTAGAGGGGGGTGGCAGGAAGAGAACATAGCTAAGAGGTGACTGAAAAAGTTTAGGCAAGAAGTCCTAGGTCTGTGCAGAGACACAGGGAAAGGAGAGGAAGGAAGCATGCACAGGAAGTTGTGAGTGAAGGGACTGAAATAGGCAGATGACTTGGTGATTATGGATTGGGACAATGGAATCCAGCCTGAATCTGCTTACCAACCTCTAGTGTGACTTTCAAGAACACATTAAATTATCAGTAGCTCTACTACAAGTTAGAAAAAAAAAAGAGAGACAGAGACAGAGAGACAAGGATCTGTTGAGAAAATACAGTATAATTGACTCACAATTGGCTTATTTGAAGCAAAAACTAAACTTCAGTCAGTTGTGCTACAATGACTTTCCTCAGATGATAACAAGGACTTATTTATTGGTCACTATGTTAATACTTATGCTGCTTTTGCCATTTCCCTCTTTGTTATTTGAGGAAAATTATGTTTTATGCTTTTTATTCTCTTATATAAAATGCCATTATTTCCTGAAATGGCTCAGTTGCACTTGATAGTGAAGCTTATTAAACAGCTCTGTTTTCTTTGTTTCAAATTGTCTTATATAAAACACAACAGCTGCAGGACAAGACCATAAATGAATGATATTACTCAGTTCATAGCCTTCAAATACTGTGACTCATTAAAAACCCTGATGGGTAAATTGCCTGTTATCTCATTTTTAATACAAAAAAAAAGGACAGAGGGAGTATGTGTCTGGTGTCCTTCCCTCCTAGAGAAAATTGCAACTTCATATTAATAATTTCACATTAAAGTTAATTTTTCCTCTATTTGTTAATGTTGAACAAGAGGCAAATTTATTTAAAACATCCCACATCAATAAAAATTCTCTCTAAATATTAAAGAATTAAGGATTCTCTTTGGGGAAAAATATTTAGTGATATTCTTCATGTCAAATTAAATTTTAAAAATCTTTTACCTTTGGAAAAAGAAAAATACTCAGAAGGTTAATTGACTCTTTCAACCTTGCATTATGTCTCATTTCTTAATCCCAAACCTGCAAACATTGAGTTTGCACCTATACTGGGCAAATTCAGGATTAAAATGAATGATTACAGGAAACTACCATCCTAAATTGTGCATTGTCTAGTGATAGATTTAGATACATAATGAGTTTGTTATCATAGAGTTAGGGAACCTAGTCTAATTCTGATTTGGGAGGGATTCAGAGGGGAGTGGGAAGAGAAGGCTTTAGAGCCTCTGAGCTCTAGAAGTGTAGGATCTATGTATTATTCAACTATGGATTATTCACACCTAAGCGATGTCAGAAACCCAGCAAATTTTCCATCATTTTTCCTTAATACAGAGAGTGATATTTAAGTTAGCCTTGAAAAATATGCAGAACATTACCAGTTAGGCAAGAGGGAAATGTGTTTCAAGTAAAGGTATGAGATACGTGCAAGGTGTGGATTTTTACAGGCCTGTAGGGCTGTACCTGTGAGGGAGAGATGATGTGGCTGGAAAAACTTGAACAGAATTAACTTGTGAAAGGCTCTGTTTGACATATGAAAGATGTGATAGTTTTCTTCTTTGGTTATTGAAAAGCCATTGGGTTACCTTCAGCAGATGAAATTTGGTATCAAAGAACACTATTGTAAAAGAGAAGAGGAGATGCCTTGGTAACCACTCAACAGCCTGGGGGCAAGAAAAGTAGTAGATCATTGCAACTTTCTCAAGAGCATTGGAAGTCCTGATAAGATATAAATATCTTTGACTATGTATGGAAGTATAAGCTTTTTTTAAATTTTTTTAATGTTTATTTATTTTTGACAGAGAGAGAGACAGAGCATGAGTGGGGGAGGGGCAGAGAGAAAGGGAGACAAAGAATCCAAAGCAGGCTCCAGGCTCTGAGCTGTCAGCACACAGCCCGACAGGGGGCTCGAACTCACAGACCGTGAGATCATGACCTGAGCCGAAGTCAGACGCTCAACAGACTGAGCAACCCAGGCACCCCTGGAAGTATAAGTTTTATACTTTGCAAAATAATGTAATTTTATTTAAATCATTTGATACATTTTATTCTAATAATGAAAGATACACGGAAGTCATTGGACACCCGAAAATCTTAGTAGACAAAAACCCTCTTTGTGGATGTCCATTTATTTATATTTTAGAATTCATCATTAAGAGAGTGAACTCTAATTTCAGAAATTGACACTGTCATGTCAAGAAGATTGTCATGTCCTACCATTAAAACACATAAGCTGATAATAAGTATTAAAGGGAATGTATATTTCATTCAGAAGTAATGTATTATTCTAAATTCTGAAAACATTTTTCCTATTTTCTGTAATATCAGAAAAAGGTCTTATAATAGAGGATCTCTATTTCTAGCAGTGTATTTAAAAGAAGATAGGAATTTCATTGACTTGAGTATAGAATTACCAAGTTTTGAATGCACATATTTTTAATCAGAATTTATTATTACTTTTTTTTTCTTATAGTCTAGCATTAATTTAAACACATTTCCTTGGGAAGAAGAAAATACACAAAGTAAAAGATGAAGCATAATATTTCAAATATATGTGGGGCACCTGGGTGGCTGTCCATTAAGAGAATGACTCTTGATTTTGACTCGGGTCATGATCTCATGGTTGTGAGATTGAGGCTCGTGTCAGGGTCTGTGCTGTCAGCAAGGGGACTGCTTGGGATTCTCTTTCTTCCTCTCTCTCTGCCCCTCCCCTGTTCATGCTCTCTTTCTTCCTCTCAAAAATAAATAAATACCATGAAAGAAAAATATGTATTTGACACATTTTTAAAATGTTTACCTATATTTGGAAGGGGATACAATAACCACAAAAAAATCCTAACTGTGATAAATATTTTTGAATTAAATTAATCATAAAATATTTATTGAATACCCACAATGTTCCCTAACTTTTCTAGGCACTGGAAATACAGCAGGAAATAAAAGCCCCATTTGAATGGAGATTACTTTCCATGGAGAAAATGAGAAGTCAATGAATGAACAGACCACAACATGTCAGGTAATGATAAGAGCTATGAAAAAATAAACAAAACAGGGTAATGAGATAGGGTAGGTGATCAGAGAAGTCCTTTCTGATAAAGTGACATTTGAGCAGAGACAAACTAAAAATACATGGATATCTGGGAAAAGAGCTTTCTACATGTATGAAGCAACAAGTGCAACAAGTGTGGTTCGAGTGACTGCCATGGTCATTGATCTGCAGGGAAGCCAATATGGAAGAACAGTGTGAGTATAATAGATGGTGATAGAAGTTGAGGTAGGATTTTATACATTACTGCGAGTAAAATAAGATGATGCTGAAAATTTCTGACTAGGGAATTACCATGATTTGGCTTCTACCTTAAAAAACTCAGTCTATGGGACTTCTGGGAAAGATGGAATAGTACAAGGACCCTAATCTAAGCTCAACTCATTCCACAGTTAAAACTATATAACACACATATCAGCGTAAATAACCCAGAAAATGACCCGAAAAGTGGCAAAAAACAAAACAAAAAAGACTCTCTACAGCTAAATGTAGAGAACAGGTCACAACAAAGAGGGAGTCAAATGGACCTGAGGTACTTTACTAGAGGAGGGAGAAGAGAAGAGCCCCACATCAGGCATGGAGGACCCACACAGGGAAGATAAATCTCCATAACATTTGGCTTTGAAAACAAGAGGGGCCTAACAATAGTGGGGCTTAACACCTGGAACATTAAAAATCAACAAGCTTGGCTCTTAGAGAGCCAGGAGGTTAGAGTTCCTGCCGTTAAAGAGAGCACAACAAACAGCCCTACTGAGACACATAATAGAAGCAGCAGTTTGAAAAACACATGGGGTATACAGGAAGGAGACTTACTCATAGTCTCAGAGTGTGTGCTGGAGGGGCAAGGATCTTTGGGAGACTTCTCCAAGAGCGAGTCAGTAGTCTCCATCTCCCTTCTCTACCCATGAGTCTAGACACATGGACACTTCTGGGAACCAGCTCAGTGCCAACACTCCACCTAGCTTACTGACAGTGCGCATCCCCATGTGCTTCTGTGAACCCACCCCTTCCATCCTGGCTGCTGTGGCAGGAGTTTTGCCAGATAGCCACAGGACCCCCTACTGCAGAAGGGCTGCCTGGACCTTGCTGGCACCATGCACCTTGCTCTCACATTCTCCTGTGAACACACTTTCCAATACATCTTTGGCTAGAGCCCATCCAGGGTGATGGTGCAAGCCTGACAGTGCAAAAGCAGCCCTGACAGTGGCCAGCACCAACTCCAAAGTAACTCCTGCACCAGGAAGAGGTGAAGATACCAACACACATCAGCCCAACTGCAGCCACAGCAGAGAGGTCAGGACAAACATTTGGTTTGACTTTAGGCCCAGGCTACCAGCTAAATCTTTGCAGGGGCAACACAGGGAGAGTGCTGTGCAGTTTAGTGCTACTGTACTTCTGGCAAATGCCTTATCTGACTTAATTGAAGGCTAAGGTGGCTCCAGACTGCCTCTTTAACAAGTCAGAGACCAATTCCTGCCCACAAGAGGCATAGAAAGCCATTTCAGATGCCTGGACTGAAAGCAGATGCAACTCAGCCACAGCAGCACGGTGCACATAACTCACATAGGAGATACCCCTGAAGCTCCAGGTTCTGGTGAACAGGGGACATTTCAGTGCAGGGCACTACAGATCTCTTCTTTATAAAGCCACTACTTTCAAGAGCAGGAGAATAGCTGACTTTCTAAAACATAAAAATAGAGAGTTAGACAAAATGAAGTGACTGAGGAATATATCCCAAATAAATAGAACAGAACAAAATCACGGCAAGAGAGCTAAATGAAATGGAAATTAGTAACATGCTTGATAGTCATAAAGACACTCACTGGAGTTAAGAAAAGAGTGGAGAACCTCAAGCAGTGATAGAAAACTAAAAAGAACCCATCAGGGATGAAGAACTCAATAACTGAAATAAAAAATACACTAGAGGGAGTAAATAGTAGACTAGAGGAAGCAAAAGAATGGATCAGCAACCTGGAGGACAGAGTAATGGAAAGCAATCAAGCTGAATAGGAGAGAGGAATAAAAAATACAAAATGAAAATAACTAAGATACTCTGTGACATCATCTAATGTAATAACATTTTCATTATAGGAATCCTAGAAGGAGTAGAGGAGAGAAAAGGGGGCAGAAAATTTATTAGAAGAGATAGCTGAAAACTTCCTAAACCTGGGAAAGGAAACAGACATCTCGATCCAAAAGGGATGGAGAACCACCCCCCCACCTTAAAAAATTAACCCAAGGAGGTCTGCAGCAAGACAAAAGAAAACAGTTACATACAATGGAAACCACATAAGGTAATCAGCACATTTTTCAGCAGACACTTTGCAGACCAGAAGGAAGTTACGTGACATAGTAAAGGCACTGAAGGAAAAAAAAATTGCAACAAAGAATACTCTATCCAGAAGGGCTAACGTGTGGAAGAGAAGGAGTGATAAAAATTTCACAGACATACAAAAGTTAAAGGACTTCATGACCACTAAATCAGTCTTACAAGAAATGTTAAAGATTTTTTGAGTGGAAAGGCAAGACCAGAAGTAGGAGTAAGAAAAGGAGGAAGCACAAAATCAGTAAAATTAAGTATATCTATAAAAACAGTTAAGAGGTTCACAAAATAAAAGGATTTAGATTATGACACCATACACAAAAAAACATGTGGGGGAAGAATAAAATTTGGGATTACATTTAAGTAACTATTAACTTAATATAGACTATTATATTCATAAGAGGTTAGATATGTAGATTTGCAAAAAAATAAACAGAAATGAATTTAAATGTATGACCAAAGAAAGCCAACAAATCATGAGAGAAGAGAAAAAGAAAATAACCATCAAACAAAAACAAAATGGCAATAAGAATGTACCTGTCAATAATTACTTTGAATGCAAATGGACTAAATGCTCCAATCCAAAGACATAGGGTAATCGAATGGATAAAAAAGCAACACTCATCTATATGCTGTTCCCAAGAAACTTATGTCAAATGGAAAGACACATGCAGGTTGAAGTTAAGGGATGGAAAATCATTTATCATGCAAATGGAAGCGAAAAGAAAGGTGGGGTACCACTACGTGTATCAGAAAAAATAAACTTTAAAACAAAGACTGTAACAAGAGACAAAAGGACACTATATAATCATAAAGGGAACAATTCAGTCAGAAGATATAATTATTGTATGGAAACAGTGACTTTGAAAGACATATTGGACCAGATGCATCTAACACATATATTCAGAATATTCCATCCTAAAACAGCAGAATATGCATTTCTTTCAAATGCACATGCAGCATTCTCCAAAATAGATCACATTTCAGGACAAAAAATAAGCTTCAATAAGTTAAAAAAGATTGCAGTCATACTATGGATGTTTTCTGACCACAAAGCTATGCAACTAGAAATGAACCAAAATTAAAAAATCTGGAAAGAGCACAAATACATGGAGGTTAAATGCCATGGTACTAAACAATGAATGGCTCAGCCAAATAATCCAAAAGGAACTAAAAACTACCTAGAAGCAAAGGAAAATGAAAACACAAGTATCTAAAATCATTGGGATGCAGCAAAAACTGTTCTAGAGGGAAGTTATAGCAATACAGGCCTACCTCAAGGAGCAAGAAAAATTTCAAACAACCTAACCTTACACCTAAAGGAGCTAGAAAAAGAACAAACAAAACCCAAGTCAGTAGAAGGAAGGAAATAATAAAGATTAGAGTAGAAGTAAATGAAACAGAAACTTAAAAAAACCAATAGAACAAATCAATGAAACTATGACTTGGTTCTTTGAAGGGATTAACAAAATTGATAAACATTTAGCCAGACTCATAGAGGGAGGGAGGGAGGGAGAGAGAGAGAGAAGTCAAATAAACAAAATTAGAAAAGAAAAATGGTAGATAACAATTGACACCACAAAAATACATAGGTCATTAGAGATTATGATGTTATATGGCAATGAATTGGACAACCTAGAAGAAATGGATAATTCCTAGAAACATATAGCCTCCCAAAACTGAATTTGAAAGAGGTAGGAAATTTCAACAGATCAATTACTGGCAATGAAATTGAATCATTGGTCAAAACATTCCCAACAAACGAAAGTCCCAGACCAGATGGCTTAGAAGGTGAATTCTACCAAATATTTGAGTTATTACCTATTCTCAAACTACTCCAAAAAATAGAAGAGGAGAGAAAGCTTCCAAATTCATCCTATGAGGCTAACTTTGCTCTGAAAGCAAAATCAGATAAAGATACTATCAAAAAAAGATAACTATTGACCTATATCTTTGATGAACATAAGTGCAAATACCCTCAACAAAATATTAGCAAACCAAATCCAACTATATATGAAAAAATTATCTACCATGATCAAGTGGGATTTATTCCAGGGATCCAAGAGTGTTTCAATATTTGCAGATCAAACAATGGGTTACATCACATCAACAAGAGAAAGAATAAAAATCATATGGATTATTTCAATAGGTTCAGAAAAAGCATATGACAAAGTACAAATTCCATTCATTATTAAAAAAAAAAAACCTCAAAAAAGTAAATTTAGAGGGAGCATACCTCAACATAACACAAGCCATGTATGAAAAACTCACAGCTAGCATCATATTCGATGGTGAAAAACAGGTAACTTTTCCACTCAGATCAGGAGCAAGACAAGGATGTCCACTCTTACCCTCTTATTCAACATAGTACTAGAAGACCTTGCCAGCAATCAGACAATAAAAATAAAACAGGCATCCAAATCGGTAGGGAAGAAGTAAAATTTTAATTTTTTTTTAGATGACATGATACTATATAAAGAAAACCCTAAATATTCCACAAAAAGAATATTAGAACTAAAAAATGAATTCAGTAAGTTTGCAGGATAAAAATCAATATACAGAAATCTGTTGCATTTCCATACACTAATAATGACATAGCTGAAAGTCAAATTAAGAAAACAATTTCATTTACAATTGCACCAAAAATAATAAAATACTTAGTAATATATTTAACCAAGGAGGTTAAAGACTTATACTCTGAAAACTATAAAACATGGATGATAGAAATCAAAGATAACACAAACAAATGGAAAGATATTCCATGATCATGGATTGGAAAAACAAATATTTTTAAAATGCCTGTATGGCCCAAGGCAATCTACAGATCAATGCAACCCCTATCAAAATACCTATAGCATTTTATACAGGATCAGAACAAATAATCTTAAAATTTGTTATGGAACCACAAAAACCCTGAGTAGACAAAGCGAATTTGAACAAGAACAAAACTGGAGGTATCACAGTCCCAGATATCAAAAGATACTTACAAAGCTGCAGTAATCATAACAGTATGGTAATTAGAACAAAAATAGACCAACAGAATAGAGTCCAGAAATAAATCCACAATTATATGGTCAATTCATCTCTTAGAAAGAAGGCAAGAAAATGCAACAGGAAAAAGATAGACTCTTCACACGGTACTGGAAACACTGAATAGATATTTGCAAAAGAATGAAATTGGACCACTTTTTCATAGCATACATAAAATCAAAATGGATTGCATACATAAAAATAAAATCAAAATGGATTGAATACCTAAATGTGAGACACAAAACAGAGAGCACAGGCAGTAATTTCTCTGACATCAGCCACTGAAACATTTTTCTAGATATGTCTCTTGAGGCAAGAGAAACAAAAGCAAAAATAAACTATTGGGACCACATCAAAATAAAAATTTCTGCACAGTGAAAGAAACAATCAACAGATCTGAAAGACAACCTACTGAATGGGAGAAGATAGTTGCAAATGACATATCTGACAAAGGGTTCTTACCCAAAATATAGAATTTATATAACTCAGGAATTTATATAACTCAACATCATATAAAACAAATAGTCCAATTAAACAATAGGCAGAAGACATGAACAGACATTTCTCCAAAGAAGACATAAAGATGGCCAACAGACACATGAAAAGATGCTCAACATCACTAATCATTAGGGAATTAGAAATCAATAGCACAATGAAATATCACATCACACCTGTCAAAATGTCTTAAGTCAAAAACAAAAGACAGGTTATGATCTCATGGTTTCTGAAGTTGAGCCCCACATTGGGCTCCATGCTGATGACATGGAGCCTGCTTGGGATTCTTGCTCTCCCCTCTCTCTGCCCCTCTCCCACTCATGCACATGCTCTCTCTCTCTCTCTTGCTCAAAATAAATACAGAAAAAAATAAAAAACCACAAGAAACAATAGGTGTTGGTGAAGACGTGTAGAAAAAGAACACTTTGCACTTTTGGTGGGAATGCAAACTGGTGCAGCCACCGTTTCTGAGGTTCCTCAAAAAATTACAAATAGAATTACCATATGATTTAGTAATTTCAGTACTGAGTATTTACCCAAAGAATATAAAAACACTAATGTAAAAAGATATATGCACCCCTATGTTTATTGCAGCATTATTTACAATAGCCAAATTATGGAAGTGACCCAAGTGTCCCTTGATAGATGAATGGATAGAAATGTGGTATCTATATATCTATCTATACACATATAAATATATATACATTGTATGTTTATATATATACACATTCACACACACACACACACACACACACACACACACACACACACACAATGGAATAACAGTCATAAAAAAGAATGAAATCTTGTCATTTGCAAAAACATGGATGGGTATAATGCTAAGTGAAGTAAGTCAGTCAAAGAAAGATAAATACCATATGATTTCACTCATATGTGGAATTTAAGAAACAAAACAAAGAATATAGAGAAAACCTAAAACAGACTATTAACTATGGGGAATATACTGATGGTTACCAGAGATAAGTTGGGTGGGGGGATGGGTAAAATAGGTGAATGGGATTAAGAATACATTTATCATGACAAGCGCTGAGTAATGTACAGAATTGTTGAATTACTCTATTGTGCACCTAAAATTAATATTACTTTGTATATTAATTATACTGGAATTAATATTCTTAAAACATTACCAAAAAATCACTCTAGCACTTGTGGGACTATACTTAAGTAGCGTCAAAGAAGGTTGCAAACACAGAATGGGAGGCTATTGCAGTGGTCCAGCTGAGAAATGACGGTGACTCAATGTACGATGGAGGTTTTAAAAACTATCTAGAAATGTATGTATCTTTAAAATTGAACTTATAAGATTTTCTGAGTGATTAATTCAGGGTGTTAGAAGAAAAAAAGATAGGAGTTTATTGTTTGAACATGAGCGTCTGGAAGAATACTATTGTTTGCATTAGGAAATTAGGACAGGGGCGGATTTGGCAGCAATGGTAGAGAGGGGAGGAGTCAAATTTGATTTGCCTGTTATCAAAATGGAGATGTCACGGAAGCAAACATATACATAAATTCGGATTTCAAAAGAGAGGCTGAAGGTGGAAATACTTAGGAGTAGTACAAAATATAGGAGGTGTTTGTGGATATGGGATTTGATGACATCTACAGAAAGAGTGCAGATGGGAAGGTAAAGACGGTTGACTAAGCACTAGGAAACTACCATTTAGAGGTATCTCTGAATAATTAACTTTTCAGAGCAACTGGATGTGAAAACAGTCTTTTCAAAAATAAATCAGGAACTAAGAGTAGATTTTATTTTCTGAGATGGGCAACACGGGGAATGCCACAAAGCCAAGTGGTGAGTCTGAAATCCACCCCGGCCAAGCTGTAAGGAAGCACCTCAAATTTCTACCAGGGGGGGTCAAACAAGGCTGAATAGAGAGATGAGTTTTTATCCCTGCCAGACTGTAATGAAGCCCTACCCTGTTGTGTCACTGGGGCTCATAGGAAGATCCTAGACTTCCACAGTCTCCTGGCAGTAATGAGCCACCCCTCCACCTCCCCACTAGGGCTGTGCCAAAAAAAAAGGCTTGTGGAGAGCGAGGACTAGCACCACCACTCCTGTGGTGCTGCTGTGGTACTGGGAACACCATTACTTTCCTGAAGTCAGTGGAGGCCTAGCAGGGACTAGAACTCCAAACCCTACCAAAAGTAATGAGGAGTACCTTTTCCGTGAGTGTCAACAAGTATGCAACCCAGACTTTTACCCACACCTAGCAGTGATTAGATGGTACTCTGCCCTGAAAGGGTGGTGGTGGTGAAAACAGAATGTTGATTTAAGATCTAGAGTCTCCCAACACACAATACCTAAGGTGGCTGGGTTTCTGCTGAAAAGCACTGACGAAATCAAGAACCAGGAAATGTAGGGTGCCTGGGTGACTCAGTTGGATGAGCAGCTGACTTTGGCTTAGGTCATGATCTCACGGTTCATGGGTTCCATCTCATGGTTTGTCGGGCTCTGTGCTGACAGCTCAGAGCCTGGAGCCTATTTTGGATTCTGTGTCTCCCTCTCTCTCTGCCCTTCCCCTGCTCGCAATGTCTCTCTCTCCCCCAAAAATAATCAAACATAAAAAAAAATTTTAACTAAGAAAAAAGATTCAGGAAGATGTTAAACCTAATATTAATAATAATAATAAAGACAATCAATAGATGCCAGTACCAAGATAACAAAGATGTTATAATTATCTTGCAAAGGTTTTAGGGCAACCATCATAAAAATTCCTCAAGCAGCATTTAAGAACCTGCTTGAGGTAGATAAAAAAAATTACTTTCCACAAAAAAATAGAAGATACATAGAAAGTCAGCTAAAATGTAAGATGGGATAATACAGTGTGCAGAGAAATTATTTTAAATGGAAATAATATGAACAAAGTTATGGATATGAGACTGTTTAAGGTGAAGTTTGGGGGTAAGAGTGACCTAGTAGGCGAATCAAGTCTGAGTGCAGGAAAAGGCAGAAAAGAGTGAAATAGCAGTAGAAGCTATTCTTTAACTGAGTAAGCAATTGATGAGAACTTCTAATGATGATCAATATGTACAAGTCTTGCACTAGGGTCTGAAAGCACAAAGGAATTTAAGCTATGCTTCTGCCTTTAAGGAAATTAAAATCTGGTTAATGAGACATGACACACATACAAATGCATTTTAAGGAAAAAAAGTCTACTTGATTATTTGGGTGTGAATATGTAGATAACAGAGTATAGTTTAATTCAATGTATTTAAAGTAGGTCTTCTGAAATATTTTTTGATAGATGACATTGGGGGTTTTCATTTAAATAATAGTCTATAAAATAATGTAAGCATATTCTGTGCCATCTGGATGCCAGCCTCCTATCTAGAAACTACAAGATCATTCCATTTGTGTGTGTTTATCATCCATTGTATGGTAATCAGGTAATACTGCTTTAATTTTAGTGAACTAATGAGAAAAGAACCCAGGTGGACTTAAGGAGTAAATGATGCTTTTGAAACCAGTGAAGGTAAATGACATTGCAGTGCATGAAGGCATGAATGTTTTAGAATATTTTGAATGAAGAAAAATGTTGGGAGGATTACATCATCTCACGTTGCAGGTGTTATTTATAGTCCTGCCATCATAGTGTGTTCCATGAGATGATGCAATCCTCCAGCACTTTTAGGCTTGCCAGTGTACAAAACGTAGCAATTAATACAATGCTTTTAATCGGTGGGGATTTATTTTCATTTATTGCAATCATTTGAGTTAATTTCATAATTTTGTTAGTGTTAGTTGTTGATTTGATTTTATATTTATGTAAGCTCTGTAAGAAGGATTTTGTACATAGGCTTATGTTTGTACTTATTTATATTATAATGAAAATTATTTAGGTCAACTTTGGTGATCTAGAGGATATTTTTTCCCTGAAAATGGATCCACACAATCTTGAAGTTGGAGAAATACTGATTTAAGTTTTTCAGCAGAGGACTTGCCTAATTCCATCAGAGGTTTGGGAGCATAGAGTAGATGGATTGCGGCCGGGAGAGGGTGGACCAGGCAGGCGTGTTAGATCATCAGTGCAATCAGGGTTCCGGTGATGAGAATATGAATTATGAGTGGCAGTGGGAAGACAGTGGAAAGGGAGTTGAAGGACTCCCAGTGGCCAGCTTGGAGAACTGGTAAATAACAGAAATAAAGGAGTGGCTGGGTGAAATTGATTATGGGGGAATATATATATATATATATATATATATATATATATATATATATATATATATATATATATATATCAAGCAAGGGAAGCCATAAAGTGCATAGAAAATGGTTCAAAAATGGAAGGACTGAGTTAAATAAGAACAAAAAAAAATTGCAAAGGAGCACTGTATATACTAGAGGGCAAAAATGACACGAATGAAATCCAAACAATATATAACAGCCACCAGAGAAAAGTGAATTAATGATCCTTGAAAAATTAGGCTCATAAAGTGTGGAGTAAAGTAGATGAAAATTATAAATTTTCTTAAAGTAAAGCCATTCATCATTATGGACTCCTAGGTTGGTTTTAAAATCTACAGGGTATCAATAATCATGAAAACATGCAAAACCTACAATTCATTTTTTGTGTTGTAGATGAACAGTTCTATCTGTACTTGTAACTCTACATATGAGAAAATTGCAATTATGTTACATAACAGAAGAGAAACAGGATTTCACTATTTATATTTGGCTAATATATTGTATTTACTTTCATTCATCCAGACTGTAGGTTTTCACATTTTCTAGGGAGATGAATGGCCTGTGTTTATAAATTGTGGACCCAAATTGTGGCTATTTCTATACATATACTTAAGAACATATCTAGGCAGAGGCATAATTTTGAGCAAAAAGACACAAACAGAAAACTAAATAATAAATGTTTGCATAAAATTTTAAACAGACAAATCTAATCTATAGTCATATAAGTGAGCAGGGTGTTTACCTCTGAGTGGGCGCTGACTGGCTGGAGTGTGGAAAATGTTCTCTCTTGTGACCAGGGGTTGGTAACGATTCACTGAGATGTACACATAAGAATTTTCACTTTGTAAGGGCGCCTGGGTGGCTCAGTCGGTTGAGCATCTGACTTCGGCTCAGGTCATGATCTCACAGCTTGTGAGCCCGAGCCCCACGGAAGCTTGTAGCCTGCTTCCAATTCTGTGTCTCCCTCTCTCTCTGTCCCTAACCCACTCGCATTCTGTCTCTGTCTCTCTCAAAAATACATAAACATTAAAAAAAAAAGAATTTTCACTTTATATATTTTACCATGTGTGTGTTTTACTTCATTAGAAAATTAAAACAAAGATTAAAGAGTAAATCTTTGTGCCAGTGTAGCAAATAAAGACTAGAAGAATTCAGTCCTTCTTCCCTTTATGTGCAAAAAAAACCAAAAAACAAAAAAACCCTGGTGATTGAAATGTGCCTTGAAGTTATCATTCCATCCGCAATATCCAATGCAAATTCCAAAAGAAATTGTAAGGAACTAATTTTCCATTCAAACAGAAGGGAAGATTTTTCTGGTTTTATATAGTGCACAGAAGACCAATGTGTCACCCTCCCCCATCTTTCCGACATAGCCAATTCTCTGCCTTACGCCAAGCACCTTGACTTAATCATCTGATCAAGAACTAAGTGCTCAGCACCCACAATAGATATGCCCAGACTAGAGTAGGGGTATTTCGTTACATTATTCACACACCTTCGGGGAGAGTGCTGGGCTGGCTCTTCTTCCACATAGCAGAGAGCATAGCAACTAGAAGCATTGCAGTGGTTCGGAGTCAAGGGGATTAGAGAAAATAGAGCCCCAGTGCTATTTAAAACTAAATAATCATATCCTCATCAATGCCCTAATGAATGTATAAAGAAATTAAACTAGTCAATTGAATTAATTGCAGGAGGCAACCTTCTGGCAAAAGCAAATGAATTGATTCAACTAATTTGTGCCCTCTCTCTGTTTTTACTTAAGATAGAAACTTTGATTAAAAAGGATATCTGTATCTGGTATTCCCACCTGAATGGATAAAAAAGAATCTGAATAATATGTCTTATTCACAATCTGATAACAGGTAATTGCTTGGGATATTAAGTTCCTGCTTATAGCTTATTTAGAAGAACACAAGACTTTGATATATTTTATTTCGGCTAATCTCTGAAACACTGTTGACTTTTAACAGTCTTTTTTCCCCCAACAGACAATAAGGAGCTCATGAAGAATATTGCTAATTGATACTACAGCATATTTTAAGTCTATCTAGAAGGTCATTGTTAGTATTTAGCTTCACTCTGGAGAAAATCAGTTGAGGAATATAAGGACTCATTTTGGACTTTATATCTCATCTAAGCACTCACTGTTTAATTTTCATGAAAGATCTATCTGCAGTGATAGTGTGGGTAGATGGGATTAGGTTGAAGATGGAGCCAGCATTTGTAATTTGGGCCTTAATTTTACCTGAAGAGGAGAAAAAAAGCAAAGGTAATAAAGCAAACCCAGCATTGATGCAGGTGGACTTACGAAAAGCAGATGGAAAGGACTCTAGAGGTCCTAGATATCAGGGGTGGAAACTGTGGCGTGCAGGACAAATTCAGTCTGCCACCTCTTGGAAGGCCCATGAGCTAAGAATGACTTTTACAGATGAATATGTGCAATTGGTTTTGTGAAAAGGAACATTAACTTGGAACTCCAATGCACCAAAATAGTATCCTTCCTAAAGAAGATTCCATTCTTTACATTATTAGATATATACAACAATAACAAATGTTATTATGATTATCTTAAATTATGTCAAGAAAAATGTTTTCTTTTTATATAAATGTGTACATAATATTCTTGATTTTTCTTCTTGTTCCTATAGCCTAAAATACAGTAGTCCCCCCTTATCCATGGTCAACTGAGGTCCAGAAGGTCAATAACCTAATGTTCAGTCACAATTTCTCAGTTGTTCATTTCATCTCATCACGTAGGCATTTTATCATCTCACATCATCACAAGAAGAAGGGTGAGTAAAATAAGATATTTCAAGAGAGTGATACCACACTCACATAACTTATTACACTAGATTGTTGTAATTGTTCTGTTTTATTATTAGTTATTATTATTAATTTTTAGTGTGCCTGATTTATAAAGTAGACTTTATAGGAAAAAAAAAACCATATATAGGGTTTGGTACTATCCATGGTTTCAGGCATCCACTAGAAGTCTTAGAATATATCCCCCATGGATAAGGGGAAGAAGCTACCTTATTACTTTCTGGCCCTGTAAAGAAAATATTTGCTGATCCCTGAAGTACAGTGGTGGTTCTGAAACTTTATCATGAATCAGAATCACCTGGAGGACTTATTAAATCACAAATATCCTGGTCACATTCCCAGAATGATCCTATATGTCTGGTATGGAGCCTAGAATTTGCATTTGTAAGTTTCCAAGTGGTGCTAATGCTGCTGGCTCTTGGGTCACTTATTGAGAACCACGGGACTAGATCAATCTCTACACTGCAGGAAACTGAGGTCCAAGAAATTATGTCACCTTGACCATATCACAGCCATAAAGTGGTAGAACCTTAGTTTAAATACAGCTTTTGGCTTCAGGCTTAGAATTCTTTTCAGCAGAACAAAAATTTTACTGGCCTGATGAATTACATACAGACTTGTAATGAATTAAGAGAAGAAATTCAAACTGAAATCCATTTGTCTTTAGAATGATGTCTCAAGGGTGCAAACCCTATCACTTTGTAGGCCTAATGACTTCTGAAAGCTGTTTTCCAGGCTACATTAAGCAATCATTAGATCAGTTCTTAAATTCATCAGCCTGTATGCAACATGTGTGGCCCAGAATCAATATGAAGATCATGGTGAAAATACCTATGCAGTGAGTCCTACATGGTAAGTTATAAATCTAATGAGATGGTTCCACATGATGTCCACAAAATCACCAACTTGCATACTGCTTCTCTTTCTCAGAGTGTCCTTTTTCATCTTCCAAATAAACTCTCTGAAGAAATCTAAAAATTAAAAACAAATCTTTGAAAAATCTAAATAAGGAGCTCATTAATTTTGCCAGAATGACAAAGCTGTTTTTACAATTAATTTCCACAAAGTGTATGGCCTTGGTCTTGACATGCCAAATTCAAATTACCTATTACTTTTGCTTGGAGATGGAAGAGTGAATTACTTCATCTATGATAATAACATAAATTTAAACCTCTAATCCTTTTCACATAAAATTAATTAATTTATTCCCATTGTAATTTCTGGTTTATTAATCCTTAGAGGTAAAGGGGAAATCATTACTTAATATTATTCAAAGGAGAAAATGAATGGTATCCATATAATGAGTATAATGACCCTGAACATAGATATAAACACAGGTGATGTCAACCCATCTCAAGAGCAAATGGTTGTTAACGAATGCCCATCCTATGTTTAGAGCAGTTGCCATTCATAATGTTATACCCATGATAATAATTCTGTATTTTCCCCACACATTACTATGTGCCTGACAATATTCTCAGAACTTTAAGTTTTTAATTTTTCCAACAACTCCATGAAATAAGTATAATTACTATTTGCATGGTCTCCATTAGAAATGAAAAAAAAAAAAAAGAAATTGGGCTAATATTACTCTAGAGTGGTGGTTCTCAATGGGTGGGGGTTAACATTTTGTCCCTAAGATATATCTGTTAATGTCTATAGATATTTTACATTGCAACAACTATGAGAGGGGGAGTATAAAAGGGGAATCTGATGGGTAGAGGCCAGGGAGGCTGATAAACATCCTACAATACAAAAGATAGACCCATCACAACAATTACTTGTCCCAAGATATCAATACTTAGATTGAGAAGTTCTATCCTACAGGCTTTCCTTTTCACTTCTACAATGTACATTAGAAGGACCAAGACTCTTCTCAGTGCAGAAAGTTATTTTATATATAAATCAATAGCTGTTAATTACCTTCTTAGTGTCTCTTTTTAGCTATAGAATTTTTCCTGTTTTTGTTAGACTGCACCACTCCAAGTTTTCTTATCTATAAATTAAAGTTCACTTTTAATTCCAAATTCTGTAACTGGGGAAACTAAGAACAAAATAACACTTTATGACTTTGGAAGGTAAACTTCTAGCATTCCTTTGAGTTTCATTTTATTTTTTTCCAAATTGTATTTAAATTCTAGTTAGTTAACAGATAGTGTAATATTGGTTTCAGGAGTATTTAGTGATTCATCACTTACGTAAAACACTGAGTACTCATCCTAACAAGTGCCTTCCTTAATACCCATCATCCGTTTAGCCTCTCCCCAACCAACTTCCCTCCATCAATCATTTGTTCTCTATGGTTAAGAGTCTCTCATGGTTTGCTTCCCTGTCTCTCTCTTTTCCTTTCCTCTTTTCCTTTCCATATGTTCATGTTTTGTTTCCTAAATTACATATACAAGTGAAATCATATAGTATTTGTCTTTCAATGACTGACTTATTTTGCTTAACATAATGCACTCTAGCTCCATCCACATCAATATAAATGGCAAGATTTCATTCTTTTTGATGGCTGAATAATATTCCAGTGTGTGTATGTGTGTTTGTGTGTGTGTGTTGTCCCCTACTAATACTATATTACTATCAATGAGTTTCTTTGTCACTGACTTATATTTTGGGGTATTTTCACATTGGGGGGGCATAAGTATTTATAATTGTTAGATATTCTTGACGGATAGAACCCTTAATTGTGATATAATGCCCCTTTTCATCTCTTATTATAGTCTTTTATTTGAAATCCAATTTGTCTGATATATGAGTATGAGTATGAATATGAATAGGAGTATGGCTACTCTGGCTCTCTTTAGGCATCCATTAGCACAATAGACGGTTCTTCATCCCCTCACAATCTGCGTGTATCTGGAAGTCTAGCATGAGTTTCTTGTAGACAGCATATAGATGGGTCTTATATTTTTATCCATCCTGATACCCTATGTCTTTTGATTGGAGAATTTAGTCCATTTACATCGAGAGCGATTATTTAAAGGCACAAATTTAGTGCCATTGTGTTACCTATATAGTTGGTGTTTCTGGTGATGTTCTCTGCTCCTTTTTAGTCTTTGTTGTTTTTGGTCTTCTTTTCTCCAAAGAGTCCCCTTTAGTACTTCTTGCAGGGCTTTAGTGGTCACCAACTCCTTTAGTTTTTGTTTAGTTTTAGTTTAGTGTTTCTCTCTCCTCCTATTCTGAATGACAGCTTTGCTGGATAAAGTAATCTGAGCTGCCTAGTTTTCCCATTCAGCACCTTGAATATATCCTGCCACTCCCTTTTGGCTTGCTTTGTTTCTGTGCACAAATCCGCTGTCAACGTGATTTGTCTTCCTGTGTAGGTTAAGGAATTTTTTCCCCCTTGTTGCCTTCAGGATTCCTTCTGCGTATTTTATGTGTCTGTATATTTTGTGAATTTGGCTATGATATGTCTTGGTGATGGCTGATTTTTATTGAATTTAATGGGGGTTCTCTATGTTTCTTAGATTTCAATGTCTGTTTCCTTTCCCAAATTAGGGAAGTTTTCAGCTATAATTTGTTCAAATAAATCTTCTGCTCCTTTCTTCCTCTGCATCTTTCTGAGACTTCTATGATACAAATGTTATTACGCTCCAAGGAGTCACTGAGTTACCTAAATCTACATTTGTAGATCCAATACCTTTCTTTCCTTATTTTTTAAGCTTCATTATTTTCCATAATTTTATCTTCTATATCAATGGTTCCTCTGATTTGTCCATCCTCATGGTCATTACATCAATTCAGTTTTGCATCTCAGTTATAGCATTTTTATTTCAGTCTGACTAGTTTTTAGTTCTTTTATTTCTGCAGTAAGGGATTCTCTAGTGTATTCTATGCTTTTTTCAAGCCCAGGTAGTAGCCTTATGATTATTTTTTTAAAATTTGGATTCAGATGTCTTACTTGTATCTGTATTGATTAAATCCCTACCCATGACTTCTTTCTGTTCTTTCTTTTGGGATGATTTTTCTCTGTCTTGTCATTTTGTGGAAGTCACTGTTTCTGTGTATGTGACTGTCAGAAAAACCTGTTTTATTCCCGCTCCTGAGAGTAATGCATATATTAAGAAGAGGTAAAAGAAAAAGAAAAAAAGCTAGATACTACCCTATGTCCCCTAGAGCTGAAGCTTTACAGCACTTTATGATCACTAGACTTGGTGCACGTGAGTATTTTTTGCTGGTCTTCTGGGAGTGGAGCCTGCTGCACTCATTCTCAGGCAGACTTACACTAGTAGAGGTGCACCTGCTGGGTGCAGGGGGGATGGGGCTTCGTGGTAGCAGTTCTGGCCTCCACAGGGTGGCATTGGTTTGCTCACTAAAGTCAGTCATTGCTGATAGGCAGTGGGGGCTTAGGAGGGAATGCTGTTGACCCACTCTCCCCTCCCTGGAATAGGGAGATAGAGCCCACAACCCTTCAGCAAGCCCTCACAGAAGAGCAAACAATCACCTCATGTGTCCCCGGCTTCTGCCAGATCCTACCTTCACCTTACCTGCGTCTGAGCTGTCCACCTGCCAGGTGGCACAGTACTCCTGTATTTTAACTCAGACACACGGTTGGGGTTCAAAACTCCAAGTTTTAGACATCTATGTGGCATGGACCCACGCTGTTCCTTTAGGGGAAGGTCTTGCTGCCCTGTGGCCAGTGCTGGTTTGTCCCAGAAATCAGTTGCACCACCTCACAGTGATCTGCAGTTTATGGTAAATCGTAGCAAAAAGCTGGCACCAAGGTTTGCTGACCTTGGCTGGTATCTTTGTTTCTATGCTAGGAAATAAGGCAGCACATTGTCACTTCCAGTTCTTTTCGTCCCTGCAGCTCCATGCTGCCACCCCCAAAGGCACACCAAACAGGGTAATTGTATCTCCCCCTGAGACCCATGGGATCCTCAGACCACACCGCCCACTCCCAGGTCTCTGCCCTCCTTCCTCACCGGAGCACTGCCCAACCCACCAGGCACAATCCTGGAGATGGTGAGGACCTCCAAAACTTCAGACTTTGTGCTCTGCTGCTTATGAAAACTTGCGGTAGTGAGCCTCTCTCCTTTTCCCAGTCATTAGTTTAGGGGAAGTTTTTCTTGTGCCATCCCCTGTGTGTGCTCACTCGCTCGCCTCTCTCTCATCTCTGTGATCAAGGCTCACTCCCCTTCATAGCACCTGCAGTTCTTTTCTTCCCCGAACCAAGTTCTGCAGCTCCTATCTTCCATGATGTGGCCAGTTTTCTACCTCTAGTTGTGTAGTTTTGCTATCTTGGTTCTCAGATCAATTTCTTGGGTGTTCAAAATGATTTGATATTTATCTAGCTGTGTTTGAGGGGTGAGGCAAGCTTAAGGTTTCCACAATCCTCCACTATCTTAACTCCTCATTGTGTATTTCATTTCATTAAAAAATGAGGTTGTGGATGACCAAAGATTTTCCCCCAAATTGTTCTTATATGGATACCTTTTCAAATATCTCCACACACGCTGACACATTTAGGAAACAGTTTGCTGTTTCTAGATTAGTCTGATAAGTGTTAGCTCCTAGTAGGAAGGAAATGTTTATATCTTAGTGTGCTCTTCTAATAAAGGATGAATTGTATTATGGTTTAGCAAAAGGTTTATATGTATCATTTTTCATAAACAGTACACTTTGTGCCTCATTATACCTTAGAGGAGCTGTTTCCTATACTACAAGCACGTCTATTTTAAGCAACTTATGAAAAGAAAAATCCTAGAACAATATAAATGATAAGTATTTTTCTCATTCTTTTTTGTTTCTATAGAAATGCTTTTAGTGTGGGAGTGTTGTGGACATAGCAGAAGGTCAGTAATATACACAGTATCCTTGACTATAAACAGAGAGATGATGGGGTAGCTAATGGCTCAGATCTCTGAGAGGGAAGGTGCAATAACATGACACTCCACACAGACCTACAGCCTTTCCATTGTTTCAAAGTTTGTGCTTAATTCAGAATGAGCTGAATTCAAGAATTAGCCCTCTTTGGAACTAAGGGTCAAAATCTGAGCCTGAGTGATTACCATAAGCATAGAAAATCATTTAAGTACCAGGAGTGGAACACTGATTAAGTAGTTGAGAGTTCTAAGGAAATATAGACAACAGTGAATTAAGACAATTTCCTTTCATGGATGCTAGAAGCTGACAGTTGTACAACTGTACATGGTCTACACGTGTTTCTTTCTTATTCCATTACTTGAGAGTTAATGTCCTCTCATTTTCCACTTGCCATGACCTGCTTTTCATTTCATTTTTTCCATCTTCTGGCATTACTCTACCCCCCACCCCAAACTTGACACACTGTTCCAAGGAGATTTAACCCAAGAAAGGAAAACTGAAATGAAAATGATAGAATTTACTAATACACAATAAGCTTGACATAAAACTATTCAGAAAGATAAAGCAAAAGAAAATGCATTTGTCTATAGAGTATTATCATAGGTTGGAGAACTAGTCCATTTTCACATAGTCTAGAAACTTATTGACAGAAAACATTTTTTTTTTTTTCCTGAGGAAAAATTTTAGGAGTTAGCATTAATAGGTCCCTTCCTTTTAATACTTCTTACCTTGCGCAGGAGAAAACTTAAAACTTTTCTAAATGTTATTTGGAAATTGAAGAGATCATTACAAGGATGTTCATTCAAATGCCCCATTAAGATTATTCTAGCTCAGCCTATCTTTTGTGTTTGTGGATAAAACTGAAAAAAAAAAATTCAGTCCAGCTTTAATACTTGTGGCAATTATAAAGCTGCATAGCTCAGTGAACTACACTTTGGCTGGGAAAGAAATAATCTGGCTCAGACACTTCTATAAAACTCCCATTGATTTTAGTGCACAGAGAATCTGGCCCTCTATTTTTTTCTCCAATACTCTTTCACTCATTATATAGCCAGAAAAGTTGAATTTCCTGAATGTGTTTCTCTCTTTTTTGAAGTGTACGAACTAGTAGTTCTTTGAGTGGTAGATGTCATTCAGCATAATTACATATTACTATACTCTCTACCCATGCACATCCTGCATTTCATCAAACTAAAACTATAGCAAATGTTAATTGAAAGATTCTATTAGAAACCATGTAAATCAGTCATTGGGAGCTTATATATATATATATATATATATATATATAGTTTATAATAATTTATATATACTTTATATATAATAGTTTATAATATAGTTGAATAAGGCATATATATATATATATATATATATATATATATATATATATTATAAAGCATTAAAAGTATTAAAACTTTCATCAGAATCAACCAATAACTTTGTGTCTGGAGTACTGCACGTCACAGTTACACTGAAATGAAGTCATCACTTAATTCCATCAAAACTGAACAGAATTAGTGTCAGTAAAATGCTGACTTTATATATATTGTGAAACATGAAATAGCATGCATTGTTTTCTCAAAAAATAGAAGTGTCTACATATATAAGAGCAATTTGGTAGATATTAATATGATGTGGTTTACAAAACTTCCACCTAGATGAGCAATATCTAGCAACGATGTAAGACATTATATAATATATGATAAATGGCCTGATAGTACTTAATTACTCAATATCTAAATATATTAATATCTAAAATACTTAATATCTAAAATACATCTTTTAGGGCATTAAGCAAACTCTCCCTTTTGTTTAGATTTTATTATTCCAGTGCAAAGAAGCTGTGCTGTTGTTTGGGATTTCATGGTGATACTTAATAATCTAATGGACACACTGAAATCTCTTAGTATATAAGAGCAGTTCCAGAGTGTATTAGTGTATCCTTCCCGGGCAGGAACCTTCAAAATGTGTCTGAACCAGTGCCGACAATCAATGATGTAAGTGTCTTAAAAGCTGCCTTTTTTTCCCCTTTTAATTCTGAAAGGTGAATAAAGAACTGGAATTTTAAAGTAAAGAAAGAAAGTGATACTCTTCTGACAAAGTAATATTCAGAATTTCAGATCTAGAGAGATGAACAAGAGATTCCTGTAACTCTCACTCATTCATCCATTCACTAAATCATCCAGCAAACATTTAAATGCCTACTCCAAAGAGTAGGAAAAAATGTTCGAGGTGCTGAAAATAGTATCACATTTGTAAATGTAATGGTCTGGAAAAAGGGTATTTCTGTCAAAAAAATAAAGACAGAAATACCCTCTTTAAATTAGAATGTGCTCCCAAATCAGCTCTTTATGATTTAAATAAAAATACTTGACTAATTTTAATGTTTTCAGGGTTCCAAAGAATTACTTACAATAAAATGACAGATGCCAATTCCTTTAGCTTTTCAGTTCAGAATAATCCTTGTCTTGTATTGTTATCATTTTAATAATAATGGGGTACATCAAACCAGTTTAAGGGCTAAGTTCACAGTCCATGATTTAAATTCAAGGAGAAACTGGCAAAATGTCATTTTCCATTTACCCCTTTTAGAACTGTTTTTTGTGGTCTTATGAGGTAGTTCAGTAAGCATATCATATTAAATCTCTTCAACAAGAAGAACTCTTTATTACATATTCATACAATTCACAGACTAGTTCAATAAAATTGAAGTTACTAAATATATATACATATATATTAATTGTGGACTCTAATTTGCAATCAAAGTGACTCTGTTATGTATCATATCACTAGCTTATTTTATGGTTGAACTACGAGCTTTCAAAAAAAGGATTTATAACAGAAATGCTTACAACCTCTTAACTATGGCACTGTGAGTGGCAATATAATAATACATTGTAGCAGTAAACACCCAATCAATAGTAACTCATTAAAGTCAGAAGCATCAATTTAATCAAGAGAATCTACATGTTTTCAGTGGTCAGTGGAAGGTCTTGTCCATCAATGTCTAGTTCAATTCTTAAATTGCATCTGACAAGTTGCAATAGGTTCTGTTAAGAGACTTGTGTGCAAGCTAATGTGAAGGCCATTTGTCATTTTAATATATGATCAATATAATCCATAACCAGTGTTAAGACTCATTTACTGAAGGAGAAAGGAGGAGGTCAGTGTATACACCACAGTGACCTGCATATTATTTCCCACAGCTCCCTTTAAAACAGAAGTGACTTCTCTATCTCTTTTAACACAAAACTAAAATATAAAACCACTCATAGTTTGAAGCAAACTATTATGCATTTGTCTTTAATTCCTACTTTTTTCTTATGAAAAAAAAAACCTTTTAATGTTTATTTATTTTTGAAAGAGAGAAAGACGGGGCAGAGAGAGAGGGAGACGGAGAATCCGAAGCAGGCTCCAGGCTCTGAGCTGTCAGCCCAGAGCCCATGTCGGGGCTCAAACTCATGAAACGTGAGATAATGACTTGAGCTGAAGTCGGACACTTAACTGACTGAGCCGCCCAGGTGTCCCTACTTTTTTTTTTTTTTAATTTCTCTTTTCTCTGGCTGAAAGGTATAATCCAAGAGAATACCACTGGGATTAAGCAAACGCAATGCTTTAAGTTCTCTAATACTATTGGCTTATCCACAAAACAGGGAAATTATAATTTGCCTCTTACAGATAGAGTACAAATAACTATATTAGGCCAGATTACCAAAATACTAAAAATGGATGTGCTGCTGATGAACATTCATATATATGTCACTGACTCAAGGAGCCAAATCCTATTATTTGTGAGATGTTTGAGATATCATATTAACAAAGTTATGAGATAAGTATTTTTGTTTAAATGGAATGTTACTTTCATCAAGATATCTAGCATTCTCTTAAAATCTACTGTTAGAGTAATTATTGAGTCATCCATATTGAGTAATTAAACAATATCGTGTTACTCTCAGAATAAGTTCAAAATGTGACTTGCCTCTTTGACAATTTGGGTATTTAGCTCACATAAACAGAAGGCAGATGGAGAAACCTATGAATTTCTCTGCCTTTAGAGGTGACTGCAAATGGACTACTGGGAAGATGCATCATGTAAATGATTATTTGGTGGGAGAATTACTTAGAAGAAAATCCAACTAAAAATTAAATGTAGGTGGTGATAAAAATATTGTTCTCTAAGTTTATAAAAACTTACTTTGCATTTATTACTTGAAACCCTGACATGAAATTGTAGTCAGCAAAATATTTATTTCGAAGTTAGTTGGTTTTACAGAAAATCCAAATACAGATAGCACTAAATATTTAAAACTTCAAACAAAAATTGATGTATCCCCGTTAAATAACTCTTACACAGCTATTATATTTATCATGGTTCAATCTTTCAGAATCATAAATTTAGGTGTGTGCTGAGCCAATACTCCATTTTGAAGAAACAATTAGGTGACAGATTGCGTACCAATATCTGTATTGTTGAACTAATGACAGCTAAAGTAAGTATCTTGGAACTCAGAATGCAAAAACAAAAAACAAAAAAACCCCCCACCTGATTATTAAATGTAACTAATAGATTAAATAAGGTGTGTTTTTCTAAAGCTCTAATTGTGTTCCTCAGTAAGAGAATGTTTTTAGAATTCTTTAATACATAAATGAGCTTAAATTTATGAAAAGATGTCAATTTTTAAAAGAATCATATTTTTAAATAATTCAAACAATGGCTTAGAGTCTAAGTTGCTTAAAAGTAATCTTTATGTTAACTTGACATTTTCATAATCCATGTATATAAGTTATCTAGCATGCCTGTGAAAAATTTAACTATTAGTTTTTATTTGCTGATCAGCCTAGTAAGTTTTAAGAATTCTTACCACCAGTCAGGAATATCAAGAGTTAAGAACTATATATTCACGATCAATGAAGTGAATAATAGTGGTAAGCAAGACTAGCCAAGGACTTATAAATAAATGCTATTTTACCTTCATGACCAGAGGATTCAGCTTGTTCAGAAAGGCAATGCCATCTGGAGTGGCAAGCTGGCTGGGGGGAAGTTTTCAAGACCATGCCAAATCTCTATAAACCATATGAGTCCAAATTATGAAGAAAAGAAACACACAGTTATTTCAGACCTAAGCTTTACCAAGAGACCTTCTGCATCACTGATCCCAGAGAACTGGACTTCAAAATATCATTTTAATGTGACTTAACATTTTCAAAGGTACCAGGTATGTTATAGAAATGCACCCAGAGTGTGGAAATGTCAAAGATGCTAAAATGTGAAGAGTTTGTGGTTCTCGCTACTGGTGTCTCAAAGCATAAATCACCACTCACTCAGAAGACTTCAGTCAGAAGACTTGCAGTGTGTCTAGGCTGGATTAACAAAGTCCTGTTTTGCTTTGGGCACCTTTCCCGTATAAATAGGGTCATTGTAATATGAGATGCTGTTCAATATCATGGACTAAAATTTCAAAATGAATGCCAAGTGACCAGAGAATTAAATTTGGTATTTTCATAAATATAGCATCCTCAATATCTCTGTATTCTCAGTATGTTTTCAGCATTATATAGTTATAACAATTTATTATGAACCACATGATACAACAAGGAATAGGCAAGGCAAACCTCCTCAGCTAACTTGCGACACAATGGGGAGAAGTGGTAAACACAGTTACAAAACATGAACACGTGCATACATTCTGACATGGATATCTATATGTCTGTGTGTGTGTGTACACATAAATTGTTACCTTATTTAATTTTTTTTTTCCAGCCCAGAGATTTGCTGCAGTCTGAATTAGGCTTATTCTCTTTAGATAAGTCCTCACTCCCATCACCCTCTGCTAGAGTTTCACTGACATTCTTTTTCAACCTGGTATTATGTTATTCCTTCAACTGGTTGCCTCAGTATCTTTAGATCTTTAATTTTTGGAACATTATTCTCATGAATCCTACTCTTTCTTGCCATCCCATTTCCTTGAGCTTCCTGGATACTCCTGGATGTTCCTGAAACATTTGCATTTTTTGGGTTCTATCCTATATTCTTTGTCTTTTAATTTCTACATTCTTCCTAAAGTCAATCTTGTCTCCTCTTAATGACTTATATGCTACTTATAAATAAGTGATTCCAAAAATCTTCAGCTTTGATCTCTCATCTGTGTTCCAAAGCCATTTAATACCTGTCTACTAAGCACCTTTTCTTGAATGACTATGCAAACTTTAGCCTCCTCCTTTGAAAGCAACTTCATGACCTGTTCTCTCAGGTACACGTCTGCTATCACTGTCCCTACCTCAGAGGTGTCACCTCTGTTCATCTAGTTTTTCAAACTAGATAGCCAAGCATTATTGCACTCTTCTCTCTCACATCCTTACACCTAAATAATTACCAAATTTGGTGAGACTACTTTAAAAATTTCTGTCTACTTTGCTCTACCCCCACTGCTGCTAATCTAGAGATGACCTGAATCTCTTCCATGGATTTCTGGGTTATTATAATACCCTGCTGAATCCTCCCTTTGATCTCTATCCTCCTCCCCCACAGTGTCACCTGCCACACTGAGGCCAAAGACATTTCTAAAGTGCAGATTAGATCAGGGTTTTTCCCCTGTTTAAAATTCTCTCCTTGCAGGACAGTATCCCAGCTTCTCATCAGGGTAGACAAAAACTTGCTTTATAGGGCCCCTGAGAGCCAATCTAGCTTCATCTCGTGCCACAGTAACCTGTGCTATATTTACACAATATGCTGGAAGTTCCACTTAATGTCACACTACATTGTGCACCTGAGTTTTTGTATATAGTGTTATGACATCTGGAAAACCCCTTCTCATGCTTTCTGTTCATATTCTCTCCCATTCCTGGAGGGAACAGAAGAGAGGGTATGTACCCCTCTCTCTAGACAACTCATTTAACGTCTCCCTTCCCAATTCTCCCATTTATCTCTGGAAGGAGAGCCGACCACTGGCTCATTGGTACCACAATGGAATATATAGATATTTCTAGCATCATAAGCAAAACAGGTCATTGTGTTTTCTCACTTGTATGTCTATGATTACTGGACAAAAACTCCTTGAGAGGGAGAAATCAGTTTATCAAACTTTTTAACTTAAGGTCTTAGAACAAAAGAAGACCACAGTGAATGCTGGCTGATATGAATTAATGATTAGCTGATCATACAGTACAACAAATAAAAAGTGGAGGTTAACTCTATAGTAACCAAGGGAAAGACTACTACCATAGTATTATTAACCTCTGTCTGTATGGAGAGACTTATTTTTATTTTTTATTTATTTTTAATTTTTTAATGTTTATTTTTGAGCGAGAAAGAGCATGAGTGGGGGAGGGGCAGAGAGAGAGAGGGAGGGAGGGAGACACAGAATCCAAAGCAGGCTCCAGGCTCTAAGCTGTCAGCACAGAGCCCAATGCAGGGCCCGAACTCACAAACCATGAGATCATGACCTGAGCCGAAGTCGGATGCTTAACTGACTGAGCCATTCAGGCATCCTGAGACTATTGTTTTTAAATTATTATTTGAATACATTACTACTTATAATTTAACCCAAATTTATGTTACTACTTTATCCACAGATTCACTTGACTCATTTTCTTTATTTTTACTTACATTCCTATTACAGATTTTTATTGGCAAATTACACCTGCTCTAATTCAAAAGCTGGCTTGTTGTAATTTTTTACATCCTCATTCTTATTCATCTTAAGGACAAAAATCAACAAGTGCTTTAGTCATTAGCTCTTTGCAGATATATACAAAATCTCTACCTTTAGCATTGTTCTTTTCCCTTAAATTCAAATATAACTGCTGTTTCTTCAACATCTTTACCTGGATGGCCATCAGCACCCCCAGGTCAAGTATCAAAATGCAATCTTTCACCAGAACTCTTCACATTTCCCTCCTTCTGATAATGACTTCATTCTTTTTTAAACCTTCTATGATGTTCCCTAAAAAATAAGCCCCTGTATATTATAGCTGATACCTTAACAAGAGTCTTTCCTTTTGTCCTCTCTTTTCCATCTTCATTTGTTCCACTTCACTTCAGATACTCATTACCTCTTAACTAGTTGGAATTACCTATTGGAATTATCTCCCAGATTGCCTCCCTGTTCTGAAATCTCCCTACTGTAATAAAGTCTATGATGCTAGATTAATCTCTCTCAAGTACAATTTGGATTGTGACTTTCAAGTTCAAACATCTTGTTTAGGCTTCCATTTCCTACTTAAATCAGCCAACATTAAAGAACCTCTCCAATCTTTCCTAAGTCTACCTTTTCGGTATCTTAGTTCAGCATTTTTTTCACTAAAAAATGTCTGCCCTTATTAATGCAACAAACTTTTATTGAATTCTTACCATGTAGAAGGAATGATCTTAAGCAGAAATGGAAATAAGAATCAGGTGACTCTTACCACTGAGGATCTTATTCTAGAGCAGGGGATATATACATACACATATTCACACACACACAAAAAAACCAGACATAATTGCTCATATAAAAGTAGTAAAACAAGGCCTATACAACTGATACAGATAATGTAAAGAGAAAATGCCTATCTCTGAATTTTAAAGGTGAAATAGATTTATAAATATTTGAGAGAAGGGGGAAGGCTATTTTGGTATTTGGACTATTTTTTCCCCAATGCATTCTACCTGCTTTACAACTCAAGCAAACCCAAATAACACAACAAAATGGACAAAGGACCTGAATAGACATTTTTTCCAAAGAAAACATTAAGATGGCTAGCAGGCATAGGAAAAGATATTCAACATCATTAATTATCATGAAAATGCAAGTCAAATCTACAATGAGATATTACCTTACACCTGCCAGAATGGCTATTATCATATGTGGAATTTAAGAAATAAAACAGATGAACATAGGGGAAGAGAAAAAAAGAGAGAGGCAAACCAGGAAACAGATTCTTAACTGTAGAGAACACACTGAGAGTTGCTGGAAGGGAGGTGCGCAGGGAGTTGCGTGACATAGGTGATGGGGATTAAGAAGGACAACTGGGATGAGCACTGGGTGTCGTATGAAGTGTTGAATGACTAAATTTTACACCTGAAATTAATATTACACTATATGTTAACTAACTGGAATTTAAATGAAAACTTGAAAAAGAAGAAAAAAAGACAAGAAATAACAAATGTTGGGAAGGATATGGGAAGAATGTGCAAAAAAAAAAAGAGAACTCTCATATACTATTGGTAGGGATGTAAACTGGTGCAGCCACTGTGAAAAACGATATAGAGGTTCTTCAAAGAATTAAAAATAAAATTGCTAGAAATCTAGCAATTCCATTTCTGAGTATATGTACAAAGGAAATAAAAATCACGATTTTGAAGAGATATCTGCAATTTCATGCTCACTGTAGCATTATTCACAATAGCTATGATACAGAAACAATGTAAATGTCCATTGGGTCAGATGAATGCATAAAGTTACATAAATATAAATATAAGTATAAATATAAATATAAATAAATTAAATACACACACACATACATACATGCCACTTTTGACAACATGGATGAACCTCAAAACATGGTAAGTAAAAAGAGCCAAACGCAAAAAGGTAAATATTACATGATCTCACTTCTATGGGAATCCTTTAAAGAGAAAAAAGGCCCTATAGCATACAGTAGTGGTTACCAGAGGATGAGGTGTGGAGGAAAAGGGAAGATTAAAAAAAGAAAGAATGGCAGTTACCAGGGGCTGGGAGACAGGTGGTCATGGGGAGTTACTGTTCAATGGATACAGAGTTTCAGTTTGGCATGATGAAAAGTGTTCTGAAAATGAATGATGGTTGCACAATAATTTGAATGTACTTAATACTTAAATATACTTAAGACAGAAAATTTTATGTGGATTTTACCACAATAAAAATATCAGAAAAAAATATTCTACTTGCTTTTCATTCTCAATTGCCTAGTCTCTTGCTTTAGACAACCTACATTAGTCAACGATTCCTTAACACTCTCCTATCTCTCTGTTCTGTTTATTATATACTTGAAGTTCCAAAGGACCTCCATGTATAGATATCTTACCAATCTTTCAAGAGTAGTTCAAGGTCAACCACGAATTCTTCTTTGTGCTTTCAGCCCATGTAGCTCTATGAGATTATTTAGATTAATAAACCTATATCTTATCATAACTGAGCTCTTCAGTGCCTAATCCAATATTTTATGCATACCAAGCACTTGATATGTACTCACATTCATTTATTCAGCAAATATGCAGTGAATACCTATTGCATATTGAGCACTATTCCATAGCTGGGGATACAGCTAAGAACATAGTAGCAAACCATCTATCATTGGGTGCTCACATTATAAAGTAAGTGAGACAGACAAAGGTAAATGGACAAATGAATACTGAACACTTATTTGTTCAATTGATAAGTGCTGATAAACAAATGAAGCAAGGTACAAGATAACAGGAGGTGCCAGAGTATAGGATACTTTATTTAAGGGGTCAGGGAAAGTTTCACCTTTGATCCAGAAACCTAAAGAAAGTGGGGAAATGAGCTCTGTGCATATCTGAGGGATGAAAATTTCAGAGAGTACACCAAGTGCAGACACTCTGACAAAGGGGGTGCTTGGCACATTTGAAGAATAGCAAAGGTCAATATGGCTGGAGCACAGGGGCGAGAAAGATGAGAGGACAAGGTCTAAGGGGTAGCAGAAGAGGCTTATGGGCCTTATGGAATAAGTAATATGGAAATCATTGGTAACTTTGAAAATAGATGAAACATATTGTATGGATTTGAGGAATTAGTGGAGAAAAATGTGGGAAAAGCATAAATAGCTCTTTCTAGGGTTTTTGCTCTGAAGGAAGCAGAAACTTGGGGCAAGAACTAGAGAGGAATGTTGGATTAAAGCATTATTATTACCATTATTATTACCATTATTATTATTACTATTTAGGATAGAGGTAATAACAGCAATCTTACAAGGATATTCCAGAAGAGAGACAAAAATTGATGATAAAGAAAGATAATGTAATAATAGTCTTGAAAAGGTGAGAGGAAATTGGATTTAGATCACAAATTTGATACAATCCTGTTTGGTTCATTCAAAGAAACTGAAAAGAGACAGTGTGGTCCAGAGGCAGAGAAATGAAAATATGTGTGGTGAACTTGCAGAAAGTCTTGTCTCCTCTTCATTGAGTGATCTGAAAGTAAGCTTAAGAATGCTGTTCCTGTGGGGCACCTGGGTGACTCAGTCGGTTAAGCATCTGACTTTGGCTCAGGTCATGATCTCATGGTTTATGAGTTAGAGCCCTGTGTCGGGCTCTGTGCTGATGGCCCAGAGCCTGGAGCCTGCTTTGAATTTGTGTCTCCCTCTCTCTCTGTTCCTCCCCTGCTCATGTGTCATGCTCTCTCTCTCTCTCTCTCACTCCCCCGTCTCTCAAAAATAAACATTAAAAAAAAAGAGATAAGAATGCTGTTCCTGTTTTTTTAAGAAATCAAAAACTAAACCAAACTTACCAGTGGTTACAACATACTGACTCCAACTCTAAACTCCTCACGCTTTTCAGCTCTTAGGTCAATTATTATTTATCCTTATCGAATTAAATACATTTCTAATTTTCAGTTTAAATTCTCACTCTGTTCAGGTACACTAATTTGTCAAATCCAGCTGGCAATCTCTAAATTTAGACTGGAGAATGAATACTCTCAAGTGTTTTATTACTTTATACATATGAATTTGTTAAAAATTTTAGGAGAATTTTATACAGAGGAATTTGTTAAAAACAGAGACATATATTTACATATAAATAAGACTGTAATTCTAAAATTGTATTTTTAGAAGTCTACAATGACCTGCCAAATTAATGTGTCATGTGGTAGTGGTAAATCAATTTCTTAAGACTAAATACTGTGGAAATGAATTGTAGCCAGAAAAATCATAATTCATATAATGTAATCTTCAGGGCTATTAAGAGAAGGTAAGCTTCTCTTCTGTCTGTTCCTGTGGCTTTTAACAGATATCACGAGTCATGAGTTAAAGACTGTCATGGCCAAATACGCTTGAAAATATTTAAGCTAAACTGTGAACTTCACTCCTGACTTCTGTGAGCCTTTAGCCTGCTTTATGTATGTAAATTCTCAAGAGGTGGATAGGGCATGCATGGCTTCCCAAACCTAATGGACTTGTAACCTCTTTTTCACGGAATACCCTACAGGATTACTTGTCTACAGAATACACTTTGAGAAATGCTGGGAATTGTGATACTTTGTGTGAGACGCAGAATAGTATTAGCAAAAATAAAATATTCCCTTGAATTTGAGCACAATGGGTTGGTCTAAAGAAAAACTTTCATATTTGTTACTTTTGAATACTTTTCACTATATATTATTCTCTCTTTACACTCAGCACATTTTTAACATTAACTACAACACGATCATTGCCTAATAGAACCATCTCCACATATGTGTGTGTTTTCTCAAACTTTTGTTATTTATAATAATTCATCAGTAGAGTATTTGAAGGAAAGTCAATGAAAAATTAAGTTTCAAATGCATGAGAAAAATCAATGCTAATCTCTATATCTAGAAATACTATGGGAAATGATAAGCTGTCATCCTTTATGTTTTTTTAAAATTTATTTTGAGAGAGAGACATCATGAGTGGGGGAGGGACAGAGAGAGAAGGAGTGAGAGAGAGAATCCTAAGCAGTCTCTGCCCTAGCAGCAGAGCGGGGCTCAAACCCACGAAGCCATGATTCATGACCTGAACTGAAACCAAGTCAGATGCTCAACTGACTGAGCCACCCAGGTTCTCCAAGTCATTCTTTATATCTTTTAAGAAGTGGTTTTTGCTATTGAACAGGGAATTACATGTAATTATTACATGTAATAATTACAGCTGTAATTATTAAGAATACTTATAATTATGCTGATTAGTTTTATATCTTTGGAAAAGGTAAAAAAAAAACCTTCTGTCAAAGAACTGTCTTTGATTTATAAGGTACAAAACATATTTCAGTATGGTTGTGTTCAATGTCATTCCTTGAACCAATATATTCTAGAGGTCACATACTTATATTTCCAAACTACTGCAAGAGACCATTGTAGGAAAACATGCCATTTTTCATTCTAGAGTTAGATTTGCCCCACAATTCAAAAGGTGCTGTTTATTCTTGAGTGTTACTAATATTCTATATGCAGAGGCATAAGAACAAACACGTTTTCTACATTTTTCATAGAGGAAAAAATCTATGACTACAAATTAGAAGTTTTATCTATTTGACATCACAGTTCTAAGGAAAAAACTAAAATTTCATATGGCTACATTGCCAGCTTTCTTAATTTTATAGTGAATTCAATATTTTGGATAGGGAATGACTGATACGATGGAATAAAATGATTGTCCAGTTATCTTCTGGTTGGGATTTTTCTTTTGTCAGAATTAGTGTGCAAGTTTGAATAGGCCTGAGGGTGAAACTGGTTCACAAACCTACAGAACTATGAGCTGCTCAGTTGATCAATGTATTGTGTATTTTTTCCAAACTATTTTAGTTGTAGTTTTATATCAATCATAGAAGAAATTCAGTATATATTTGAGCATCCACTGGGCTCAGGCAGTAGAGATAAAGACATAAAAAATATATATTTCCTGCTTGTAAATTGTCACTAATCTAGTTGGGTAGATACTAGACTATGGACAGGAAGCTGGTATAGTTCTGAGGTGAGGAAGGATGGGTAAGCCGCCCTTGTATGCTCCTATATTTCAGTATACTTGTATTATGGGATTTATCACTTATCTATTGACAGTGGAGACCCCATTATTACATACAACATTCTTCTTTACATCATAGTTAATACTCTAGGGTTACCTCCTAATGACAAGCACTGAGATAGGTGTGTTACATTTTCTCATTTAATCTTTACAATAAAAACCATAATGAAGGGGCACCTGGTTGGCTCAGTCAGTTAAACATCCGATTTGGGCTCAAGTCATAATCACACAGTTCGTGTGTTTGAGCCCCATGTCAGGCTCTCTGCTGACAGCCCAGAGACTAGAGTCTGCTCCGGATTTTGTGTCTCCCTCTCTCTCTGCCCTTCTCTCACTCCCACTCTGTCTGTCTCTGTCTCTGTCTCTCTCTCAAAAATAAACATTAAAAAAATTAAAAAAAAATATGATGAAGGAAATGTTTTAATCCCTGATGTATGCATAAGGAGGCTGATATAGGGTGAGTGTCTGTAATTTGCTTTTGTTGATTCAAGGAATGGGTATCAGGAATTGGATTTTAACCCAGGCCTGAATCTAGTTTCAGACAAGGACTTGCGCTTGTTTAGAAAAATATGATATGGGTATTTTCAACTTTCAATTTTCTCACTTAGAGACCCAACTCTTTGCATAGCGCTTTGTAGTTTAAGTATAATATTTTCTCATTCAAGGGGGTTCTGACAAACTCTGAAGTATATACTAAATTTTAAAGAAGAGGGGAGGGATACCAAAAAAATTTAATGTTATTAATCAAAATCACACTATCAGCAAAGAGAATCAGTATTTAAACAAAGCCTATTACATGTGACAGCCCATGTTCATTCCCCAGCATAGGCTATTGGGTTAAAATGTTGGCCAAGTAAGGCATGAATCCAATTGCAAAGTGACAGAAGGAAAATATAATCAACTATGTATTATTTGCCTGAAGAAAAAGAGATAACGTGGTGGTAAAAGCAAAGAAATCCATGAAATAAACAGAAATTTATTCTAACAAGATGGCTATATTTTAAAGTACCTTTGTACTACTTAAACAATGGGAAAATCAAAGCTCTTTGAGACTTTGTAAGACTTCAAATGCTATAATATATTTGTATTTTCATTGATTTTTAAGCAAATATTTTCCTGTGCATTTGTCAACAACAGGTAGTTAAAAGGGAACTTGATGAAAGAGCCAATTGTTGATTCTAAAGCACACTTAGAAAGATAAAACACTGTCGTGCCCGTGTTTGTCCTTTATGTATTCTTGTACAATATAAATTATTAATAATAAAAAAGAATATATTTTTTAAAATGTTGCTACAATGACTGGTTTTCTTTGAGTGTTTACATTCATTTGCAATTGTGTTTTATGCAGAATAGAGAAAAAACAAAGTTAATTTTTTTAGGAAGACTCCAAAATATTTGCATTTGAATGAAAGTGTCATGGATATCTTTCTGTGGAAGAATCTGGGGAGAGAGGCATCTAAACTACAGGTGCTACTTCAGCAATTTGTTTTCCACTGGGGGTGAGGGGATGGGGAGGTGGAGGGTGAGAAAACAACCAGAAAAAAGAAAGCATCAAGTACACCTAATCCTCTAATTTGAAAATAATGCTGTATTTTGTAAACATTGGAACAAGAGAGTTCTATATAGACTGTCAACAAAAACAGAAAATATGTAACTAGAAATGATATAATTTTTAGAATATAATTCTACAAATTAAAAAGGAGTGTTTACTTTGTTTAAATTGGAATTATTATTTTTATCCCATAAATCATTCTCTCTTAACAAAAATATTTAAAAACTGAGTATATAGTGTTTGATCTATATGAAGTGTAGTTTAATCACACGTAGTATTTATGATTACATTCTCATCTTTGTTGTGTCAGATCTGTTGACATTAACAACATCCATTTTATCTGATAGGAAGAGGAAGGGCAACTATATACCAGTGGAACAGCCAGGGCTAACCCGGGAATGTGAGGAGAGTTAATAAGTCTTAGAGTCTCAGAATTTAGAGGTGGAAATTATCTTGGAGATCTTGCCCAAATCCATCCTTTCATATGAAGGACCTGAGAACCAGAGAAGACAAACACTTTGCTTAAGTCATAATGTATTCGTGGCAGAGTTGTAAATGCTGACTACAGACCGATATCACTGAACAAAATCTGAATAGAGATTTAGATAGAAACATAAAGGAGAGAAAACAATTACCAGAACACACTCTCCCTGCTGCCTCAGTCCTTCTCTAATAGTTGAAGAGCAGCTCAAGCATTTAACACCACCAGCTTCTAGTAGCCAATGTTTAGCAAAGCAATTTTCCACTGTTTAAAATTATTTCCTAAATTTTTGCACAAAAAATGAACAAAAGTGTATTTAAAATAGAATTAATGGCCTTCTTTCTCTTAACTGTCATGTTGTAGTAATTTTACTCTTAAGAAAAAAGATGTCCATGATGATATAAAAAGAGATAAGAAAAAGATGCATCTTTTGCTGTTGAAAGACAAAATAAGATTCAAACAATCATCTTCTTACTTTGGAACCACATGGAGTAGCTATTGTGCTGAAAGAATTCGATCCTCAGAAAAATAGGAACTTTTGACTGAAACAGGAAAATAATCCTTACATTTGAAATTCTAAAGACTGTCAGTTTCTGTCACATTCTCTTTTCAGTATGTAAATACAGCTAGTATTTAATTTTCATACAACTTGTTTTAATCAATCCAACTGAACAAGATGAAGGTCACAGATCATGGAATATGTAACCTAAGCAACTTAACAAGGACAACATTCACCAAGTCATGGATGAATGATTTTGAGTAACAATAGTAGTTCCAATTTCTTGTCTATTGGTACTAATGAATGGAAGACAAAATATTTTAAAACAAAGATGATACATTTACCACAGAAAAATCCAATCCCATGAAATGCAAGTAGGAAAAAAAAGATGAAATTCTAACATAATAAGGCAAATTTTGTGCATATGAGATTTTCAAGATAAGCACAATATTGGGTTTCAATCGATCCTCTACATCTTCCCTTTGATATCAACAAGGATTTTATGTATCTATTCTTGATGCCATGAGTAACTTCCACTGTGGTTTTTCAACTATTTTCACTCCCCTCAAACTATAAATGACCCAATGACACCATCATTCTTTGTGATAAATTTGTACTGGTTAATTACTGAGAGCAAGATTATCAAATGAAGAACCCTTCAATTGTCTTTTTGTATTAGTAAGGAAATTTTAGTCAAAAAAAAAAAAAAAACAAAAAACAGCAGCAAGAGATTGAGTGCTGGACAATTTCAGGAAAAGTGAGTAAGCTTAGTTCCCAGACAGGATATTGGGGTGAGGAATAAGAAGCTAAGAGCAAATTTGGAATGGGAAGAATTAATTCTCAGGATGAGAAAGAACCAGGATCCAGATGGTAATGTTAGAAAACATCTAAGTAAGGCACACAGCATCCAAAGAGAAAATAAATGGGTTATCAGAACATTAAAGACCAAGATTACTATCTACTGAGGCAACCAGTTGTGTTCTATGATAAATCAAACCATTCTTTTGTACACAGTGGAACATGTTTTGTAAGAAGGTGTTAGGGACTGATGATTTTACTCTCGCTGTACTTCAAGATGCAAATTATCTTCCAGGAGTTGTATAGATCAGGCATTACTTTAAACCTCACAGTTTCTAAATCTTCCTTGCTTTTTTTTTTTCCTTTTCTTGTTTTGAGTTGTACACAGATATCTATAAAAGAACTTCCAAATGTACAGAAGCATAAAGAAGCTAAGAAAACAAATCAACAAAGTAGCAATAAAATTACATCAATAAATACAAATATATTTGATAAAATTTAGAAGCTACTCTAGGTTAAAAAAAAACAAAGTACAAAAGTTATAAGAGAAAGGTATGCAAGTATTATAAATAACAATTTTAAGTCTAGTGTTTGAACTGGGGAAAAAGATAAAAGCTCAAGACAATAATAAGTTTATTAGTATGAAAGATTTTGATGAACATATTAAGTTGTTTTCTAATTTATTGGATTTTAAAAGGTATATGAATGTGGGTTTTTTTTAATTTCTAGTTTTTGAAAACTCTAAAATTAAACTTTTATTTGGAACCAAGTAGACAATATCTTTCTGAAAGTAGTTAAGAGAAGAATGCTTTTCTTCTATTTTTTAAATATTCATAGCCAATAGTATATATTTATATGAAAATCAAAATTCAACAAATGTGTGCTTTCACCAAAAAATTGAATTTTCCCCCTCTGCACAGATATACCAAGAACAGATTTTTAGGACTTCCATGGAAAACAGTAGAGTAAGAGGATTCTAAGCTCACCTTGTCCCATGGATACAATTAGATAACACCTACATCAGTGTAAATAACCCAGGAAATGATGAAAAGACTGGAAGAATAAGCTTTCCATAGCTAAATGTAGAGAATAGCCCACATACAAAAAAGGTAGGAAAGGGGAAGGCATAGTTGGGAGCCAACTATCCACAGGAGGGAGGGACACTGCAGGCATGGAGAAGGGAAGGGGCAGACCCCACACCGTGCACAGCAGGCAAATGGGACCCACACGGAGAAGACAAATTCCCATAACATTTGGCTTTGAAAAACAGAGGAGCTTAACTTCATGAGTTCTTACAATCAGTGGGGCTTAATTCCTAGAAATTTAAAAAATCACTGGGCTCAGCTTTGGGAGAACCAGAGGGCCATAGGGAATGGAACCCCTACCCTCAAAGACAAAGCAGAACAAATATCCCCTCTGAGATACAGGATGGAAGCAGCAGTTTGAAAAATGCCTAGGGGTATGTGGGAAAGAGATCTATTTATTAATCTCAGAACATGTTCTGGAAGGGCAGCGATCTTTAAGAGACTTCTCCAAGAACAAAAGAGCTGGCAGGCACCATATCCCTTGCCTGCCCTCTAGCCTAGGTACACAGACACCTGCAAGAATCAACTCAGTGCCAATCTCTGCACCTAGCTTGCTAACAACACACCCTGCCCCCCCACCCGGCTCTTCTGCAGACCTGCCACCTCCAACCTGCCCTCAGCTGTTCTCCAAAGCAGCAATAGGTCTCCTCCCACAGCAGCCCAGTTCAAGCAAACCTTGCTAAAACTACATGCTTGGCTACTGAGTTCTCCTGTGGACTGCTCCATCCAACACACCCTTGGCTGGTTCTATCCAAAGTGGTACTACAAGTGTAGCAGTGTGTAAGCAGCCCCCACAGGGGCCAGCAACATCAAAGTGACTCCTGCCCTGGGAAAATGGGAAGATAACCACACCAATTTGACTGTGGCCCTAGCAATGGGCTGGAGGCATCTATTTGTCTGATTGCAGCTCCTACTCACCAATGAAAGCTTCTCAGGGGACGTTACAGGGAGAATATCCAACAATTTGGTGTGACTGTAGCTCTGGCAGGTGCCTTGTCTGACCAACTCAAGCACAAGGCAGCCCCAGACTGGCCACTAACAACACAGGAACAAACCCTGCCCAAAACAGGCTAAGGGAGCCATTGCAGATATCTGGACTGAAGGCACAGCCATAACAGCAGGGTGGACACAACACACATAGGAGACAACTCTGAAGTGACAGTTCCTGGGGAACAGGAGATATTCCACTGAAGGGCACTATAGGAATTTTTCTTCATAAGGCTTCTGCTTTCTGCTTTCAAGAGAAAGAGACATAGCTGATTTTCCTAACACATAGAAACAAATAGACAAAATGAGGACATAGAGGGATATGTCCTGAATGAAAGAACAGGACAAAATCACAGTAAGAGAGCTAAATGAAACAGAGATAAGTAATTTGTCTGATAGGAAATTTAAAGTAATGGTCATAAAGATGGTCACTGGACTTGAGAAAAGAGTGGATGAACTCAGTGAGACCCTCAACAAGGAAATAGAAAACAACAACAAAAAAAACCAATTAGAGATAAAGAACTCAATCCTAAAATTAAAAATACACTAGCGGGAATAAGTAGTAGACTAGAGGAAGCAAAAGAATGGATCAGTAACCTGGAGGAAAGAGTAATGAAAAGCAATCAAGCTAAAGTAATAAAAGTGAGAATAGATTATGGCAACTGTGTCACACAATTAAGCATAATAACATTCACATTATAAAGAATGAAGAAGGAGAAGAGAGAGTAAAGAGGGAAGAAAATTTATTTGAAGAAATAATAGCTGAAAACTTCCCAAATCTGGGGAAGGAAACAGAAGTCCAGATCCAGGAGGGAGAGAGAGCCCCCAGCAAAATCAACCCATCAAGGTACACCAAGACACATAGTAATTAAGATGGCAGGAAGTAATGGTAAAGAGAGGATTTCAAAAGCACCAAGAAAAAAGAAAATAGTTACATACAAGGAAAACCCCAAAAGGCAAATCAGCAGATTTTTTTCAGCAGAAACCTAGCAGACGAGAGGGAGTGGATGATAAATTCAAAGTGCTGAAAGAAGAAAACTTGCAACCAAGAATACTCTATATGATAAAGCTAACATTGAAAATAGAAGGAGAGATACAGTTTCCTAGACAAACAAAAGTTAAAGGAATTCATCATCACTAAACTAACTTTACAAGAAATGTTAAAGGGGACTCTTTGAGTGGAAAAGAAAGACTATAAGTAGGAGTAAGAAAAAAGGGAAGCACAAAAGCACTACAATTAAGTATAGCTATAAAAATCAGTCAAGGGTTGGTTTATGATCAGTCACAACATAAATGATGTAAAGTATGACACAATATACCTAAAATGTGGGAAAGAGATGAGTAAAAAAAATTAGTGCTTTTAGAATGGGTTCAAACTTAAGTGTCCACCAACTTAACATAGATGGCTATATTTATAAGATGTTATATATACAAATAAAGGTAAACACAAATCAAAAACCTGTGATAAGAAAAAGAATAATAGGAAAGTGATCCAAGCATTCCACTAAAGAAAGCCAGCAAACCATGAGAGAAGAGAGCAAGAGAAGAAAGGAACAGAGAAAAACTACAAAACAACCATAAAACAAGTAATGAAACTGCAATAAATACATACTTACCAAGAATTACTTTGAATGTAAAATATATAATAATGACTTCGAATGTAAATAGACTAAATGCTCTGATTAAAAGACACAGGGTGATGGAATGGATAAAAAGTAAGACCCATCTATCTGAAGACTATAAGACAGACTCATTTCAGAACTAAACACACACACAGAAAGTGAGGGAAAAGTGTTTATCATGGAAATTGAAGTAAAAAAGAAAGGTGGAGTAGGAATATTTTTATTGAATAAAATGGACTTTCAAACAAAGAGAATAACAAGAGACAAAGAAGAATGTTACATAATCATAAAGCAAACAATCCAAAGAGAACATATACCAATTGTAAATATTTATGCACCTAAATACTTGAAGCGGCTATTAATAAACATACAGGAAGTAATCAATAGTAATACAATAATAGTAGGGGACTTTAACACCCCACTTACATCAGTGGATAGATCACTCAAACACAAAATCAACAAGGAAATAGTGCTTTTGAATGACACATTGGACCAGATGGATCTAACAGATATATTCAGAATATTTCAACCTAAAATGGAATGCACATTCTTTTCAAGTACACATGGAAAATTCTCCAAAATAGATCATATGTTAGGCTACAAAACAAATCTCAACAAATTTAAAAGATTTTAGTCATAATATGCATGTTTTCTGACTATAATGCTATAAAACTAGAAGTCCACCACAAGATATGAAAAGATCACAAATACACGGAGGTTAAATAGCATGCTACTAAAAAATGAAGGGATCAACCAAGCAATGAAAGAAGGAATCAAAAATTATATGAAAACAAAGGAAAATGAAAACAAAAGTCTCCAAAATCTTTGGGATGCAGCAACCACTGTTTTAAGAGGAACATTTATAGGAATACAGGCCTACCTCAGGAAGCAAGAAAAATCTCAAATAAACAACCTAACTTGACACCTAAAGGATCTAGAAAAGAACAGCCAAAATGAGCAGAAGGAAGGAAATAATAAAGATTAAAGCAGAAACAAACAAAGAACAAAACAGATCAATTACACCACGAGATGGTTCTTTGAAAAAATCAACAAAATTGATACACCCTTAGCCAGACTCAAAAAAAAGAAAAGAAAAAAAAAAAGAAAAAGAAAAAGAGGACTCAAATATATAAAATCAGAAATGAAAGAGGATAAGTAACAATTGACATCACATAAATTTGATTATAATATTATGAAAAATTTTATGCCAACAAATTGGACAACATAGAGTAAATGGATCAATTCCTAGAAATATATAGCCTCCCAAAATTGAGCTATAAAGAATAGAAAATTTGAACAGATCAACTACTAGAAATGAAATTGAATCAGTAATCAAAAATTGCCAACAAACAAAAGTCCAGGACCAGACAGCTTTACAGGTAAATTCTACCAAACATTTAAACAAGAGTCACACCTGTTCTTCTCAAAATATTCCAGAAAATAGAAGGAAAACTTCCAAATTCATTCTATGAGGCCAACATGACCCTAGCACCAAAACCAGATAAAGACACTACAAAAAGAGAAAGAGAGAGAGAGAGAGAGAGAGAGAGAGAGAGAGAGAGAGAGAACTATAGGCCAATATCTGATAAACATAGATGCAAAAATCCTTAACAAAATATTAGCAAACTGAATCCGACAATACATTAAAAAATAACTATTCACCATGATCTTGTGGGATTCATTCCAGGGATGCAAGTGTGGTTCAATATTTCCAAATAAATCAATGGGATATATCACATCAACAATGGAAAGGATAAAAGCTATATGATCATTTCAATAGGTGCAGGAAAAGTATTTGACAAAGTACAATATCCATTCATGATAAAAACCCTCTGCAAACTAGGTTTAGAGGGAAAAATGTCATTATAATAAATTCTGTATATGAAAATCCCACAGCTGACATATTGAATCATGAAGAACTGAGAACTTTTTCCCTAGGATCAGAAACAACACAGGGATGTCCACTCTCAGAATTTTTTTAAACATAGCACTGGAAGTCCTAGCCCACAGTAAGCAGACATGAAAAAGAAATAAAGTCATCCAAAAAGGTAAGAAAGAAATAACATTTCGTTATTTCAGATGACACGGTACTATATACATAGAAGACCCTAAACAGTCCAAGAAGAAACTAAACTGATGAATGAATTCAGTAGCAAATAAGATACAAAATCAATAAAAGAAATGTGTTGCATTTCTGTATATTAATAATGAAGTAGCAGAAAGAGATTGAGAAAGCAGTTTCATTTACAAGTACAACAAAAATAATAAAACACCAAGGGATAAACTTAACCAAGGAGGTGAAAGACCTGCACTCTGAAAACTACAAAAAGTTGATGAAAGAAATTGACGAGAACACAAACTGAAAGATATTCCATGCTCATGGATTGGGAGAATAAATATTGTTAAGATGTTGAGATTATCCAAAGCAATTTGGATACAGATTTAATGCAATCCCCATCAAAATACCAATAGTAGTTTCTATAGAAGTAGAACAAACAATCCTAAAATGTGAATGGAACCACAAAAGATCTTTATTAGCCAAAGCAATCTTAAAAAAAACAACAACCTGGAGGTATTACAATCTCAGATTTCAAGATATACTACAAATCTGTATTAATCAAAACAGTGTGATACTGGCACAAAAACAGACACATAGATAAACAGAACAGAATAGACAGCCCAGAAATAAACCCATGATTATATGGTTAATTAATCTATAACAAAGAAGGCAAAAATATTCCACAGCTAAAGACAGTCTACAATAAACGGTGCTGGGAAAACTGGGCAGCTACAAGCAAAAGAATTAAAGAGGGCCACTTCCTTATACCATACACAAAAAATAAACTCAAAATGGATTAAACACCTAAGTGTGAGACCTGAAACCATACAATTTCTAGAAGAGAGCACAGGGAGTAATTTCTCTGACATTTGCCGAAGTCATGTTTGTTTGTTTGTTTGTTTGTTTGTTTTTGTTTTTGTTGTTAAAATATGTGTCCTGAGGCAAAGGAAAAACAAAAACAAAAACAAAAACAAAAAATTAGTGGGACTATACCAAAGTAAAAGCCTTTGAACAGCAAAGGAAATAATCAGTAAAATAAAAAAACCTACTACATGGGAGAAGAGATCTGCAAATGATATATCCAATAACAAGTTAATATCCAAAATAAAGGCCTTATATAACTCAACACACACACACACAAAAAACCCGCAAACAATCCAATTAAAAAATGGGCAGAAGACATGAATAGACCACAGACACATGAAAAGATGATCAATGTCACTAATCAATAGGAAATTGCAAATCAAAACCACAAGATACCACCTCACACCAATAAGAATGGTTAAGAACAAAAGCATAAGAAACAAGTGTTGGTGAGGAGAGAAAGGAACCTTCATGTAGTGTTGGGAATGCAAGCAGGTCACTGTGGAAAATAGTATGGAGGTTCCTCAAAAGTTAAAAATAAAACTACCATATAATCCAGTAACTCCACTACTGGGTATTTTCCCAAGAATACAAAAACACTAATTTGACATGTTATGTGTACCCCTATGTTTATTGTAGAATTATTTATAATAGCCAAATCATGGAAGTAGCCCAAGTGTCCACTGATAAATGAACGGATAGAGAATATATGGTATGTGTATGTATGTATGTGTGTGTGTGTGTATATATACACACACACACACATACATACATACACATATATATGTGTGTGTGTATGTTATGTAATACATATAATGTAATATTAATCAGCCATTAAAAATAATGAAAAACATTGCCATTTCCAACAATGTGAATCGATCTATAGAGTATAATGCTAAGTGAAATAAGTCAGACAGAGAGAGAGAAATAGCCTAAGATTTCATTCATATCTGGAAATTAAGAAACAAAACAAATGAAGGGTGCCTGGGTGACTCAGTCAGTTAAGCATCCGACTCTTGACTTTGGCTCAGGTCATGATCTCATCCTTTGTGAGACAAAACAAATGAATGAGGAAAAAAGGCCAAAAAAACCCCTCTTAAATATAGAGAACTGGTGATTACCAGAAGGGAAGTGGGTGGGAAGATGGATAAAATAGGTGAAGAGGTTAAGCACAGTGAAGAGCACTGAGTAATGTATAAAATTCAGGTGTAGTATATTGAACACTTATAACTAATATGACACTGTATATTATTTATATTGGAAACAAGAAGAACAGATTTTTATTGTTTTTATTCTGCCTCTAACCCCCACCATACATTATCACAGTCTTCCCAAAACTACTTACTTTCTTTGCCAATTAGTAGGTTGCCCTTTACAAGATAACTCTTCAAATTCAAGAAACCTTTCTTGATATGAATATTATAATTATAAACCACATCATCAATATCCATTTATATAAATAATTTGTTGTCTAATTCTATTTTACAGCACTTTTTCTTTACCTTTCTTAGGACCTTTATTTACTTTTTTTTTTTCTAATTTTCAAAAGGTTAAAATACCCCTCCTGGAATTTTCCTTGTATAAAGTCTAATACTTTTTCCTTTCTAAATAATTTGTTCTTTTTGTCTGGAAACTTGAAAAACTTACTCTCAATTTAAGTCATTTTCCTATGCCATGTCAAGGTGATTTTATTTTTCTCTTTTTTCTCACCAGGATCTCAATGACATCTTTTAATCTGAATACTCAAGCCTTTTCTTCTATTATTCTTTGGTTCTTTTTTTTTAATTTTTTTTAACATTTATTTTTATTTTTGAGACAGAGAGAGACAGAGCATGAACAGGGGAGGGTCAGAGAGAGAGGTAAACACAGAATCTGAAACAGGCTCCAGGCTCTGAGCTGTCAGCACAGAGCCCGACACGGGGCTCGAACCCACGGACCGCGAGATCATGACCTGAGCTGAAGTCGGAGGCTTAACCGACTGAGCCACCCAGGCGCCCCTATTCTTTGGTTCTTAATCTCTCCCATCTATTTTCTTTTTTCTGAAATGGCCTATTATTTGCATTGTATTTGCATATTATTTATATTCATCGCCATGCTTCTTTCATATTTCTTTTCTCTATTTCATGATATATATTTTTTCTCTACTTCAAAATTAATTATCCAAAACAACTCTTGTGTTTTTCAGCTCTACTAAATTCTTACATTCTAGACATCTTGATCTTCAGTTCTAGAAAGTTTATTTTGATCTCTAATGGCATCACGCTGAGTTATTTTCTCCTTGGTTTTTAGTGTTTTCATTTTCCTCTTCTACCATTTGTACTCTGGTACTACTTCTACATTGTACTCTGTTCTAATGACTCTGATCTCTTTACCTCATGGGAGAGGATTACCAGCTCCCACACTGGTCAAATGGTTGGAATTTCTCCTGTAGTCATCACTAGAAGGTTGAGAATATATGGTGGTCTTTGTTCCAGTGGGTCTTTATAGAAAATGTGAACAATCTGGAACCCATCTCTGGAGTTATCTGAAGGAGGCTACCTTGTTCTCAGTTCTCTCCAAGTGCAGGTGACAGAGGGTAGTAATCATAATATTCTGAAGCCCCAAACATTTCAGTGGCACTTGTGCTTTTGTTACCTCTCCTGAGACAGAAAAAAAAACCCTAAATATATGGTATTCATATTGTTCTACCCTGTCATCAACTTCCTCTAACACTGTCTATAAATTGTTATTATCATAATTACATTTCCATGTATATTAGGAGAAGAGAAAACAGTAAGGAATTGAAAGACTTAAAATATATATGTGTGTGTTGGGATGCCTGGGTGGCTCATTCAGTTGAGTGTCAAACTCTTGATTTTGGCTCAGGTCATGATCTCAGGGTCATGGGATCAAGCCCTGTGTTGGACTCAGTGCTGAGCTTAGAGCCTGCTTGATACTCTCTCTTTCTCCCTCTTTCCTTCTCCCCTGCTTGTGTGCACTCTCTCTCTCTAAGTAAAAACATAATAAAATAAATTTAAAAATATATGTGGAAACTTATGGGTTCAGGACCAATATGTAAGGACTTTGGAAGTCATTATTACTAATAATCACAAGAAAAAAGTGCTGAACAAACTGAAAATCAACAAGTCTTAGATAATCCAAGAACTGAGGTCATAGCAAACCACTGTCCCTCAGACTGGAGAGACAGTCAGATACAGAGTAGCACAAGTTGTTGGAACAGAAGCTCATGAGTAAAATTTCCCTGACAACTATTACTGGGATAGGAAACCTAACTGTAATTAATAAATTGATGGAGGCTCAGTGGAGACAAGAATGGGAGTTAAAAACTCCATGGGATCTTAGTGTTAAAGCACAATCACACTTTTGTGAATTTTCCCTCCAGGAGCCCTATCAGGTGTTCACAATGAAGACCATAGAAAAAACATCCTTAATCTTCTGATGGAGGAAGGGGGAAAGTAGCCAGTGTGAAATAAATTCAGACGATTCTGTTGTTTTTAACAATGCCTTCAAACTATTTTACCATAGCCCAATGGCCTTTGGGAAAGAGAAATTCCCAATTCCAGCCAAATTTTGTAGATATCAATAAACTTTACAAAGTTTGTATGGAAAGGCAAAAGACTCAGAATAGTAAAAATTATATTGAGGGAGAAAGACAAAGATGGAGGACTGAGACCACCCAAATTCAAAACTTATTTTAAACCTACAGTAATTAATATAGTGTGTTGGTGTGCCTGGGTTCCTGGTTAATCATCTAACTCTTAATTTAGGCTTAGGTCATGACCTCACAGTTGGTGACATTGAGCCTGCTTGGAATTCTCTTCTTTCTCTCTGTTCCTGCCCCACTTGCACATGCTGACTCTCTCTCAAAATAAATAAACATTTTTTAAAAAAGACAGTGTGATATTGTAAAAGTGTAGATAAAAGATCAGTAGAACAGAATAGAGAGCCCAGAAGTAGACTCACACAAATAAAGTCAACTGAACTTGAAAAAGCAGCAAAGGCCATACAATGAAGAAAACATAGTTTATTCATCGAATGCTGCTGGAACAATTGGACATCCACAGCAAAAGGAAAATTGGATCTAAATGCAGATTTTATACCTTTCATAAAAACAACCCCAAAATGGATCATATATTTAAATGTAGAATGGGGAACTATAAAATTCCTAGAAAGCAACATAGGAGAAAATCTAGGTGAACTTCAGTTTGGAAATGCCTTTTTAGACAACACCAAAGGCACAGTCCATGAAAAAATAAAGTGGGCATCATTAAAATTTAAATTTAAAACTTCTGCTCTGTAGAAGACACTATTCACAGAATGAAATGACAAGCCATAGACTGGGAGAAAATATTTGAAAAACAGATATCTGTTAAAGATCAACATCTAAAAAATAAAACTTAAAACATGACAATAACACTTCAATTAAAAAATGGGGAAAAGGCCTGACCAGCTACATCACCAAAGAAGATACAGAGATAGCAAATATGCATATAAAAAGATACAAAACATCACTAGGGAATTGCAAGTTAGAGCAACAGTGAGATATCATTTCACATCTATTAGAATAGTTAGAATCTGGAACACTAACAACACCAAATGCTGATTCAGATTTGAAGCAACAGGCACTCTTCAATCATTTCTGGTGGGAATGTAAAGTGGTATAGCCACTTTGGAAAATAACTTGGCAATTTCTTACAAAACTAAATATACTCTTACTATATGACCCAGAAATTTTTCTTTTTGTATATGGCCATGTGAGTTGAAAACTATGTTCACACAACATTCCAGTGAATGTTTATAACAGTTTTATTCAAACTGCCAACACTTGGAAACAACCAAGATGTTCTCCAACCAATGCATAAACTGTGGTATGTTCATACAGTGGACTATTATTCATCAATAAAATGAAATGACCTATTAAGCTATCAACAGACATGGAAGAAACATAAATGCATATTGCTAAGTGAAAGAAGGCAATCTGAAAAGGCAAGTTACTGTTTGATTCCAAGTATATCATTCTGAAAAAGGTGAAACTATGAATACAGTAAAAAGACCAGTGATTGCTAGGGCTCCGGAGCAAGGGAGGGAAGGATGAATAGGTGGAGAACAGATGTTTTATGGCAGTGAAACTATTCCTGATGATGTGTGTGTGTGTGTGTGTGTTTGTATCGATGTAAATTTGTTAAATCCCAGAGAATATAAAAAGAAGGAACCCTAATGTTACGGTGGACTTTAGTTAGTAATAATGTATTAATATTGGTTCATCAAGTATAATAAAGTATCACACTAATGCAAGATATTAATAGGGGAACCAATGGGTGGAGGGTGTTGAGGATATGGGGGGGTTTCTATTGTTTCAGCATGTAATGTAGCATTCCTACCAGAAATAATAAGAAACCATGTAATATATTCTCATCATCTTTATTCTATGAACAAGGAAGAAAACCACAGTAGCTATAATTAGTTTATATTTTTATTTCTGTGTCCTGGGATTCACTAAGTGAAAAATATTTCTAGCATACTTAATATGTAGACTTTAGCTAAGCCACATATGAATTGGAAATTATTTGGAGTTTACAGACTGGTTTGTTTTGAGATGGCCAACCATTTTAACAATTTTTAAACCAATTTAATAATTCAATATTTTTGCATACATAACTTATTACTACATATTATAGTGCCATACACTATAATAAATTGATTTGTGAAAAAGTATTGCAGGGTGAATCAGAAGGTCTGGGCTCCAAGCCTATCTTTGATGTCATACTTTTATGACAAGAGCAATTCAAGCAGCATCTGAAATTATACCAATAAACCTCAACAAGCAGATAGTGGTCTATCAGCTAATTGCAAAATCCCAGGTGATGAGTGTATAAAAATAAAATTCCTTGGTCATTTTAAGAGACTATTGAAAAACTTACGGTCTACAGAGGCTGTCCAGTAGAAAAATAAGACAAGCTGCAAATGTAACTTAAAATTTCCTAGTAGCTACATTTTAAAATGAGAAAAAAATATGTAAAATTAATTTTAAAGGTAAAATTAATTTAACCCAATATATCCAAATATTATCATTACAACATAATAACGATATATCTTATACTTTTTTTTTTTTTTACTGAATCTTTGAGAACATTTAGGTGTTCTTTATACTCACAGAACATTTGACTTTGTTACATTCCAAATGCTCAATAGACACATGTAGCTGGAGGCTACTACATTGAAAAACAAAGGTGGGAATAGAGATGGGAAAAACATGATAATTTTTGTGATGGTTGCACAGAATGGCAGAACACATTCTTAAATCATCTTAGGGAATTTAGAGAAAGTTTCATAGATCCCAACTGAATGAAAGGTAAAAGTCATGTGGAGATATGGCAGATATCCAAAGGAAGAACAGCCTGTAGGGGTACTCAAGCAGAGAGGGACACTCCAAGTGAAGGGAACAGAGTGACAAAAGGCATGTAGGCCATGAAGGGAGTGTTGCTGTGTAGGTGAATTGTGCGTGGAATGGGCAGAGGGTGCTGGAACTGAGCAAAGCACCAAACTGGGATGAGTACTGAATCCTGGGATGATGTTACAGAAAAAGCTTTTATAAGAGGGTTAGTGAACTGACTCTTTACCCTAGTGCTGCTTTTAACTAAATATGTGACCTGACTTAAGTCACTTAAACTCATCATCTCCAATTCCTAGTTTCTACAACTGTAAAATCAAGGAATTGAACTAATCTCTAACTTTTTTTCCCAATTAAAAACACAATATGCAAAAATTGTAAAGCATGAATTAAAATGGCTTGAGATTTAAGTATATTCAGAAATGACAAAGTTGGTATTTAGAAGGTAGAGTGGTATAATTATGTAACCTGGCTATTTAAGCTTATTCTGGGAAAACATTGAGGTAGAGATTGAATTTTAAAATAGTAGCAGCCAACGCTATATTCTATATATATAAGTGTCAACATTTAATTTTTTACCCCCCTCCTTTTCCTGGAAAAGGAAACTATTTTTGTTTAGTCAATTGTGAGATATTCTCTTGTTTTTCGTGCTGAATGGTTTCTGAAGTTTTAAGCCCACAGCATCTTGAGTATTTTGCTTAAGTACATTCTTTAGAAGTAAAGTTGGACATGATATATTGGCTGATTCATAGTGAATCAAGGAAAAACTCACATATAATTTCTATGTCTATTTCAGTACATTCAAGATCAGTTAATATTAAAGTTATAAAACTATAGAAATTTATAAGAAATTAACAAGGTGGGATCTGAGCGAATTATAATCACCTGTGGCCTGACATGCTACATCAAAAAAGATATACCTTTCAATATTTTCTAAAGCCACCTGGATGAGAAACAAACTACCTTTGGCTTTACAGTGATTTAAAAAAATCTATTTGTTTTTACAAATAAATATCTACAGCAAACAGGGCACTAAGAAACAAGCTATGTATGAGGCACATAGTTCTAAAGAGTAACATACCAGAAATTATCTTGTATTCTATGCTACTTTCTTAGAAAACTTTAGTCCAAAAAGTTAAATTAGACCACGAAAAAAAAAATACCAAGAATCATTGAATAAACTTAAAAACCCACAAAAAGTGAAAATGTAAAGCACTAGCAAAAACACTCATATTTTTATTTGAAATATGAAAATAGATTGAGTCAATGAGTTGCAGACAGGAAAATACCTATTAGAGAAGGTGGAGGTACAGAGGAGAGTGGTAGTTAAAAGACCAATATGATATGGTAATGACAAAGGACGGACAAGGCAATTCTCAAGGAGGCAGCTGTATAAAGAAGACCATCTTCAATGAAGTCTTGAAAATGAATGGAGAGTCAGCAGAATCCATTAAGAACATGTTTCTTTTCACAAGCGAGAAGGTGGGTAGCAGAATTCTGCACAGTAAATGAAGCCTGAAGAAGTGTCTACTGAATTGAGAATCCATAAAGAAGACAGTTGATAATAAAGAGATGGATTGCTTGGGATTTCTGCCAAGATTGAGTGGGGCCACTTGTAACATTATTATGGAGGTTGTGAGGCATAATAGGAATTCAAAGGTAGACACCCACACACAAACTGCTTGGAAAGGAGGCTCTCAATTTCTGGGAGGTCTGTGATGAGGCAAAGGGAAAAGCATTGTGAACAACAGCAACATCTGGCCTGAAAGGAGAAAGGGAGGAAGTAGAATTTTGTTTACATTAAGTGAGAGCTCTGCGTACAGAGACCAACATCTGGCTTTGGTTACATTTATCTGAACATAGTGAAAATGTTTGAATTAACCAAAAAAGATTAGACTAAATTTCATAGTGTTTACACAGCAGAATACATGACAAAACAGATACATGGCAAAAATGTCTGTTTATGCACACATTTCAAAGAGCAGGGATGTGTCACCCCAAGCTACATTATCTTAGTGTGGTTGACACAAAACAGGGTTCCACATAAACTCCTAATGATGGCCATTACAAACTGTGTTAAGCCAAGGTGGTTTAAACATAGATATCCCATGCCCTTTGTTTATCCCTATAATAAAAAGAGTTTGAATGCATTTCTGCCACGATTAAGAGAAAACATAGGTTAGGAAGCATATTTATATATTATTTTCCTACTATCAATAACATTTCAAGTGACATTCTTATCCCTAGGAATGATGGCTCTCACAAGTCCTCCCACCCCTTCTGTCCAAAGATAAATGCATTTGGTGCTTTGATTTGTTAGCATATTCAGAACAGCATATTTCTCTTTATAGAAGTAATCTCAATTTTTCTTGGCCATATTAATTGAGTCATAGAAATCTCATAGACCACCAATAATATATGCTTTTTACAGCTCTGCCTTGTTTTGGAATCTGATCTTCTGCTCCTGTCATCGCAACATCTGATTTGAACCAGGACAAGGACAAGTGACATGTGCTGGGGAATGAGCTGTGATTACATATCAAGAAAGAAAGTGTGTGTGGTCAGCTACAAGAATAAGCAGTTAAACTTTGGAAGTCTTTATCATTTATTAGGAAATAGTCCAGAAGTCCTGCTTCTGAAAAGAAACAAGTGGGTTGAAGGGTGGCAAGAACAAATATAAACATTTTTTTTTTCAATTACTTAAATGGATCATCTGTAGATAGAAGGCGAAGCACAAGTGCATTGACTTCCCATATAGTAGACAGGATCTAGCCAAGTAGAGCAAAGGTGTTTTTAGTTCAGCTTGTATCACGTGCCACAGTTTCAGGACATCATAATGGCAAGAGTGACTGATTAAATGCATTTAATATCAAACCTGAAATGACAGAGCATGCAGATAAGAGCATCACCTTTTTGAGTACTCTACAGATTCCTCTCTCCTGGACCTCTGCCTCTAGCCTCCATGTCATAGAATAATGTGACTTTTGACAGGGACTAGAAGGCTTGGCCCAGGGCAACATTCAGGACAGTCCATCAGTTCAGGGAGGTACAGCCTGATACTAGCCAGTTCCTCCAGGAAATTCTCGTTATCTAACACATGACCTGCCCCTTAAAAATTTGGTGGGAATGGTTAATTGGATGCATCATTATTTGAAAAAGAATATGACGTCAATATGACATCATAAATTATACTTTCAGGTTATATTAGGAGTAAATCATTAACAACAGTATAAAACAAAAACAACTTCATTCTATTTAAAATCAAAATTTTTCTTAGATTTTGTTTCATAATTCAGGGGAAAACTCTATTTTGATCATTTCTAAGATGTTTAGTTTGAAGCAATGCTCAATTTTTGTTAGCATTTAAAATAAAAATTTGAACCATGCAATGTTTTTATTTTTTATATACTTTCATAGTACACTGGATTATTAAAAGTAAGATATGTTCAAATAGATCTAACCTCAGTGAGGGTAATCTGTAAAGATAAATTGACCAGATATATTCTAGTCAATTCCTAGTATAGAGTTCCTTACATACTCATAAATTGATTTCTAGATTTGCAATTGTCAAACTAATGCCATCTATTTGCTTTAAAGATTTTGTGGTGGGGGGAGGTCAAAACTTTGCCCAACCCTGCTCAAGTCTGAAAGTGAATCATGTGTTTCAAAGCATTTTTGATTTAAAAGAAGGATAGATGTTTGGACAGTGTTTGGACAGTTTATGTCATTAGAACAGTATATTTACAGGAAGATTAAATTTCTAGGAAATAAATAGGTGCTAACATAGCTGTCATAAATGGAAATAAAAATAAAACTGTACTTTTACAGCAAAAGGAGAGATAGATGATAGATGACAGATGATTGATAGATAGATAGATAGATGATAGACAGATATACAACTTAGTATCTAAATGCCAACTTTAGGAAGATGATAAAACTGTACATACTGTGGTTGAATTTATTAAGCAGACCTTTGTAAAACTCTGTTCAAGGTTTGACTTAAAACCCACTCTATAGTCTTACATATAAAGCTATTTTGACATTGCATTTGTGAAGATGTGGTCTGACAGGATACATTCCAATACCTATAAGCCACTAACTTTGCATTGTAAACATGTAAGAAAGTACATTGCTCTAACACGATGTAGAAGGCCAGTTTTATTTTTATGAAAAAATTGGTGGGCCTGATTTTTCTCCTAAGAGGCTTTTCCTAAAATTTCCTGAAGTACAAATTATATAGTTTGAATAAAATCTAAAAACAGAATCTGACTTATTTTTGAAAAGAAAATCTGATTCTGAAGAAGCAATGTTAATTTATTTCTGCATAATTTTGGAACTTTAACTTCTATGAAAACATTATTAATAGTTTAACTTATTTTTTCCATAATATGAAATTTTAACATGAAATAAAACAAGACAAAATAAATCATATTTGAAGCTTTTTTAAAAGGTATTCTTTCTTAACTTCCAACTCCATTTATGAAATACAAGGAAATTGTTAAATTAAGCCAGTCTTCTTACTTAAATGAGAGTAACAGGAAGGGGAAAAATAGATTTTCCAGTGTGGTCTGTTATTCTTTAATTATCCTACTATAAAAGATTTTATCATATGATAGAATTTGATTTCAGACAAGATATACAGTATTCTGACCTCAATCTGACCTTTTTTTTTTTTTTTTTTTTTAGTTCTGGAAACAAATATGCAGTAAGAGCCTGAAGAAACTGAACTTAAAAGAATTCTCACAAGGCATGAAAAGACACATTGCCTATTACCTTCCACGTTAGCAACAGCCTGACTGAGAGGAAAGAAGGGGAAAAATAATAGAATAAAAAAGTTTTTTATAAGAATATTTCTTGTGGAACTAAGTACAACTTTTCTTTCTGTCTTAAAAACTAGAAAATGAAATTTACTTGGGGGGGTGAGTGGAGAAGGCCTGTGGTGATTTTTCAGTGAATTTATGAAACTGAGAGATCACATCTGGCCAAGTGATCCATGGCCATAATACCAATATGGCCAAAATACTGAGGTGCTAGAAGTACAAATCATGATTTTCAGGAGCAAAAAATAATGAGGTACATTTGACTCCTTCCCAGGCTTGACTAGGGGTCTATGATTAAGTTAAGGATTTTCTCTTAGGAAAGAAAAATAAGGAACTGCATTTTGTCCAGCGAATTTTAAGAAGAAATTGTTAGAGAGTTAAGAATCTCTGTTTGGTCTAGTGAATCGGGATCAATGTGTGTTTTATTCCTGTGACGGTAATGCTAAGTTAATATGCATCATACCATAATTGTTTGAATTATGAAAATTAATTACAGTCCTCGGTCCTAGGATTGGATGTTTCATATAGCAGGCTCTCATCCTCCCAACAGCTTTAAAGGTAGATATTATTATCTTATATTTTACAAAAGAGGAAATTAAGCTTCAGGTATGCTCAAAGGTACTTTCTTAATAAGTAGCAGAGCTGGGATTTGAACTCATTTCAAGTCTGTGCTATTGCCATTATGCCACATATCATTGAAGTACATATTTTTTGGCTATGTCCATTTATGTGAATTCAAAGTAAAAATACATAATGGGAAATATGAGCCATTTACTGAGTAGCAATTTTTATAATTTCTGCTGAGGAACAACTGTAAAATTGGTAAGTAATCAAAACTTTGCATTTAAAATACAAAAGACATTCCTGACTTCAGGCATTCCTAATCAAACTGGCTTTTCTTTGTGTAATTAAATCACCCTCTGGAATTACAGTCCTTATTTCTATTGAATCACATCAACACTTCTTTGTTGTTGTTGCCATAAAGGACCTGCCTATATCTCGTTAATCTTTTTCCCTTAGTTTTACAATCCAAAAGAGAGGTTTGATGGAACGTTTTCCCTGTCATGTGTGGGACTTCTTACTGGAGCCCATGTATTTCTTAAGTTCTCTGGATACACCATTTTATATTAAGTGACTAAATGCATTTTTCTGGCAATGGGCCCCTTAGATTTTGTTGGATTACAAAGGAGTCCCTGACTGAAGAGAAAGATAAAAACTACTTACTGCCCTAGCAGAAGCTTGGTTCTTTCTTGATAGTGTCTATATAAATAAATGGGATGGAAAATACAATAATATTTAGTTGTACCCTGTCAAACAGAGGCAAAGCATTTTCCCTTTAAACCATACATGAACTACATGCCTTTCTTTTTTCGGGTCATTTAAAATAAGCTTATATCTTTAAAATAAAGAACAAAAAAACTCTGAGGACGAGACTTTTAAAAATTCTCTGGAACAATGCAGTGGCTTTCTAAAACTAGAAGAAAAGTTGAGATGAAGTCTATTTTATACTGGATATGCAGTCAAAACTTGTCTTAAAAAATAAGAAAAACAAAGGAAAGATAAATAAAATGCAATTTAAAAAAATCAAAAGAAAGATAATAGTTTGGCGGTTTAAGTGTTTCTAATTAAAGATTCAGCTAGGTACCCAACTATGTCATCTAACTAACCATTTCCCAAACTTACCCTTGAACTGGATATTTAATGATACTTTTGTAATGGAAATGACCCCTAAATAGGTCATATGAGTTTTTCCTTGCCTCATTAAAAATGGAAGAGGTGACTGTTATGAGCCTCCTTGGTTTTTTTTTTCCATAAGGCAGTGACTTAATAGCATGTACGAATAAGGCATTTGCCTAATCCATCATACTGGAATGTTTTTTCCCTAGATAATGATGATCCCAATTGTATACACACCTTTTATTACAAAAGAGTCCAGTCTATCACTTCCACAAAAGTTAGTTGCTTTCTAAGCCTAGCAGTTCAAAGTGGGCACAGGACAATCCTTTTCTGAGGACTTCAGTAAAGTTTGTAGTAAATGGAAAGGCACAGAGATGGTCTAAGCCTTGGGAACTTGGTAGAGTTTTTGAAACTAGCAATTATTTCTCTTCTCTGTTTCAATTAACCCAAAATGGTAGTCATACTTTGTTTAGACTATAAATTGATTTTGAACACAAATTTTTAAAAACTTGTGTTTTTTTTTAACTGTGTCATTAAGAAATACTCATTTGTTAAACCTAGAAATAATAAAAAAAAAAAAAGTTACCTTTTTTTCTCATGGTGTTACTTTCTGTTCCAGAGTCTAAATTCTGCTCGTTTATGGAGTGGCATTTGGAACCATTATTCTGCATTATCAGTGGTTGCCATCTATGCAGTTTTTATGGACATCACATAGAGAGTGAAAGGATAGGTTTTGGTTGTCTACTCTGTGCACCAGGAAGAATTTTTGGCATTACAATAGGTTCCCTTGTACACCTAGTTCTCCATATAATGGATGGTGGCATTCTGTTTCCATGGAGAAGGGGAAGCACTTTGAGAACATACATATCCATTGACCCTTGTTAGATTCTTCCAATGCCTTTATCAAAGTCCTTCTCAACAGTAGTTTGGAAACAGTATGTATAGCACTTCAAATATCCAGAAAGGAAATCACTACACCAAGTGTAGATAATCAGGTCCATTCTATGGATAGATGTGCAGACCCAGTCCTGCATTTTTCCTATGCTCTGCCTTAAGTTTGAGAAGCCACTGGGCAGCTCATTCTTGATTTTACTGCAAGGTAACTTTTGATAGAGGAAAATAGTTGACACAAGCTTGTAGTCCTTTATAAATAAAAGTATAAGTACATTACATCTTTCATACTTCAGAACTTTCTCCCATGTAATCTTGTCATGTTTTTCCCTATGACCATGGCCACATTTGTTAGGCAACAGCTAAGAATGAATAAATAATTATTCTCTATAAGAAAGGTAGTAATGGATTTGGTTTCAAAATGTATTTGAATTTAAGTACATTATATAACATGAAACTTTTCCTTATTGTGTTCATCAGTCTTTATTTTTGACAATTACAAAGAAAAAATGCTGAGATTAATTATAAAGTTTCTGTCAATTATTTTAGCATAAGTTAAGCCAAAATGTTACCCTTAAGAAATCAAATATGGCTCCATAAAAAATCAAATATTTTTTAAAAATATTTATTTATTTTTTGGGAGAGCACAAGTGGGGGAAGGGCAGAGAGAGAGGGACCAAGGATTTGAAGCAGGCTCTGCACTGAGAAGCTGACAGCAGTGAGCCTGATGTGGGGCTCGAACTCACCAACCACGAGATCATGACCTGAGCCCAAGTTGGAGGCTCAACTGACTGAGCCTCTCAGGTGCTTCCCAAAATCAAATATTTTAAAGGCAGGACCCTTAAAATAAAATCAATTATTGCTTTATTTCCACAACGTTTCCAAATGCCTCTGGTTATCTTGTTTGCCAAATCCTCTTTAAATCATTATTTTCTCAGCATAGTTTATTTAATGCACTGGTTACTGCTATATTCATGACAAATAAATGTAAAGTAAAGGGCAGCATTCCAATGGCATCTCAGGGCACTGTGAAAGAAAGGTTTTCCCTTTACCCTTGACTTATGTTAAGCATTCAGCTCAGGTTAGAGAAGATGGTTGTCTGATTACCTGCCCTATTTTTCTTCGACAGAACAGATAGAGTATGCTTATCTATTAAAAGCACTCCAGAGTAACATTAAGCCAGGACACCTGTGGAGCTTGTCAAAGCAGGTTCTCAAACAGGTCACTGGTTGCTGGGGCAAGCTTCAAGAACAGAATAACAAGCACTCTTTGGTATGGGAAACAGGGATCTCAATGCCTTCAAATAGCCTGTGTAGAAGAGAAACCAACAGGGAGAGAGAAAGGGAAGAGATCTTCATTTCCCATTATTTCCTAATTGATCACTGATCCATAGTTTTATTTTAAATTCATATCCTAGTGCCTAATGCCCACAGCAAAATTTATTATAAATATTTAAACAAAAGCCACATGGTCTTTAGGGGCTTTACTTTTCTGAAGCTGGAAGATAATATGTGACATCAATTTATACCAAACAATGGTTTAATTGGTACTTCAAGATTTTCCTTTTATAATAATAAAAATAAGTGACCTAGGCAAATTGGGGGTATAATATCTTACACTTTTGAATTGTTAGAAGTTTGGGATTGTTGAAATCATTTGACGGTAGGTCTTTTTATCTGAGTAACATGTTTAAAACAATTCTGATAATTTTGGAAAGTTACAAAGTAGTAATAATTTATGTTTAGATTTTTTAATTGGCAGTAAGCAGTGGGATGAAATAAATTCTAAAGGAATATGACAATGCAACCAATTATTCAATGTCCAATTACAAAATCATGTGGAATAATGTAGAAATAGCATTAGGAGCAATATCACTTTTTTTAAAGGGGAATTAAGGAATGCACTTATGAGGAGCACTGGGTATTGTATGGAAGTATTGAATCACTGTATTGTACACCTGAAACTAACATTACACCATGTGTTAACTGGAATTTGAATACAAACTTAAAAAAAATTAGCTTAAAAGTGAATAGTTTAGGGGCTCACTCAGTTAAGCATCTGACTCTTGATTTTGGCTGAGGTCATGATCTCATGGTTCAGGACTTTGAGTCCCATGTCAGGCTTTGTGCTGGCAGCATGGAGATTGCTTGGGATTGTCTCTCTCCTCCTCTCTCTCTGCTCTTCTCCAACTCTCTCTCAAAAATAAACTTAAAAAGTGAAGTTTTATTACAATAAGTAACATAGATTTTTTTTTTCCCCTAAATGACCCAAATCCTTCATTTTATCTTATGTGCTATTTGTGAAAACTAAATGCGGACACTGAGAAGTCATCTAGGAATCAGGTCACTTGACTTATATTTCATCCCCACTATATGAAATAATCATTATGGGGACTATAGGCATCCATGTATTTTCAGTGCATTTCAAAGTAATTAGAGCAACATTATTTCAAATGATAAATCACACTCACTATGAAATAGCAACGGATGATGATGTCTCTAAGTCACCTGTAACCAACACTCAAGGTTTGTACACACTGAAGGAAGAAGGAGAGAATAGTTTTCAGCCCCAAATTATTTCCCAAAGGTTTTTGGTTTTGGCTTTTTAATGCACTTTGAATTTCTAAAACAAAGTAATTTACTATTTGTTCTAACAACTAAGTTACCATGTGTTTAATGAAATGGTGACTGCTGAAAAGATATACATTCGGTGTGTACGGGGTAAAATGAAAGTACAGAGGATTAAAATATCATACCAGGTTCTCTGCAGAGTGAAAAACTCCACATAAAGTCTGGATCTGAGAATTCTTTTACAAATTAGAATACAATTGTTTATTTAAATATCTGAACATGATCGGGGTTAAATTGATCTTTTAAAAGTATCATTCAAAGGGAAAATTAAGGGGCGCCTGGGTGGCTCAGTCAGTTAAGCGTCTGACTTCAGCTCAGGTCATGACCTCGCGGTCCGTGAGTTCAAGCCCCGCATCAGGCTCTGTGCTGACCGCTCAGAGCCTGGAGCCTGTTTCGGATTCTGTGTCTCCCTCTCTCTCTGACCCTCCCCCGTTCATGCTCTGTCTCAAAAATAAATACATGTTAAAATTTTTTTTTAAAAAAGGGAAAATTAAAATAAATACTATGTTCATATCATATGCCTAGAAGCAAAGGTACATGTATGTGTGCGTGTACATATATAATTTTTTATTTTTGTAAACCAAGGTTCTTTTTTTTTCTTCTCTTGGCTGAATACTTAGAAGTAGCTTTGCTGTTACATAATGAGATAAGAAATTGTCAGTCTTCCAAAGTGGCTGCATGAGCCTCTTGCCACTTACGTTTTTGCCAACAGTGTATAATAGTTCTAGTCATACCACATTGTGCCAACTTTTGGTAATGATCAATCTTTTCAATATTAGCCATTTTAGTAGATGTATAGTGCTACCTCATTATGATTTTATGTTCAATGAAAACGATTTTTTATTCAAGTATAGTTGACATGGGGTTACTTACATTAGTTTCAGGGGTACAGCATAGATATTCAACTTCTGTATACATTATGCTGTGCTCACCAATGGTGTGGCTGCCCATCTGTCACCACACAACACTATTACAATACTATTGACTATATTCCCTATGCTGTACCTTTTATTCTCATGATTTCTCACTTGTGCTTTCCTGGCAACTAATGCTACTAAGCTATTTTGAATGTGCTGATTAACCATTTGTATATCTTATTTTTTGATGTGTCCAAATTCTTGCTAGTTTTTTATTCAGGTGTCTTTTTATTACTGAATTGTAGTTCCTTATATAAAATGGTTACCAGTCACAGAGGGGAATGTTTTCTAGAGTCTTACAGTAAAGCAACTGCTGTATCTGCTGAGTCACATAACCAGGATCCAACTCTGCTCCCCTGCTGGAGCCCTGGGTCTTTGTCAATACTCCAAAATGTATCAATCCCATCTGAGTGGCTGCTACTGTGTTACCAAGGCATGCATATCTGTAGAGCTTGACCAACAGACACACGAATGAAATACTATTTTGGAGAAGTAATCCTAGTCATCACAAAGGATATGGTTTGAGAAACTGTATAATCTGGCACTTCAGCATGTAGACCTGGCCTTGTTTCTCAGCCCCTCTATTTGTTTTTTTAGGCCACTCTGGGAAGGCCCTCCACTCTCCAAACTTCAGGATTCGCTCTTGGAAAATAGAATAATGTTATATATGCCGCTCTCTATAGAGTTGTCATGAGGAGTAAATAAAATGTTTAAATGTCTTGTCCCTAGCCCCTGTGTTTTAAACGGTACTAAAGAAAGCTTGTTGTTGTTGTTGTTTGTTTGTTTTGTTTGCTTCAGATAGAAAACTTGGTTTCAAGTCCAGGTTCCAACACCAACTAGCATGAGATGTGCATCTCTTTGAGCTTCAGTTTTTTCTGTTCCATCTACTTCTGAAGATTATCTTGAAACATCCATAAGATAACATACCAAAGTGTCTATAAACTACATTTTAAAATAAAAGGTAGTACCATCCACATGTTAATTTATCAAAGATCTTTTGCAAGCATACGTTGTGCCGGATGCTGGGTTAGGCATCAAGGATACAGCAATGCTAAAATCATAATTCTTCATTCCAAGGAGTTAGCAGTCTAACAGAGGGACAGGAGAACAAATGTATATTATAATCTAGAATGAAAATAGATTAAGGTAGGAATAATAGTAGTCTCCTAGGAGCCTCTGAGAGAAGACTTTGCAGCTATGATCAACCTGGAGCTAAGTCTAAAAACATGAGGGGAAGAAGGTAGCAAGGCAAACAAGGAGAAAGGTCACGCAGAGAACAAAATTAAGACAGCAATCATAAGCATGGGTGTTTAGAGAAATGTAGATAACTCTATGTGGATGGCATATATATCTAAAGGCAGGAGGTAGCAACAGATGAGAACAAGTAGCAGGAGCTGACCTCATACGAATAAGAAAAAAATATTATTTCCATGATGTTATTATTAGTGCCTGATTATATGAAGAACAAAGCCTTAGATGATAGGTTTCCAAATAGAGATGGGATGACTGACTTTTGGCACATTCACTGAATCCACTGGTGAGAGAAAAATATCGTCCCTGCATCTCATACCATCTATACCCCTCCATCTTTTACAAGAACAAAGAAGAAAAAATAAGCAGAAATATGTAGTGCATTTTGGAAAGAATTTGATAAGTAAGATACCCGTCAAAATAACCATGTTTTGCATATCATCTGTTAGATCATAATCTTAACTAGAATAATTCCCAAAGCATTTTGCAGGCATGCCCGCGCGCGCACACACACACACACACACACACACACACACACACACACACTATCAGATTGTGGCTGGCAAATTGATATACAGACAAAATACGTGTTTGTTATATAAATGCCTGTCATTCACTGTGACAAACATTTTCTGGAATTGTCTTTTGTTTTTCTGCTTTTCCTTTTTCATGTAAACTCAGGGTCAGCTGTGGTTCGAGATGTCTTTAAGTCTTCTACCATTTACAGTGGTTAATTCTTAGTATAATAAGAGTTAAATGAAACTCTCCAGAGTCAAGAAAATTTTGGAGATAAAATTCCAAAGCACATGTAAACAGCCAAGTCAAGACTTCATGTAGTCCAGATAGCAATATTACTGAAAATGAATGAGCACACCATATTTGCTTGTTAATTGTTAACTTTCTGTATTATTTGCTGTCAGGAGACCAGAGACCTACTGATCAAATTATCTTGTTTAGTTAATCATTTGGAATTATTTTCCCCTTCCTAAGCCTCCTTTAAGCTCTCTGTTTCTTGAATTTCAAGCTCAAGCTGGGAAAGGGAGAAGTAACAGCAAATTCCAATTCAATACATAGCCTTGAGGACTTGCTTATCAAGAAATGGTCAAATGTAAAAGTTTTCCAATCTTAAAATCTATAATAAATACTTCCAGGATCATATCTGAACAAGAAACATGCATAAACTCTCACTGGAAAAAAAAACCAGATCTTTTATTTTCAAGGAACTGTTCTGGCAACTCTAACTTATTGAGAATAATGCTCGATTTTATTTTTCATAACAGAAAGTGTAGCCATAATGTCTGAGCATTCAACCACGGAAAAAATGAAGTTAGTGGGTTACTCGACCAAGTCCTTTATTATGTTGTTTGACCAATTTCTCTTTAGAGAAGCATTGTTGTAGGAGGTACGGAAAGAATATTCACATTTAAGATTTCTTCTGCCAATTACAATTTGAGTAACTTTGTATATATCAATCTCTCCAAGACCCAATTTCTTCATCTGTGAAATGAGAATGATAGACACCTAAAAGGTTGATATTATTTAAATTGATAATGGATATAGAAGAGCTTTGTCAGCTGTGATACTTTATATGAACTTGGGTGTTGTTTTCCCATGATTGTTGGCAGTAGTATTTTTTTATTCAGCTAATCAAAACAAACAAAACACAAAAGAAGATGAAAAAGAAAAAAAAATCTAAAGGTGGAGGTTCTCAGCCTAAGGTTCATGGTTATCTGAATAATTCTTTTGTTTGTGGTAGCATGAAAAATAGCTTCTGATTATCAATAGTTTTCATTATTTTGCTGTATAATGTAATGCCCTTTCAAAATCATTGTATATAGCTAATACGGGAAGGTCACAACATTGTTTAACAGCAAACCTTTGAACAGCAGAGGGAAGGGAAAGAAAGAAGTTCCTAGATCCAGTGATTTCTGTGCAAGGTAGCTGGGAAGCTATTTTCTTCCCATTCTCAACAGCAATGTGCTACTGATTCATTTTCTCTGCATCTTCACCGATACTGGCTGTTGTCAACTTTTCTTATTTTAGTGATTCTAGTAAGTATGTACCATTAAGTCATCATAATTTTAATTTGCATTTTCCTAATCACCAATAATGTTGAATATTTTTCACGTGCTTATTTGCCATCTGTGTATCCTGTACAGTGAACTGTTACTTTAGTCTTTTGCCCACTACCTTGCTGGATTTGCTTTTTTACAGCTGAATTTTTAGAATTCTTTATATATTCTTGACATTTGTCCTTTGTTAGATGCATGGTGCATTAGTTTCCTAGTGCTGCCATAACCAATATCACACAGTCTGGGTGGCTTACGCAACAAACCTTTATTTTCTCACAATATTGTAGGCTAGAAATCCAAGATCAAGGTGTCTGCAAGGTTGATATCTTTTGAGAACCTCTCTGCTTGGCTTGTCAATGGCCTTTGTCTTCCCCCATTGTCTTCATATAGTCTTGTATGTGCCTTAATCTCCTTTGCTTAAAGGACACCTGTCATATTGGATTAGGGCCTGTCCTAATTACCTCACTGTAACTTAAGGACCTATCTCTTTAAGGATCTATCTCCAAATATAGTCACATTCTGAGACACTGGGGTAAGGACTTCAGTCCATAACATGTGGTTTGCAAATGTTTTCTTCTGGTTTGTAATTTGTCTTTCTATCTTAACAGGATCTTTCACAGAGAAAATATTTTTAATTTTGATGAACTCCAATTTATCTGCTGTCCAGATCACAAAGACTTTATCTTCTATTCTTTTCCCTAAACGTTATATGAGTTAACCATTTACATTTAAGTTTATAGCCATTTGAGTTAGTTTTTATATGGCATATGAAGTTTAGCTCAAGATTATTATTTTTTTTTCTTCTGCATATGGCTATCTAGTTGTTCTAGTACTATATTTTGGGGACAACTATTGTTTCTCCATGGAATTGTCTTTGTACTTTTGTAAAAAGTCAGTTGGGTATGTTTGTGTGGGTCTATAGCTGAATTCTCCACTATGTGCCACTGATCTGTATGCCTATCCCTTCTCAAATAGTACACATCTTGATTACCGTGACTATGTAAGTTTAAATCAGATAGACTAATTCCTTCCATTTCCTTGCTCTGTTTCAAAAACATTTTAGACATAGAAATTTTAAAATAATTGTGCTTCTATCTATAAAAATCCTGTTAGGATTTGATAGGAATTGTGTTAAATTTGTACATCAATTGAGAGAAAATTCACTATTGTGTTGAGACATCCTACCCATAAACACAGTGTCTCTTATTCAAATCCTCTTTGATTTCATTGGTCAATTATTTTGAATTTTTCAGCATATAAATCCTCTCTATGTTTTGACAAAGTTACAACTCAGTAATGGTTTGAGTGACTGGAATTAGTATTACATTGTTAATTTGAATGTCTGCCTCTCTATTGCTCGTATATACAAATACAATTGATATATTTATTGATTTTATATCTTGAGATCTTGCTGTATTCATTTTTGTTTCTAGGAGTTATGTAATAGAATCTTTTATTTTCTATGCACACAATCATGCCAATTGCAGATAGGAGCAGTTTTTTTTTTTTTTTTTAACAGTCTGTATGACTTTTATTTATTTTTCTTATTTTATTGCACTGACTAGAACTCCTAGTACAATATTGACTAGCAGTGTCTAGAGCAGACATACTTAGCTTATTCCTAATCTTAAGGAGAAATCATTCAGTCTTTTACCACTATATTTTTAAAAATTTATTTTAATGTTCATTTATTTTTAAGAATGAGATGGAGTGCATGCAGGGGAGGGGCAGAGAGAGGGAGATACAGAATCCAAAGTAGGCTCTCAGGCTCTGATGTCAGCACAGAACCTGATGTAGGGCTTGAACTCACAAACTGCAAAATCATGACCTGAGCCAAAGTTAGACACTTAACCAACTGAGCCATCAGTGCCCCACCATTATATTCGATGCTACCTGTAGTGTTTTGTAGCCATTCTTTATCAAGTTAGGGGAGTTCCTTTCTTTTTTTAATAGGGTGTTTATCAAGAATTGGTGTTACATGTTTTTAATGCCTTTTCTGAATTGATTGATAGGTTCATGGGATTTTTCTTCTTTATCCTGTTAATATGGTGGATTTTATTGATTTATATTTAAATATTGAACAAAACTTTCAGTTTTGAAATAAAGCTCCTTAGTTTTGGTATATAATTCTTTTTTTCAATATATATTGCTGGAATCTATTTGAGAATATATATTCATGAAGGATAGGGGGTCTATAATTTTCCCTCTTTTGTAGTGTGTTTGTCTTGTTTTGGTATCCAAGTAAGTCTAGTTTCATACAATGGGTTCAAAAGGGTTTTGTTCTCTTCTGTTTTCTGGAGGAAGCTGTGTAGAATTGGTATCAATTCTTCTTTAAATATTTGGTAGAATTCTCCAGTGACCTAATTGACTCTGGGTTTGTTTGGGGAAGAGTGCTTAAATTACAATTGAAAGGTCTTTAATGGGGCTATTCAACTTATTTATTTCATTTTGGATTGGGTGCTGTAGTTTATGCCTTTGAAGAATTGGCCCTTTATTTATTTATTTATTCATTCATTCATTCATTTATCTATCTATCTATTTATTTATTTAAAAAAATTTTTTTTTTTTTATTTTTGAGAGAGAGAGAGAGAGAGAGAGAGAGCAAGGGAGGGGCAGAGAGAGGGGGAGATACAGATTGTGAAACAGGCTCCAGGCTCTGAACTGTCAGCACAGAGCCCAATGTAGGCTCAGACCATGTGAGATCATGACCTGAGATGAAGTTGTAAGCTAAGCCAACCGAGCCACCCAGGTGCCCCAGAACTGGTCCTTTCCATCTAAGTTGTCAAAATCATGTTTATAGAATTGTCCCTATTGTTCCTTTCTTATTCTGATATTTGCAAGGCTTGTAGTAATATGTCATTTCATTCTTGATATTGACCATTTGAGTCTCTTTTCTTTTTTAAATTTGTCAACCTTGTCAAGGTTTGTCAATTTTACAGATCTTTCGAAAAACTGTTTTTAAATTATTTTTTCTATTGTTTTTCTGTTTTAAATTTCACTGATTTCTGCTTTTTCTTATTTCCTTAATTCTTCTTGCTTTGAGTTTATTTTGCTTTTCTTTTTAGTTAGGTTAGTAAGGTAGGAAATCAGATTATTGATTTTTCTCTTTCGTAATGCACACATTTAGTGGCATAGAAATCTCTTAGTTAAAGCATTGTGCCGCAACTTTGACATGTTGTGTTTTCATTTTTACTCAGTTTAATTTATTTTTAAAATTTCTCTTGAGACTTTCTCTTTGACTGATGGATTAATTATGTTTTTAGTTAGAGTTTTTCTGGTTATTATTATATATAATTTCAATTTTAAATTTTTGAGGTTTATGGCCTTGGATATGGCTAATCTTTGCATATATTTGTGGGCACTTACTATGAATATATATTCTCCTGTTTGGGAGTGGAATATTCTATAATAAATGTTGCTTAGAGCCTGTTGGTTGATGTGATGTTCTTAAAGCCTATTGGTTGAAGGTGATATACCCTTGCTGATTTTCTTTTTAATTTTTCTATCACTTGTTGAGATAGAATTGTAAAGTTTCCAAATTGTGAATTTGTCTATTAATACTGAATTAGAAAATAAAAATAAAATTGTAAGATAGGAATATATTTTTAAATAGAAGGTTTTTATTTATTCCTTTTGTACCTTAAATGTATACTATGCTTCATTTTATCATCTAAAAGGGTTAGATACCTCATTGAGGCAATAATTTGGATAAAATTTAAAAGTCACTTATATTAATTTGAAGCTCAAATGTAGAATGTTATAACCATATTAAGATAACTTTTTAAATAAGTGAGGTTGTGTGGCAAAATGAGCATGTAATGATAACATTAACAAAGACATTTTGTCTCTGGTGATTTGACATATATCTTTTTGATGTCAGAATATTCTATTATTTTTAAAATGTCCATTTTTCATATCACTCAAGTGTGTTTAATATCTAATTATAAAACTACCCTTAAGAAATTGCACTACATGTATAATGCCTAATAACCAATTTATATATTTCAGTACATTACATACTTTTGACTAGAGCATAATTAGTAACTTTCATAATATAAACTTATTCAACAGATTTCAAAACAATAGAGAGTAAACTTATGCAAATTGAGTCATTATTCAGTTTTCATTAAATTTTTTCATAATGATCTTATAAAAATAATTCTTCCTGGGATGTAATTAGGTGCTAATCTAAAGAATATTAAAAAGATCTATTTTTTGGTTCCATATTTCACTATGGCTCAAAGCTTGCATTCCTGACCACTTACATTAGATCTCTCAAGTGCTTATTAGGAACTGGACAACCCAGGGGTGTCTGGGTGGCTCAGTTGGTTAAGGGTCTGACTCTTGATTTCAGCTCAGGTCATGATCTCACAGTTTCATCAGGTGGAGCCCAGTGTCAGTCTCTGTGCTGACCTTGCAGAGCCTGCTTGGGATTCTTTCTCTCTCTACCCCTCCTCCACTTGTTATCTCTCTGTCTCTCTCAAAATAAATAAAGAAACTTAAAAAAAAAAAAAAAGAAAAAAAAAACTAAAGAAAAGGGGTCCCTGGGTGGCTCAGTTGGTTAAGCATCCAACTTCAGCTCAAGTCATGATCTCACAGGTTTGTGGGTTTGAGCCCTGCATTGGGCTCTGTGCTGACAGCTCAGAGCCTGGAGTCTGCTTTGGATTCTGTCTCTCCTTCTCTCTGCCCCTCCCCAGCTTACACTCTGTGTGTGTGTCTCTCTCTCTCTCTTAAAAATAAATAAACATTAAAAAAAAAATGACTAGATAACCCAACCCCACCAGTTTGCTGAGTTAACATCTCTGGGCCACAGTCTGGAGAAATTTGGGGAATAAGTATTTTAAACAAGCTCTGTAGGCAGTTACTATGCATATTGAAGTTTGAGAATTCTGCCTTCATTGCTTAAAATCCAGCATGGACCACCAGACCACAAACTTGTAATTTAAAATGCCAATGGATAATATTTAGACTCTTCCATCTACTGTAATTTGTTCAACTCTTTACTATGTGTTACATTCAAAACTGTAATCAAGTGTTATTGTGTGTATTTTTTTGCAATTCCAGTAACTGTGTGATTATCTGTGTTTTGCCTCACATTCCCATCACTCTGTATTGTTACACTTCTTTATCACCTCAGGATGGCAAATCATCTGGAAGCAAGAACACTGATAAGCTCAATATTTATTTTCCATCTTCCTTTGTATCAATAACACCAATTTGTTAGATATTCACTACCTCCTTTCAGATGCATATTTTTAATCATTTAAAGAGATAATTCCTAGGTTTCAACAAGTGCCAAGTGCTATATAACTGCAGTGGGATTATGTATAACTCTTGATCCTGTGGGCATTGGAGCCTTTGGAGGTAGTCTGGAAGTTCATGTGAAAGCTAGAAACTCTTGCCTCAGTATCATTTTTCTCCACAGTAGTATCTGCCAGTGCCTATAAGTCATCAGAAAGTCCAGATGTCTTTGAGAGCCACTGAGATTTTATCCCCTTTAGATGAATTCCTTCTTAGAAATATTTCTTTATGAAGTTCTCTTAAGCTATGGAATTGACCTAAAAGAATAGGAGGAGGTATGACTAGAACCAAATGGTTTGAGGTCCATTATTCCTACATTTGAAATACTCTTCATGGATATAGCATTGTTGTTTACAAATGTTGCATTTTTAAAATTTTTATTTATGACAGAGAGCATAAGCAGGGGAGAGGGGTAGAAGGAGAGAGGGAGCAGGGGAAGGGGGTGAGAGAGACAGAGAGAATCTTAAGCAGGCTCCATGCTCAGCATGGAGTCCAACATATGGCTTGATCCCTCAATCCTGAGATCATGACCTGAGCTGAAGAGTCAGACACTCAACTGACTAGCCACCCACGTGCCCCATGAACTATTTCCTTAAAAGAGGAGTGTGTTTCTCTGCCTCTTATAATTTGACTTGAAGTGCTTCATTGAAGGTAGATGACACATTTCCTCCCTATTGTCAGGCTTGACCATATAATGGATATGAGCCAGTCAAATGTGAGTTAAAGCACTAATATTAAGCAGAATCTTTGAGTGACATCTTATGCCTTTCCTCCCATCAGCTTGTCCTCATATCATTCCTTTCCCTCTCCCAATGAGAGTCCCAGGATGAGAAGTCACATAGGTCAGAGTAGCACTTGCTGACCTGCCAGGAATTGACCTGTAACCCGAGTAAAAAATAAATGCTTTCCTTAGCAAATGGTATGGAAACATCTGTACATCCACATGAAAAACATAGTCTAGACATAGATCTAATTCATTTCACAAAAATTAACTCAAATATGAACTGCATATGCCAGCAAATACATGAAAAGATGCTCAACATAATTAATCACCAGGGAAACCAGGGAAACACAAATCAAAACCACAATGAAATATGACCTCTCACCAGTCAGGATGGCTAAAATAAAAAAAAACAAAAAACAACGAGTGTTGGCAAGGATGTGGAGAAAAAGAAACACTTGTGTACTGTGGTGGGAATGCAAACTGGTACAGCCACTGTGCAAAAGAGTATGGAGGTTCCTTAAAAGATTAAAAACAATTATTGTAACATCCAGTATTTCCACTACTGAGTATTTATCCAAAGAAAACTAGAACCTTAATTTGAAAAGGTAAATGCACCCCTATGTTTATTGCAGCATTATTTACAATAGCCAAAATATGGAAGCAATTTAAGTGCCCATTGATAAAGGAATGGATAAAGAAGAATAAAAAAGAATGAAATTTTGCCATTTGCAATAACATGGATAAATCTGTAGGGTATAATGCTAAGTGAAATAAGTGAGTCAGAGACAGACAAATACCATATGATTTCACTTATATGTGGAATTTAAAAAAACAAAACAAATCAACAAAGGAAAAAAGAGACAAACAAACAAAAAAACCAAGACTTTTAAATACAGAGAATTGGTGGTTACCAGAGGGGAGGTAGGTGGGAGGATGGGTGAAATAGGTGAAGGGGACTAAGAGTACACTTATCACAATGAGCACTGAGTAAAGTACAGAATTGTTGAATCACTATACTGTACACCTGTGACGAATATAGCACTGCATGTAAATTATACTACAAGTGAATGAACAAATGAAAAAAAAGCAAAAACCAAAACAAAACAAAAGATCATAGACCCAAATGTAAAATGCAAAATTTAAAACTTTTAGAAGGTAACATAAAAAAAAAAAACCAAAAACAACTAGATGACTGTAGGTATGAAAGTGAATTTTTAGATGCAACACAGAATGTAGAATCCATGAAAGAAATGGATTTCATTAAAATGAAAAAAATTTCTCCCCGGGAAAGACAAATTCAAAGGAATTAGGAAGATAAGCCATAGACTGGGAGAAAATGTTTGCAAGAGACACATCCTATAAAGGACTGTTATTCAAAATAAACAAATAACTCCTAAAACTCAAAAATAAGGAAATGATCTGACTAAAAAATGGACCAAAGACCTGAAGAGACACCTCATCAAGGAAGACTTAACAAATGGCAAGTAAGCATATGATTAGACTCTCCATCCATATCATGTGTCATCAGAGAAATGCAAATTAGAACATTAGCAAAATACAATGAATACACATTACAATGGCCAAAATCCCAAAACATTGACAACATCAAATTCCGGTGAGGCGATAGAGCAATAGAAACTCTTATTTAATGCTGGTAAAAATGCAAAACAGTATAGCCACTTTGGAAGAGAGTTGGCAATTTTTTTTTTTTACAATACTGAGCCAGAGTCTAATAATATGGTATAGAAAGAGTGCTCCTTGATATTTCCAACCCAAAGTAGTTGAATACTTGGTATTTTCATCTCAAATGAGTTGAAAACTTATGTCCACACAAAAACCTGTACATAGATGCATATAGATTTTTTTTTATTCACAATTGCCAAAATCTGGGAGCACCCAAAATGCCTTTCAGTAGGTAAGTGGATAAACAAACTGTGGCATATACAGGAAATGGAATATTAGTCCATGCTAAAAGGAAATGAGTTACCGAGCCATGGAAAGACATAGTAATATGCATCTAAGTTTCCTCTAAATTAAAGAACCCAATCTGAAAAGACAATCTGTGGTATAATTTAAACCATATGACATTCTGGAAAAGGCAAAACTATGTAGATAGTGAAAACATCAGTGGATACCAGGGTTTGGGAGGTGAAGGAGATGAATGGGAGACCATTATGACTATTAGGTCAGTGGAAATACTCCGTGTGATATTATAATGATGGGTCTACATTTGTCCAAACCCACAGAATAGAGAACACTGAGGGTGAACCTTAAGGTAAACTATTGACTTTGGGTGAATATGAGGTGTCCACATGGGTTCATCCTCGGGAAAACAAAAACCAAAACAAAAAGAGACAGTACCACTGTGGTGAATGGTGTTGGTAACGGAGTGTGAGGGCAGAGGTTATACTGGAAATCTCTGTACCTTCCTTTCAGTTTTGTTGTAAACCTAAAACTGCTCTAGAAAAGTCTTATAAAAAAATCTTGTTATTATAAATAATTGGGATGTAAGAATGTTAATGCAATAAAATAAAAAAAATCCCTTAGCTTTGTGTGAATATTAATGCTAAGTTGATGTCACCCATTATCTTGAGAAGGAGTTCCATAAACTCCTTTTACTCTAAACTCCTTTTACAGTGAGCTTTTTGAAGATAGTTTGCACTTACTGAACTTCCTAATAACATTTCGTCCCCAACTTTACTTATGTCTCCACAATTTTTTTCCAATCTCACTATCGAGCTTTCACTCTGACTTTCCTGTTCAAGAAATTTAGCTCTACCAATAAATTTGAGCTGTCTTTCTCATAAACACCATCAGGAAAAGTCCAGCAAGGACTTTTGACCTTTCAACTAAAGTATGTCTTTTCCAATTTATGGTGTTTATATCTGTAGTAGAATGGAGAACCACTTCAAATGCCCAAGATTACAATCATAAAATATGTTTTAAGCGCCCAAGTGCACTTAGTACTCTATCTGAAGCAGTGGAGGGTATATTGTCCAAAAGAACCATATAAGGAGGATACCAATTTTGATTGTCATTGAAACTTTTGAGTGTAACTTAAAGTACATTGCCATGTCAAAAAGATGAACACTGATAAATCCAAGTACTATGGGAAAAAAAGTTATACAGCCTTGGAAAAGGCTATGAATGTCATCTAGTTTACTCTTATCTTCATCAAATTGGACAAAATTAGTTTTATATCCTTTGTATTAGAAATTGGTTGAAAATAATCTAACCAGAAGAGTATGGTATTTTTCAAGTTGATTCTACTTCTGTTAGAAATTAGAAATAGGTATTTTAAAGACACTCAAAATGACAGGGCCCAAGATCCTATCCTCATTCCATCTTGAAAATACTCTATTGCTTGCCTTGCTCACAAACTTCCAGAACTAATTATCCAGTGAATTGGTTTATCCCTGCAACACTTGATTATCTGTACCCATGAGCTTGTGAAGTCTAGAATCTGTCATTTGTTGGCTCACTGCCTCCACCAAAAATCAAATTTAATGAATGTTCAAAAAAGGACCAGCAATCCTATGAAGCAAAAGCCTTCTAATCATTTTATCATGAATATTAGGTCACACTTTTAGTTGTAAACATTTTTATTCACCCCAACCAGATACACCATATATTTTGGAAAACTGTAATCCATGCTTAGAATGACTAATACTTTTCTCATTAGAACATAGCCAGTCTTTCTTGAATGAAGGGTGCAGTTCCTTAGTTTTGTACACATGCAAATACAAAAAAGAAAAGCTTTCCAACTATAATTGCATGGGAAAACTAGGTGTGTTTCTCAATTAAACTTAGCTGTTTCTATGCTACCATATAGGAAATCTGTGCTATTTGGCAGGCCTCTCTTGTTCAATTTGCTCCTTTGGCTGTCAAGAAAGTCCAGGGAAGTTAAAAAAAAAAAAAAAAAAAGCATCAGGGGAAACAGATTTTAGGAGACTAGCAAACATAAACTCACTGACTTGAATGAATCTGTATTATATGAGAAGGACAGGTAGACAGTCAGTGTGTACTTCTTCCCTGATAGGGTCAGCTTTCATGATCTACCTCTAAAGGAAATCTCTTTATGTCTTGGGCTTTGGTGAATGGAACTTACAAATATAGATATCTCAAGGCAGACGAGTAGTAGAATAAGGAGATGGAATGTGAAACACAAATTACTTCAAGTGTGTATAGATTAATTTAAAATGTTTATAGTATGTTGTGTGAGAGTACTTCAATTTGTCTTGGTGATTTAGAGGAAGATAAGGTGAGTGCTTCATTACCAGGGGGAAGGCCAATATCATCTTGGAGAGAGAGGACTTGTATTGGCAGTTTAACCGTCTTGTCCAGAAAGCTCATAAGCAGGCAGAGTAAGGAACTGTCTAAAGGTCATTTGATGGCTGAGAGCAAGAAGTAGAGCCCACCGACATCAGGGCAATGTAAAATCTAAGGATGGGAGTTCACTCCACACCTTCTTGGAGCCTTAGTTTCACCAAACTGTTGTTATTTCACAAACTGTTTTCCATTGGAAATCTTTCCATTAGCCAATCAATAGTCCACTTTCAGTCAGATCATCAGACTAATATGTTTTTTTTTTTTTTTTTTTTAATGTTTATTTATTTATTTTTTTTTTTATTTTTTTTATTTTTTAATATATGAAATTTACTGTCAAATTGGTTTCCATACAACACCCAGTGCTCATCCCAAAAGGTGCCCTCCTCAATACCCATCACCCACCCTGCCCTCCCTCCCACTCTGCCCTCCCTCCCACCCCCCATCAACCCTCAGTTTGTTCTCAGTTTTTAACAGTCTCTAATGCTTTGGCTCTCTCCCACTCTAGCCTTTTTTTTTTTTTTTTTTTTTTTTTTTCCTTCCCCTCCCCCATGGGTTTCTGTTATGTTTCTCAGGATCCACATAAGAGTGAAACCATATGGTATCTGTCTTTCTCTGTATGGCTTATTTCACTTAGCATCACACTCTCCAGTTCCATCCATGTTGCTACAAAAGGCCATATTTCATTCTTTCTCATTGCCACGTAGTATTCCATTGTGTATATAAACCACAATTTCTTTATCCATTCATCAGTTGATGGACATTTAGGCTCTTTCCATAATTTGGCTATTGTTGAGAGTGCCGCTATAAACATTGGGGTACAGGTGCCCCTATGCATCAGTACTCCTGTATCCCTTGGATAAATTCCTAGCAGTGCTATTGCTGGGTCATAGGGTAGGTCTATTTTTAATTTTCTGAGGAACCTCCACACTGCTTTCCAGAGCGGCTGCACCAATTTGCATTCCCACCAACAGTGCAGGAGGGTTCCTGTTTCTCCACATCCTCTCCAGCATCTATAGTCTCCTGATTTCTTCATTTTGGCCACTCTGACTGGCGTGAGGTGGTATCTGAGTGTGGTTTTGATTTGTATTTCCCTGATGAGGAGCGACGTTGAACATCTTTTCATGTGCCTGTTGGCCATCCGGATGTCTTCTTTAGAGAAGTGTCTATTCATGTTTTCTGCCCATTTCTTCACTGGGTTATTTGTTTTTCGGGTGTGGAGTTTGATGAGCTCTTTATAGATTTTGGATACTAGCCCTTTGTCCGATGTGTCATTTGCAAATATCTTTTCCCATTCCGTTGGTTGCCTTTTAGTTTTGTTGGTTGTTTCCTTTGCTGTGCAGAAGCTTTTTATCTTCATAAGGTCCCAGTAATTCACTTTTGCTTTTAATTCCCTTGCCTTTGGGGATGTGCCGAGTAAGAGATTGCTACGGCTGAGGTCAGAGAGGTCTTTTCCTGCTTTCTCCTCTAAGGTTTTGATGGTTTCCTGTCTCACATTCAGGTCCTTGATCCATTTTGAGTTTATTTTTGTGAATGGTGTGAGAAAGTGGTCTAGTTTCAACCTTCTGCATGTTGCTGTCCAGTTCTCCCAGCACCATTTGTTAAATAGACTGTCTTTTTTCCATTGGATGTTCTTTCCTGCTTTGTCAAAGATGAGTTGGCCATACGTTTGTGGGTCTAGTTCTGGGGTTTCTATTCTATTCCATTGGTCTATGTGTCTGTTTTTGTGCCAATACCATGCTGTCTTGATGATGACAGCTTTGTAGTAGAGGCTAAAGTCTGGGATTGTGATGCCTCCTGTTTTGGTCTTCTTCTTCAAAATTACTTTGGCTATTCGGGGCCTTTTGTGGTTCCATATGAATTTTAGGATTGCTTGTTCTAGTTTCGAGAAGAATGCTGGTGCAATTTTGATTGGGATTGCATTGAATGTGTAGATAGCTTTGGGTAGTATTGACATTTTGACAATATTTATTCTTCCAATCCATGAGCACGGAATGTCTTTCCATCTCTTTATATCTTCTTCAATTACCTGCATAAGCTTTCTATAGTTTTCAGCATACAGATCTTTTACATCTTTGGTTAGATTTATTCCTAGGTATTTTATGCTTCTTGGTGCAATTGTGAATGGGATCAGTTTCTTCATTTGTCTTTCTGTTGCTTCATTGTTAGTGTATGAGAATGCAACTGATTTCTGCACATTGATTTTGTATCCTGCAACTTTGCTGAATTCATGTATCAGTTCTAGCAGACTTTTGGTGGAGTCTATCGGATTTTCCATGTATAATATCATGTCATCTGCAAAAAGCGAAAGCTTGACTTCATCTTTGCCAATTTTGATGCCTTTGATTTCCTTTTGTTGTCTGATTGCTGATGCTAGAACTTCCAGCACTATATTAAACAGCAGCGGTGACAGTGGGCATCCCTGTCGTGTTCCTGATCTCAGGGAAAAAGCTCTCAGTTTTTCCCCGTTGAGGATGATGTTAGCTGTGGGCTTTTCATAAATGGCCTTTATGATCTTTAAGTATGTTCCTTCTATCCCGACTTTCTCAAGGGTTTTTATTAAGAAAGGGTGCTGGATTTTGTCAAAGGCCTTTTCTGCATCGATTGACAGGATCATATGGTTCTTCTCTTTTTTTTTGTTAATGTGATGTATCACGTTGATCGATTTGCGAATGTTGAACCAGCCCTGCATCCCAGGAATGAATCCCACTTGATCATGGTGAATAATTCTTTTTATATGCTGTTGAATTCGATTTGCTAGTATCTTATTAAGAATTTTTGCATCCATATTCATCAGGGATATTGGCCTGTAGTTCTCTTTTTTTACTGGGTCTCTGTCTGGTTTAGGAATCAAAGTAATACTAGCTTCATAGAATGAGTCTGGAAGTTTTCCTTCCCTTTCTATTTCTTGGAATAGCTTGAGAAGGATAGGTATTATCTCTGCTTTAAATGTCTGGTAGAACTCCCCTGGGAAGCCATCTGGTCCTGGACTCTTATTTGTTGGGAGATTTTTGATAACCGATTCAATTTCTTCGCTGGTTATGGGTCTGTTCAAGCTTTCTATTTCCTCCTGATTGAGTTTTGGAAGAGTGTGGGTGTTTAGAAATTTGTCCATTTCTTCCAGGTTGTCCAATTTGCTGGCATATAATTTTTCATAGTATTCCCTGATAATTGTTTGTATCTCTGAGGGATTGGTTGTAATCATTCCATTTTCATTCATGATTTTATCTATTTGGGTCATCTCCCTTTTCTTTTTGAGAAGCCTGGCTAGAGGTTTGTCAATTTTGTTTATTTTTTCAAAAAACCAACTCTTGGTTTCGTTGATCTGCTCTACAGTTTTTTTAGATTCTGTATTGTTTATTTCTGCTCTGATCTTTATTATTTCTCTTCTTCTGCTGGGTTTAGGCTGCCTTTGCTGTTCTGCTTCGATTTCCTTTAGGTGTGCTGTTAGATTTTGTATTTGGGATTTTTCTTGTTTCTTGAGATAGGCCTGGATTGCAATGTATTTTCCTCTCAGGACTGCCTTCACTGCATCCCAGAGCGTTTGGATTGTTGTATTTTCATTTTCGTTTGTTTCCATATATGTTTTAATTTCTTCTCTAATTGCCTGGTTGACCCACTCATTCGTTAGTAGGGTGTTCTTTAACCTCCATGCTTTTGGAGGTTTTCCAGACTTTTTCCTGTGGTTGATTTCAAGCTTCATAGCATTGTGGTCTGAAAGTATGCATGGTATAATTTCAATTCTTGTAACCTTATGAAGGGCTGTTTTGTGACCCAGTATATGATCTATCTTGGAGAATGTTCCATGTGCACTCGAGAAGAAAGTATATTCTGTTGCTTTGGGATGCAGAGTTCTAAATATATCTGTCAAGTCCATCTGATCCAATGTATCATTCAGGGCCCTTGTTTCTTTATTGACTGTGTGTCTAGATGATCTATCCATTTCTGTAAGTGGGGTGTTAAAGTCCCCTGCAATGACCACATTCTTATCAATAAGGTTGCTTATGTTTATGAGTAATTGTTTTATATATCTGGGGGCTCGGGTATTTGGCGCATAGACATTTATAATAGTTAGCTCTTCCTGGTGGATAGACCCTGTGATTATTATATAATGCCCTTCTTCATCTCTTGTTACAGCCTTTAATTTAAAGTCTAGTTTGTCTGATATAAGTATGGCTACTCCAGCTTTCTTTTGGCTTCCAGGAGCATGATAAATAGTTCTCCATCCCCTCACTCTCAATCTAAAGGTGTCCTCAGATCTAAAATGAGTCTCTTGTAGACAGCAAATAGATGGGTCTTGTTTTTTTATCCATTCTGATACCCTATGTCTTTTAGTTGGCGCATTTAATCCATTTACATTCAGTGTTATTATAGAAAGATATGGGTTTAGAGTCATTGTGATGTCTGTATGTTTTATGCTTGTAGTGATGTCTCTGGTACTTTGTCTCACAGGATCCCCCTTAGGATCTCTTGTAGGGCTGGTTTCGTGGTGACAAATTCCTTCAGTTTTTGTTTGTTTGGGAAGACCTTTATCTCTCCTTCTATTCTAAATGACAGACTTGCTGGATAAAGGATTCTCGGCTGCATATTTTTGCTGTTTAGCACACTGTAGATATCGTGCCAAGCCTTTCTGGCCTGCCAAGTTTCAAAGGAGAGATCAGTCACGAGTCTTATAGGTCTCCCTTTATATGTGAGGGCACGTTTATCCCTTGCTGCTTTCAGAATTTTCTCTTTATCCTTGTATTTTGCCAGTTTCACTATGATATGTCGTGCAGAAGATCGATTCAAGTTACGTCTGAAGGGAGTTCTCTGTGCCTCTTGGATTTCAATGCCTTTTTCCTTCCCCAGTTCAGGGAAGTTCTCAGCTATAATTTGTTCAAGTACCCCTTCAGCACCCTTCCCTCTCTCTTCCTCCTCTGGGATACCAATTATGCGTATATTATTTTTTTTTAGTGTATCACTTAGTTCTCTAATTTTCCCCTCATACTCCTGGATTTTTTTATCTCTCTTTCTTTCAGCTTCCTCTTTCTCCATAACTTTATCTTCTAGTTCACCTATTCTCTCCTCTGCCTCTTCAAGCCGAGCCATCGTGGATTCCATTTTGTTTTGCAATTCGTTTAAAGCGTTTTTCAACTCCTCGTGACTGTTCCTTAGTCCCTCGATCTTTGTGGCAAGAGATTCTCTGCTGTCCTGTATACTGTTTTCAAGCCCAGCGATTAATTTTATGACTATTATTCTAAATTCACTTTCTGTTATATTATTTAAATCCTTTTTGATCAGTTCATTAGCTGTTGTTATTTCCTGGAGATTCTTCTGAGGGGAATTCTTCCGTTTGGTCATTTTGGAGAGTCCCTGGCGTGGTGAGGACCTGCAGGGCACTTCCCCTGTGCTGTGGTGTATAACTGGAGTTAGTGGGCGGGGCCGCAGTCCGACCCGATGTCTGCCCTCAGCCCACTGCTGGGGCCACGGTCAGACTGGTGTGTGCCTTCTCTTCCCCTCTCTTAGGGGCGGGATTCACTGTGGGGTGGCGTGTCCCGTCTGGGCTACTTGCACACTGCCAGGCTTGTGTTGCTGGGGATCTGGCGTATTAGCTGGGGTGGGTAGGCAAGGTGCACGGGGGGTGGAGGGGCAGGCTTAGCTCGCTTCTCCTTAGGTGATCCACTTCAGGAGGAGCCCTGTGGCAGCGGGAGGGAGTCAGATCCGCTGCTGGAGGTTTGGCTCCGCAGAAGCACAGAGTTGGGTGTTTGCGCGGAGCAAGTTCCCTGGCAGGAACTGGTTCCCTTTGGGATTTTGGCTGGGGGATGGGCGGGGGAGATGGCGCTGGCGCCTTTGTTCCCCGCCAAGCTGAGCTCTGCCGTCCGGGGGCTCAGCAGCTCTCCCTCCCTTTGTCCTCCAGCCTTCCCGCTTTCCGAGCAGAGCTGTTAACTTATGACCTCCCAGACGCTAAGTCGCGCTTGCTGTCGGAACACAGTCTGTCCGGCCCCTCCGCTTTTGCCAGCCAGACTCGGGGGCTCTGCTTGGCCGGCGAGCCGCCCCTCCGCCCCGGCTCCCTCCCGCCAGTCCGTGGAGCGCGCACCGCCTCGCCGCCCTTCCTACCCTCTTCCGTGGGCCTCTAGTCTGCGCTTGACTCCGGAGACTCCCTTCTGCTAATCCTCTGGCGGTTTTCTGGGTTCTTTAGACAGGTGTAGGTGGAATCTAAGTGATCGGCAGGACGCGCTGTGAGTCCCGCGTCCTCCTACGCCGCCATCTTCCGGCACCCAGACTAATATGTTCTAATAGAACACTAGAATATCATCACCAATGAGGCAGAACAAAAATGAGGCTAAACCATATTTATATTATATTTATATACAATTTGAACTGCTCTTTTAAAATTCTGGATTATGTATGCTGATTATATATAAGGATATCTATAAAATGCCTGTGCCCTAAATATGGCAAATGAATCAATTATACAATAAAGGGAAAAAGACATGAAAGTAATTGTCTTCCTATCCATTTAATTGAATATTAATTGTATTAATGGGTTACTTTTGGGCTGGATATCTGAATAAAGCCGGGGAACAACACAATATAAAAGAGACATTTCTATTACCTTTAAAAAACTTGTAATATAATTATTTAATACCATCTAATCTGAGAGAGAGGAAAGCTTCAAACAATAAACTGAGCCAAAGTAGGCCGCTTAACCAAATGAACCACCCAGACGCCTGTAAGTTTTCAAGTTCTGGTGTGCCCCTTACATTTACAGCATGTCTCAATTTGGAGTGGCCACATTTCATGTGCTTTGTAGTCACGTGTGGCTAGTGACTTTTGTATTGGACAATACTATCTTATAAAAACCTAATCAGGATGAAATTCTTATTTTATTTAACATTTGTTAACTGCATAATAAACTGCCTTGGAAAAAGAGCAGGAAAATGAATTATGAGTAGAAACCAAAATGGGCATATAGAACCTCACTGGAAATAGTACATTATTTATCTTACTGCACTAAATTCAAAACTTATTTAGATGGATGGCCAAATAAAAATTCTTTGAAATCAGTTTTAAAATATTAGGTGGGCATCTGGAACTATTGTTATATTACTTGTCAACTATACCTCAATAAAAATACATTAAGAAATAAAATATTAACTGGACTTGTTGGCAAGACAACAAAAATGGCTACTAGAAATTATTTCGCATTCTCTCAATTTAGTGTAAAGCACGCACTGGATTTTTAGGCAAAATATTAATTCTAGTACAATCCATAATTGCATATTTCACTAGCAAACCAATAAAGTAAGTGCTGTTCTTAATAACAGACCCAATATAATAAGACCCCTAAATATTTACTTAGTACATAACAGTTATAAACACATACCTATTTATGTATTCAAGTTCATATATATATATATATATATATATATATATATATATGTGTGTGTGTGTGTGTGTGTGTGTACACAGACACACACACACACATATACATAGTACTTAAGCAAAATATTTGAATATATGGAACCATTTATTATCTTGGTACACCTGATAATGCAAAATTGACTGCTTAAGATAAAAAATGTATAGGAACAGTCCTACCCTAAGTGGAATTCTTCCTCTTTCTTTTTAAACCTATAGCTCAATAACCACTAGGTTATCATTCATTCATCATCATTGATATTATTCAGTATCAGGATGATACTGGCCTCCCCTACGTAAGAACACATTAGTTTTGTGAGTCTGAAAAAGGAACCGTGCATAAAGGCAATTTAACTCAATGGGTTTTTAAATCTTGTATTCTTGAAGGGATTTTGCTTCTGATAATTTTCCAATTAGGAAAATAATCTTCAAAAAGGTTTAGCTAAGAACCTACAACTAAATTCCCTTTTTAATTGTTCAGGAGAGAGAATCACAAAACCCTATCTATTCTCCATTAGTCTAAGTTAACATATATTCATGGCAATTCTCTCATATCATCAGTAAACTTTGTTCCAAGGGTCTAAGCCATGAGTCTTAATACTAACATTACTGTAACTAGTTCTTTATTAAATTTTCTAAGTTTGTTGCCTTGTAAAAGTTATTTTTGGAACATAAACACTAGAAGAGATGATGCAAATTGGAATGTAGGCAAAACATTGTTTTCCTAATGCAATTATTTTATTTACTCATACAACTTAAATTTAGTTGGAAATGTAAACTTCCAATGCCAATAAGAGAAACTCATTAATGGGCATTGAGTCAAGATCACCTGTATATTAGTGCAAAAATGTTCATTAGATAGCCCAGCTTTTTTACATATTTCACTTCATTTAAAGGAATTATTAGAATATAATATTATCAAAAGGATTATGTACCAAACATACATTTTATTCCTTTTATAGAACAATGATATATAGCAGCAGTAGAGGTAAACAATAAACTAAGCATGCCAAAGCTTTAAAAAACTATTAGGTGTTAAATTCCAGTGTATGTGCAGTGTTTGTACTATTTGAGGTGATTTACTTAGCTTGAGATATCTATTTTAGTTTTTATTTGTAAATGGATACTTCTGGGACTACATTAAAACTTACTGAACAGACATTAATTAAAATCTACCATTTAGTCTCCTGCATACTCTTTCTCAAATTAATAGTAATGTATCACCCAAAACTCTAAATATTTCTAAAGTATTTCTATTTTTAATAAATTTTTAAAAAATAAAGACTTTATAAGGAATGTTTTACATCTATAACATTCATCATGTAATTAAATGGTTCAAAGATTCAGAATACTACAATAGAAATCGAGAAAATCTCTAGCCTCTCTAAAGGCAAACAAAAATACAAATTTTTTTAGAATATTTATCTTCCTATTTTGAAATAAGATATTTAAATAATTATTTCTCAATTTCTAGTATTGGATATTATCTGTTATATTTCCTAGAGTGGAGGATGAGGATTGAGCTCCCTAGTCCAGCCCCCAGTGGACATGTCCAAATTCCCTGATATTCCCAATATGTATTAATTCGTTCCTTCAAAAGACATTGTCAGTTCTGAGGTCACAGCAGTGTAAAAAGTTGACATAGTTTCTTATGTTCATGGATCTTACAGATTATTGCCGAAAGGTAGAAATGAATACAAATATAGTATATTAGCAGATGATAAGTACTCTGGGAAGAAAATTAAGAAGCGTGCAGGGATGGAGAAAAACTGAAATTTAACACGGGTAGATCTCATGGAACAAGTGACATTTGAGCAAGGACTGAAAAAGGTAAGAAAGTGAGCCATGTTAATATTGGGGGACAGCACTGGAGGCAGGGAGGCACACACCGTGGGTATCTGAAGTGGAATATGCCATGTGTGGCCCAGGAGACCAGACGTGCTGGAGTAGAGTGAACAAGGGGGAGGGCATACAGGTGGAAGAGAGGTGAGATCTTGCAGAGGCACATCTCTAAATATCTCAGGATATTTATAGGCTTTTGCTCTGAATGAGCAGATGCCTTTGGGGTTTTGATCAGAGCAGTGACATACATCCATAAAAACCATTCTGGCTGCTATGTTGGGGAAATAATATGATAGGCAAAAGTGTGAGAAAAATTGGGACAGCACTGTGATGATCCAGAAGGAAGATGGAGGCTTGGGCCAGGCAGATAGCAGGAGAGGTAGGGAAACGTGACCAGGTCCTGGACACGTTTAGAGATAGAACCAGGAGAATTTTCTCACGGAGTCCTATTGTCATCTGATTGGCCATGGGGTCAATCAGGATTGTCTCCACAATTTCTAGTCAGAAGACTGAGAAGCATAGAATAACTACTAATTGAGGTTGAGAAGAAAGTGAAGGAAGCAGAATTTTTTGATGCAAGAGAAGAGGGGGAAATAATTTTGGACATTTGAGCCTGAGATGCTGATTAGACATCCTGATAGAGATGTCTATGTAAAGACTCAGATGGACAAGTCAAGAATTTGGAGACACGGAGCCAGGCCCTGTGGAATTGAAGGGTGTGAATTTCCATTGTTTAACCTTTAAAGTCAAGAAGAGAATCTAGCAAAGACGACACTTAAGGAACATGCCCCGTGAGGCATGCTGCATGCCACGAGCCTCCTCCAGTGTCTCCACAGAGCACACTTCCTGTCTCCTGTCACATAGGAGAGGGGCAGTTACTGTCTCTCTGAACTGAGAGGTTTATAAGAACTTAATGAAAAGTGGTTTCAAATAACCAGTTTTTCAGTCCAACAGCTGTACTCTTGACATTTGGAAGGTATCAAAGTCTCTGTTTCTTGATCTTTTCTGAGTTCTGAGATTTAGATTAGCTTTCACTTTCTCTGGTATGTATCCTCCCAATGAGCTCAGATTTTAGATGTCTCTCATATGCCAAGTCATCCATCACTTTTTTACCCATTCTTTAGACTTCCTAAAATAGATTCCCGGAATGTAGATTATCACATAAAGGAGTATGAAGAAGTTTGAGATTTTTTAAATGCATAGGAAATAACCAACATAGATAGTATATGCTATAGAGAAGTTCCTCTTCCTGTCTTACAATCAACTGATTAATTTGTATTATTTAATATCCCAGCTCTCCTGTCTATATCAATATGCTACCGGACTGAGATGTTGCCAAAAGTCATTTAGGGCTAACTCCACCACCATTTATTTCCCTCTTTCTGTAGCTGTTTCAAAATTCAGAATCATTCCATATATGAAGAATCCCTGAAAACTAATTTTTAGAGGGTCAACATCTAAAAATAAAATCTGAATTTCTGAAACGCTTGCTAACTATACATTCTTTTAGAACATGGGTAGATTTACGTTAGGTGATTTTTGCATGATGAAAGCTGGTAGGTAATATTTCAGAGTTTATCTGGAGATGGAAGTATAACATTTGATGGTTCACGGAGAAAAACACAACGTAATAAGTATTTTAACTCTAATACAGTTTCTTTGTGTGATTTATTCCTTTTATGGCCATCAAAATGATTTTTGTAATTTCTCCAACATGTTTAAGAAAGTATCAGGTGTTGTAAAATGTAAATTAAATGTTGTAAAATGAATTACATGCATTCCTATTACTCATCATATTTTGCTTTCTTTACTCACATTTTACTGACCAAAGCAAGTCAAATCACTAAGTATGATGTCAAAGACTTACTAAGTGTAACCCTTTTTGGTGGAAACAATGAATAAATGGGAACAATAACAGACTCTATCACCATGGATTTCATAGCCACAGTCAAAAACTAACACAAAATCTGGAAGAAAGCCTTGGGAAGATACCTATGGACCAGAAAAGAAGGGGACTAAATCCCAGAATAGAAACTGATCTGAAAGCGGTATTCTAAATACACTCTATCCTCCGACACACAGAGAGCTGGGCAGAACAGTGTTCGATTCTCTCCCTTCTCTTCTATCATGAGGCAAGAGAACAGATCCACCATATGTGGCAGGGTAAGCTCAGAGAAAAGGTGGAGACGAGGTAGGAAATCTAAATAAACAGTTCAACATTAGAAAGTCTAACAATTGAACACTTTCATAGACTACAAATGAGAAATTGGGCAGACACGGCAATAGAAACAAACACATTTGGAAAAGTTTAATATTTCTTTTTTAGAAACACAATTTTTACTACAAAGGCACTTCTTGAACTTCATAAACTCTATAAAAAATCTAGCATACATCACACGTAATTGAGGTATTCTGGATATGTTCTCTTTAATTTGGGGAAAATATGCGATGACCATCAGTATCACTTCTGTTCAGTATTGAACAGAAAAGTGTTGATTTGGAGAGGTTGGACAATATCATAAGAGGTAAAGAAAATGAAGTATAAATACTTAGTATAAAAACACAAAGGTGTCATCATTTGCAAGTCCTGTGGTCACCACAGGAAAGCCCAATCAAATAAGCACAAAGCCATTAGAACATATAAGCAAATTCACCAAGACTGTCACAAATAAACCACCACACACACACACACACACACACACACACACACACACATACACACACTTGAAATGTTTTTCTGTACCAGTAATAATTTAATTGAAGGTGTAAAACTGTAATATAAACTGGGACACTACAGAGTACCTTATAATTAACCTACCAAAGAATACTAAAGCCATTTATGTATAAAATTTTACAAACATATTTGATTAAAAAATGATCCAAATAAATGGAGAAATATGTCATGTTAATGGATGTGATAATTTACTGCTAAAAATTCTTTCAACTATTAAAACTTCTCTCAATAAATCTATTATGGTGATTGACTTTAATAAAATATTTTATTCTAAAATGTGCAGAGTATTAAATTCTCATAAACAACTAAGTTACTTTTAAAGATGCAGAGAGTGGGGCTTGGCTTGCCTTATCAGTTATCAGAATTTATTATAAATATATACAAAAGGTGTGGTAGCCAGCGTAAGTTTTATTTTCCACTATAAAGTACTGGATCTCAGGGATGCTTGGATGGCTCAGTTCATTAAGCATCTGACTCATGATTTTGGCTCAGGTCATGATCTTATGGTTCATGAGATTGAGCCCTTCATCGGGCTCCATGCTGACACTGCAGAGCCTACTTGGGATTCTCTCTCTTCCTTTCTCTCTCTCTGCCCCTCCCCACTCCTGTTCTCTCTGTCTCTGTCTCTCAAAATAAATTAATAAACTTTAAAAAAATACTGGATCTTACTGGCAATAGAAGGGAAAAGTGATGACAGGAGTGTTGATCTTAATGATGGCAAAAAGACAGCTAATGGCATATAAGCATATAGAAATATACTTAGCATCATATATAATTAGGAAACTACAAATTAAACAACAGTGAGCTATCACTATGTACCTATTAGAACGGCCAAGATCTAAAATACTGGCAACACAATGCTGGCAAGATGAACACATCTACTGCTGATGGGAATGCAAAAGGGTCCAGCCACTTTGGAAGTGTTTGCCAGTTTCTCACAAAACTGAACACACTCTTATGATATAATCACAGTAATCATGCTCTCTGATATTAACCCAGATAAGTTGAAGACTTACATCTGTGCAAAAACCTGCACACAAATGTTTATAACAAATGTTTAGTCATAATTGCCAAGACTTAAAAGCAAGATATCTTTCAACAGGCAATGTACAAGAAATCATGGTATATACATACAAAGGATTATTATTTAGTGTTAAAAAGACATGTGCGATCAAGCCACAAAAAGATATGGGAGGCTCTTAAATGCAAGGTGCTAAGTGAAAGAAGGCAATCTGAGAAAGTTATGTACTGAATGATTTCAACTATGTGACATTCTGGAAAAGTTAGCTGCTGGGGAGGTAAGGAAGAAGGGATAAATAGAGCACAAGGGATTTTTAGGGCAGTGAAACTGTTATTTGGTAGGATACTGTTATGGGGGGATACATGCCATTATACATTTGTTAAAACCCATTGGATACAAAAAAACAAAGAATGACCCATAATGTATCTATGGACTTTAGTTACTAATAATGTATCAATATTATTTCATCAATTGTAATAAATGTTACACACAAATCTTAAAATTACCATGGGATGTTAAAAAATAGGAGAAATGGGGGGGGGGAGGGAGCATATAGGAACTCTGTCCTTTCCACTCATTTTTTTTCTTTAAGCCTAAATAATGTCTAATAATTAAAAGAAATATACAGCTTCTACCATGTCTCACTGAGATGAATGAACAGAGACAGCTTGTATCTAAGAACTGACATAGTCTTTCATTCGAAAAATAACGTTGAAATACTACATTAATGAATTTAACTATAAAGCAAAATAGGAAAAGTAAATAAACATTTTGTTTATAAATTACTTACTTATAATACTTGATTACTGAAACAACACACATTAATTTGCCTCTGCTCTGGTGCCAACAGAAGAATTAAAGGCTACAACAGGTCTAGTTTCACCCATTTTTAGAACTAATAAATTTCACTCTAACCGGCCCATGAGTAGCAATTGTTTTAACTAAGAACGAATTCTAGAAAAAGAAAAATCTTGTGTTCTGTTTTTCCATAACTGGTGTCCTAGGCCATGGAGATAGAACTCCAGACACGATCTTCCAAGTTTCTATGTTATCCACCTTCCCTGGGAATAGACGGTTTTTGCAAACCCTTTGGTCTGGATCCTTCTGGGGTTTTTCTACATTTTCTCCTTTACACTTTTTTAAACCACTTTCCCTCTCTGTCATTCTTGTCTCCCCCCCCCCCCATTTCTACCCTGCATTTATCTTGCTGGGAATGGCCCCATCCCTAATGGTGGTCTTGTCCCCAGGTTTACCCACTTCATATCTAAGTGTTCTGGTGTAGATATCTCATCCCATTGGTAGTAAAAACTCTCAGAACAAAATTTCATCTCACATCTCAGGATCATAACTCCCTCTACTGCACTGACTTCTGTTTCAACTTCCTCATTCTTGGCCTTGTGGCCATTACCCTATCCTCAGAATGTAAAGGGTGGAGAAGAGCTTTCTCTTGTGTTTTAACATTATCCCTAATTTTACATTCTCCATAGAAAGGCATGAAATATCAATGCAATGTTTTTCACTTGATTTATATTTTATCTATAATTAACTTTTGTGTTGAACATGAATAAATTAAAAACTTCTTGTAATATCATAAACTATTTGATAGAGTTTTATAGGTAAAATTTACACAATCTGTATTAAATAATTTACTGCCATATAAACTTATTATAAATCTTTTGTTTCATCATGTCCTACCTCAGTAATTCTATTGGAAGAAAACTAACTTTTTTTAAAATATAATTTGTGCTTTGTAAGTCTTTTCCTGTGTTCTGCTTATGATTCTATTATCTTCTAGATGAGCGCTTTCGTATATTTAATTTAGAAGTTTTATATTAAGAACAATAAAAGAATATCTTTTCATCTATATTTCCTCTTAAAATAAGATTATAATAATATATGCTTTGTCACATATAGATCTTCACAAACATAAGTATGAATATTTTATCATAACTACTTACGGAGAAATAGCAGGGATCCTATTACATGTACTATAAAAAATTAATGTACAAAATCATAAACTTGTACTCTTTTTAAAACAGTAATAGTTAAAAAAAAAAAAAAAAGGAGAGAAGAGAGGACATAATGTTATTCCCAGAAGACACTGATTTATTGGTACCACAGAAAGAATTTTTGGAAGTAACAAAGCTTTTTGCTACATATATACAACAATGAAAACAAACAGAAGAATATGAACTGGAATTTTCAGTAGAGTCAGTCTGTTTGTAATATAGTTTAAGAGGCACAGACAAGATATCAGTTCTGGCTTTCTGATCATTTATTGGTGTGTTTACTCCATTCATTCATTCATTCATTCAGGCACCCCAAAACACAAAAATATGTATATTATATGCTAGACACTAGGAATACAAAATGGCTACAACACAGCCCTCAAACTTCTCAAAGCCAGCAGGGGATATAGGCATATAATGACAAATATCAGACACTGTTACATTGGACATTTGAAGAATGCCTAATGGGCCATGAAACCACAAAATAAGATATAGTCAATTTATCATAGGAAGGTCACTCAGAAGAGAAGACTGAATTCGGTCATAAAAGATGAATAGAATTTTTCAGGCTAACAAGGAGAATGCTGTTTTAGACCACAGGAACACTGGGTGCAAAGTTAGGAGGCAATAAAGCAATACCATGGGTTAAAAAGAGGCAAGTAGATCCAAGTTGTTCAATACAAGGGGGTGGAGTATGAGGTGGACTATTAGGTGGAGAGACTTAGGAAGGAGAAAGGGGTGGAGTCAGATCATAAAAGATCAAGATCCATCTAAAGCTAAGGAGATTAGATTTTATCAGGAGGCAAGGGCGTGGCATTGAAGGTGTAATGAGGTACAACAAAATGAGATTTGCATTTTATAACCACTGCCCTGAGAGTGATGTGCAGGCTGGATTGCAGATGGAGTTGGAGAAGCTGAAGGGGGCAGGATCTCATAAAATGTGATAGAGGAAGAGAGAGGAGGGTATTTATTGGTGACAACAGAGAGAGAAAACAGATAGAAGAGGACATAGAATTCACAGGGTTTTATACTAATCTGAATAAACAATGAGAGCAAATGGAAATTGAGAGCTCATGAAATACCAAACATGTTATTTTAATCCTCATTAGAATTAATTCTGGAAAAATTATTTCCCTAAACTATTTTCAGAGGTGGTGAGTAGCTTCTTGAAGGTCACACAGATTTTAGATGCATCTGCATACAGGCAGAGCTACATTGACTTATCTGACTTTCTAAGTCAGACCAAAGATTACATTATGTGACTCAAGTAGTGGGAGGGGACAGAGAGTAGAAGAGCTCCCAATTCTCTGTCTTGGATGCTACTAACTGTTTGAAGGAAGATAATGAACGAAGTAGAGTTACCTGAAGGATATTCAGGTAGAAATGAGAAATAAACTGTTGGGTATATGGATCTGAAGGAGTCTCTTGATAATCCTGTTTTGTAGATGCCCTAGGACTGAAATACATAGTCCCTGTGTCTTCCTGCTATGTTTTATGGGCCAGATCGATATACATTTCCCTCTACCTTTTCGGGAGAGAATTTATGATACATGTCCATTTCTTACTTCCTGAAGGGTGAAAGTCCTTTATACTAGTTTTTCAGTCATCAAGTTATTATTACTACTGTAACAGGAGGAAACTTGGCATGTCTGACTCCATATTGCTTCTATTTCCCTTGCTACTATGACCTACAGTTTAGAAACTTATGCTTAGCCCTGCACATAGGCATGTTACAGCTAAGTTTGCAAAACCTGTTTTTTACCTGAACTCTATCTCACCCGAAGAGGTAAGTACATGTAGATATGACTATGCTACATTTAAGACTTACAGGAATGACATAACCAGATTTCTATTGGCAAAGATGAACTGACCAAGGACAAAGAAGTTACACTACCTTCCTGAGATGTCTACAGATGTCAGTCACTTTTTTACTCCCCTGTCCCACTATCTCCTCTTCCTAACATAAAAGAAGGTCAAATTTCAGGCCAAAGGGAGATGATTCTTTGGGACAATCAATTGTCTACCACTGATCTCCTTAGTTTGCTGGCTTTCTGAAAAAAAGCCACTTTGTCCTAACATCTTGCCTCTTGACTTACTGGCCTGTTTTATAGAAAGCATATTGAGCTTGGACTCAGTTACACTATCCTCAAGAAATATGGTATCAAATAACCATTGGGTACATTGTGCAAATTACACTGTATAATCTGACTGGAAGAACAAAGTCTTTAAGTGATTATAGCAATCTATCGTCAATACATAGCTTTATTTTCTCTTCATATCAATTTATTTTTCTATTTATTATTGATCTTATCACAAGTTCTTTTCACTTAACTGACTAAATTTGAATAAGGACTATCAATGAAAACACACAACTTGCAATCTTATAGCGGACACTGACAGTTGTTGCAAAAGCAAAAAGATGATACATTTTACCTGTTATATGTATGACTTTTAGTTTGAAATGACAGGAAATTTTAAAAAATAAAAGAAAAAGACATGGCAGGAAAATTAAGTAGCCAAAGAACTTTGATGTAAGAGTAATAAAACCTTGCCAGGAATAAAACAGAGAACATAGAGAGAATGGATAGAAATTATTTTTCAAACTATTTGAGGGTAGTTTTTGGCACTTCCCTATAATTATTTTCTGGTTTAGCTGAAAAAATATGAGACTATCTCAAATTTCCTCAGGGTTGGATTATAATATTCCATTTTATTAGCCCTGGAATAACATGAACAGAAATTTTAGTGATAGTGTTATACTCCATGCTGAAGGCTTGTTAGAACTGCATTATTTTCTGTTCTAAAAGAAATTGTTGCTTAGTTCAGCCAGGTGACTGGAGGTCACTAAAATCCTTTCCCTTAAAAGAGAGAGAGAGAAGCCTCTTTCTTCACAGAGTAATTCATGTTAATGCAAGGACCAATGGCCCTGAGATCCATTAATTAAATTAATTAGACTTCATAGCATTCACTCATGAACCATGATTAAAAAAATTAGAAGGAAACAGGAAACACATACACTGCAGCATATGTTTTTGCCAGTGTTAGGCCCTTGAGAATTATTAAATGATACCTTGACATAGTTCAGAATTAATAAAATCTGTCTGATCTCTGAAGGTATTTTCATAACTTAAGTAATGTATGCAAATTAACTTATATTAAAACGTGTGCTCTGTTGCTGCCCACAAGTCAGCATGATTTCATAATTTGTAATATAATAGTGGTATCACTAAGCCATGAAACTATATTTCTGTGAAATTAAGTGATATAGTTCTATCTGATTAAGAGTATTGTACTGGGAAAATACTGCTAATAAATATAGGAACTTTCTGATATCTTGAAGTTCATAGGAAATTAGATGTACTAAAATCATACATCCTACTGGAGCCACACGTTTGATAACAACAAGTAAATCAAATCCTCATTCTTGTGGAATTTACCAAAGATTTCTTTTAATGTTTTATTTATTTTTGTGAGAGTGTGTGTGTGAGCAGGGTGGGGCAGAGAGAGAGGGGGACAGAGGATCTGAAGCAGGGTCTGCATTGAGAGCAAACAGCCCAATGTGGTGCTCAAACTCACGAACTGTGTGATCATGACCTGAGCCAAAGTTGGATGCTCGACCAACGTAGTCACCCAGGTGCCCGACCAAATATTTTCTTGTAGCCAAAAAAGTTAAAGTATCTAAACCATGGTGCTTGAAACATGATATATAAAAATACAGTAAACTAAAATGACCTCATCCAGTCTTATGGCTTCAAATACCAGCTACACGGTAATAATCCAAATTTTATACATTCATAGTTTCTGAACTTAAATTTAGATATCAGACATCTCCATTTGGTTTCTCCACCTTAACATGTCTCAAACCAAATTCTGATTTTTCCTCCCCTAAATCCAGTCCTTGCCTCATATCTTTTCCATCTTATTATACCTACTTAAATAGGAACTTTACTGCCTTTTGGCTCAGGCCAAAAATTTGGATCACATTCCCATGTCAGCAAATCTCACTTTCCTTTAAAAATAGAAAAAAATATGACCACCTCTTCCCACTACAGTCCTGGTACAAATCATCCTATCTTTCCTGGATGACAGCAATAGCATCTTGACCATCTACCCTTCCTCCCTACAATCAATTCTTATCTCAATAGCCAGGAGGTCATTTAATTGTGAATTACATCATTCTCTATTCAAAGTTTCCATCTCGTTCTCAGTAACATCCAAGTCTCTATAATGGCATGTAAAGCCCTCCATTGTTGAGCGGCTCCTTTGTTTTACATCCATGAACTCTTCTAGTATTTTCCACTTCAATCACTGCTATAGTCTGGAGACCTCCTTGCTGTTTCTTGGACATACATCTTCTGTCTCTTTGCATTTGTTGGCCCCATTACTTGGGATATTCTTCCTCCCTACACTCACTTTATGACCTCTCTCATCATCTTCAATTTCTTTATGGAATGTCATTCTTTTATTCAGTGAGGACTTCCTTGATAGTCATATTTAAAATTGAAGTTTCAGCCCCAAGCTCAGTGTTTCTTTATCACTTCCCTATTTTGGTTTTCTCTACAGCACTTACTATCATCTAATGTAATTAAGATATATCAAAATCTATTTCTTAACTGTTGTATTTTATGGATTTATTTACTTCCTCTCACAACCAGGTGGTTAATGGGAACTCTTGTGTATTTTATTCACAGTATTCTTCATGGCTAAAAATGTATATAATATTTATATAAGCATACATTAAACATTCACTGAATGCAAGAATTAAATATAAAGGGGTAGTCAGATATTTGAGGAAAGGAAACTCTATTCTCTAAACAGATTTAGAAATCTGGCAAGTTATAATTAATTTGAGACATACACGCCCTCTCATCTCAATTAAGAGAAACGTTGGCAGATATGCCATGCTCCTTTTCTAGAACTTCCCATTCAAAGCCTACTTACTCTATAATTTCTAAATCTGAAGTCTCTGTGAGACTGATGGAGTTGAGGATTAGGTAGGGCACCCAGTCTCCTATTCTCAGTATAGGGTGCCAGATTTGCTTAGCAGACAGGTAGGTAAGGAACATGGATTTCCAGTTATTCATGTGGTCTGGTGTAAAGTGAGTCATCAGCCTATTCCAACCTTTGCTCAGCCATGCATACTCTCCTTCTGACCAAAACCAGGTTCCATGTCTACTCCTACCTGTGTCTCTGATCCTATTTCTTTCTTTATCTAGAATAACCTCTCTGGATCTCTCCTTTTGAATCCTACCATATCCATGAATAAAAGCCTAATTGTAAATTTTACCTAACAGTGAACCTTCCCAAATATCTCTTCTTTCTCAGAACTTTTATTGCTTTACAAGTCCATAGAGCAAAACCACGATTTAGAACTTACCATATACATCATTTTAATTGAGCTTCATTTAACTAACTTAATAGATTAGCTGATGTTTTACATTCTTCCTGTAAAACAATAGCATGCTTTCTGTTAGGCCTATCTGGGTTGGTTACCTCAACTTAGCTAAAGTCAACCATAATTCAAATATGTTTGCTTACCTACCTGTTTCAGCTGTATGCGATTTAACTATATAATCACATAAATAAAATCAATGGTATGATTTTTAAAAGATGGGTTTGTTTCTACAAAAAGATATTATACTTTGAAAAGTTTAGAGAATATTAAGTTAAATTATAATAAGGGTTAAACTACTGTAAAATTGAAGAAGAAATTATAAAATAATAATGAGGCAAAATTATAATAATTTCAAAGATTTGGCATTCATTATTTTTTGTTCTATTTTAATACATCGCAATTGGAAATTATAATTGAGTCATTATGATTTATATAAGGAAGATAATGTATAAAAAAATTCCAGTCAATAGAGTAAGGATCAAATGGTCTTAATTTTATATCAAATTATTGGCCAATTAATGTGATTTGTATTTTTAAAATTCCATTCTTTAGGTGATTTTTTAGATTAACCATCAAACAACTGGTCCTAATTACATTTAAATAAAAGGTTTCTATACAGGGACACCTGGGGGTCTCAGTCAGTTGAGTGTCCACCTTTGGCTTAGGTCATGATCTCACTCACAGTTTGTGAGTTCCAGCCATGCATCAGGCTTGCCATTGTCAGCACAGAGCCTGCTTTAGATCCTCTGTCCCCCGTCCCCCTCTCTCTACTCCTCCCCTGCTTGTGTAGTCTCTCTTAAAAATAAATAAAACATGAAAAAAAAGTTTTCTATACTTGCTGTTGTCAAGCTTGTCTATGTATCTGGTGTCCCCAACTACATTGTAAAATTCATAAACATAGCGTCCTCATAGTAGATATGCTTTCTTCCCACTTGATTATTTAGGAGCTATTCAATAAGGGCAAATTGAATAATTTTAGGCTACGCCAATGTTGCTCTGTAGAATGCTAATGGTCCATATACTTTATAAAAACCCAGGGAAGGGAAAGGTTATCTAGTTAATGGTAGAACAGGGACTGAACCTGAAATATGCCCAATTCCATAATCATTGGAATCTTATGTATAGCACAATAGTACATTACTCTTATTTCTTCAGTTGAAGAAATCATAAAAAATACTCTAATCTTAGATTTTTCTAATTAACCAATGATTTAATCTGAACTCATAATATCTTCTTGTAATGGCAAGTGGATCTCCTGAAAACATCATAATGGAAATAGATTTGGAAAAAATGCTGAGTAGTACATTCTATATTCTATGTCTGTAAGCTTACAAATAATCAGCATACGGTATTAGAACAATAAAACAAAATCTATTCCAAATATACTCATTGCTTTGGACTTTTAGTGCATTTTGTCTATCAGTTTGTCTCTGTTTATACATTTATGCTATGGCACAGTTATTTCAAAAGTCTTGGCCAGCAAAATTTACTAAAGTTTTAATTTTCTCACAACTATAGCAGGTCTTTGCAAATAATACAGTGTTATTTAATGCAAAAAAATTTTATCTGATTAGTATTCCAAAATATAAACTCTGAATAAAATAGTGCCATTTCTTTTCAAGATAAGGACAATCTTTCAATGGAAGATACATAAGCTGTTTCTCAAATAATAAAATAACCTTCGGCCACATATATATGGTAAATGTTCACACATAGCACTATATGGGAATGAAGATGGTCATTTCTAAGAAATAATATGTGAAAATAAATTAGAATAGTTACAGAAATAGCTCCTGTTTATTCATTGCATTAAACTAAAGTCCTGCTATATGGATATTATGTTTTTGACAAAACACCCAGTCTTATTCCAGTCATGAGTTTCTAGTTTCCTAAACATGGAAATTTATTAATTTAAAGTATGCAATAAGTAAACTGTAAGATTCATAGAAAAACTATAGTCTTAGAGCTGTGTTTATTTATTTTGGACTGAAATATAGCACTGTTGTACCATTAAAAAGTTAAAAAAATCAAAGGTTGGAAAGATGGCAGTCTAGGAGGATCCTAAGCTCACCTTCTCCCATAGATACAACTAGATAACACTCAAATAAGTGTAGAATAGCCAAGAGAAGAGACCAATGTCTGGCAGAACAGATTCTCCACATCTAAATATAGAAAAGAGGACACATTGAAGAGGGTAGGAAGGGCAGAGATGCTGTCTGAAGCTGAATAAATCAGCGGAATGCACACTGGACTCAGCGACAGCGTGGGCTCAAAAAGGGGCGAGGAGCAGAACCCCACACTAGGCAACCCAGCCACAGGGGCTCTGCATGGGGAAGACAATCATAATATTTGGCTCTGAAAAACAGAGGGGTCATATTTCGTAAATTCTTACAATCAGTGGTGTTTAATACTTGAAACCTAAAAAAAAGAAAAAGAAAAAAAATCAGTGAATTCAGCCCTGGGAGAGCCTGAAGGCATTAGTAAACTGAGTCCCCACCCTTAAAGACATAGCACAACAAACAGCCTGCCCCCGCGCACACACACACACACACACACACTGAGAAACAGCATAAAAGAAGCAGTTTGAAAAGCACCTGGGGTATAAGAAAAGGAGATTTATTTCCTAATCTCAGAGCATGTGCGAAAGGGGAGTGGATCTTTGGGAAACTTCTCCAAGAACAAGAGCTGGCAGGCATCATTTCCCTCCCCATGCCCTCCAGTCCAGATGTGTGAATACCTGCAGGAAGCAGCACAGTGAGAACGGTCTCCACTAGCTTGCTAACAGAACACCCCACCACTGACTACTTCTGAGAATTCACCCCCTCCCAGCTGGTCAGCCTTGCCAGGATTTTTCTCCTCCCACCTCAGATGAGGACAGACTTTGATGGCATTGTACACCCCACTCCATGTTCTCCTGTGGACCTGCCCCCTCAACTAGACCTTTGACCAGAGGTCATCCAAAACAGTGCCAAAAGCCTGGCAGTGGGCAAACAGCCCTGGCAGGGGCCAGCACCACTCCAAAGTTACTCCTGCCCTGGGGAGAGGTGAAGATACAGTTTCACTGTGGCTCCAGCTGTGGGCTGGGGGTAGATATTGAGTCTGACTGTAGATCCCACTACCAACAAAAGTTTCTCAGGGGACCACATAGAAAGAATGCCATGTAGTTTGGCAACACCATAGCTCTAGCACACATCTGGTCTCACTCAACTCAAGCCCAAAGCACCTCAGACTGGTCCACTAACAACACAGGCACCAAACACTATCCACAAGAGGCAAAGAGAACCACTGGAGATAACTGAACTGAAGGCAAACGTGGCTCAGTCACAAGGGTAGCTCACACACAATACACATAGGAGATAGCCCTTAAACACCAGGTCCTGGTGAACAGGGGACACTGCATGGCAGGTCAGTACAATACCTCTTCTTCCTAAGGTCACTACTTTTAGGTGCAAGAGATGTAACTGGCTTTCTTAACAAATAGAAATGTAGAGAGTTACACAAAAAGAGGAGACAGAGTAATATGTCCCAAATGAAAGAACAGGACAAAATCACAGAAAAAAAGATCTAAATGAAACAGAGATAAGTAATAGGACTGATAAAAATTCAAAGTAATGGTCATAAAGGTACTCATTACACTTGAGAAAACATGGAAGATCTCAGTGAGACCCTCAACAAAGAGATAGAAGACATAAAAAAGAACCAGTCAGAGATGAATAACTCAAAAAGTGAAATTAAAAATACACCAGGGGGTATTAATAGCAGATTAGAGGCAGAAGAATGGATCAGTTAATTGGAAGACAGACTAATAGCAACCAAGCTCAACAGCAAAAAGAAAAAAAAATGACAGGTTAAGGAAACTCATTGACATCAATCATAATAACATTCACATTGTAGGGATCTCAGAAGGAGAGGAGAGAGGGAGAAAGGGGTAAAAATTTATTTAAAGAAAGAATAGATTAAAACTGCCTGATCCGGGCAAGAAAACAGACATCCAGATTCAGAAAGCACAGAAAACCCAACGAAATTAGACCAAGGAGGTCCACACCAAGGCACACAATACACATAATAATTAAAACAGCAAAAAGTAGTGATCAAGAGAGAATTTTAGAAGTTGCAAGAGAAAATAAAAGTGTTACGTACAAGGGAAACCCCATAAGGCTGCCAACTGATTTTTCAGCAGAAACTTTGCGGGCCTGAAGAGAGTGGCATGACATATTCAAAGTGCTGAAAGAAAAAACCCTGCAACCCCAAATGCTCTAGCAAGCAAGCAATGTTATCATTCAGAATAACCAAGGTTATCATTCAGAATAGGAGAGATTTTCCAGACAAATAAAAGTTAATATAGTTCATCACCACTAAAAAAAAATCCTTACAAGAAACATTGAAGAAACTCTTTGAGTGGAAAGAAAAGGCTATTAATGAGGAGTAGGAAATTACGAAAGCAAAAAAATTACAGGTTCAATGTCAACATATAATAAAAGTAGAATAATCACTTGAAAAAACCAGTATGGAGATTAAAGTATAAAAGCAGTAAAATCAATTGTATATTTAAAAATGAGTCAAATGATTCACAAAATGAAAAGATGTAAGTATGACCTCATGTACATAAAACGTGAGGGAGGTAAAAATTTTCTGGTTTTTGAATGGGTTCAATATTAAGTGATCATCAACTTAATATATACTACTATATGCATAAAATGTTATATACGAACCTAATGGTTACCACAAATCAAAAACCTATAATAGATATACAAAAAATAAAGAGAAAGGAGTATAAGATTAACCCTAGAGAAAACCGTCAAACCACAAGAGAGCAAAATAAAGCAGAGACAGAGAAAAGTTACAAAAACAATTATAAAACCACGCACAATATGGCAGTAAGTACTTACCTATCAATAATTACTCTGAATGTAAATATACTAAATGCTCCAATCAAAAGACATAGGATAACTAAACAGGTAAAAAAAAAAAAAAAAAAAAAAAAAAAAAAAAAAAAAAAAGCAGGCCCTATATATATGCTGCCTATAAGAGACTCACTTCAGAATGAAAGACACATGCAGACTGAAAGTGAAGGGATGAAAAAACATTTAGCATGCAAATGGAAGTGAAATGAGCTGGGGTAGCAATATTCATACTGCACAAAACAGACTTTAAAACAAAGACTAAGAAGACACACAGAAGGACACTATATAATCATTAAGGGAACAATCCAACAAGAGGATATAAAAATTATAAATATTTATGTATCCAACATAGAAGCATCCAGACACATAAAGCTACTATTAACAGACATAAAGAAAGAAATTGATGGCAATACAATAATAGTAGGGGACTTTAACATACCAGTTACATAGATAGATTGATCATCCAGACAGAAAATCAGTAAGTAATCAGTGGCTTTGAGTGACACGTTAGAATAGATGGAGCTGTCAGATATATTCAGAACATTCCATTTAAAAACAGTGGAACACACATTATTTTCAAGTGCACAAAATGCAAAAAGATTGAAATCACATTATGCATTTTTTTCTGACCACAACCATATGAAATTAGAAATCAATCAGAAGAAAAATCTGGAAAAAATACAAAATACATGAAAGCTAAATAACATGCTTAATAACATGCTACTAAATGAATAGATAAATGTGTCAATCAAGAAATCAAAGAAGGAATAAAATGGAGGTAATGAAAATGAAAATACCATTATCTAAAATCTTTGGGATACGGCAAAGGCTGTTCTAAGCAGGAAGTTTATAGCAAAACAGGCCTACCTCAAGAAATAAGAAAAATCTCAAATAAGCAACCTAATACACCTCAAGGATCTAGATAAAGAAGAATCAACAAAAGTCAAATCCAGTAGAAGGGAGGAAATAATAAACATTAGAGCAGAAATAAACAAAATAGAAACTAAAGAAAAGCAAATAGAACAGGTCAATGAAATCAGGAGCTGTTTCATTTAAAAGATCAACAAAATTTATAAACCTTTTCACAGGCTCATTGAGAGAGAGAGAGAGAGAGAGAGAGAGAGAGAGAGAGAAGAGATGATTCAAATAAGTAAAATTAGAAATGAAGGAGAAGAAATAAAAAACACCTCAAAAAAACATTTCTTTCCTTTGTATACCCTGAAGTAGAAATACATTTTAAAACTTCAACAAAAGGAAAAAGAGAATAAAACCATGATGACGTAAAACCCATTAGAAATTAAAAATGTTCTCGAATGATTAGTGGCATGGTGATCTGTTATTCTGTAAGCTTCTGATGTTACCGATGTTTGATTACTACCCAGCAACATGGAAAGATTACATTTAATCTTTGTTCTAACTCAACACAATAACTATGGTTTCATCACGGGAACTGTCATAATTTTATCTGCTTTGTAGTAATGCAAACTCCTCACAGGGTAGCCAGATAACTTCCAAGCATGTAGGAAAACCCAAAGGCCACTTGGCCAACTGTCCTAGGAAAAAATTCACATTATGATAAAGGCACCTCTTTGACCCATAGTTCTAAAGCCAGTGACTAAATGGACTCGTTTTAAGCATTAGATAAAGCCAGCGAGAGGAATATGTCAAAGCTTGAATGTGAGGCCTCAAGCGTGAATGTCTACTTTTTTCCAGTGTGTTTCCTGAAACTACGAGAATAGTTGCTTTCCATAAAAAGTGATACCACCTATACAGTGAAGCTATATATTTACTTTCCAATCGGAATATTTGTCATCTCCTTCAATAAGGCTTTACACAGTTTACCTAAATAGTTTATACTCTACCCTCTAGATGTGAACATGAAAATATCAGTAATTAATAATTATTTGACCACACTTAAACACTGTAATTTTTAAAAATTGAAAATGCCAATATTAGAATTTCCCTCATTCTCTTGTTTAAGTCTACTTTGTTCATAAAAGTATTTAAAAAAGTTTTTCTGAAGTTACTCGAATGTCCATTCTCTAAGAATTCCACACTATGAAATATTTTCAATGGGGTCTCTAGTGTCTTTAAGTTCTAAGTTTAGAGGAGGATACCTTCTAATTTTTTTACAATTTTATTTTTCTACTGTGGGATATCAACTGAATTTGTTAATTCGAAAGTAAATCTTTTAAAGCTGTCATGGTATTCTATCAGGTATTTCGGTTGGTTCTTCATTATGGAAAAGCAAAAAAGCACTAAAATCTAGGAAAAGAGTACAAATAAGAGAATCTATTGTTCACCAGCTTGCAAAGCAACAGAAATGCCTTGACATGTTAAAACAGCTTTTCTTATTTCAAATGTAACAGTGTCTTTGAAAACTGCTAGAATTTTGCGCGCTTATGAAAAAAATGAATATACTTTTTTTTTTTTTAAAACTGGGTAAGAGTAGCGTTTTAGGGACAAAGTTACAGAGATTAACAAAATGAGTTTGGAAGAGAATGTGCTGAATTTAGAGCCAAATTAAGCTATCCAGAAGTAAAAGTTCTCAAGTTCTAATCCTAGTTATTTTATTTAAAAAATATTCATTACTGAAGTACAGTTGACATACAATGTTGTATTGGTTTCAAGTGTACAACATAGTGATTTAACCATTCTAGATAATACTCAATGCTCATCACAATAAGTATAGTCACCATGTATCACCAGATAGCATTATTAAAATATTATTGACTACATTCCCTATGCTGTACTTTTCATCTCCATGACTTACTTATTTTACAACTGCAAGCATGTACCACATAATCTCCTTCGTTTATTCTGCCCATCTCCCACCCCTTCCGTTCTCTGGCAACCATCCATTCTCTGAATTTATGAATCTGTTTCTGTTTTTGTGTGTGTGTGTTTGTTCATTTGTTTGTTTGTTTTAGATTCCTCATATAAGTGATGCTATATAATATTTGTCTCACCTAGTCTTATTAATAACTAATCCTGACATCCTTCTCTCTGCTAAATGTGGATTGTCAGATTTTCTCACTAAGGCATCTTCCAATAAACAGCGCTATCCTATGTGCTATGGCAATGACTTTACAATGTATTTACTTCAGCCTCCTAGCACTTTAAGACTGTTTCAACATCCTCCTTAACTTCTCTCTGCCTCCGGTGTCATCTATTTCTAATCTGCCTGCACAGAGAACCATTTATTTGTCTTTAAATACTACTTATTTATGTTACTCTCAATTGCCTACAGGATAAAGCACTGCCCTTTTAAACCTTACTTCAGTTTGGAAACACTTATCTCCCCCCTATGAGTTGCCTCAGAGATGACAGAATATACTTATTTCTGGCACATCTACCAACTTTTCCCATGCCAATTAGCCCACTTCCAATAATCTTCCCAGTCTCTTTTTGTTATCTTCATGAATTCTGCCCATTCAAGATCAATTGACCACAATAGGTAATCATGACATCACCTGTTCAAGAAATTCTTGATACAGAAATACTGTAGTATTTCTCTTTGTATCATTAGCCTTCTGTGTATTTTTCGTTTATACAATATGAGAAAAACACCTCCCATAAAAAATCACACAGTGTTCTGTAGAAAGGTATACTTTCTCTCCTCTTTATAAATATAAACTTTACATAGAGTATATTCACATACTTTTCATATATTCACCATAATTCATTTGAATTTTTAAACTTTTTCAAATTTTTATTGATTATAGTTTCTATTATATGTGAAGCACTGTGCAAAATAAATGAGAATATAGTCTATCCTCAACGAAAATAGGTAGTAAATAAGCAAGTGAATAATTTAAGGCAGAATGACACCCAATTACAAAGGTAACTTTGCATAAGGTGTCTGAGTTGTGCATATGAAAAGTGATTGACTAGGACAAGGATTTTCATTGGATAAGTTGGGATTGAGGGAACCATAAAACTAATACTAATAATTAACAATTATCAACTGAGCAACTTACATGTGATTAACTCAAAGAGAGAATCTTTTAATAATCTTATTCCATCTTCAAAACAAACTTTTGAGGCCTATCATTATCTCCATTTTACAGATGGGAAAACAGATGCTCATCATGGCTAACCACTTGTCCTAAATCATTCCTCCAGTAGGTACTAGAGTTAAGGAAGGTCAGAAAAGTCTTTAAAACATCATTTGCTGTTATGGTGAGACATAGTATAGTTGTTAGGTAGAAAAAAGCACAAGGTTAAACACACAGACCTTTACCTGTATAATTACACACACACACACACACACACACACACACACTGCTATTTCAAAGTGTTTCAAGATTTCAGGATGCTGTAGTATTAAGTCACATATTGTCCCTTGGAGCTACAGTCCGCCACCCTATATTCTGTTGTGTGCTCCTGAGCCCACAAACACTTCTCCAACTCCCCTGCCAGCTGGCTTCCTCTTAGTGGGAAGCACGAGAGGGAGTTAGGAAGGCAGCAGGAGGGCAGAAGGGAGGTTTTCTGTTTGTACTTCACGTCAGCACCTTAAGGCAACAGAGGACAACTACAGCTTCAGCCATTTGCTTCTTTTGACCCACTGAGCACTAGCCTTAGTGACTCCTCAGAGGCACCTGCACCAACTCACAGTGATCCCCGGGTGGTTTGAGCACCAGCTGCATGATGGCATCACCTTAAGGTTTTCTAGTACCAGTTGTGATGAGTCCCCCCTTGTGCTATGCTCTGGTAACCCCACTCCTCTCTTTTGTTCCCCTGCCTCTAGCGTGGCCGCTACTTACTGCAGTTCTGAATTCTTGGACTATTTTAGCATCCTCCCCTTGTTATTTCAGCTTTCTGTAATCTGATGGCCAATTCTGTATTTGAAACACCTACCAAGGTTTCAGTTTTTCTGACTGTATTCTGATTGATACAGAACCCTTTATTTCAGCTTCTTTCAATTTTATAAGCCTTCCTTAATAATCTTTGTAATAAATGTCACATCCTTGCTACCTACAAGCTTTTCCTTCTTCCATTAATAGATGGCCACCTTTGCTTTTACATCAGGTAGCCATGGGCTAGAGAGGAGGCTGGGAATCTCCACAGATCCAGGATAGAATCATAAATTCACTGAGCTAATCCTGCTGTGGGATGTGATTTTGATGTGAGGAGGCATATAATGGAACTTTTGAAGCTATTTTATCTCACCCTTAATACCAAAAGGGACATCTTCTCTTTTACCCATTTAGATGTTTTTTAGTGAAACTATGAAGTCTGGAGCTGGGGGGCCATTTCTTGCTGATGAAAAGAGCAGTTGAAACTTTGAGGATAATTGAAAGAGACTAGGCATTAGATAGTGCCCCTGGGCCACTGAGTCAATGATCCTCAAAAGTTAGCCAACATGGATTTACCTATCGTATACAATAAGTCATTTTCATTGGGATAAAGATACTTTCAGTACAGTTGTCTGTTCCTTGCTACAACAATCCTAAATTATAGAAGAGAATGTCTCTCTTTTTCTATTGATAAATATATCTATGTAACTATATAGATGTATCTCTCTCTCTCTCTCCCTCCCTCTCCCTCTCTCTCTCTCTCTCTCTCTCTCTCTCTCTCTCTATATATATATATATATATATATATATAATATATATATAATATATAATATATATGTTATATATTATATATATATTATATATATATTTATAACATATACACACCTACATATAAAAATATATTTTTTGTCTTAGTAGCTAAGACAAATGGTAGACCCTAGTAGCTATTAACTAATGGTTGAAGGAATATGTTTTACACGGAATGTGCAAATGAACTTTCCAATATAAAGAAAAGTAAGATATAGGTTCAGTCAGAGGGAGAAAAAGTGATTAAACATGGAAAATAAAAGCTGGAAAGGTACACAGGTAGGATGATGAATACTCACAGATTCTAAAGTAGTAATAGTCAAGTGGTTTCACTGTCACTGAAAGTGCCTCCAAAGAGAGTAATGAGCCTTTCTTTGAATTATAAATACTTTTACAGAATAATTTTAGTGAGTGCCTTTGTTGAGCACCTACTCAGATCTCAGCACTATCTCAGGTGATTATAGGAGAAGAGAAAAAAGCAGGTATTACAAGGCCTTCCCCCTCGAGGCTGGTCTTGTTTGTTTCTGAATATTCTCACTGAGGACTCAGTTCTGCTTTCATGGAGAGTTTTATATTATATGTACAGGACAGAATGTAGTGACTAGGGAAGATCTGAGATTTCTGGCAAGTCTGTTGAATAAATAATACTATTTTTTCAACTTCCTTACTGCTTTCATCTTGGGATCTGCAACACTCTAAAATACTAGTCAAACTTCAGAACACCCCTGCACTAGGCTTATAGGTGTTCTTTTTCTGAGATTTACTGAGGAGCAGACTGATGGATTATAGGCTGCCTAGAAAGTTACCTGAAAAATGCAGATCAGACCAAGGAGCAGCCTTTTTGCCTTAACAGGTAGTCATGTTGCTGCTTCCGGACTGCAAGATGGAACAGATGAAAGTGTGTTCCTGTATGTAGAGCTGCAGAGCATCAAAAGTATTTGAAAAAGTGAGATCTGATCCTTAAGAGAAAAAAAAAGAAAAAGCTGAGGGCTGGTAGACAGTAGAGACAGCCCTGGATACCTGGGAGGACAGGCTAATATTTCGCCTTGAATTCCGGGTAGATTTTTTGTTAACTTGTTATGGTCCATTTTTTGCTAACTAGGCTCTATGTAATCCTAGTGACATACCTACAAAGGAATTCACCATCTTTTCATTGTTAGTTCAACTTTAGAGAGAAAGAATGAGAAATCTAAATGGAGATATAGAATTTAGCAGGATGAAAAAAAAAAAAAAAAACGAACAGCACTGACGGATGTGTCTTAAATGGTTCTAGAATTAAATATTCAAAATACAAGTTGGCGAGACATTTAAAGAAAACACTTTACATAAATTTGTCCCCACCAGGAAAGACCCCTAGACCATGAATAAACAATGTTTGGGGACAACCAATCATTCCTGGAATCAGCTTCAGAGTTTCCATTGGACCCCCAACCCCCACCCTTTGGCTTCCCCATGTTGATCACTATTTTCTTTCCAGTGTTTACCCAGGCTCATCACCTTGACATCCATATGGATTAGCTTTCTAGCTCCCAATTTAGCACCATTTCCTTGATTCTGGCAACTTTTCATTTTGGTATATTGCCTACATGTGTACATGTACATGTGTACGTGTTCATTTCTTTGTAAAACCTAAATTCAGTGAGTGCCAACCAAGTGCCAAGGACTATGCTGGGTGCTGGAAATCAGTAGTGAGCAAGGCAATGCTTTTCTAGAATTTGCATACTAAGGAGAGAAAGGTTAAGGCATTCAAAATTATTTCAACAAAAATTATTAGTATAAATATTTAGAAAAACATAGGGTATGTAATGGCTCTTTGTGTAGAGTTTCAGGAACATTACCTCAAAGGAAGTGATTTCTAGCCTATTTGCATGATTTAAATAGGAGGGGACATAAAGCGGGGTGGAGCAGAGAGGACTCCTGGGCCAAAGATCCTGTACAAAATTTTTAGTTAGAAAGGATCTATTCTCTCTGAGGAAAGACAGCAGGTCACTGATACTGGAGCAGATGATCACAAAGTAGAAAGGGAGGAGAGTTTACTGGGTGGCAAAAGGAAAAATAAAGAAAAGGGGATGGATTCAACTGCTATTTATGACTTGGGCAAAGGAAACTGTGTCAGTCTCATGTGCTGCAAACCTGGGACAAACGGCAAGCAGGTACCCAACCTAATCTGGCAAGAGTAATGAATACATAGCGATAGAAATTTCCCTCGTCATACATCTGTGAAAGTATCTGCGTGTATGTTCATGCATGGATACATGCCTGTGGGTATGTGGTGTGTGTTTAAGGCATGAAAAATCAAGGAATAGTGGCAGTCATGTCCGGATAGTCTTTGCGTAGAGACAGGAGGGTAGTGAATGAGATCTATTGTCTCAACGTAAAATAATAATAATAATAATAATAATAATAATAATAATGAAATGGAAAGTAACCATGAATTAGCTTCTTAAGGCATAGATGTTTTGGGAAGAACAAAAGATTAGCAGCTTACCTGAGCTCTTGGTTACAAAAGTGATATTCTTATATATATAGCAAATTACATTACTATAAATAATGAAGTAATGTAAGTATTTTAAGTCTTTGGTGTAATTAACGGCAGGACATTTGACACTAAGCATTATATGAAGAATCATCATTTGATATATTTTTATTCATTCTGATTATAGTAGCATTATTATTCTGGGAATAGTTTCATTAAAATAAGGATGTGTTTGCATGAGTGTGTTGTCTGGAAATTAACATCAAATGTGCTACAAATGTTCTAAAATTAACAAATTGATTTATATATAGTATAAGCAGTTATTGAAGTATAACCACTGTTTTCCAATCATAAACATTTCAAATAAAATTAAAATATTTTAATTCACTTGAAATTAATTTCTATAATTACATTTTGGGTAAGGTTTATGTAATTGTTATTTTTATGAGAAAAAATGTCTAAAATCCAATTTTATAAGGTAAAACTTTTATCGCAGGCCAAAAGTTTATTCGAGCTTATTTTGGTTTGTCAAAAATGATGTTCTCCCCTTAATGTCAAATAAAACATTGTAGAGCTAAATATTACTTTTTCATGAAAAGAAACAACAAAAACTGAAATGAGGAATTGAGCCAAGAAAGAATTGAAAACCTTTAGGAATATAATAGTCAGAGGCAATTTTAGCATTAAATATGAAATCTTTTAAAGTTACATGCAGCTATAAAAAGATTGAAACATACTCTTCCTGAATGTGAAATTTAAATTCTAAAGGGATGCTGATAAGATGTGCTTCAAAACAGTTTAGACTCAGCTTGGATACAGATTGTTGGTACTCTCTCTGCTCTCCAAAGTTTTAATACTTGGATCTTTTGGCCTCACCATTTCTGTTATATATAAGTATGATGAAACAGGAACAAGAAAATATGTTTTCATTGCCTTAGGATGATTTGTTTTAAGTCAAAGTTCTCAGTTAATTTTTATAGTATCAAACTTTCTGCAATGATAATAACTAACACCAAAAGCAAAAGAAACTCTGAATTTTCCCATAGTGAAATGTATTAGTAATAGTAAAGACTTATTTTAAAACATTTATTTCATTGAAAATTGTGTGCAATCACACACATGCATATTGCATAAATGCATAAAAAAGAAAAGCAAAGTTTAAAGACAACAGTTTAAAATATTACAGCAAAGACTATTTATAGTGTTAAACATTTAAATAGTTCTTCAGAGTGCCTGTAACACAGAAATTACTCCTGATTGATTTTCTTTCTTGATACTTCTGCTCATCTGAAATTCCTAGGAAACATGCCTACCAAGTTTACAGAAATTTTAGAGTAACTTATGACTTTATCCACTTTTAGATAAAGTTTCTCAATAATTAGTCATTGTTGGACTATATCCCAATTCACACATAAATCAAACTTTGGAATGATCTCAACAAAATATGCATTCTTTTTGCACATAATCAAAAGTCCAACATATTCCAAAATAAAACAAATGTCTGTTCACCTCATCTACAGTGGGCAGATGTCTTAGGACAACTCCTTCAAGGCATCAGTAATAGCTGCTCTTTCTGGGTCTGGATTTCTTATAACTCTCTATTACAGCAAGTATGTCCCTGCAATGGGCTGTCTTCTCTTGATTATGTGGAAATCCTCCATTTCATAACCTTTATAACCCATGAAGGGGAAGAGGAAAAACTCTTATTTTTGATTCTGTGAGGTGCTATTTTTATGGTTTGATTTTTCTCTATTTTTTTTCTGTATCTTTGTGTCTCTGTCTCTATTGTGAGTGAAAAACTAAGTGCTTCTGGTTCCACCCGTGGCCTTTTTTTTTTTCTGAGAGCTCTGCATTATCGAAATCTCCCCACTCTCCCCTCCACCATGCATCAATTCCTCCTCTCTAGAATTCATCGATTCTCTCTTTTTAAAATAGTTTCAGTTTGGAAGTACTAACTGACCTTTTTATGAACAGAATACAGTTGTGTATACACACACACACACACACACACACACAATTTATATATCTCTGTTCAAGATCTTGAATCTTTAAAAAACTGAAAAGGTAGATCAGAAATGTACTCCCTTTCAACTAATCTCAGGCAAAATTTCAACCAAAATACTTCTTTATGCCTATTTTGTAGGACTATATCATCATCCATCAAAAACTAAACATAAAGCCAATGATGTTGAGATGCATGTAGTTCAGGGCAACAAATTTCCCATTTAAGAACTCCATAGGACCCAATGCTAATGAGTGATGAGCGAGATCTTTTCCTAAAGCAAAGAGGAGGGAAATATAAGGTCCACAATATAGCTCCTCTGTTAAATATTTGTGATTAACTATTGACTTACACTAATCTCCTTGAAATATCCTACATTCTCATAGCATGTATCGTGTTGGGAATTTAAGGAACTGATGTACCTCTTCTATATATTTCAAGATTTTAGTCCGAATGCCTAATGACAAATTTTAAGTGCTGAACGCTAATATCTACATTTCAAATTTTATTAAAACTGCTCTCCAGCATAGGAAATGAAAATTTTAATTTACTACTCTACTTGCAACTGCAAGTTAATCTTCTAAGATTATCCAACTTGCAAAATACATTTACATATAAATTTACTAAGCTGGAATTAGAATACTTGTAGGAATTGACATATGTACAAAATATTGATTATATGGAATATAGAATTTTAATTATTGATAATGTTTTAAATTAGAGTAAGTTATGATTAATTATAAAAGCAAAGCAACACATTGACATAAAATTAAATTTTATCATTAAATATTCACTAATTTTTCATTTTATTTCCCTCAGTTTATTAAATTAGTAATATCGAATTTGGCAAATATATATGTAAGACTAATATGTATCAATTCAATACATAGTAAGAAATCAGTGACAATTTGAATGAAGCATTGGATGAAGTATCTTGAACAAAACTAGAAAAAAATTCATCGTTAATACATTGAAAATCACAAAAGAAAATCTATTCCCTATTATCCTAAAATAATGAAATCTCTTTCTAATTTAGAAGTAGTTGGGTAAAGTAATTAAATTTTTTTGCTAAGAAATCATTAATATTTTTAATATAAAGCGACTCTAACAAAGGGAAGTACATAATAATCTTTTCACACACATTCGTAGTGATTCCTTCTCATTTTTCATAGAATTATACTTGAAATTCTGTACGATTCGGCATTTATACTTTAGAGCAACAAATGAATCAACTGGTGCTGCTCCAGATTATACCGTGTTTAAGATTTTACAGTGCCGACTGGGGACATGTCAGTTTATGTGTGAAATAGGTAAGTTATTTGGTATGTTCTTCCTTACAAAGTTTTAGGTGCTACTACATCATTTATTTGCCTCTAATTCCAAATATCTCTTCTTTTAAGCTGGGAACATAAGTTGAGCTACATTTCTCAGTGATTTTGAAAACAACCTTTCAGAGAAATGGTACTGAAACAAGATATTCTGACTCAGTATACACTGAAACTTTAGTGTCTCACAGCCAGCTCTCCAAATTAAAATAATAATAATAATAATAATAATAATAATAATATTGTTTATTTATTTTTGAGAGAGAGACAGAGACAGAGTGCAAGAGGGGCAGAGGAGGAGAGAGAGGGAGACACAGAATCCAAAGCAGGCTCCATGCTCTGAGCTGTCAGCACAGAGCCCGATGCGCGGCTCAAACACATGAAACGCGAGATCACGACCTGAGTGAAAGTTGGACGCTTAACTGACTGAGCCACCCAGCCGCCCCTCTCCAAATTTTTAAAATCTATTTATGAACTTAAAATCAATTCCATATATTCAGAGAAAGTAAAAATATTGGCTGAGAACTTTTGCATCTTAGTTGATTTAATTTTTTTGTCATAGATACACTATTACTTAAAATAATGGAGAGAGTATTAGGCAAGCAGTCAAGAGATCTAAATTCTAGTCCCCCATTAGATACTTAGGAAGTATGTAATTAGCCTCTATTTCCCTATCTGTAAATGACCTTCCTACTGTTCTAAGGTGTTCCTATGAGCATTTTATTTTTATTTAATTTCAAGAGAATTACATAAAATTTTCACCTTTCATCCCCTCTGTTCGCACACATATGACTACTACACTGCTTCCCTGGATTATCTTATTATTGCCCCTTTCTTTTTATTCATTTTAAAACCAATCTACTATTTGTTATAGGAAAAAAATATATGACAATAGCAAAGATACTTCATTGGCAATGCAAGTAGTAGACTCTGTTACCACTTCCAGATGCATCTTTGCAGAAATTTTTAATTCATGTATATTCTCATTATGTGGTGATCAGAATATACTCTACAAAACCATTTGCACCATTCTATTGCAACCAGATATTTATTGGCCATTTCCATCTGAGTGCATTCTATAGAATATTTGAATAACCTTCTATGGCATGGTCATTTTATAATGCATTCAATTAGTTGCCATTACTGGACTTTTAAATAACTTTCAGGGTTTTTGTTTTTGCTATTACAAATATAGCATAATAAGCATCTTCATATACTTTTCTAAATTGCTTTGTATTTCAAATTATTAACAGTAACATTGGTGGATCAAAGGAATAAGCATCTTAATTGGGCAGAGAGTGTTTAATTGCTCTCTAGAAATTCTATCTATTACATTCTCACCAATAGTGTGTTAGCATGTTTCTTTCTTCCCTACCTGCCCAAATTGGATATATTATACTTAAAATTTTTGCCAATCTGATATTGGTTTAATTGACATTTCTTTAGTTATGTGTGCATTTGGAGAGTTTTTTTCCATACAAATATTACTTAAAATCCTTTTATGTAATTAGCCTAAAAATTCTTTAGTAAGTAGTCTTTATGTTATGATTCCCTTTTACCACCTACACTGTTTAAAAAGTGAAAGTTTTATAGATTGTCAATACAGAGAATTTGGAAAATACAGAAAATCTAGCAAAATAATTGAACAAGAACCTGCATAAAAAAGGGAAATGTTACATTATATTAAGATAAAGACTAAAAAATGTCCATTGGATTTCATTACTGGGAGGGATCCAAAGCCTAGAATCTCCTATATCTATTCCCAGACTTAATGAATTATTAAGCACTTCCAGTCGTTCCTTCTATTATCTCTCATTATCATCCCTCCTCAGCATTTTTTATCCACCATGGTATTCAATTTATGATAATCCTTTCTCTGGGCTACCCGTACAGGCAACTAATGCTGTCAGAGTAATAGTTAAAACTCTAAATCTGATGGCATCAATGTCCTGGTTTGTTCATTTCTTTACCATCTTCAATGGATAAAACAGATGAACTCTTTAGGTACTCAATGGATACTTTGAGTCCAGATTTCTGCCATTTTACTCTCCTGCCAGAACAAATTCCTCATTTTTTTCCTGTGTACTGTACTACTTTGATAACAATGAATTATTTAGGTTACTTGTAGTTCTTAAAAAAATTCATGTTCTAACATCATGACATTTTTACCTATACTATTCCTTCTGAATAGTTTCTCTTTGCTTTCTTCCTCAAATAAGAAGTAAGACTTATTTTCAGGTCAGACATTATTCTCAGGATTCAGACATTCCATTTCAACGTCTCTCATCTGAAGTAGGTATTTCTTCCCATCTCACTGGACTTCCCATCTCACTGGACTATTATGGTGGATATATTAAAATTGAAATTGCTAGTTTGTATGCCTGTTTTCCTACTTGGTGTAAGCTTCTTTGTAGTAGTGATAATGTCTCTAGTTTGAATAAAAGTGTCCTGCCAACGACAACTTCTGTGCAACTTATTCATCCAGGAAACACTACCAGGGTAGCTAGATAAGACAGAAGCTGAAGAAGGGCCAATAAGGAGAGGCCAGGTAAGGGTAATATCTCAGTAAAAAAACCCAGAGAGAATAGGCTTCAGTCTGAGGCTACAAGGAAACTTAAGTGTTCAGATTTAGAACTACAAACCTCAGAGCTTTTAAAATCCAAGTAATGAATCTGGAGCTTTCTTACTTCTGCAACTCTCAGTCATTATTTGGTAGAAGTCTTGGGGGGAAGAAAACCCCCAGGCACTTCCAGACCTCTTCAAATGAGAGCCAAGTAGCTCCAGGAGCTAAATGACAGTGCTCTGAAGAGAACTTCATGTAGGCACTCAATACATTTTGAATGGCTGGGTGGATAAATTACAAATTATGGAACTTAGGGTGCTTAGAAGACAACAGAAAGATATTGAAGACTTTTGATGAAGAGAATAGTACCTTAAAATGATAAATTAAGTAGATTCATTTAGAAACACTAAAGAATAGATTAATGAAAGGAAAGTTTAAAAGCAGAAACACTATTTAAAAGAAAATTGCCTTGGTTATAAGGGCCTGTTCTAACATGGAAACAACAGGACCAGAAGTTAAGGCATACTTTTGACTGATATTGGAAGTAAAGACTCAATCATTCCTGATGACCTGAATGGTTAAGTGAGATAAAGGAAGAAAGAAACAAGAGCTTTTTGAGCCCAGATAACAATGAGATTACTTACATAAAGGGAAAATTAGGACATATCAGGAGTTGGGTTAGGTTGGGCTTGGGGGTAAGAACAACATTAAAATTCAGATCTAGACATGATAGGTGTCAGTAGGAACAAGCAACCAAATACTTAGAAGCCATATTGGAAAAGTGAGATTTGATCTTGAAAGACATGACAGGCTGGAAATAGATTTGAGATTCAGTTTTGAAGATAGGAGAGCTGAATGAGACAAGGAAAGGAATTTAAGAAAGAGGCAATGGAACAAAGATATTAAGGAATATCAGAACTATGGCAAATACCACATGTAGAGACAGGAAAGAAAGGTGACAGAAAGAGGTGGAGGAGAAATAAGAGAACAAACAGAAAACAATATGATTTCAAGGAGGCAAAGATAAGAGAAAGGTTCAAAATGGACAGGGCAGTTTCAGCCTTAAGCTTCAAAGAGTTTAAATATAAAAAGAATTGAGAAAAATATCAGGTGATAAATAGAAGATATCCTTTACATACTTAGAGAGTTACATTTGTTGGTGAAAACTCAAATCAAATGACAAAAAATATACCATTAAGAAGAGCATGCATACTTATGTTACTCTAATAGAAACTTAAATTGGCAAAACTTTTCTGGAAAGCAATTTAGCAGTATATGACAAGCATGTTTTAATATTTGGATAATTTATTCTAGCAATTTCATCCTATCTCTGTCATCCTAAGAAATCAACCAGATTTAAATATAGTAGCAAAATATTATAAAAGGTCTAAATGTTCAGCAATAGAATATGCTTAATTATGACAGAAACAAAAGATGAAATCTTAATATTCATTATAGACTATGATTCTAGAGATTTTGTAATGGCAAAATTATTTGATAAATGTTATATAAAAATGGAAGGCTATATAAAAGTACAAATTACAACATTGCAAAAGCTTATTATATGTATATTGTATGTATATGTATATATATGTATATATATATATAAAACCTCAGACACAAATATACATATATATGTATGTATATATACAAATATACATATACATGTATCCTTTGGGATATGTGTACACATATACATGTATTTGGAACAAATGTGAATGTTGATGAGTGGATCTTACTTAACTGATTATAACTGTTTATATTTCTCAAAATTTTCAGATGGAACATGTTAGTTCTTTTTATTTAAGAATAACTGGATGGTGAAGGTACAGCCTCATGACAAAAGCACAGCCTATAGACCTTTGCTGTCTAATATCAAAGTTATTAGAAACGTGGCGATTTAACTTTAAATTTTAAATAATTAAAATAAAAGTAAAATTTCAATTCTTCAGTTTCGTTTGCCACATTTCAACATCTTATTAGTTATATGTAGCTAGGTGATACCATATTGTGCAATCCTGATTCATTTCCATCATAACAAACAACTATATTATGAACATTTCCATCATAGAAAACAACTGTATTAGACAAATATAGACTACTCATTTAAGAAATGTGTTGGGATGATCTATATTTTTTAATTTAACAAAAAAGCTAGTAGAAATTCTGGAACTAAAACAATGCAACAACCAAAACAATAGTTTAAATTAAGAACTCAATTGATAAGACGCAGAAGAGATAATTAACTGAAAGATAGGAAAGGAGAAATGATCTATAATGGTGCAGACAATAAAAATGAAAAACAGAATATAGGAAAAGAGATATAATAGTACATAATTTTATATTATTATTACATGTTTATTGATTTAAATATACTCATATATATGATTGTATATATTTGTGGGTATTTATTCTAGGAAAATGGCATAACAATATGTGCCAGGATAGTCACGAATGTTCTCAATGGCATGACTTGGAACCATTAAAATAAGAGAAATATTGAAAGTGTCTATCATCAAGACAATAGGTAAATAAATTGTGGTATATCCATACAAGAAATCCTATATAATCCCCCAAATGAATTAACTACATGTAGTCATAAGAAATGAACAAATTGGAAAAAGAAAATGTATAGTGAAGTCATCCACAAAGACTATATGCTTTACAATCCCATTTATGTGAGCATATAAAAGGAAAATATACAATAATGGTTAGGGATGTGTATTTAAGTGGTAAAACCATACAAATAGTAAAGGGATGATTTCTATAAAACTGTGGGCAGTGTAGTCACTACCCTTTCAGTGCAAGAAAGGGCAATGTGATTGGAAAAGGGATACATAAGATTTCTAGAGCATTGGAAGTGTTTGATTTTATGATATAAGTGAGGAGTTTTTGGTGTTCACTTTATATAAATTTGTTATGCTGTACATTTATTTTTATGAACACTTAAGTGTGTGTTCTTTAGCAGTTTAAAATAACGAACAGCTAATCTAGGGAATAAAATATGCTTAAATTCATATGTAGCCAACTTTAATGCCATTTAGGACAGCATACACACACACACACACACACACACACACACTGATAATGGCAAGATCCTTTCCCTGCTGAAATTGTAAATACTCAAGCCTTTAAAGCAGCTCACAAGGTTCTGTATGGTCAGTTCACATCTGGTCTCTTCTCTGCTTCATTCTGTGTTCGATCAGTATTCCTTGCAATATTTCCAGTGCATCCCCTTCTGCTTTGCCTCAGGGACTTTCCACTCCTTCTCCTCAACTGATACAGTCTTCTTTTCCTCTTCAACCTCCTAACTTAGCTCAGAGATCATTTCCTTAGCGAACATCAGCCCCACCAAATGAAGAGTGGCTTTCTTCTTGCACACCTCAGAAGGACCTTCTTTCCTTCCTTCAGAGCATTCTCCAGTTGTAATTTTACTTTCCCAGTGCAGTTACCTGAATAATGTCTGCTCCCTCTAGAGGCTACAAGTACTGGCAGGGATACAACTTTTACCACTGAATCTTCAATGGACATTGGATAATAAATGATTATTTAATACATGATAAATAAGATTTTGTTTTTTTAATGTTTGTTATTTTTGAGAGAGAGAGAGAGAGACAGAGTGGGAGACATGGAATCCAAAGCAGGTTCCAGGCTCTGAGCTTTCAGCACAGAACACAATGTGGGGCTTGAATTCATGAGCTATGAAATCATGAACCAAGCCAAAGTCAGACACTTGACTGACTGAGCCACCCGGGTGCCCCAGGATTTTAAATAGATCAAATTTAAGACATCTTTGGGATACACAGGTGGCTAAATCCAGTAAGCAGCTGGAAATATCGATCATTTCTTCTTAGGAATGGTCTGTCTGAAGTTGGCAATTTGGGAAATGAGAGGGAGGGAAGATGGCAGAGTGGGAGAACCCTGAGCTCTCTTCATCCCAGAGATACAACTAGGTAACACTCAGCATAAACAATCTGAAAAATAACCCAAAGGCTGACAGAACAAACTCTACAAGTAAAGGTACAGAAAAGGACACATAGAAGAAGATAGGAAGGATGGAGACATGGTTAGAGAATGAAATGGATCTTGGCTGTCTGGGGTCAGGAGGGAGCTGAGTGTGGAAAAGGGTGTGAAAGGGAGTATCATGTCAGAGATCCTGAATGGGAAAGATGAATCTCCAGAATTGGCTTTGAAATCAAGAGGGATTGAGTTTCATGGGTTTTTACAAACAGCAGGGCCTAAAGCCTGGAATTTTAAAAATCAGTGCACTTGACTGTGGGAGAACCTGGAGAGCATTAGAAACTGCCCTTAAAGAAATAGTAATACAAACAGCCTGTCTAGGTACAGCATAGAATCGTCAGTTTGCAAAATGACTGGGGCAGAGTTGAGTAAGAATTATTTACTCATCCCAGAGTGTGCCATGAAAAGTCAGCATTCATAGGAAGACCCCTCTAATAACAAAGGAGCTGGCATGTGTCATTTCCCTCCCTGATTTTCCAGCATAAACACATGGCCACCTACAGGAGCCAGCTCAGGAATTATTCTCACTACTTAACATGTTTACAATAAGCCCTGTCCCCTCATGCTTAGACATATGGTCCTTTCTCAGTCACACTACCCTTTGTCCCTGCACTGCAGACCCCCTTCCCCAGAAGACTGACACAAACCCCACCAACGCCTCTTCTCCTGACCCATGTGTTTTGTAGGGCTTCAGTTCTGGTGGCAGCGAGTTTCATTTTGTAAGAAGACCAGTTCACACCTTGTTAAAATATGCCCCATGTAGGTGGGGATCATATATTGCCTACTACAGGCAAAGAAATCCCCTGCAGACAACCGGACTGCAGGAAAAAGAGATCAGGACTCAACAGTGAAGGCCATGAAACACACAAAAGAGATGGTCCTGAGGCACCAGGCCCTGGAGACGAGGGGACTACACTGCACTGCAGGGCACTACAGGACATCTTCTTCATTAGACTGTTACCTTCAAGAGCAAGAAACATAGCAGACTTTCCTAACACACAGAAACAGACACAGAGAGTTAGACAAAATGAAAGACAGAGGAATATGTCCCAAATGAAACGACAGGACCAAACCACAGCAAGTGACCTAAATGAAACAGATATATAAGAAATATGCCTGATAGAGAATTTAAAGTAATGATCATAAAGATACTCACTGGACTTGAGAAAAGAGCGAAGGACATAAGTGAGACTCTTACAAAGAGATAAAAAGGAACCAATCAAAAATGATGAGCACAAAAAATAAAATTAAAAATACACTTAATGGAATAAATAGCACACTAGAGGAAGTAGAGAAGTGAATTAATGACAGGGAAGACAGAGTAATGGAAAGTAATCGAGCTGAGCAAATTAGAGAAAAATAATTAGGCAAATTGACAACAGTCTTAGGCAACTCAGTGACTCCATCAAGTATAACAACAATTGTATTATAGGGATCCCAGAAGACGAGAGATAAAAGTTGATAGAAATTTTATTTGGAGAAATAATAGCTGAAAAATCCCCTAATCTGGGGAAGGAAACAGATATCCAGATTCAGGGGCCACAGAGATCTCCCACAAAATTCAACCCAAGGATGTCCACAGCAAAACATATAGTAATTAAAAAGGCAAAAAGTAGTAGTCCAATCAAAAGACATAGGGTGACAGCACAGTGGATTACAAACAAACAAACAAACAAACCAACAAACAAAATCCAACTATATGCTTCCTACAAGAGACTCATTTCAGACCTGAAAACACCTGTAGATTGAAAGTGAAGGAATGGCGAAACATTTATCATACAAATGGATGTAAGCTGGAGGAGCCAAGATGGCGGAACAGCATGGAAGATTTTTGTGTGTCTTGCGTCCATGAAATACAGCCAGACTACACTAAACCATCCTGCACACTTAGAAAACTGATTGGAGGATTAGCACAACAAGCTGCACAACCTGAGCCACAGAATTCAACAGGAATTCACCCCAAAAGAAGGAGCACGAAGAAACAGCAGCCAGGGATTTAACCAACACAGATACAAGCAAGATGTCTGAACCAGAATTTAGAATCACAATAACAAGAATACTAGCTGGAGTCGAAAATAGATTAGAATCCCTTTCTGCAGAGATAAAAGAAGTAAAAACTAGTCAAAATGAAATTAAAAATGCTATAACTGATCTGCAATCACAGATGGATGTCACAGTGGCAAGGATGGATGAGGCAGAACAGAGAATCAGCGATATAGAGGACAAACTTACAGAGAATAATGAAGCAGAAAAAAGAGGGAGATTAAGGCCAAAGAGCATGATTTAAGAATTAGAGAAATCAGTGACTTATTGAAAAGGAACAACATCAGAATCATAGAGGACCAAGAAGAGGAAGAGAGATAAATAGGGGTAGAAAGGTTATGTGAGCAAATAATAGTGGAAAAGTTCCCTAACCTGGGGAAAGACAGAAACATCAAAATCCAAGAAGTACAGAGGACCCCCATTAGATTCAACAAAAACCGACCATCAACAAGGCATATCATAGTCAAGTTCACAAAATACTCAGGCAAGGAGAGAATCGTGAAAGCAGCAAGGGAAAAAAAAGTCCCTAACCTACAAGGGAAGACAGATCAGGTTTGCAGAAGACCTATCCACAGAAACTTGGCAGGCCAGAAAGGAGTGGTGGGATATATTCAGTGTGCTGAATTAGGAAAATATGCAGCCAAGAATTCTTTAACCAGCAAGGTTGTCATTCAAAACAGAAGGAGAGATAAAAAGTTTCCCAGAAAAACAAAAATTGAAGGAGTTCGTGACCACTAAACCAGCCCTGCAAGAAATTTTAAGGGGGACTCTCTGAGGGGAGAGAAGATGGAAAAATATATATATATATACAAATACCAAATATATATATATATATATATATATATATATATATATATATATATATGTGTGTGTGTGTGTGTGTGTGTGTATATGTGTGTATATACACACATATATATATGTATATATATGTGTGTGTGTGTGTGTGTGTATATACACACACACATATATATATGTGTGTGTATATATATATATATATATATGTTGTTGTAAGCAACAAAGTTAGAAAGGACCAGAGAACACCACCAGAAACTCCAACTCTACAAACATCATAATGGCAATAAATTCATATCTTTTAGTACTCACTCTAAATGTCAACGGACTCAATGCTCCAATCAAAAGACAGGGTATCAGAATGGATAAGAAAACAAGATCCATCGGGACGCCTGGGTGGCTCAGTCTGTTGAGTGGCCGACTTCGGCTCAGGTCATGATCTCATGGTTTGTGAGTTCGAGCCCCACGTTGGGCTCTGTGCTGACAGCTCAGGGCCTGGAACCTGCTTCTGATTCTGTGTCTCCCTCTCTCTCTGCCCCTCTCCCACACACGATCTGTCTCAGAAATGGATAAATATTAAAAAAAAAGTTTAAAAAAAGAAAACAAGATCCATCTATATGCTGTTTACAACGGACCCACTTGAGACCTAAAGAGACCTTCAGATTGAAAATAAGGGGATGGAGAACCATCTATCATGTTAATGGCCAACAAAAGAAAGCTGGAGTAGCCATACTTAGACAATCTAGACTTTAAAATAAAGACTGTATCAAGAGATGCAGAAGGGCATTATATCATAACCAAGGGGTCTATCCACAAAGAAGACCTAACAATAGTAAACATTTATGTGCCAAATGTGGGAGAACCCAAATATATAAATCAATTAATCAAAAACATAAAGAAACTCATTGATAGTAATACCATAATAGTAGGAGACTTCAACACCCCACTCACAGCAATGGACAGATCATCTAATCAAAAAATAAACAAGGAAACAATGGCTTTGAATGACACACAGGACCAGATGGACTTAACAGACATATTCAGAACATTTCATCCTAAAGCAGTGGAATATACATTCTTCTCTAGTCCACATGGAACATTCTCCAGAATAGACCATATACTGGGACATAAATCAGCCCTAAGTAAGTACAAAACGATTGAAATCACACTGCGCATATTTTCAGACCACAACACTATGAAACTTGAAATCAACCACAAGAAAAAATTTGGAAATGTAACAAAAACTTGGAGACTGAAGGACATTCTACTAAATAATGAATGGGCTAACCAAGAAGTTAAAGAGAAAATTAAAAAGTATATGGAAGTCAATGAAAATGATAACACCACAACCCCAAACCTCTGGGATGCAGCAAAGGCAGTCATAAGAGGAAAGTATACAGCAATCCAGGCCTTCCTAAAGAAGGAAAAAAGATCTCAGATACACAACCTAACCTTACTCCATAAGGAGCTGGAAAAAGAACAGCAAATAAAACCCAAAACCAGAAGAAGACAGGAAATAATAAAGATTAGAACAGATATTAATGGTATTGAAACCAAAAAAACAGTAGAACAGATCAATGAAACCAGAAGCTGGTTCTTTGAAAGAATTAGCAAAATTGATAAACCACTAGCCAGTTGGATCAAAAAGAAAAAGGAAAGTACCCAAATAAATAAAATCAAGAATGAAAGAGGAGAGATCACAACCAACATAGCAGAAATAAAAACAATAATAAGAGAATATTATGAGCAATTGTATGCCAATAAAATGGGCAATATAGAAGAAATGGACAAATTCCTAGAAACATATACACTACCAAAATTGAAACAGGAAGAAATAGAAAATTTGAACCCACCCATAACCAGTAAAGCTATCGAATCAGTAATAAAAAATCTCCCAAAAAACAAAAGTCGAGGGCCAGATCGCTTTCCAGGGAAATTCTACCAAACATTTAAGGAAGAGTTAACACCTATTCTCTTGAAGGTGTTCCAAAAAATAGAAATGGAAGGAAAACTTCCAAACTCTTTCTATGAAGCCAGCATTACCTTGATTCCAAAACTAGACAGAGGCCCCACTAAAAAGGAGAACTATAGACCAATTTCCCTGATGGACATGGATGCAAAAATCCTCCACAACATAGTAGCCAACTGGATCCAACAATACGTTAAAAGTTATTCACCACGACCAAGTGGGATTTATACCTTGGATGCAGGGCTGGTTCAATATCTGCAAAACAATTAACGTGATTCATCACATCAAGAAAAGAAAACACAAGAACCATATGATCCTCTCAATAGATGCAGACAAAGCATTTGACAAAATACAGCATCCTTTTTTGATTAAAACCCTCTAGAAAATAGGGATAGAAGGAGCATACCTCGAGATCATACATGCCATATATGAACAACACAATACTAATATCGTCCTCAATGCAGAAAAACTGACAGCTTTCCCCCTAAGGTCAGGAACAAGACAGGGATGTCCACTCTCACCACTGTTATTCAACATAGTATTGGAAGTCTTAGCCTCTGCAATCAGACAACACGAAGAAATAAAAAGCATCCAAATTGGCCAGGGGGAGATCAAACTTTCACTCTTCGCAGATGACATGATACTCTATATGGAAAACCCAGAAGATTCCACCAAAAAACTGCTAGAATTGATTCATGAATTCAGCAAAGTTGCAGGATATAAAATCAATGCATAGAAATCGGTTGCATTCTTATACACCATGAATGAAGTGACAGAAAGAGAAATCAAGGAATCGGTCCCATTTACAGTTGCATCAAAAATCTTAAAATACCTAGGAACACATCTAACGAAAGAGGTGAAAAACCTATACACTGAAAACTATAGAAAGCTTATGAAAGAAATTGAACAAGACACAAAAAAATGGAAAAATATTCCATGCTCCTGGATAAGAAGAACAAATATTGTTCAAATGTTGATACTACCCAAAGCAATCTACATATTCAATGCAATCCCTATCAAATAACACTCGCATTCTTCACAGAGCTAGAACAAATAATCCTAGAATTTGTACAGAACCAGAAAAGACCCCGAATAGCCAAAGCAATCTTGAAAAAGAAAACCAAAGCAGAAGGCATCACAATCCCAAACTTCAAGCTATACAACAAAGCTGTAACCATCAAGACAGTATGGTACTGGCACAAGAACAGACACTCAGATCAATGGAACAGAACAGAGAACCCAGATATGGACCCACAAACGTATGGCCGACTAATCTTTGACAAAGAAGGAAAGAATATCCCTTGGAATAAAGACAGTTTCTTCAACAAGTAGTGTTGGGAAAACTGGACAGCGACATGCAGAAGAATGAATCTGGACCACCTTCTTACACCTCACACAAAAATAAATTCAAAGTGGATGAAAGACCTAAATGTGAGACAGGAAGCCATCAAAATCCTTGAGGAGAAAGCAGGCAAAAACCTCTTTGACCTTGGCCGTAGCAACTTCTTACTCAACGTATTTCCAGAGGCAAGGGAAACAAAAGCAAAAATGAACTACTGGGACCTCCTCAAAATAATAAGCTTCTGCACAATGAAGGAAACAATCAGCAAAACTAAAAGGCAACTGACAGAATGGGAGAAGATATTTGCAAATGACATATCAGATAAAGGGTTAGTATCCAAAATCTACAAAGAAATTATCAAACTCAACACCCAAAAACCAAATAACCCAGTGAAGGAATGGGCAAAAGACATGAATAGACACTTCTCCAAGGAAGACATCTAGATGGCCAACCGACACATGAAAAAATGCTCAATATCATTCATCATCAGGGAAATACAAATCAAAACCACAATGAGATACCACCTCACACCTGTCAGAATGGCTAACATAAACAACTCAGGCAATAATAGATGTTGGTGAGGATGCGGAGAAAGAGGATCTCTTTTGCATTGTTGGTGGGAATGCAAGCTGGTGCAGCCACTCTGGGAAAACAGTATGAAGGTTCCTCAAAAAACTAAAAATAGAACTACCCTACCACCCAGCAATTTCACTACTAGGCATTTATCCAAGGGATACAGGTGTGCTGTTTCAAAGGGACACATGTACCCCTATGTTTAAAGCAGCACTATCAACAATAGCCAAAGTATGAAAGAGCCCACATGTCCATCGATGGATGAATGGATAAAGAAGATGTGGTATATATATACAATGGAGTACTACTTGGCAATCAAAAAGAACGAAATCTTGCCATTTACAACTACATGGATGGAACTGGAGGGTATTATGCTAAGTGAAATCAGTCAGAAAAAGACAAAAATCATATGACTCTACTCATATGAGGACTTTAAGAGACAAAACAGATGAACATAAGGGAAGGGAAATAATAACAATATAAAAACAGGGAGGGGGACAAAAACAAAAACAAAACAAAACAAAACAAAACAAAAAAACCTCAACAATCTAGCCTTACACTTAAAGGAGCTAGAAAAAGAACAAAGCCCAAATCCAGCAGAAGGAAGGAAATAATAAAGATTAGTGAAGAAATAAATGAAACAGAAACTAAAGAAACAATAGAACTGATCAATGAAAGCTGCAGCTGGTTCTTTGAAAAATTAACAAAACTGATAGACCTCTAGTCAGACTCATCAAAAACAGAGAGAGCACCCAAGTAAACAAAATCACTGATGAAAGAGGAAAATGACAACCACTACCACAGAAATACAAAAAAAAAAAAAAAAAGTAAAAGTATATTCTGAGAAATTATATGCCAACAAATTAGATAACCTAGAAGAAATGGATCAATTCCTAGAAACATACAATCGCCCAAGACTGAATCAAAAATAAATAGAAAATTTGGACAGATTACCAACAATGAAATTGAGTCAATAATCAAAACTCCCAACAAACTAAAGCCCAGAACCAGATGGCTTCACAGGCAAATTCTATTAAACATTTAAAGAAGAGTTAAAACCTATTCCTCTTCAACTATTCTAAAAAAGAGAAAGGAAAACTTCCAAGTTCCTTCTATAAGGCCAGTATTAATTACCCTGATACTAAAACCAGATAAAGACACCGCACAAAAGAGAGAAAAACAGGCCAGTATATATGGACATATATGCAAAAATCCTCAATAAAATACTAGCCAAGTGAGTCCAATGACACATTAAAAAATCATTCACCACAATCAAGGGGGATTTATTCTAGGGATGCAAGTGTGGTTCAATAGTAGTATATCAATCAATATGATATATCACATCACTAAGAGAAAGGATAAAATCCATATGATCATTTCAATAGACAGAGAAAAAGCTTTTGACAAAGTACAACATCCACTCATGATAAAAAAAACAAAAAAACAAAAAAACAACCCTGAACAGAGTAGGTTTAGAGGAAACATAACATAATCAAGGCCTTATATGAAAAAATCACAGCTGACACCATAGTCAAAGGAGAGAAACTGAGAGCTTTTCCCCTGTAAGGTTAGGACAAACACAAGGTTGTCCTCTCTCACCACTTTTATTCAACATAGTACTGGAAATCCTAGTCACAGCAATCAGACAACAAGAAGAAATAAACACACAAATAAACTTAAAATTGATTAAATACCTAAATGTGACACCCAAAACTATAAAAACCCTAGAAGAGAACTGAGGCAGTAATTTCTCTGACACCGGTTATAGCAAAATTTTTTCTAGATATGTCTACTGAAGCAAGAGAAATAAAAGCAAGAAATAACTATTGGGACTACATAAAAATAAAAAGCCTCTGTACAGTGAAAGAAAAAAATCAACAAAGCTAAAAGGCAACCTACTGAATGGGAGAGGATATTTGCAAATGACATCTGATAAAGGGTTAACAAACAAATTATGTAAAGAGAACTTACACAACTCAACACCGAGAAAAACAAATAATGTAATTTAAAAAAATGGTCAGAAGACCTCAATAGACATTTCTCTAAAGAAGACATCCAGATGGCCAACAGACACATGGAAAGACACTCAACATCACTCATCATCAGGGAAATGCAAATCAAAACTACAGCGATATATCACCTCACACCTGTCAGAATGGCTAAAATCAAGAACACAAGAAAAAACGAGGTGAGGATGTGGAGAAAAAGGAACCCTCCTTCACTGTTGGTGGGAATGCAAAGTGTTGCAGCCACTATGGAAAATAGTTACGGAGTTTCCTCAAAAAATTACAAATGGAACTACCCTATGATCCAGTAATTGCATTACTGGGTATTTACCTCCAAAATACAAAAACTCTAATTCAAGGAGATACATGCACTCCTATGCATATAGCAGCATTATTTACAGTAGTCAAATTATGGAAACACCCCAAATGTGCCTTGATAGATGAATGAACACACACACACACACACACACACACACACACAGAGGAATATTATTTAGCCATAAAAAAGAATGAAATCTTGCCCTTTGAAATGACATGGATGGAGCTCAAGAGTATTATGCTAAGTCAAATAAGTCAGTCAGAAAAAGACAAATACCATACGATTTCACTTATGTGTGGGGAATTTAAGAAATAAAACAAAAGAGCAAAGGAAAAAAGAGAGAGAGAGAAACCAAGAAACAGGCTGTTAACTATAGTGAATAAACTGATGGTTACCAGAGCGGAGTTGGGTGGGGGGGGGGGGGGGGGGTGAAACAGGTGATGGGGATTACGAGTAGAGTTGTCACGATGAGCACTGAGTAGAGAAGTGTTGAATCACTATATTGTACACCTAAAACAAATATAAGACCATATGTTAACTCTACTGGAGTTAAAATAAAAATTTAATAAAAAAATAAAGTTAGCAATTTGGGAATCATCAAGAGTGCTAGGATAACTAATTGTGAATCAAATGGCCTTGGAAGAGGTGATCAAAAGCTACAAGGAAAACAAAAAGGAGAACAAAACAAAAGTCCCCTGTAATTTAACTGTAACATATTTACCACCTCTTGACCCCTGTTCAAGATCTTCCTCCCCAGTCCTCCGGGCCTTTTTGCATTTCCTTAAGTATTTTTCTCACTTCTCTATTTCTTCATGCTTTTTCTCCTTTGTAATGCATATCCCTTCCCCCTCTTGTCATTGACATCTGTTTATACCTTGCACAGTAGATATTGATAGGATATCAAATCCTATCTATTGTAGATAGTAGATAGTAGATAGGATCCACAATAGAATCCTATTGCTTCTCCTTCCTTTGCTTAATTTATGACCCTGGATCATCATGAAACATCTCCTGCTTTCTGTTAAAGATTTGTTTTCTTCCCAGGTAATATTTGAAGGCCCTTTATAAAATACCCATTCCTCACTGCTTGTGTCATAATAAACATTACTGTGCTTACAGTCCACAATTCTGAAATTAAAAATACATATATATATCAACTCTTAAAACCAGATTTTTAATATAGTTTTATTTTACTTGGCACCAATACTTAACCTGACCTGAACTCATTTAGTGGCAAAGCCTGAGTTTGGCCGATGTGAGTTCAAAGCTGGTGCTGTCCAGAGCTTGAAGTTTTGACTTGAAAATGCCACGTGCATGACATTATCATTCTAAAATCTACCCCTCACATTAAAAATTCTAAATTCCAAGCACATATACTCTCAAACACTTCATTTAAGATTGTATATCTATGCATTGCATTGTGTCACACATCTAGTTTTGATAAATTTTAAACATTGACTAATAGAAGGCCAAATGAAGGAATAATTGTATGGTTTTATAAGACCCCATCAATTTCACACAACACATAGAATGCTTACCTCTTGTGGGATGCTGGAAATTAGCTGATATACTTGTGAATAATATATTTATTTTGCCCCAAGAAGGTCCCCACCTAGTGACTAATGCCTGCACAGACAAGAAGGACTATGACAGTCTGGTGAAGGATGCATGTAGGGTAAACATGTCAGGATGGAGAAATGCAAAGAGCTAAATGTAACAGCAGTCTTGTGATATTACACGTTAGATGGGCCATTTTGCCGTTTTTTAAGAAAAATCTTCCAGTAATAAGCATGTTTGTTTATAGAAATAAGATTCATACCAGTGTGCACAAAATAGAAACATAGGGAAAGCAATTCAGATGATCCAGTCTTTATTAGTTTTCTAGCACTCAGGTTGTGCATTTAGATTCTAGTAACAGTTTGAAGAGTTGAAAGAATCTAACATTAGAGATAAAAAATTGAAGCATGAAGAATCTATTTTCTGTTTTCCACAGACTTATCTTAAAAAATTTGAAATATTCACAGGACAGAATGGATGATTATATTGAGGTTACTAACGCTGATACTACTGAAAAGGATGGCCTTTGAAATAGCCCCCTGGCTTTACAGAGCCCATCCATCCTTTCTTCCACTTTTTTGAATTTCAGAAAAAGAAAACCTATAGAAAACTAGTAGTTTCAGTTCCACTCCCTATCCCTAGTTTCTTCTCTAATTCATTTCTAGCTGTTGGTATTTTCCCTTTTAGTATATGCTGCGTATCTTATTCTCATATGCTGGGACCTGGACACGGGGTAAAACTTAGCCCCTGATCCCAGGTTAGAGCACACAGGTAGAATAAAGTGACTTCAGAACTGAGGCCTGGGGTCAGAGCACTAAGGAGGCATATTTTTTTTTTTTCTGGAACAATGCTTCTACTACTTATTTAGTACTTCTGTGAAATAAATGTGTTTTCCTTTGCATTTAAATACATTTAACATAAGTTTTTAGTTTTAATACATTCTAAAATAAATAATTTAGCTTCCGTCTCATGTCATTATGTTTCTTATTGGCCTGCTTCTTGTAGGGTTTCCATAATCATCTGAAAAGCTAAGGAAAATATTCATGACCTAAATAGAAGAATAAGAAATATTCACGTAGATATTTAAAACTTCTTAAAATTATGTCTCTTACCATTACACATTTTTTTGGACTTTTCTCTTTTGATTGTGATCTGAAAGCACCTAACTGTAACCATATAGTGCCTGAAACTTTTTTATTTTTTAAATTTGACTGAACTTATTTGTCAGTTTAAATGGACAAATTAATCAAAAATATTCCAAAGAGATAGAAGTTATTCATTTGAAAGAATAACAAAGAGTGCCTTTGTGAGTATCTAAAGAATTCAATTTCTTATTAAAAACAATAAGAAATCTATATCCATGAACATAGCTCATTGAACCTACCCGCAGATCGACTCTTCATCCTGGTCCTCTGACTTCAAGAAAGGGAACAACTACCCCAAGATTCTGCAGGTTGCCTTTGTTTTTTTTCTCTTTTCAAGTCAACTGTCCCTCAGCTTAAGTATCCCTCTGTCAGTTTTCTATGTGAAGCCACCTCATCTTTTCTTGATCTTTTCTTGGAATATTTACTCTAGCGTCCTATTCCATCTCCTAGTCATTGCAATTTGCATCTGACCAAACCACTCTCCATGCTGCATCCAGTGCCTTCTTCTGGTCAACAAATGCCATCTTGTGGCACCCAACTTCAAACTCCTCAGAGGCTTCCTCATGCCTTTAGCAAAAAACCATAGTGATATGCCATATTTTATATCTATAGCTTCATTTCTTCCCTTCCCAACTCAAACACTGTACATTACAACCACACCTCAAGTTCCACTCAAGTTCCTTGAAGTCTGAGACATTGTCTCATCCAGCATTATATTCTCAGAATTGAACAAGTCTTTGCCATTTAGCAGGCTTTTAAAAAACATTTATTATTTTAAATTTTAGGTTGGTGGATTGAATAATCAGATAAAAAATGTCTTTTTGGCATCCTGAGTCTACCTTTTCATTGTTTTTTTTTTTTTTTCATTTTAGACTTTAAATAAGTTTAGGCTACCATAGGAGTAGAAAATTCTCTGGATATTGAAATACCAGTAATGGAAGCATCTGGTTAGGTATCAGTTCTGATTTCACTCAACACAAGATAGCAAAAATACTGGTTAATAAAGAGTGAATGTATACTTTCCCACTTGGTACCCCTAAAGTGCCAAATGACTTTTTGTTTCCAGAATTAATATTCCAAAAATGATTATCAGTGGATGAGAACTGATGTAGTACTCTGTTTTATTCTGTATTAGTTGCCTAGGGCAACTGGAACAAGTTACCACAAATTGGGTAACTTCTATATTTTATTGATGACTAGAAAGGAAGAGGAGTTAAATATGAAAAAAATGGAATTAAGAAAATTATTTTTAATCTGGCATGAAAATATTGCTTAATTAATCCTTATTAAACTACGAATTCAATGAAAATGTGACATAATCGAAAATTGTAGTAAATAATTATCAGGTATTTAAATACTGATTGGCAGGAAGACTTTCCCAAGTTAATAATACAGAAATGACCAAATGCAATTTAATAATTCTTCATCTGATATACGCTCACCCAATACTAGCAGTAGGCAGTTTCCCACATACGTCTTCATCTAGAAGAGGAAATGGAAGTATTGAGTTACAAGAGAAGATGCTTATTATTCTTTTACCTAACTGAAATTTACATCATGGTTATTAGAAGCTTTGATACTCCTCTGTGGTAAGACACTTAGAAATTCAAGGGCATTCAATCACAGTGTTTAGATACCAACTCACAGTTTTTAGAAGGCAAAAAAACAAAGCATAATCCTGAAATAGTTTACAATGAACAGTGAGAGTATTTTGAATGGACTGAAACATTCAACAAATATTTATGTAGTGCTATGTGCTAGGCACTATGCTATGTACAGAAGATAACGCAGTGAACAAAACAGATGAAAATCACATATATCCAGTGGAATATTATTCAGCCATAAGGAAGAAGGAAATCCTGCCATTTCCAAGAATAGAAATGGACCTTAAGGGCATTATGCTGAATGAAGTAAATAAGACAGAGAAAGAAAAATACTGTATGATATCACTTATATATGGCATTTTAAAAAGCCAAACTCTTGGAACAGAGACAAGAATGGTTCACCAGCTGGGGGAGGGAGAGACAGGGAGATATTGGTTAAAGGATACACACTTCAAGTCATAAGGTGGATAAACTCTGGGGATCTAGAGTACAGCGTGGTGATTATAATTAATAGCACCATTGTATATGCTTGGAAGTTGCTAAAGGGAGTAACTTTTAAATGTTCTCACTATGAAAAAGAAATAATTATGTGATGTGATGGAGGTGCTAGCTAAGGTCATGGTGGTAATTGTCTTGCAATATATAAATATATAAAATTAACACGTTGTACACCTTAAACTTACACATTGTTATAATTATTTCTCAATAAGTAATTAGTTCTCAATAAAACTGGAAAAAATTCATGCTTTCATGGAGCTTACATTATATTCAGGTATGGTGGATAGTCTCCATTTACTCCTCTGGATCCACTTCCCATTATCCCACTGTGCTTTGAGCTCTGTCCACTGACCTCAAGTACTGCTTGACTCCTTAGTTTTCTGGCTTCATGTTGGTTTGACCAATGAAAAGCAAATGCACTAATCAGAAGGGGAAGGAGAGAGCACATGTGGTACAATTTCTCAGGATCCTTCCCTGCTAGGGTATGGCTTGGCAGTGACCATTTTTCTCTGCTTACCCAGTAAGCTGCAGATCTCGTAGTTTCAAGTATCTGCTCCTACTCTGCCTCCTTCAGACAATGGAAATAGGATTAGTCCATCTAGCATTGTCATAACTTGTGGGGTTTTTTTAAACCTGTCCACATACTTATAAACAGTCTTTTTGTTAAGCTCGTTCCAATTATCCCCTTTGAATGTGCCATCTATTTCCTGAAGGGCTTGAAATGATTGAGGGAGCTAGAAAGGAAATAAAATTCGTAAGATAACTGAGAAAAGAACTTTAGCAGATGCTGTCAGCTACCCATCCATATCCTCGTGGCCCTCACCATTCCTGTGAATGTTTCTTTTCTACACCTCTACCTGAGTGCTTTCTTTTTTTATTTTTTAATTTCTTTATATTTATTTATTTCTGAGATAGAGACAGAGCATGAGCAGGGGAGGGACAGAGAGAGGGAGACACAGAATCTGAAGCAGGCTCCAGGCTCTGAGCTGTCAGCACAGAGCCCGACGCGGGGCTCGAACTCACAAACCGTGAGATCATGACCTGAGCTGAAGTCGGTCGCTCAACGGACTGAGGCACCCAGGCGCCCCCCTGAGTGCTTTCTTTAGCTGCAAGTCTGCTAGGCTCAAGGATGGAGCAGGTGAGGCATGCTAGGAGGTCAGTGTTCCTTTCACCACCCTTGCCCGGCAGCCCTCAACCAATAACTGATAGGATATTGCTGGTAAAATCCTCAGCTCCTTAAATCTTGGTTGGAAGTACTTTGAGGCAGTGTTCACACTGTCTCTCAGCATTCACCAGTGGGATTACCCCTAGTTGCCCACAGTGGTAATCTGCTTAATAACATACCCTGATTGGCTTCCTTTCTTTACTTGACATACTTCTCTATTCCACTGCTGATAATACAGAGACACACACTCACACTACATTAAATTCACATTCTCAAACAATGGTAAGCTCTGGAGGTTCTGAGGAGAAGAGACACATGTGGTTATTTAGGTTTTTATGGTTCCTCTCTAGGCATTGTGTCAAGAGAGATTTGAAGGGTTGTGAGGGCAGAAGCAATAAGACCCATCAGGGAGGTTAGTCCGTCTAGCACACTAGTGGACGATGGCAGTAATCCAGGACAAAGATGGCGAGAGCTTGAGTGAGAAGAGCAGTAGTGAAGAACAGAATGGTCAGACTCTGGGTATTGTTTCTAGATTTCCTGATTGATATTTATTGAAATATGTTATGTATTGGACATACCAAGATGGGTAGAGTCCTAATTCTCCTCTTAGAGGCGTGGAAAGCAAGGTTAGGAAAATAAAGCAGAGTATGTAAAGTCCTAACTGCAGAGCCCAGAGCTCTTGCCTCCTCACCACAGCACTTCACCAGGGAGGCTGTCCTAACAGTAGAGTGAGTGGAGGTAACAGCAGGCACTGAGCACTAGAGAGGACAATAGAAAAAACAAGAGAAGATAACACTTTCAAGAATGTTGGCAGTAAAAGAGAAAAGATGTGGGGTAACTAATAGACAAAAGGTACACTTCTTGTTTGTTTTCTTATTTTCCTTTTTAACCTGGGAAAAACTTATTCCTGTTTACGTGCTCAGCAGAGGACACGCTGGAAAAAAATACTTTATGTTATGGAGGGAAGGGGGATTATTGATCAAGGTAGGCGTGGGAGCAGACTGAAGTTAACGTGTATTCAAGGGGTTTAAATCATAAGTAACTTACAAATATCTACAAATGTATGCTCATTACAAAATATTCAAATAATAAAAACAAATACAGAAAAAGATCTATGCCAACAAGTATCCCATTTGAAACAACCCTAAACGCCATTGCTATTGTTAAAGTCACCACACTTCAGTGGTTAACCTTCCAAATATTTGTGTGGATGTATGTGTTTGTTTAAACTGTTTCATGAAACGAGTCACAACAATGTGTCTTTGTGACTTTCTTCTTGCTCATAATGTATTTTGACTTTTTTCCACATCAGAAAACATGAATCTGTTACATTATCCTTAATATTTCAGTTAAGACATCAGCTGCATGATACTACTTTAAAAATCAGCTACATTTTAAATTTATCTTTTTAAATTTTTTAAATGTGTGTTTACTTATTTTGAGAGCAAGAGAGAGAAAGAACATGAGTGGGGAGGGGGAAAGAGACCGGAAGAGAGAGAAAGAATCCCAAGCAGGCTCCACACTGTCAGCACAGAGCCTGAGAGGCGGACGCTCAACTGACTCAGCCATATAGGTGCTCTCAAATTTATTTTTAAAAAACCATTGAATTTTAGAATAGTTTCAGATTTACAGAAAAAAAAATGTGAAGATACTACAGAGTTCCCCCCATACACTACACACTGCTTCCTCTATTATTAACATCTTTCATTGGTGTGGTATATTTGCCACACTTAATGAATAAATATCGAAATACTATTATTAACCAGAGCTCCTAGTTATTCATAGTCTACCAGGTTTTCCTTAATTCTCTTTTCCTGTCCAGGATCCCATCAAGAATATTATATTATGTTTAGCTGTCATATCTCCTTTGGTTCCTCTTGACTATGAGAGTTTTGTGGATCTTTATGTTTTCGATGACCTTGACGGTTATGGCATGTGCTGGTTAGGTGTTTTGTAGAATGTCCCTCACTTAGGATTTGCATGATGTTTTCCTCATGGTTTTGGGAAGAAGACTACAGAATAAAATGCTATGCTTATATCGTAACAAGGGCATATACTATTACTTACCACTATTGAAATTAACCTTGATCAGTTGGCTGAGGTAGTGTTTTCCAAGTTTCTCCACTGTAAAGTTACCATTTTCCCCCCAAATTTTCATACCAGAATCTTTGGAAAGAGTTCACTATGACTAGTTCATATTTAAAGATCAGGGAGTTATACATGCTCAACCTCATGGAAGGCAGAGTGTCTACATAGATTATTTGGACTTGTACACAGCATATTTGTCTATTCTGTTTATTTTTATAATTATTTAAAAATCAGTATGAATTCATATTTACTTTATACTTTGGCTTGTAATCTAGTACGTACTGTATTTATTCTGTTGCTCAAACTGCTACAGCTTTAGCTGTTGAGAGCTCTTTCAGTTAGCTGTTTTGTCCCTTTGACATATCCCCATTTGTGTGTATCTATGTGTCTGTGTGTATTTAGCACCTCTTTAGTTCCTGGCACTATAAGATGCTATAAACTCATCTGCATATTTTCTGTCTCATTCCTAGAATCAAGCATTTCTTCATGGAATCCTAATATTTTTATTATTGGAGCATAATTTTAAAAGATCAAGAGATGGACAATGGGTGTGTTCATTGCTGCTGGAGTGTGATTGTTCCTAGACCCTCTCAGTGGGCAAAACAAAGATATGGGCGTGTGCAGTAACCTGTGCATAAACACATGTCTAAAATATTTGTATGTGTAACCATCTTTATTAAACTGAACTTGAGTTTATAATGGTGTTCTAATTGTAATCCATTACTACATGGATCATTCTAGCCTCTGCATCCTGTTCATCTATAACCTCCTACTCTAACAGAGAGATCTGGCACTTATACGTTATTCATTTTTAAAATTATTCAATTCCAGTATATGTGTATGGTGGTTTCAGAACTGTTAACCTCTATTCCCATGGAAAAACACTTGATCAACCAGTCTACACTGGCCATGTATGATTCTTTTTGCCTTTAATCTCATAGTGTACACTCATTTCAAAGTTACTTAGGAAAAAAAAAAAAAAAAAAAAGAGGTTAGAGTGGGAAAGAGCCAAAGCGTAAGAGACTCCTAAAAACTGAGAACAAGCTGAGGGTTGATGGGGGGTGGGAGGTAGGGGAGGGTAGGTGATGGGCACTGAAGAGGGCATCTTTTGGGATGAGCACTGGGTGTTGTAAGGAAACCAATTTGACAATAAATTTCATGTATTAAAAAAATAAAAAAAATAAAAGCACTTTCATATACATAAAAAAAAGTTACTTAGCTCAGCACTTTTCCCACACACTCCCTTCAGTGAGGTTGTAACAGATAATTTTGTCACATTCTGCATCCTATCCTCGGATTTCATTGATCTCTAAATAATCTGTTAATTTGCATACACTGTGTTTATTTTTTTACGTTTCAAAGCTCAATGGATTTTAACAAATGCACAGCGTTATGTATCCATCATCACAGTGTCCACACAGGATAGTGTCTCCACCCGGACAGTGCCTTGTGCTTCACCTACTCAATGTCTCCCTACCCTCACTGTCAACCCCTAGAAATCATTGACCTGTTTATCTACTCTATGATTTTTGCCTTTTTCAGAATATCATGTAAATGCTGTAATAAAGTACAGAGCCTTTTCAGCCTGACCACTTTTACTAATCAACATGTATTTTAGATTCACTCATGTCTTTACATGCCTTGAAAGCTCATTTCTTTTTAATGCTAAATAGTATTCTGTTATATGAAAATACCAGTTTGCTTATCTGCTAGCCTAATAAAGACATCCTGGTAGATTCCAATTTTTGGCCACTCTGCATATAGTTGCCATAAACATTCATCTGTAGGTTTTTGTGTAGATGTGAATTTTCAAATCAGTTGGTAAATACCTACGAGCATGGATGCAGAGTCAGATAAGACTGTTCAATTTCATAAGAAACTGCCAAGCTGTCCTTCAAAGTGGCAGTTACTTCACACTCCCACCGTCAGTGAATGAGAATTTCTATTGTTACACATCCTCACTGGTAATTGGTATTGTCTTTTGGATATTAGTCATTCTAACAAGTATGTATCTCACTGTTGTTTTAATTTGCGATTTTCTTAATGACAAATGTTCTGAACATCATTTCATGAGCCTATTCGCCATCTGTATATCTTCTTGGATGAGATGTCTATTGAGTGATTTTGCTCACTTTTTAAGGGGTTATTTTCTTAGTATTGGTTTTAAGATTTTTTGCATGTTTTGAATATATCTTTTATCATATTTGTGCTGTGTAAATATTTTCTCCAAACCTGTGGCTTGTGTTTTATATCTCTTAACTGTGTCTTTGGCAGAGCAGATATCTTTAATTTTAATAGTCTGTATTATCAGTTTTATATTTCATGGATTACATTTTTGGTGTTACATCTAAAAGTTCATTACCAAACCCACATTTCTGTGAAATGTGTACTTTGTTTCTAGGTTCATTTTTCTGCACATGTACATTATTTCAGACTATTTGTTGCAAATTATCCTTTTTCTTTTGAAATAACTTTGCACCTTTGTCTGAGACAGAGGACTATATTATGGTAGTTTTATTTCTAGGCTCTCTATTCTCTTCCACTGATCTATGCATCTATTTGTTGATCAATACTATGTATTCTTATAGCTTTATACTAAATCTTTAAAAATTTTTTTAATGTTTATTCATTTTTGACAGATGGAGAGAGACAGAGCATGAGTGGGGAAGGGGCAGAGAGAGGGAGACACCGAATTTGAAACAGGCTCCAGGCTCTGAGCTGTTAGCACAGAGCCCGACGCGGGGCTCGAACTCACAAACTGTGAGATCTTGACCTGAGCCGAAGTTGGTCGCTCAACTGACTGAACCACCCAGGCGCCCCTCCCCCCTTTTTAATTTTTTTAAAATAGTTTTATACTAAATCTTGCAATCAGGTTAAACATCCAATTTTGTTCTTCTTCAGTATTGTGTTGACTATTCTAGGTCTTTTGTTTTTTCACATGAACTTTAAACTCAATTATTGACATATATGAATAATAACTGACTGAGATTTTCATTGGGATTATTTTGAATCTATGGAACAAGTGGTTAAGAACTGACATGCGAACAATATTGAGTCTTCCAAACCATGAACATGGGGCATTTCTCCATTTGTTTAGATGTTCTCCACATTCTTTAATCTGTGTCTTGTGGATTTTTGCATACAAATCCTGTGTATATTTTGTTAGACTTATACTTAAGTTTTCCCTTTTATACTGTTGTTGCTAATGCACATGTTTTTTGATGCTAACATATTTTGTAAAAAAAATTAAGTTTAAATGTTTATTCATGGTATATAGAAAAATTTGGTTTTTATATGTTAACTTTGTGTTCTGTGACCTGTTTATACTTGTTTGTTAGTTCCAGGAGGTTTCTTTGCCATTTCTTTGGAATTTTCTCCATAGCCAACCATATCATCTGCAAATGAAAATGTTTTCATTTCTTCCTTTCCATTCTGAATACATTCTGTTTTTTTTCCCTTGTCTTATTACATTAGCTAGGTATTCGAGTACAATGGTGCATAGGAATTGGGAGAGAGGGAATCCTTGTTTTGTTTTCAACCTGAACAAGAAAGTGCCTAGTTTCTGACAATTATGCATAATGTGAGAGTTTTGTAGATGTGTTTTGTCAAGTCAGTCATCCTTTAAGTGATATAGTCCTTAATCAGCTATCATTCCAGATGATGGATATTACTTATAGATACTAATTTCAGATAACGGGCCATGCATTTCTCTAGGACTTTTACTCAGTCTAAAGCTTATGATTTTAATACAAACAGATAGTTTACTTATATATATGGAGATATTAGCAAAAAAAAAAAAAAAAACTCCACACATACGCACAAAATAACAAAGGAGCTAGAGTTTAAAACAAATAGAAACAAGACTGCAACAAGGTGATAATATAAATTTTGCAATGAAACTGAGAAAAGTAAAGGAAGTTGAGATGAACTAATCCCCAGATAGTGGATACTGTTGAAGAGACTGGAATTATAATAATGTGCTAGGACCATAGTCAAGTTGGGGAAATCACTAACAACAAATCATAAAATTAGAAATGCACTGAATATTTAAAGAAATATTATACCAGATACAAATAATTCTTAATATGCATGTTACCTTTAGTAAAGCAAGCATCATCAAAACACTGTGGGAGGTAATCTTGAAAAGTTTCTGGAAATTAAGGGATTATTAATGGAAATTCATGTGTGATACCCATTATTATGCAAGCATTATGTGTGTGGTCTTTTTTTAAAATCCATTAATACGAATCCATTAATAGGAAAACATGTAAGAGCCTTCATAAATTCACTCAAATTTCAGTTTCTTGGGTTGATTTTTCCCAGAAGGTCCCAAACTCCTCAATCATGAATTCTCCTACTATGTGGTTTTTCAGGAACATATGGCCAGTTTCTATTTCCTGAGTTTCTATTTTAGAACCTAATGCTGATTCACAATTGATGTTTCAGTACGATATATTCATAACACAATTATTAAAATATCAAATTCATACTTAAATATTTTATCTAAGACACTTGGAAGTGTCTTATTAGATTATATTTTCCATTGCTGGGCATATGCTCCTGAAATCACTGGAAAAAAGAGACATTTCTGAGAGCAGAATTCGATGTGGGGGATGACAGAAATTTCTTAATAAAATCGTAGTTATAAAATGCCAAATGGAAAATCATTCCCTTTGCTTTTGAATCTTTTATCCTGAATTCTTACAGCGTTGCCTTCAACATGAAAAATTCCAAAATCCTGAATGACAGCATGCGTACTAACATATAAACAATAAGAACACTGAGGAATTAGAAAAGTTCTACATTCATTAAAGAATTGAAAAACTACATGTAAGTGGGATCAGTGATAATAAACTACATTAAAAATAAAATCTTACAGATTAACTAATTATGAGACACAGCAACAAAAAACTCCAAGCAACACTGAATTTTCACAGTTATAGCTTTGTACGTTTTTCTAAATAATAAGAATGACCCCTCAATTGTGAAGTTTTTGAAGCATAAAATGGGTAAATGGGATGCACTTAGCATTTTTTTCAAGTGTTCAAAATACTGTAATAGGTTTAAGACAATAATCATAAATTAAAGTCATAGAATTTCAGAGTTCAAAGAAAATGGGTGATACAAATAATGAATTTAAACTTATTTTACTGACAAAGAGACAGACAAAGTAAAGCCAAGTAAATTTTTCCAAATTTACAGACAGAGGGAGTGGTTTAGCCAGGAGGATAATGTAAATCTCTTGACTGACATCAAGGTTTGATTTTTTCCCCCCACTATAGCATTTATTTCAAAAATATTTAATTCCCTGTTATTCCAATTGGAACTGAGTCTGGTGAGCAAAAAAGTCACTGATACTAGTTATGGCTTTAGAATGAAATATTATTATCATATCATCAACAGTTTGCTCAGGAGGATTTGAAGGTTGATGTCAGTTTTAAAACACAACTTAATAAACAACTGAGAATTACCAAGGACTTCAGCAGGGATATGCAAGTAGGATTTTGTGTTGAATAAATGCAAATCAATATGAATAATAAGAGCATCACTTACTATGATGGATAGATTTATTATTGGTAAGAACCAAATTATTGAATAGAAAGAGAGAAAGAGGAGGGTTTACACATCCAAGTTTCCTCTGGAACTCTACAGCAATTAAAAAAACAACTGATGGGGGGCACCTGGGTGGCTCAGTCAGTCAAACATCTGACTCTTGATTTTGGCTCAGGTCATGATCTCACTGTCCTCAGCTCGGGCCAGCACTGGGCTCTGCACTGACAGCATGGAGCCTGCTTGGGATTCTCTGCATCCCTTTCTCTCTGTCCCTTCCCTGCTCATGCCTGTGTTCATACTCACACACTCTCTTTCTCAAAAATAAATAAATAAACATCAAAAAAAATAACTGATGGAAAAATACAGGGATAAAATGTTTACACGTATCTTAACCCCCACACTAAGGCTATGGAAATAAGTGCTGGGCTCCTCAGTTTTCTTATTAATTTAGAAATATGCCATGGTCTGTTTAAGATAAGAGAAGAAACAGAGTGCGTCCTCTGGATAGTACTGCAATATATGAACAGTATTTACTGAAAGCTCCAGCTATAAAGACCACTGTAACACATCAAGGAAGAAGGAAGCCCATCACATACTGACAGTTCTACATGGTAAGTATGCATACTTGACTCCTTTTGGATGATGAAAACTACCCTCCATGAGAAGGATGACTAGTCCATGAGTAGGATTCTACTGCATGCTCATTTGTAATGGTATCAGAGAAAAGTTATATTCAACAAGTAATTCGGAGCCACTGTATCTACTGAGATATCAAAAGTGACATATGCCCCAACTTTGATTATTACTTCATCCAACAAAACATACTACCAACCGGGATTAATTTTCAGTTAATAGGGATGAATACTTTAGCCTATATAATCTACTCAGAAAACAAGAACTCAGAGTTTTATTGTGTTAAATATATTAAGGACTCAATATAACTTCCTTGATGTATGCAGCAAATCTGGAAAGAATAACAACAACCAAATCTAGACGTAGATTTTTTTTTTTAGCTCAAGTAAAACGAGTTTTCCTCAGAATTGAAGACTTAGGCAAATCAAAATAGGGAAAAGACATTAAAATAACTGTAAGTACTTAATGAAAGAATGTTTGCTTGATAGTAGAGAAGAATAGTGACTATTCAGTTAAATCTACACTAGGGAGAAGATTCACTTTAGGTATTCCATAGAAGCATAGGATATTCCTAATATTCTCCATTGGTAATTAGCATATATATGTGTGTGCTATATATAAGCTATATATATGATATATGTATTTAGCTTTCATATATTTTTATAAAAATATTAGTATAGTGCCATAAACTGAAGGTTGTATTTTAAAATAACTCCAAAAGAAGAAATGCATTAAAAAAACTGAACACAATGCTATTTATCAGTATAAATAATGTGGAGTAACATATTGACTTATTTCACCAGTAGCAATTTTGCATAATCATTTCCAATAAGAGATATCTAACTCTGAGAGAAGATAAACAAATGTAGAAAATAGCACAAAGCCAAGTAACTTCATATTTGTGTGTATATACAGATATGAAATTATTTAGAAAAGGTTTGTAAAACATTTGTCATATAAAAATATTTCATGTCCTATGAAAGACTATCATGTTGTATCCAATCAATCAATATATGTATATGTGTGTGTGTGTGTGTGTGTGTGTATATATATATATATATATATATCTCCAACAAGACTATATATATATATATATATATATATATATATATATACACATATATATATATATACACACACACACACACACACATATATATCTCCAATAAGACTAATGGAGATAGTATGAATATATATATAGATGTATATATATATAGATGTTATATATATCTATATCTATATCTATATATACACACACACACACACACACACACATATATCTCCAATAAGACTAAACATATATGGTTGCAGTAAAATATTAATAATAATAATAATCTATAGCACAAAATATGAGTCTTCATGTTTCCTTTTCATCATATTAGAGCCTGAAAAAATGCCTATCCCCTTTTAAACACACTGAGTATTGACTTAATGGATGAATAAATATACTCCATTATATATTTGAATTAAATACCAATGCAATAAGAAGAGCTTAGAAAAGTTAGCTTCCATTATTCTCAAGTAAAGGTAACATATAGCCTATGTGGTGGAAGTGTCTTTCCAGAATCTTTAGCTTTTGTCTCTGTAATGGGCTCAAAAACCATTTTTTGCTAATTTCTGAATTTGAGAATGCTATTATTATAAGGATATTTCAAATTAAAGTCCCTAACCTGCTTGAGGTTGTCTTGATGTTTGGCTATCTTATGAGATTTTCTTGGCACCCAAGAACAGAGCTGGAATTAAGATTCCTTGTTCTTGTTCTGGCTGGGGAGAAAAAGTTTTCTAGTCTCTCTCAACTAAAAGTGCTGCATTTAATTCTGAGTCTTTGCAGGTAACTGAGATTCAGTTGCCTGCTTCAAGCACATAGGAAAACCTCATCTCCTGGCTGTATGAGAGGGAGCATTAAAATTTAAGCATCTTGATTATCCCAATAGATGCAGAAAATGCATTTGAAAAAAATAAACATTCATTTATTATGAGAAATCTTAGCAAATTAGAAGGACAAGGAACTTTCTAAAAGCTTACAGCAAATATCATACAAAATTTTGAAACACTGAATGCTTTCCCCCTAAGGTCCAGAGCAAGGTAAGGGTGTCAGACGTCACTATTTCCATTCAACATTTTCCTAGAAGTCTAAGTAAATACTGTAAAGGATGAAAAAAAAAAAATACAAGGCATACAGATTGGAAAAGGAGAAACAAAATGGTCTTTCTTCACGGATATTATTATGATTACCTATTTAGAAAACCCCCAAAGAATCTTTAGAAAAGTTAAAATAATTAACACATGAATTTTTTAAGATCCCAGAATGCCAAGTCAATATACAAAAATAAATGATATTTGTATATATGAGCAAAAATATTTGGAAACTGAAATTAAAAAAACACAAGACCTCTTAAAATATATCAAAGCTGTGAAATTATTGAGAATAGATTTAATAAAATATGAAAGATTTGTATGGTGGAAATTAAAAACAATTGATAAGAAGAAGTAACAGACCAAAGCAATGGAGAGGTATACTAAGTTTATGGATTAAAAGACTAAAAATCGTTAAGATGCCAAATGCTCCAAAATTGATCTACAGATTCAATACAATCCCCAAAAAATCTCATTGGCATTTTTTTTTGTAGAAATTAACGAGATACTTCTAAGACTTATATGGATAATTCAAATGTCTGAGAATAACCAAGCCAGTTTTTAAAAGAACAAAAGTAAAACCTTATTACAGTACTTGATGTATAGATTACCAAGCTTACCGTATAATCGATAATATAAAGCTATAATAATCAAGAGAGAGTGGTATTGATAGAAAGAGGGACACAGGTCAATGAAACAGAAGGAATAGCCAAACATAGATCCATACATATATGGTCAACTAGTTCTACAGTAACTGATTTTCAGCGGTGAAAGAAGTCTTCTCAATACATGATACTGTGATAATTGTCATCCATATACAAACAAAAAAAATTAGCTTTGATCCTTCCTTCTCAACTTACACATATTAAGTCAAAATAGATCCCAGGCCTAAATGCCAAAATGTAACACATAAAATTCTATAACTTGTAGACAAAAATTATGAGAAAAATCTTTATGAACCTACTTAGGCAAATATGCCTTTGACAAAGAAAAAAATAAAATAGACAAATAATAAAAAGAAAAAAATAGAAAAATTGGACTTTATAAAAATTAAGAATTCTTGCTCTTCAGGAGTCACCATTAAGAAAATTAAAAACAACCTCCCACAGACTGGGAGAAAATATTTATAAATCATACATCTGAAAAGGGACTTGTATAGAATACATAAAGTTTTCTTACAACTGATTTTAAGAAAACAAACAATCCAGTAATAAAAATAGATAAAAGATTCAAACAGATACTTTAGCAAAAAAAAAAAAAAAAAAAAAACACACACACACACACAATAAGAAGCTGATTAACATAGTTAATTAAAGGAATGAAAATTCAAACCACAACAAGATACAACTACATAGCTATTAGAACATAAAACAAAGATACGGTAACAAATGGTAATAAAACCAAAGTTCATGGCAAGGATGCAGAACAACTAAACTCTGATAGATTTCTGATGAGACTGTAAATTACTATAGCCACTTTGAAAAACAGCTTGGCAGTTTATCTTATAAATATACATATGTACCTACTATATGACCCAACAATTCCTTCCCTAAATAGTAACTAAGAGAAATGGAAATGTATGTCCATACAGCTTTATGTAGAAAGCTTTATGTAGAATAACCTGAAATTGGAAAACAACTATAATGTCCATTAACTGATGAAGAAATAAACCCTTTGTGGTATACCATACAATCAAATGCTACTTTAAAGAAAGGAAAGAATAAACTACTAATACATGTCACAATAAGAATGAATCTCAAAAGCACTGTGCTAGGGGTGCATGGGTGGCTCAGTCAGTTGAGCTTCTGGCTCTTGAATTTGGCTCAGGTCATGATCTCACAGTTCATGGGACAGAACTCTGCATCAGGGTCTACACTGAAAGCACAGAGCCTTCTTGGGATTCTCTCTGTCTCTGTCTCTCTCTCAAAATAAATAAATAAACATTAAAAAAATAAAAGCATTAAGCTAAGTGAAAGAAGTCAGATTAAAACAGCTAATATACTATTCTATTTATATGAAATTCTAGAAAGCTCACAACTATAAGGACAGAAACTAGATTAGTGATTCTCAGAAGCTGAATGAGATCGAAAGGTACTGACTACAAAAGGGCACAGAATGTTTCTGGCATGATGGGATTATTCTATTTTTTTTTCTCTACAAACATATCAAACATGTTTTTATTTTTTTTTCTAAATATAATTTATTGTCAAGTTAGCTAACATAAAGTGTATACAGTGTGCTCTTGGTTTCAGGAGTAGATTCCCATGATTCATTGCTTACAAACAACACCCAGTGCTCATCCCAACAAGTGCCCTCCTCAATGCCCATCACCCATTTTCCCCTTCCCCCCATCCCCACATCAACCCTGTTTGTTGTCTGTATTTGAGTCTCAGGATGTGTCTCCCCCTCTGTTTGAAACTAATTTTTCCCTTCCCTTCCCCAATGGTCTTCTGTTAAGTTTCTCAAAATCCACACATGAGGGAAAACCTATGATATGTATTTCTCTGACTGACTTATTTCACTTAGCATAGTCCCCTCCAGTTCCATCCACGTTGTTGCAAATGCCAAGATTTCATTCTTTTTCATCACTGAGTAGTATTCCATCATATATATGTATATATATATACGTATATATATATACGTATATATATACGTATATATACGTATATATATATATACATATATATATACGTATATGTATATATTATATACATATATATATACGTATATGTATATATTATATACATATATATATACGTATATATACATATACGTATATATATATATATATCTCCCCTCTTCTTTATCCATTCAAACGTCGATGGACATTTGGGCTTTTTCCATACTTTGGCTATTGTTGATAGCACTGCTATAAACACTGGGGTACCTGTTCCCCTACGAATCAGCACTCCTATATTCTTTGGATAAATTCCTAGCAGTGCTAGGTCATAGGGTAATTCTATTTTTAAATTTCTGAGGAATCTCCATGCTGTTTTCCAGAGCAGCTGCACCGGTTTGCATTCCCACCAACATTGTAAGAGGGTTCCCATTTCTCGACATCCTCACCAATATCTATTGTTTTCTGAGTTGTTAATTTTAGCCATTCTGACTGGTGTGAGGTGCTATCTCAATGTGGTTTTGATTTGCATTTCCCTGCTGATGAGCAATGTTGAGCATCTTTTCATGTGTCTGTTGGCCATCTGGAAGTCCTCTTTGGAAAAGTATCTATTCATGTCTTCTATTTATTCACTGGATTATTTGTTTTTCAGGTGTTGAGTTTGATAAGTTCTTTATAGATTTTGGATACTAACCCTTTACCCAATTTGTCATTTGCAAATATCTTCTCCCATTTGGTTAGTTGCCTTTTAGTTCTGTTGATTGCTTCAGAAACTTTTTATCTTGATGAGGTCCCAATAGTTCATTTTTGCTTTTAATTCCCTTGCCTTCACAGACGTGTCAAGCAAGAGATTGCTATGGCTGAGGTCAAAGAGGTTGTTGCCTGTTTCTTCTCTAGGGTTTTGATGTTTTCCCATCCCACAGTTAGGTTTTTCATGCATTTTGAGTTTATTTTTGTGTCTGATCCAGTTTCATTCTTCTGCATGTTGCTGTCCAGTTCTCCCAGCACCATTTGCTAAAGAGACTGTCTTTTTTCCATTGGATACTCTTTCCTGCCTTGTCGAAGATTATTTGGCCATACATTTGTGGATCCAATTCTGAGGTTTTTTTTAATTCTATTCCACTGGTCTATGTGTCTGTTTTTGTGCCAATACCATACTGTCTTGATGATTACAGCTTTGTACTACAGGCTAAAGTCCAGGATTGTGATGGGTCCAGCTTTGGTTTTCTTTTTCAACATTACTTTGGCTATTCGGGGTCTTTTGTGGTTCCATACAAATTTTAGGATTTTTTGTTTTAGCTCTGAGAAGAATGTTGGTGCAATTTTGATTGGGATTGCATTGAATATGTAGATTGCTTTCGGTACTATTAACATTATAACAATATTTGTTCTTCTAATCCATGAGGATTGAATGTTTTTCCATTTTGGGGGTCTTCTTCAATTTCTTTCATAAGTTTTCTAGGGTTTTCAGCATACAGATCTTTTACATCTTTGGTTAGGTTTATTCCTAGGTATTTTATGGTTCTCGGTGCAATTGTAAATGAGATTGATTTCTTGATTTCTCTTTGTCGTTTCATTATTGATGTATAGAAATGCAACTGATTTTTGTACATTGATTTTATCTCCTGCAACTTTGCTGACTTCACATATAAGTTCTAGTAGCTTTTTGGTGAAGCCTTTTGGGTTTTCCACATACGCATTTGACAGAATAAAGCACTTTTCTTAATAAAAACCCTCAAAAAAGTCAGGATAGAAGGAGCATAACTTAACATCATAAAAGCTGTATATGAAAGACCCACAGCTAATATCATCCTCAATGGGGAAAAACTGAGAGCTTTCCCCCTGAGGTCTCAGAGCACAACAGGGTTGTCCACTTTCACTACTATTTTTTTAACATAGTGTTGGAAGTCCTAGCCTCAGCAATCAGACAAAAAAATGAAATAAAAGGCATCCAAATTAGCAAAGAAGAAGTCAAACTTTCAGTTTTTGCAGATGACATATTACTCTACGTGAATTGTTCTATACTTTGATTGTGGTGGTAGTTATATCATTATGCATTGTTGAATTCTAAAAGTAAAATTGGTGTCACCTTATATTATGCTGCAATGAAGCCGAATAAAAAAGAGAATGTCAAAGATCTAGTTGTCACAGCTTATTTCTGAGTCTAAGAACCACCTGCATATCCAACAAAGTTTCACCACGTATAGGTCTCACTTAACATGTACTCTCATCTCTCCGCATTCATTGAGAGTATCTGTGGGTTGCCATTTTTAACTATTTTTCTATGAACTCAGCACTCTACATATATGCATATAAATACACACACAAGTTTTATATTTATCGTGTTTTAATTGTAACAGAAAGCATTTTGCATTCACTCATTTAGACATGTTCGAAGCACAGCTCTATTTTATACATGTATAAATTCCCATGATACTTCAAATAGTATAGAAGAATATACAGTGAGAAATGGAGACCTAGTTTTATACTCAAATTCTTGCATTAAGGACAGTTATTGTTAATAATTTAATATATATGTTTCCAGAGCTTTTTCATAAAATAGATGATTGCATAGTATTATTGGGCAAGGTGTCTTTTCAACATAACATTATGTCTCAGAGAAGTGTATTTCAACTTATATGGATATACTGTATTTCAATTTTTTTTTGAAATTATGGAAAGTACAAAAAAGAGCATATGTACAACAAATTCTTTAGTCATTATCTGATTGTTAGGCACTCAGGTATTTTCCAATTTTGATAGTTTCCATTTCAATGCTAAAGTGGATCCCACTAGATATTTCTTTCTAAAACTAGCAGAGAGTATACAGGTATAACACCTTGGGCTCATCTCTTATGCAAACATGTAGCCTACTATGTGCCAAGTGCTGTGCCTGTGTAGAGATGCAAATAAATTCTAGAAATCACGAAGGACACACTGTTTCTTAAATACTAGATGACAGGTGCTGGGGTGGCTCAGTCAGTTAAGCATCCAACTCTTGATTTTGGCTCAGATCAAGATCTCATGTGTTCATGATATCAAGCCCTGCCTAGGGAACCACTCTCTCAGTGGAGCCTACTTGGGATTCTCTTTCTCCCTCTGTCTCCACCCCTCCCCCACTCATGCTCACTGTCTGTCTCTCTCAAAATACATAAACTTAAGAAAACAAAAACAAAAACTAGAGACATTGCCCTAAACCTTGAGTAAACATTTTCTGGAAGACACTACTCTGGATTTTAGCAACTTATCTGTAGGTTTATAATTTAGTGGTCATTCTTTCTTCTGAGTTTCTACTTCTACTGATTTAGTTTAGTTTCAAAATTGTGTTCCTGTTCCATGTGTATGGTATTTATTCTAATTGTTTTGACCTAGTCACATAAGTTAGCATTTTCCTTAATGTTTGTAAAACAAAAATCGTATACAATTTATATATATTTTAACAGATTTAACTCAAGTTTTTGAGAACTACCAAAAACTGCATTGCAGCCCATTATAGCAGTGCTAAACCCAAAGTTGTGTGTTAATCATTGCCTTAAAATACAGTCTCTTTGCCTGATATGGATTCTAGTTTCCATTTTCTATGCTGAAAAGTACTCTACTCTCTCATATATTCTTTGCTTCTTTCCTATCTTTTTCCTTTCAGGAAAAAAAACCCACATTTCTCTTACTGCTCTACACAGAACATTTAAGGTCCCTGCAGCAAAATTATCTAAGTGCAACATATTCAACTCAGGACACACTTTGCAAATTCAAGAGCTGGGCTTATACTTAAACATGATCCGTTTGTAATGAGCCCACGCAATTCAGTTAGTAGACAGAGGTGGTGTCTTTAATCACTGTGTGGTTGAAGGAGCAAGGGAAACTATTGCTTTCAAGGAATACATCATGCAATAAGTGTACAGACTTGTCGATCTACCACTGGACTACCATGTAATGGAAGAATAGTTGTGGGAAGACTGAATAGGGTAGAATTAATTCAGCCCTGAGACATTATGAAATGCTACCAAGAAGAGGCTATAATCAAGGATGAGTCACAGGTGAGATGGCTTTCCATAAAACGGTAGGAACTCCCCCCCCCCCCCCGCCCCGCCCCTGGATTTGCAAATAAACAAAGCTGGGAGATACCTACCATACTGTTGGTCAGGAGATCACTCAAAGAAACCTCACTAGTAGTATTGCTTTCAACAATAAGTTACCGGTGTAATGTAGGTGGGCTCCACCATTCACAGCAATTGTTCATTGTTTGGGTGCACTAAAACTATAAGAAAAGCAAAAATACTGTAGTACAATTGTCGTGATATGACTTACTTTATACTATTCCCAGTTTTCATTTTAGAAGTATGATTTTTTTCTATCTTTAGCAGCCATGAAAATGCTACTATGCATATAATTTGAACATGTTTTGAAGGACTAGGAGTCTGGATGTTTTGAGGATTGTGGTAGAAGAAATGCTAAAAGACATACTGGCTCTGAAAACTAATGTCAGTTGCCTATTTTCTCTGTGGCCGTGGCAGTGAAAGGGGAAAAAAAGTAAGAGGGTAAAACTAAGAAACATGCAGAAATGATAGAGAAACAAGACATGCCAACCACTATCCTTTGCCCAAACAATCGACATATTCCATTAAAGAAACTGTACTTCACCATACTGTGAGAAAAGGATGCTCTTGAACTATGAACCTTGTCCAAAAACTACCTGCAAATAGGAAAAATGAAATATGGAAAACTATAACAAAAAAGCTACCATAGAATAGGTAATATTAATCAAAATATTTCAGCTGAAGAAATGCTTCACTCAAAACTAAGCAGAATAACTGTAGTACAACTTTCCAAACTTTGATAAATATTTTAAATAAGCATGTGATGATGATCCAAATTTAGGAAATTTCACATTGAGATAATATTTTCATCTAATCTACGGTGCATATTCCAAGTCTGGAGTCACATACTTTTAAAATTTTCAGATCTCTTTCACTTCCTTCAATCTGTAACACTTTCTCAGCCTTTGTCATAACATTGACATTTTTGAAAACTTCAGGCTAGTAATTTTTAAAACATTTCTTAATTTTGATTTAATGAATATGTCCTCATAATTAGATTCAAGTTGTGCGTCTGTGGCTGGAATGATGTGGAAATGATAAGGCGTCCTTCTCAGGGTATCACATCTCCAGATACATGATGTCTCCATGCTACTTACTAATGAGGCTAATTTGAATCATCAGGTGGAGATAGTGTTCGCTTTCTCCATTCTTTAGTTACTATTTTTCTGTCCATTTTCCTCCACCCTTTGGTAACTATTTTGGTGACACAACTTTGAGAACATGAGAAAAGCCTGCTCGTCATCCAGCTTTGTCTGCAGTATAGTATCCCCTGATGTGTCTTGCCTGAATTAATATTTACTATCCTGGTTGCAAATGACTGTTTTTCCACTGTATCATTTCTTCAACATTTGTCAGCAGCACGCTAATTTAAGAGAATGTCCCCATTTCTCTTCTATTTGTGTTTATTTACTCATTATCATAATAGATTGAAATGATTTCCTACTTCATTCAATGGGTTACAATTCATTGTAGTCCTCATTTATTTTGATGCTCTCAAATTGCCCCATATTTGGTCAGTGGGAACTGCATCGAGTTGTCTTTAATGTCCCCATCAATTTGAACACTTTCTTACTTTCGGGTACACCAAGATGTTCCACAGTTTCATCTTGCCCCTTCTTCGCCCCAGCCCTGGAATCAGACAATTTTTTGTTTGTTTGTTTGTTTTTGTTAAGAAGCTCTCATTGCTTTCAGTAGGGTTGAGTGTTTAAAAACTAACATCTGGGCACAAGGTTTGTTTACAGTTACTGAGATATCAGTGCTTTTTTCCTGTGGAAAGAGGTAGGGGGAAATATTTATTTGTCTCAGACTCCAGTCTGTTCCCTTAGCTACATACTTGATCTCAGGTCCCTATTTCGGCCTGAGTGTGAGTGTGTGAGATAGAGCAAAAGAGTAAGAGAAAGACTGAGAAGACAGAGAGTTCTCAGGATCTCACACAGAGTCATTTCTGGAAGTGGTGAGTAGGAGAAGGAAATCTAAGCTGCACTTCCCCTCTAGACCTACAACATTTTACTTTTATTTTCAATGATGTTTTCTGTCTAAATGCTTACTTTCTGCTGGCCTTACATGGGATGAAAGGACACTTATCTGTACCCATTTGCTTTGCAATGCTTCCTGCATTTTACTAAATCCTAGAGGATTATCTATCCAGGTCCAAAATCCAGTTTGTCATTGACATTAAGATAGTAAAATAGGATTCCCCCTGATTTCAAACTAGATTACAAACCATAGTAATTAAAATAGTATAGTGTTGGCATACAGACACATAGACCAATGGAACAAAATAGAAAGCCCAGAAATAAAACCCACACATATATGAACAATTAATTTATGACAAAGGAGGAAGTAATATGCAATGGATAAAGGAAACCTCTTTAATAAATATTGCTGGGAAAATTGGACATCCTCATGCAAAAGAATGAAACTGGACTTCTATCTTATACCATATACAAAAATGACTCAATATGAATTACTTGACTTATATTCAAGTCTTATAGTTGCAGAACCATGAGATTCCTAGAAAAAAAATAGGCAGTAAGCTCCTTGACAGAGGTCTTGGTGATAATTTTTTTAATCTGACAGCAAAAGCAAAGACAACAAAAGCAAAAATAAAATGGGACTACATCAAATAAAAAGTTTCTGTACAGCAAAGAAAACCATCAATAAAAAGAAAAGGTAATCTACTGAATGGAAGAAACTCCTAGCAAATGATATATCTGATAAGGGGTTAATACCCAAAATATACAAAGAACTAATACACCTCAAAAAAAGTCTAATGTAAAAATGGGCAGAAGATCTGAATAGACACTTTCCAAAGAAGATATACAGATAGCAAACAGGTACATGAAAAGATGCTCCACATTGTTAATCATCAAGGAAATGTAAATTAAAACCATGAGATATCATCTCACACCTGTTAGAATGTCTATTATCAAAAAGACTAGAAATAGCAAGTGTTGGTGAGGATGTAGAAAGAACGAAAACTTTGCACACTATTGGTGGAAATGTAAATTGGTGTAGCCACTGTAGAAAAACAGTATGGAAGTTCCTTAAAAAAATTACAAATATTCTACTTCTGGCTATATATCTGAAGGAAAGAAAACACTAATTTGCATATATATATATATATATATATATCTCCCCATGTTCATTTTGGAATTATTTATAATATCCAAGATATGGAAATGGAAAAATCTAAGTGTCCATCAATGGATGAAGGGATAAAGAATTTATGGTATATGCGTAATATGTGTGTATTATTACATTATAATATACATTATATTTCTGTAATAGAATATTCAGCCATAAGAAAACCAAAAGTTTGCCATTTATGACAACATGGATGGATCTGAAAGCATTAGGCTAAATGAAATAAGTCAGATAGAGAAGAAAAAATCTCTCATGTGGAATCTATAATTCTATATATTAAAACAAAACTAAGCTCATCAATACAGAGTGGGAGTTGTCAGAGATGAGGAGTGGGGTATGAAAAAAAAGGATGAACTTGTTTTTTGTTGTTTTAAGTGAACAGAAAAAATATATACACAATGTAGGATTGAAGGGATAATTTTTGAGTAACTGGCTTACAAATGCCCAGACCACCCCAGGGAAAACTGAACACTGTATATAGATTATGTTATCATGCCCACAGATCACTGTGATAAATGAGACTCCATGGACAAGCTTGAATAGTGCACTGTTCTGTGAGAAATACATTGCCATCTCAAGAGAGCCAGGTACGCATAGGACTTCAATCAGGCAGGGTTTCACAGGAACTGCGATATAGACCTTTTAAAACCACTTTAGATAGTAATTTGACTTTTCATTTTACTTTTAACAAATACAGAAAAAGGTGGGAAACATGGCTTAGCTTAAATGAGACAAAGGGAGATTTGACACTTTTTTTAGATACTTTACAATAAAGTCGATTTTTTACTGAATACCATTATGAAAGAAATAAGATTATACTGGAATATAAAGGTATTTAATATGCTTCACTGAATTTAGTGGCTGGTAAGTTATGACAAGATTATTTTTAATATATTTTGGAGATAATGCTGGATACATTTCTTTATTCTGTGACTGGAGTTACTCTGTAATAATTTCTGTGCCCTATACCTGAAATGTCTTACTGAATATATCAAAGCATGTTGTATAAAAAAACCAAACAGTAAGCTACAGCACAAGATATTGTGGAACATGTAGCCCATTTTTTTTGATGACTTCTCCATCTCTTTAAACTCAGAACTGATGTGGCATAAACATATGGCCACATACTATAATTATTACAACATTATTTTGTAAAAATCCCTGTTAGTATTTAATAAAAGACTAACAGAGAACGATGTCAAACTAGAAAGTCAGAACTCACAAGTCTAGACATTACTGAGATACAAATGTTTCTTTTTCTTTTTTTTTTCTTTTTGTCTTTAAACTTTTCTTTTTCCATGAATATTTTCCCTATTGCTTCCCCTTCCAATTAAGTTAACACGTGGTCATTGCCATGTGCTTTGCTCTAGACACTGATGAGAATGGGTGGTGGCAGTCAGGCAGTCAATAAGAAACAAATAGCTTACAGGTTATTATTGACTTCCGTGTTCTGGAAGCTTTAGCCCTTATGGAACAGTAATCCATAGGTAGATATAAAACACATGGAGAAACAATAAAGGAAAAACTTTCATAGACATTACAGAGAGAGAGCAAGGAGATTTGGGAGAAGAGAGATATACGAGAAAGCAGTAAGTGGCTAGTTTATCAGGGCAAGAGTCCTAGATATAGGTGTGAATACCAGAAGCTGCTGTCAGGTGGGTGGCTAATTCTTGATGGAACCTTCTAGTTGCTTACAGTGTTTTCACTCTGGAAGCAGGTGATCACTCAGACTATCACTTCTTTTGGTGAGTTTGGTGGAGATTTGAGACTCTGTCCAGTCATCTCATGTTGATTATCAACAGAAGCTTTCCTTTGCTTTGTCTCAGCCTCACCTGTATCATGTGAGGTTGTCTGTTCGCAAGGTGCAATCTGGTAGGAAGTTCAAGAAAAGGAGATGAAACTTTGGACACTCACTAGGCTAAAGAGAGCTCTATTTACCAAATTTAGCACTTTATCAGCAATTATTCCTTCAAATATTATTTTTTGCAACTCCTTTTTTCTACTTTCCTTTAAGGAATCCAATTATCCATTTTTAAGTAACTGAAAGCCTGAAAGCTCTCTGATGCTCAGTTCATTTTTTTTTTCTCGGTCTTTTTCCTTGTCTTTTTCATTCTGAATTGTTTCTATTACTATGTGACTAAATTCACTTTTTTTTAAAACTTCAATGGCTAGTCTCTTCTTAAGTGTATTCAGTGTATTTTCATCTTAGATTTATGTTTTAATCTAGGAGAAGTTGATTTAGGGCTTTTCTATATCTTCCTTGTTTCTCTTTCATGCTTTCATTGACCTTCTGAAACAGATTATAATTATTTCAATGTCATTGACCACTAATTCTATCAACTGTTATTTCTGGGTCTGTTTCTATTTATTGTTTTTTCTATCTTCATTATGGATGTTTTCCAGCTTCTTTGAATGCCTGATAGATTTTATAGTGTTAGACATTGTGAGCTTTATAGGATGCTAGACCTTGTTTTCTGCCGAATATTTTTTCTATTTTTCAAAATAATTTTTTTCCCTAGGATACAGTTAAGTTATTTGGGAAAAATTTTACTCTTGAAACTAACTTTAAAGTTTTGTCTGGTGAAATCAGAACAGCTTTTGCTCTAAGTATTATATTTTTACACAGGTGGGAAATTACCCTTCTGAGTATCCTAACTGACTCCAAGGTTTTCTACTCTAGCTAGCAGATACATAAATTAGTCATGGCTCTGAATGAGTTCTAGAAATTGTTCTGCCTTTTCTTGGCCCTTGATAGCTTCCTCGCACTATGTGTTGATCAGTATTCTGGTAAAGATTCAAGGGAAGCATTTTTCAAATCTGAAGTTCTCTCTATATGGTTCTTTCTTCTCTGTTTATTCTGCCCCATGAATTCTAACTGCCTTGGCCTCTCTCAATTCTCATCTATGTCAAGGAGAGCTAAATTTAATGTTCAAATTTCTATTTTGAAAACTAATTTCTGGCAGGGATCTGAAAAAGGAAATGCTAGGGGTAAGATTATTAGGGAACATTAATTAAAATTGTGAAAGTCTTAACCAAGGCAGGGCAGTGAGGGTAAAGAGGTGGTCCTGGATCTAAGACATATGAGAAAGGAGAATAGAGAAGACTTGGTTATCGATTAGCCACAGGTAGTCAGGGGAAAAGAGAAACACAAGTTGCTTTCTAGGCTCCTACAAGGCTAGGTTTATTACCCATGTAAATGGGTAAGGGTTACATTCCTCATCAAAACAGAAAATGCAGAAGGGGAAAGACAAAAATGAGTAGGCGACAAGGATGATGAGTTTAGTTTTCCACATACTAAGGCTCCTGATGCATGTGGAATTTGAAGGAGGAATATACAATCAGTATTTTGGTTCAATTCAATTTAACATTCCCTGAATACCTACCATATGCTAGGAACTTTGTTGAGAACCAAAAAGAATGGAGACTGAGACATAGTACGTTTCATTGGTGTAGAACACAGGAGATCTGGGACACATATATAAGTTCGGTCTATAATAATGTCTTATTTATCTGACTACCAAACCCCAAAATTCAAAAGAACAGTTGCAAAGGTAAAGTTAGGAAGAGAAGATCAATGAAGTAAAGGTTTATACCCTTTCTTCCATATATAACACCTCCAGTCCATTTTCAGAGACTTTTGACCCTCGTGTAATACAACATCCAGGCTAGCTCTGACTCTCAGCCAAACTAATTTTCTGCTTCTGCTTTAAAGTAGGAGATTAGAAGCAGGGAGGGAACTGCTAAAGGCAGTTATATTTTCAGTAGTGTGAAGTGATCACTGACAGCTTGTCAAGAAAAGCAGGAAAACAAAATAGGGAAAGCACATCTAAGCCCAGGAATCTAGGTCCTACACATACCCATAGCTCTGTGTTTACCTATGTATTGCAATGATAATTGTTTCTGGAGAAGATTGTGTATATAGTCATCAAGAAGAATATTATGCCAATTTATTTTCTGCAACATCTTTCTGATACAAAATAAACATCTAATAGATTTGTATGACATGATTTCTTAACAAATGTTAGTGGTCTCCTTAAGACATAAGATGTTTTTTCTACAATATTACAAATTAGGAATACTGGTTAGTGTTGTCCAGACTCCTGTATAAAGACTAATTAATAAAATGTCAAATTAGATGCTCATGTAGTACAGGACACTAGTACAATCGATCTCCAAATCTCTTGGCCATTAGTAACCACGACCAATGGGTAATACCTGGCTTAAAATGTGGCCATGGCCATTTTATTCTTGCAAATGTATGGACCTTTTTTTCTGTATCTATTCTGGTTCTAGTACTCTAAGAAGTTCATTGCAGGTGGAAAGTACAAGTAAATGAAGAGGAGTTTTACTAGGAAAGTAAACCTGGCAGAGGAGACGAGCTAAGCTTGGTAAAAGTGTACATCTAACTATGAAAAATTGATTAAAGGTTAGGTCTATTAGAGTCTTCAACCTGAGATCTGTTGAGAATTCTAGCAATAATCAAATGAATAGAGAAGGAACCAAGAGAAATTTACAAATACTGTTAAAGGGAAATCAGGAGAAGGTGTAGATATTGCCTAATTTAAGATTACTATTTATACATATACAGACTACAGCATAGAAACTTTTAAAACGTTTAACAGTGTAATAAACAGAACAGTAGCAGCAAAAAGTTTTATTTTTGAACAAAATATTTACGAGATATGCATGTACATTTCAGAAAAACCTTACTGTGTTAAAATATTTAAAAATTGAATACACTATACAAGTTAAAATGTAAAACACAATAAATAATATTTTTCTGACCAATGACGAGGCCAGCAGGTGAGTGAACTGAGTTAAGGCAACATTGTAAGGAAACTTGAAGTTCAAAAGGAGACTAAACACTGCATTAGAAGCAATGAAGAGAAGAATTTAAGCTGTGGAATACTGAATTATGGCAAACGCAACCTTGGGAATCTTATTCAGGTTCCAAAAAAACTGGGCAAAGAGATTATAGAGATTATAAAGTGATATACATGGGGAATTAAAATATACATCCTAGGTACCTAAAATTGTGTTTCAGGGTAAAAAAGATATTGAGAAAGAATCTAATATTCAATATAAAAAGCACTTTTGGCCTAAAGAAATGCCAGAGTCTATAGATCAAAGGGAACCACTGAATACAGGTAAAATAAATAAAAAGAGAATAATATCTAGAGTTCAAAGGCATCACCTAGTTACCCTCATCACTTCCCCTACTGCACAAAAAGACACAAGGGCTCACCAGTGTCTTGTGCTACATCTACTCAAATTTTGAAGAACAGATAATTCCTTTCATAATTAAAATGTTTCAGAACATGTGCAGAGAAAAGCAACTTTGGGATTCTCTGAGTGAAGTAAACCTAACCCTGCAGTTAAAACCTGAGGAAGAAACCTGAAACTGATGCAGAAAACACTAAGATATCAGCAAATTGGATTGAGCAATACATTAAAAAATAATATACAATGACCAAGTGAGATTCGTAGTCACAATATGAGCTAGCTTAATATTAGGAGAATTATGAGTATATTTCATGCTATTAATGAAAAAGGAAAAATCATAGGATCACCTCCAAAGATACCAAAATGCATTTGCAAATATTAACATTTATTCTTGAACTTAAAATGAGTTTAATAAAGTGGGATAGTGGTATTTATTAACATGAGTACTGTTACATGTACATTTTGTACGTGTACAAAATCCACGTACACATGAAAACAAACACAAACATACATAAAACATAACATGTAAATATATGCAGACACACGCTGCCCTTATTAAAGAAAAGCTTGGTGGATTCCCATTAACAAGGAAATGAGTTGAAGTGTCTATTAATAATACAGTCATTAACAATCTTTAGAAGTACTGGTTAATAAAACAAAAAAAATATAATAGGTAAAATATTTAAGAAGAAAGCAAAATCATCATTAATTGATACATTTATTTTAAATCACATGAAAACTTATAAATGTAAAAATGAGTTGAAAACTATTATAACAAAAATATTTAGTAATATGTTGGGAAACAAAATTACTACTCAAGAAGATATAAATAGACCTACATGTTCACTGGTGGATGAGTAGATGAAGTGTGATATGTACATAGAATGGAGTATTATTTAGCCTTATGCTTTGGCTCTCTCCCACTCTAGCCTTAAAAGAGAAGGAAATTCTGCAATATGCAAGAACATGGATGAACCTCAAGGATATTACTCTTGAGCGAAAGAAGCCAGGCACAGAAGGACACATCTTGCGTGATTCCATTTATATGAGGTATTAAAATAGTCAAAGTTACAGAATCAGAAAGTAAAATGGTGGTTGCAGGGGTGTGGGGTGATGGGAGGGAAGGAATGTGGGGTTGCTAGTCAGAGTATAGAATCTCAGTTATACAAGATTAAGTTGTAGCAATTTGCATTATAGCATCATGCCTATACTTAGCAATATTGTATCGTGTGCTTTGCAAATTTAAGCGTCTAGATCTCATGTTATACATTCTTAATACGATAAAAAAATGTTTAAGTATAAATTTAAAAATATATCAATAACTAACCAGTCAGAAAATTTAACATTTAGGTTCAACACTTTTAATACCGGACTATGTATAAATAGCATATCTTTTCAAAAATATAAAAACATTTATCATGGGGTCAGTTAAAATGACAGTTTATATTTTTGTTTATTTGACTCAGAAATTAGGATTCTTAACTTTTTATCAGAGATGCAGGGAAAGGATGTATCTGAGAAATAACAATAATATGATTTGTTTACCTGCTTTACCTAATATTAAAACAATTTATAAAGTCTTAATAACTAAAACATTTTCATTAATGCATGCATTTATAGATCAATAAAAGAGAGTTGGAGTAGATCTAATATATATGAGTATTCATATAGATATGATAAGTGAAGCTATATTTTCTTCTCCAAAAGAATAGAAAAGTTACTAGTAATGTCACAGATGATTTGTACTTTGGGGGTATGTGCCGGAGTTAAAAAAAAACCTGGGGAGGGGCGCCTGGGTGGCTCAGTCGGTTAAGCCTCTGACTTCGAGCCTCTGACTTCGGCTCAGGTCACGATCTCGCGGTCGGTGAGTTCAAGCCCTGCATCAGGCTCTGTGCTGATGGCTCAGAGCCTGGAGCCTGCTTCCGGTTCTGTGTCTCCCTCTCTCTCTGCTCCTCCCCCGTTCGTGCTCTGACTCTCTCTGTCCCAAAAATAAATAAACGTTCAAAAAAAAAAAAAAACCTGGGGAAGTATATATAAAATAAAAAAGATATTTTGAGGATGCTTCTGTTATTAACAAAATGAAATACCTAAATGCTGCTTCTGGACTTTACATCCTCAAATCTATCTAAGCTTAATGATCAACTGTAGAATTAGCCTACAAACGTGCTAACAGGCTACACAGGTAAGACGGAGGGCACGATTTTATTTCATTACAAAAGTAAGTTTTTATCATCTTCTTATGCCTTCATTTTTGTATGTAAATATTTGCTCTTTCTCAAGCTCAGCAACAGATAACAATTTTCCCTGTTATGGCAGTTTAGTTTATTTAAGTTGCTGATTGCTATACTTGTACTCAATCAGGTATCAGAAGCTTAAGGAAACCAAACCATACTTTTTCCTTAGTTTGGTTTTTATTCTCTCCGTCCTTTGACATTCAAACGCGTCAACCAACAGCTTTGGATGTTATTGCAGATAAACAGAGAAGGATGTTTTGTATATGTGATAGCATCTCCCAAGTGTCCAAAATACTTAGGAATCTCATGATCCTGTGTTGTCAAAGCAAATGCATGTGTGGCTTTTACAGTTAATACATCCCTAGGATGCACTCCTTGATATTGTCGCCTTTTAAGTTATATTTCATCTAATTTTAGACTGAATTGAGAAAGAGACATAAGCCTTGACTCTCTGGAAACATGAAGAGAACACTCGAAGTAATATCAGTATATTGCATTAGTTGTGGCAATACATACAAAATTTAATTTAAAAAATAAGCTTTTACTGTTATTATTTAGAATAACAGAATAAACAAAAATGACAGTTTCTTTCTTTGGATAAATAATACACCCTTATTTTTAATTACAGTTGACAAGCCTGTTCTCATTTAATACAACAATCCTTTAGTATAACGCATTATTTTACATATAAAGAGAAAAATATAAATGATCAAGGGGATTCATGAAAGACTCAGATAGCACATGAGATGTTTTATATTTATGTTTTATATTCCAAATCCAGTGGTTTTCACATTAAAAAATGACGCTTAATCAGCCATAGGGAACGATAACTTTAGGGACTATCTTCCAGATGAATAAAAGGGTGTCATCACATCTTTATCATTGCCAACTGGACTTTTGTCCTAACAGAAATTAGGGGACTAAAAATATGTAAGGCCTGTCTTCCCACATCAGAGGGCAGTTACATTGACATGTAATATTGCTCTGTTGCAGTGTGGCCAGGACAAATTGAGACTCCAGGGGCCAACCTGACAGGCTACAGCTGAACTATTCAAATTGTTCCCACTAAGTCATGTTTCTGTCATGTTTTAATGCCTCTGCTTTGAATACAAGAAATTTCATCATCTCTTATGTTTTCATTTATTATAATCAGAAAGTATTTCCTTAATTTTAAAATGGGATCAATAAACTTGATTGACAAATAAAATGTTTTGCCAAAAAACACATTTTGATTAAGCTGAGAAGTAAAATATGATAATATATGAATAAAAATTCTTATATGAATATTTTGCTTTTCTCATGTAGGCTTAGATGATTACTTAAAATGAGTAGGGAACCCCCACTCATGCTCGCTCTCTCAAAATAAAGAAACTAAAAGAATATGGTTTTTAATTAAAGATTTTAGGGAAAAACACTTAAAGAAGAAATGGAATTTATATGACTATTGCAGGATGGGAGAGTGTTTGGAAAATTTAAAAATAGTAAGTGTTACTATCATAGCTAACATTTACACATCTATTATTTTCAAGTGTTTTCATATTGAATAATTTGATATTTTCAAGTTGACTTAGAATGGCGCATTGCACATAATAATCGCTCATTAAATGTTAGCTGCAATGGTAATACTATTTTTTAAGTTTCCAATCACTCTTTCCCATTCTGCAGTAGTCATATAAATTCTGTTTCTACTTTAAGTACATACATTTCTTCCCCATTTCTCTCCCTTTCTTCAAAAGTCAAGTAAAAGGTGTTTCCTCAGCGTACGCCACCAGAATATTCACATCCCTTGTACCTGTTGCTTTTATATTGCACATTTTTGTTGTTGTTTCTCTTGAAGGTTTGCTTTAGGGCCTGTCTTTAAGTATTTGAGGATAATCAGAATCAATTCAGTTACAGAAAACTCACTAATCCCTGCATTGTATTGTCAATATTTGCCATGAATGCAGTCCTATTGATTTTTTTTTTTTTTGTACTCATGACTTGGGGATTTTCTAATTCTACATTTCCCCAAACATCAGTCACAGGTGTTATTTTGTGTAACAGCTCAGAAATAGTTTGACACTGGAAAGAATAGAATCATTGCTGATGCTTCCATGTTTTTTTATTTTATGATACTCTACACTTGATTGTCTGTATTATCTCTGTGATCCTCATGATTGTGTATTCAAGAATGTTTCTGTACACTCTTTATTTGCTATCATAAGAGATTTTTTGCTTTCTAGGCTTATTTGTCACATTACAAGTAAAATCACTGTTCTTTACATGTAGCAAGTAAAGTTGGGTGCACAAATTAAGGGGTCAAGATGAGAGCTAAGAGCAACTGAAAAAAATCTCCTAACATTACACGTTGTGCTGACAACTGGTTACCACCAATTGGGACCTGGAACCTACTACGTAAGTCTTACCAAGAGAAGGCCAAATTGCCTTACACTCTAAACCAATCCACATACCCTTCTCTTCCAGTCAATTTAAGAATAAGACTGGATTTGGTTAATGTGAATGAAGCATCCATTCTACCATACATTGTCCTGGCTTAATATGAATGGATGTGAGTAACTTCTAAATCCAGGCGAGAGGAGCATCAAGAGAATTCTGATAAAAATTCCAGGTGCCTATAGAAGAGAATTCTGCCATTCATTCATTCATTCATTCATGGCTCCTTGTTGTGCTGAATATCAACAGACCTATTCTGGGGCCTCTGTTGAAGCAGAAGCCTTTCCCACAGTTACTGAAATTAGAGATTTTGTGTGTGAACAAGGAGAAAGCCTGAGGTTCCCAGTTATAGCATGTGACAAGGATCAAAGGGAATTTGGTATAGCATGATTAAAAGCACAATGGCAAACTATTGCCACCACTTCCTAATTCTCTGAAGCCCTCTGGGATAAACACATTCCCGGTAGTTCTCTTGGTTCCACAAGAAGAATATGGAAGTAGAAAAAATGACAGAAGCTGTGGGATAGACCAGTGTTTGCCAGGACAATGAGAGTCTCAACTTAGACCAGTAGCTGGAGGCTTGAATATGGGTACAAGGTAGGTGGAAGTTCCAATTTCCTTTCAAAGATACCTTCAGTGATGAAGGGGGCCAAAAGACATGTCCATCACTTCAGAGAAAACCAGTTTGAATCCCCGTGATGCTGGGGACACATTACCACCAGAAAAGGCAGCCCATCAGATTAAGATTCTGCTGGCTTTCCTGTCCCTATTCCTAGTCCTGGACACCTGAGAGCTAGGGTTGGTCATGGAATAAGGAAATTCTCAGAGTCAGAACCCCTAACCCTGCTGTTCTCCAGTGAAGCCTAGATCATGGATCCAGCCTGGGGGAAGAGAAGTATGAATCTTGAAGATCAAAGTTTTATGTTTTTAATGTTTATTTATTTATTTATTTATTTTGAGAGAGAGAGAGAGAGAGAGAGAGAGAGAGAAGAGGAGAGGGGCAGAGAGAGAGGGAGAGAGAATCCCAAGCAGGTTGCAAGATCAGCCTGGAGTCCGATGTGGGGCTTGTTCCCACGACATGGCCTGATCATGACCTGAGCTGAAATCAAGAGTTGGATGCTTAACTGACTGAACCCCCCAGGATCCCAAAAGATTAAAGTTTTAAAGAAAAATAGGGTTGATTCCTAAGAACAGAAAATAAGACCTACTAAGTAATTTTTATGTGACTTTTGGGTGATGTAGGAAATCTGGCTGTGGCTTCTTCTCACTTTCTTAGTGTTGGGTGAGTGAGAGGGATGTCAGGCTGGGGCTGAGAGAAGATGCTTTCTTAAAGCTTAAGGTAGACTCAAGTTTAGTGGATATTCACCAACTCTAGTCTAGGTACTTTAGTCTACCTCACCAATGTTGTGTTAGAGAATGTCAGTAAAGAACCGTATACTGTTCAGGAGGAGAATGTATGCTGCTCACTGGAATTCATTTGTGCTAGTTCAGGAATCCTGAACACTTTGGACAGGCTTCAGGAGAGGGAATATATACTAATGGAAAATCAGAGAGAGACAGATAAGAGAGCAGATATTTTTTAAAATTCATTTCAGTTATAAACTATGTTTTAAAGCCAAATTACAATGTCTAATGTGAAATAATTCTAATTATTACTTTGTAACTGTTCCTTGATGGAAGATAATTTGTTGAGACTAGAAACAAGAAGGGACCCTCTTAGGTATTTCAAAAGCAATAAATATGTGTCATCATGACCTGTTCATGGAGGTTTTATTGCTGATGCATGTAGAAATACCATATTTTATTTTATAACTAGCAGTAAATATGGTTGTACCACACAACAGCCTTTATCGGTGCATAATTTACAAGTACCAATGTCCTTTAATATAAATGATAAGAAAGAGGCTCTTTGCACGTATATGATTTTGCCTGGCCACTGATTACCCCAGGAGCTCAGTGGCTAAGGGATGAAACTTGATGGAAAGCTGTGGAAAGTGCAACCAATAAACAAACCCAAGCTGCAGCATGGTTCTATAAACCATGGCTGCCATGCTGAGTGAGTAATTATGCTATTGCAGAAATGATAAATAAGGCTGTACTATCTTCACTGGGAAAATGAAGTATTTCTTGCCCCTCAAATTGCTAAAGGTGAAACCTGCTTTCTGGGACCAATCTGTTAGAAGGGAAATAATCTGACAAGATAATTCTTCTTAAAGGGCTACATGTTTGCCTCTACAGCATGAAAATATTTAGTTTATAAATTTTACCTGCCCTGCTTGTCATGTTGTAAGGAGGAAAATTAAGGTTTAATTGAGATTCAAAGGAACAGGCTTTAAAAATTGGAATTTCAGAATAATCTTGATTACCATTGGGGTTCTTACTTAATTTCATTTAATTATTATTTTGTTTAAATTTTCAAGCAGGGGATCAAATAATGATTATTATTTAATCACACTGTGGAAAGCTAAATATAAAATAGTGCAAAATTAGTGTACAATTGGTATTTGTATGTGTATTTCATTGCCTGAAGCATCATCAAAAAGTCTAACTCATCAACCCCCCATTAATATTGTATTTGTTGGGATAGTTGTCAAATATCATAAGAGAATTTTATTTCCATCTTCTTTCCATATGTGATTAGAATTATATGTAACTCATCTAAGCTGGGCCACCTCTAGTCCAACCCAGCAACAAGTCAGCATCCCATCCAAAAAAGCATCCAGTTCTAAAAGAGACTCAAAATGAATATTGACTTTTCCTAAAGATCTCTTGGGGAAGCAGTAATGAGGTAATAACACACAGCACAATATGCTTACAATTCTCGTTCAATATCTCTTTCTCTCCTCAAAGTTTCAGCCCACATAACCACAGCTCGCATTTTTCTCCTCCTTATTTAAAACTCCCTCACACCACATGGCTTCCCTCTTGGCCTCCCTGATCTGTGCTGTGCCTACTAATCTCCATACATTTAAATTTTCATGCTGTTACCCCAGAAGACTCCCCAGAGCACACAGTTTGGGAACAGTAGAGTCCATCTCCTTTGACTGTCCTGCTGGGATGCTGAGGAATGAGCTTCCTCTATTCAATCCTGATATTTTCAATGAAACTCATTACTTTTTGGGGGGAGCCTGTCTTTGAGTGCTGCAGTTCGTAGAGTACATTTGTACTGTTTAACTTTTTAATTTTGTCAAAATTATTATTATACAATCTGAGTAAATATTACAATTAGAGAAAAGAACAAACGTGGTCAGATAATTGTAAAACACAACTTGAGATAAGTGATTTACTCCAATTGATGCAGTTTGTATAGGATGATTTAAAGCAGAATGCATTTTCACTGCTGGGGGATGGAAAGATATTTAACAGGGATCCAGGACTCCAGGGCCCTTGATGCGATTCCTATGGTAAACACAAGCTCATGAAAGAGCTGCGTATTAGGAACACAAAAGAAAAAAGCATTATATTTTCAAGTGTGAAAGCTTTGGCCTGTATGGCTACCTAGTTCTGACCTCCTTAATGACATCACTCATGAGTTTCAAAGACTATTCGCACCCTTTGGACCAAAGGCTTAGATTCTGTGTTTTATACCTACCCCTAATCTTTACTTTTAGCTTGTAACCATTCCAATGGTGATAAAAGGCAAGTAGCAATAAATTTAAGAAAAAGACAGCTAAGGGAAATAGAGTTTTACTCCATAAAGCTGAGAACACCTGAACTACGTCCACTAGAAATTCCTTCCCATCCTCTAAGGTCTTGGTGAGTGTATGTGAGTGGATGGGGTGGGGGCTGTTAACAGTAGGCCCTGCATTAAATTGCAGCAGGACAGATTTACTTGTCTTTTTTCACTGAATTCTCCATTGATAGCCTAAACCACCTTCTCCTATTGGTGGAGTTAGAATATTGAATTCAAAGTATATATTAAAACATGTGAGTTATAATTAAAGCTACTTCCTAAAAGAACGCATCATTAATCAATTTCTACTCAGATGTTATATAGCCAAGAACAATTTCCCAATGATACTCTGCAACTTTTTATAAGTGACCAAGAATAGCTTTATATCTCAACTGAAATAAATAGTATAGTATTATATGTTCCTTTTTGGAAATGAAAATTTACAATCTGAGTTAATGAAAATTAAAAAAAAACTAATTTAATATGGGAATTCCTACCATTGAACCTTTTTAAATTCCTTGTATTAGTAAACTTATATTCAAGATAATACCTCAGATTATACACCCAAATTAATATAAATTCTCAGTAGACAACATTATACTGTCAAAATCACCACTGACACAGGGTGTCAAAGAAATAGAAGTTTGATACCAGAAGGTTAATAATTTCTGGACATACCACTATGGTAATAAAATTAAGCTATGAATTAGACACAAAGATTTAAATATTGGAGACTGTAAATCTAAATTTATGTCACATATGAGCATATCCTGCTGGAAGACAATTCTTCATGTGGTTCTCACATTTCTCTGTATCTTACAAGCAGAGATACTGATTGTCTTTTGAACTATCCCATCAAGAACATTTGGGTGGTGAACAATCTTGGAAAACAGAGTGACCATCTCCAGAGCAAAAGCCAAATTTGCTTAGAGCCTTGGAGACTGTGATAGTGTCTTCTTGCTGAGCAAAAGTAGGTGTTCTTCTTCCCATTATAAAAGATGTGGGTTCCCTAAACTCAGGGTTTGTTTCCTGTAATGCAACCCATTTTGTGGGCATGTCACCTAGCCTTCTTCATATTCATTTGTGTGAATTGGGGCTTGGAAAGCCAATGCAAAAAGTGCTAATGCTCTGGCAACTGTTTTTATGCAAGAACTTGTCAGTTTCTGCCATCATCCATGAAGCTATGGTTAGTTAGGTAACTTCCAAGTAGGATAAAATCTCAGTCCTTCATGGGTATAGACACACCTCACACTGAAGATGGTATGAATGGACATGGCAGATGTAAAAGCTGAGAAATGCTTCCACTAAAGAGCTTTCCTAGACCCAAGGATATTTTGCACAGAGTTTAAATTTGAATATTAACAATAAAGTTCTAAGGGAAATAACTGAAAGATTTGCAATCCTCAATAGTTTTGCAATACTTAGAAACAAGTGATTTTGTTCAGCTTTTTTAAAAAATAGGAATTGTTTCTATACACTAGCCATACAAAATTGCAGAAGTTTCCTTTTCAGCAACAACTCTGTCTGACATTTGAAAACAGAACCTGATCCTTACTGTAGAAAACCTACTTCAAAATTTTTCATGACAATCAATCCACTACAGTCACTTGAAGATATAAGAAACTTCAAGAATTGTTAGGACACAAACAAGTTTTGTTTTGTTTTGTTTTTAATGGGAAAACTACACGTTGCATAAAAGTCACGTGACTTTACAACTCACTACGTATGAGACGGTAATAAGGTGTGTGTGCAGGTATTTGGAATGGTTACTCCGAACGGTGAGGAACTTCTGCAGCCCTCACAGTTATTTACCAATTCCTTCATTCACCTCTAGTTGGCATTCTAGTAGTCTGGGCAGAAAATGTTCCAAATAGTTTTAACTGTCCCAACTCTTCCTTACACTTCCCTCTCTTTTGAGGTCATTCCTCCAACTACATGCTCATTGGCTGACAACACTGAGATCTTCTGCAGTCTTGCTCTTTCCCTAAACACTTTTTTTCCTGTGTTCTTCCACATAACTCCTTGCCTCACTATTTCCTCAGAGGAAGAAATATTCCTCTAATTTATCTGCCTGAAACTTTCATTCCTTTCTCCGCTCCCCCAGACCTCAATTCATAAAAAGAATGGCAGGATATTGAAAAGCCACTCTTTCTCTCTTTTGCCACATTCTTACTGAGGTGCTAATTCACTTCTGCTAAATATTTTAAAAATTATGAAGCTGGTTCTAACAGCATTAGCCCATCATCCCCTTCCAGGTTATATAAGACTACATTTTTTTTTTTTAATTAAATCGAGCAAGATTGTGATGAGGATTTCTCTTAAGAGAGTAGTTGGCATATTTATGGGAAATAATGCAGAATGCTATAGAGCAACATGGAGGGAATTAGGTGCTTCTTACTTCAATCCAGTATAACATTCAAGGTCCCAATAAAAAAAACAGAAAACTTACCAAAAGCGCTAATTAAAAACATTTTAATAAGAACAATTTAGAGTTGTGGAGAAATTTGCAAACCAAAAATGGAACATGAAACAGTCAGGAGCCAGCAACAAAGGGGAATTATTGTCATTTCTAGGACATAAGGAGCAAAACAGAATTAGTGGTTCTCAGACCCCAGAAGAATTGTAGCTCCTTAGCTAAAGGAGAGGGCCTCCAGGAGGAACCATACATTAAGGAGAGGAACAAAGTCCCTGCTAACCGACAGCCTGTCAGGGATAGGGTCAGGAAGAACAAATATCACAGTTTTTATTTCCCCCAATGCTTTCTTTTTCCTTATGGTGCTGGAATTAACCAGAAGCAAAAGGACTCAAAGTTGGGACAAAACACCCCAGGATAATTAGAGCAGGCTGGAACTGGGTGGAGAAAAGACATGAAGGGACAAAGGGAAAATATGGAAAATATCCATCAAAGAGCCCTTTGGGAAGAATACACAGAGAACATGATATATGTTCCCTAGTTGTTGTTATCATCCTTGAGAAATAGGTGGGAACTTGTACCTGATTCATGTCTTGCAAAGTCTGAAGATGAGAGAGACTGCTTGAGTTGAAGACGTTAGGAGTGAGATGCTTCAACATCACCAAAAGTCAGGGCAAAAGTTTAGTCATGTTTTCTGTATGCCACATGTGAACTTCACCAGAGAAATAGATAATTGAATCTATCTTTACTAAAATAGATGTTACTCCAAGAGAATATCAGAACTGACTGTAACAGAGGATTGGACCCTGGCAGCTAAAGTTTGAGACAAAAGTCATAAGGATCCTGCCAGATATGGGAGTTCAGGATGGGCTTGGAGGCTGGTGGTGGAATCCTACCAGCAGTGACTTCCCAAGGAACCATGGTAGAATCAACTTTGGACATTTTTTCCTCAGTTGGATGGAACCATTGTCTGATGACAATACTTTGGTGATCCTTTTCTTTTTTTTTTAAGTTTTTATTTTTTATTTTATTTTTTTATTTTTAATTTTGAGAGAGAGAGATAGAGAGCATGAGTGAGGGAGGGAGACAGAGAGGGAGAAAGAGAATCCTAAGCAGGCTCTACACTGTCAGCACAGAGGCTGACATGGGGCTCAAACTCATGAACTGTGAGATCATGGCCTGAGCTGAAATCAAGAGTCAGATGCTTAACTGACTAAGCCACCCAGGTGCCGCAATATTTTGGTGATTCAAATGTTATATTTTCCCTTTCTTCCAACTTCACTCTGTGGACCCAAATAACAGCTAGTGAGTGGAGCGTAAAAAGAGGCATGAAAAAGACAAGCTGACCCCACATCATTTCCCCTCCAAATATTTCCCAGCCTCAGGGAGAAATGAGTGGTGGAATAGGAATTTTACATTAATAGAGGTTACATGTACCAGACGGGATTGGAATGTTTAACCCTTCAGATTTGAGACTATAAGTTAGGGCCTGAGTGTGGTAAGAAAGGTTGTACTATCTATCTGAGACTTCAGCCAGGTATGTGAGGAACAAATCACAGACATTCACAAATAGTGATATAGAAATGGCTTTTGTAATTTTATAATTCCTTCCATTGTAAATCCAACTCCTACATAAAATTATAACATTTACAACACTCTTTCTTTTCTGACTGCCCATAGTCTGTCTACAAACATGCTTAGATGTCTCACATTCGAAGTCTCCCCAACCCTTGACATTACTAATTCATCTAGCCTTGGGTTTCAGGTTTTTTGGGGGTTTTTTTGTTTGTTTTTTTTGTGTTTTTTTTTTGCCAAATACTTGAAACAGTAGCTTTTAGTGGTATTCCCTCTCATGATTTTATCTTTTCAATTATTTTGATTTAATTCTCTCAATATTTTATTTTAATCTCTAACTTTTAGAATTATTTCTATATGAATATCACCAATGACTTTATATTAAAAAAAAAAAAAGGATCTGGTGGATTACCTAAAAATCTCCTTCCTGGAGAAGACTTACTTGCTTTGTTCAAAACAGTTGTTCCTAGGCCTGCTGTATTACTTATTTGACAATTGTGGAACTCACCTTTATTAAATGATAGACATTCTAGACTAATCCTCAAAATCTACTCTTTTTGCCTCTTCATTTGTTTTTAATCCTTCTTATAAGGTATTTCTCTGGGATTTTTTCCCCTTACATTTCTGATTCTCTAAATCATTTCCTTCTCTTGCTTTTCCCTTCAATTATTTTTCTTCATTTTATAACATCCTAAGGATATATATGTATTTTAAACTAAATATCAAGTAATAAAAGATTAGTAATAAGTATGATTCATTTCTATCCTTTAGTCCAGTTATGCTCACCAAAGGTAGTAATACTAATTCTAATAGTTATTTTTCTGGTATTTGCTACCATTTTTCTAAATAAAATGGATTGCTGTGACACATTTGTTTATCATTACATACTATCTTCCTCTGATTGTAGAACAGTAATATGGTTAAATATTATCACAATTTTCAAGTAAATCAATAAATCAATATTAATGTGCTTTTGACTAGCAAATATTAATTAATTCACAAATTAGAAAATTATTTTCTTTATAACTTGGTACAACTTCTGCTTTTCCTAGAGAGAGAAATTTCCTACTCTGCTGTATTTTTTAACATAGTCTTCTAATTACCAGCCAACCCTTGTCATACTTCAAAAGACTGATCAATAATTTGTCTATGACCTCTCCTATATTTGATGTCCCACATGCTTATCTTTAAGAACAATTATCTTCTTTCATTTTAAAATTAATTTCATGTTGTCTTTCATTTCAGAATTTGTATATATGATCTACCTACATGATAAAATTGAAATTATTTAGGAGAAGAAACTTAATCATCTTTGTACTATTCATGGTGTTTATGAAATGGATGTTATTTGAATTTAAATGAATTAATTTGAATATGCACATGTTATCTTTGCAAAGAATGTGTCAACCTAAAGATAATTGGTGAGTAATTTCATAAAGCTTCTGTACAACATATATTTATATTTCAAAATTTGCTGTTCTTTTTCAAATAATTAATGCCCTTTAGGACGTGCATATATGAAGGTATTCATAATATAATTGCAGTTTTCAGGGTAATAAGGAAATTCAATATGGTATAAACGTGAAATATGCCATTTTAAACAAAAAACTACCAATTCTCAGCATATTGTCTCTGTGCATAAATAATAATGTGTTAATTGACATTGAAAGCATTATTCACAATTTCTTGACAAGAAGCCCCATAAGTATTATTTTTTAAATATAAATTGAGTGATTTAGTTTTGAAAAAATTAATCATCATTTATTCTGCAGTTATTTTTACAATTCCTATTATAAAGGGACAGTTGTGATTTAACGAAAAAAAAATTAACATAGATTTGACAATTTATTCTTGGATACTGAATAAAATTTGTTTTACTTCAATATCTTAATACCATTAATAACATAAAGGAGGTCACTAAGATAAAAAAAAAAACAAATGTTTTTATAATGACACATTACCTAACAATATCCATCTTTAATTTACATGGTTGTCTCTGATTATGGCAAGCATGTAGTCAATATAATCATTGAGGACATGGATATTAACCTCATTTAGTCACAGTACTTTGCTTATATATATTTTTTTTCTATTAATATTTTTTGACAACTTAATTTGGAGTGATTCAGTTTGTCAGCATCTCTATTAATACATAGGTTGAAACCACCAAATACTTCTTAGAAAAATCTACTTAAAATTGAGAAAGGGAGAATTAAAATGACTAATTTTTCATCATTGGTGTTTCTAATTACCCGTGCTGTCTTTGTTCCCCATAATTAATATTAGGAGGGGTTAGCTATATACTCTTAAATCTTCTATGGTTTCTCAGATCATAAAAGTGACTAACATGAAGGAGTGGGAGGAGGTGTCAAATGAACCTAAATATTTAACTTTTTAAATTTAATCTTCCCTTGAAACAATCTGTCTTTAGTTGGTCAGAGTTCAAATTATCTGTCACAGTCATTTGTAAGGAAAAGAATTACTTCAGTTTGCCTAAAGGGGGAATGTTAGTAAAAACTTGGACATGGATGGTCATTTGTGCAAAAAAAGCCCCACAAAAAACAAAAAACGCAATTAGAATATCCATGGAAATTTACCTTAATTTATAGAGATTACTTGGTAAGAATCAGAGGGGGAAAAAGGAAGAAAGGAAGGAAGGAAGAAAGAAACAGAGAGCCTAGCTTTAATTCTTCATCCCACTGGTAAACCACTTGTTTCACAAATTTTCATTAATTTCCCAATGGCAATCACCATGGGAAGGGTCTTAAGGGCTACACATAACTGAGGCATTAGATATTACTTGCTTTTAAGGTATTGCCCAACAAAGGAGGAGTGCCTTTTCAATTAAATTCCTGAAAAGTATGTAATTCCTACAGTTTGAGGTAAATTTTGTAAATCTTATAAAAGGGTGGTAATTATAATCCTTGCTAGGTCACTACCAATCATTGTAATTTATAAAAGTTACCTGAAAGAATATACAGTAAAATATTTGGACCATAATTAATATCAGTGCAATAGTGATGATGTATGGCAAATGCCTGGAAAGACAGAAAAGGTCAGAAATATTTATCAAGTGACTCTTTTGTGACTATCACACAGGACGTAGGGAAAGGAAGGTAAGACACCTGAATAGGATACTTAGTAACAAATTTCTAGGAGTTTCTCAGTGAAAAAGAAGTCAATATGAGAAATAAAAACCTTAGAAAATGGCAAGTGGGGAAAGATTAAACTGAAGCTGGTAGACCAGAAACGTAAGGTAACACTTGGGTGTTGTAATGCAAGTAAGCTTTAGAGCATGAAGAAGAGTTGAAAAAATTGAATCTTGGATTAACGATTGCTGCTTAGAATGAAACCAGTGGCTTCTGTGTGGAGAATGAGTTCTAGGAGGCAACCTTGATATGGGGAGATAAGGTGGAAGAAATTGCAACCAGCAGGCCGTGATAGTCTTTTAGGAGAGAGAGAAGAGGGAAAGCAAGAAGTAGATGTGCTTGTGGGGCACCTGGGTGACTCAGTTAAGCGTCAGACTCTTCATTTACCCTCAGGTCATGATCTCACAGTTTGTGAGATTGAGCCCTGGTCATGTTCTGCGTTGACAGCATGGAGCCTGCTGGATATTCTCTCTCTCCCTCTCTCTGCTCACCGGCCCCTCCCCACCATTAATTAAATAAACTTAATAAAAAAAAAAAGGTGAGTGTGTGATGTACTTGGGAGGGAAAGAAAATTTAATTAAATGTACTAAAGGATGACACACAGAAGGAAAGCCAGAAAATAATGGTAACAGAGTGGATTATCGCTGGATGGGTAAACCTGGGACTAAAATATATTTTGGTGGAGATGGAATCAGGAATAATAGTGTGATTATCTTAAGTTGAATAAAGAGAAAGTTTAAGTCTTTATTTCAAATTATTCCCTAGTTTCTTCCTATTTTCTTGTGATGCATATGTGCCTTTTTCTTTCCTGTTTCTCAATGCCCACTCCCTTTGCCATGATTAAGTTACTGTGTAGCTTAACTATTATAAATATGTTGTTGATTTGAAAAAATCAGTTTCTGGGTTTATTTATTGGCACACTTTTTTTTTCCTTTTTAAGATTAATTAATCTGTATTTCTTCTCTCTGGTCAATGTTGCCTTTTTAGCACTTTTTAAATTAAATGCTTAATTCATTTGTATTGTCCTTTCTTTTTAAAGCAACACGAACATTTAAAGCTATTTTGTATTTGCTTTGAGAGCACAGTTTTCCTGTAAACCATAGTCTTGATAAGAAATATTTTATAACCATTATAATAAAGATACTCTGTAAAGTCCGTTTTTGTTTTTTACTTGGCTTAGAGGTGGTTAGTAGAGGAGTTAAAATTTAAGCAACGGCAAGAGTTGTCTCAGGACTTTATAATTTCATTATTGAAGCCTTGTAACTTCATGTGTGTTCTTTGCCACTGTTGAATTTATTGTCTGATTTATTTCAATGTCCTGTAACACTTGAAATAAAGGCACCTGACTTTTTATGCAGTCAAATATATAAGCATATGTATTTACATTTATGCATTACATTCTTTATTTTATTTATATTTTCCCAATTTTTCTAAATTCTTGTTTACTTAAATTTTCATGGACTTAAAGAGGGATATTAAAGTTTTTCAAGATTATTTTGTGTCTTTCTCATTATAGTTACCATAGTTAATACAGTTACTGCTTTATGTATTTTGAAGCATAGCTATTTGGTACATAAGGATTCATGAAAGAGAGTCTTACATAATTATTCTTTTATGTTATATTCTTATTAAAATGCCCATCTTGGGCATGAAGGAGGGCACTTGTTGGGATGAGCACTGGGTGTTGTATGGAAACCAATGTGACAATAAATTATATTTAAAAAAATTTTTTTAAATAAATGAAATGCCCATCTTTAAAGTTAATAATTTAAATAATAAAATATTATATTTTTTGTTTAAATAAATGCAATATCATCAATAGTATGATGGATATAGGTTGTGGTAGTTTAATAATCCATTTCCTAATATCTGGGAAGAAAAAAGAAAAAAAAAACAAAAAAATGCATGTCCTAAATATTTTGATAATAAAACAGGTCGACAGTGTTATATAATAAATTCTTACAAATTCACTAATATTTGAAGATCAAAGGTATATAATTATTAATACAGTCCATAATATTGTAATAACTTTGTATGGTGACAGATGATAACTACACTTATCATGGTGAGCATTTTGGAATGTACAGAATTAGAAAAATCACTGTGTTGTACATCTGAAACTAATACTGTATATATTATTCTTCAGTTAAAAAAGAGTACATTAGTGGTCATAAATCCTGCAGACAGAGTCTATTTTGCATATACCAGTTATGTCCCACAGAGCATATCTAGATTTTTTTTCATGTACCATTGACTGTATCCAAAGTATGCTGTGGTCTTATGAAACAAGTATATTTGATGAAAGATGTAAATTATGATTGGCATACATTAGCAGGAAACTAAAGGTATTGAAATTCACTTTCTCTGTATTTCTATAGTAGAAGTTTAATTAAAGAGAGCAGAAGCGTAAATTTTTACAATACCCTCTAGGTATTATCATGTCTTTCTTCAGAAAACTTAGCTTTCTGTCATTATTCTTTAAAGTTCTTTGATTTTACTGAGGAAAATGTAAATCCTTATTTATATCAGCCTTTTCATTTGCTTTACATACTTTTTGGGGGTATGTAAGTGTTTGTGGGGGAAATTTTCTTGGCCAAAGCAGTTTGAGAAATGCTGCATTTGTCATACCCTTTATAAGCCTTCTCAGAAAATTAAAACTAGTATTAATTAGCATACATGAGACTAAAGAAGTCTATTTTACTGCCTTTGTAAATTCAACACAAATCTTTTTTTTTTTTTTTTTTTCAAAATATTTTTGGCATCCCAGAGAACATGCTTTGGTAATGTGACTCTAAATGTTTATTTATTTATTTATTTAGAGAGTGCCCTTGCACAAACAGGAGAGGGCCAGAGAGAGAGGGAGAGAGAGAATCTCAAGCAGCCTCCACACTGTCAGCACAGAGCCTAACACGGGACTCGAGCTCATGAATGAGATCATGACCTGAGCTGAAATCAGAAGTCAGACACTTAACTGACTGTGCCACCCAGACACCCCAGTGATACTCTAGATACATCTATTTTAAAAGCATGTTCAGGAAGGGTATACAGATTCTTAAAGCCAATAGATCACGTAAACTCAAATAAACAGAAATATGCTGAAGTCAGACTCCTTCTGTGATTTCTCCGCTGAGTCCCCCCAGTGCCGTTGCTTTACCACACGTACTACAGAAATGTGAGCACGTTGACAGTCCTGCATCGCACACTTCTCACACTGCTGGAAATGCAAGCTTTCTCTCTTTGTGGTTCAAGTGATCAATATATTTGATGTTATGCCTATTATCTTTCTAGCACCATTTGAGATAGAATACCCCTATCATTTATGAAATTGTCTATACCACTAAGTCTTAATTGTCAACACAAAACACTTGTGGTAAAGTAAGCAGTGGGCTTGGAATCAGAAGACAGAGGTTTAGCCTCCAGCTCAACCACTGCTCAGCTATGTGATGTTTGGAAAGTCTTAAAGCCCAGAACATCTTATTTAAATTATGGGATTATGCTTCCTTAAGTATAAAGTGGAGGTAAGGGGCACCTGGGTGGCTTAGTAGGTTCAGCATCCAATTTCGGCTCAGGCCATGATCTTGCAGTTCATGAGTTTGAGCCCCATATCAGGCTCACTGCTGCCAGACGGTGAGGACAGAGCCCGCTTCAGATCCTCTGTCCCCCTCTCTGTGCTCCTCCCCCACTTGCATTGTCCCCAAAAATAAATATTTAAAATAATAAAATAAAATAAAATAAAATAAAATAAAATAAAATAAAATAAAATAAAATGGAGGTAATCATATGGTATGCAGAATGACGTTTACAGATTGAATTATAAGACCCTTTTCAGAAGGAAAGTATTACCACTATGTCATTTTAGTTTCCACATTTAATGAAATGTCTCCTGTTGGATGTGTGTAGATTATTAAAAAATTCAGTTGCCCTCATCAACATTTTGACTTTTGTAGAGTTAACTCTACTTTGCAAAAGACAATTTTCAAAGCAATATGGGTCCATAGTCAGAACTTGTCTTTCGTGTAGGATAAGATTAGTATCGTGGAAGAAATAAGAACTTGAAAAGGTATTTGAAATGATCCTGTCTCTCACTGTTCCTCCTCCACTCCTTTTAGTGTTGAGGAAATGGAAGGTCAGTGAGACTAAAGACTTCCCTGAGGTCACACAAGTGAGTGACAGACCTGAGAATCAAATCCACTACCCCTAACTTGTCACTCTACCATACTTACTTGTAACCAACCATCTTAATTATTTAAGTAGGAAAATGGCTTCTCTGCCCCAAAGCATCTCATCATTCTGCTAACTGGCTTGAAACTGCAATATTAGAAAATTCAAAGAATTTATAGTCTTCAAGTATTCCTCAATAAATTGCAAATATCTGTGGAGAATAATAACTGAGTGATACTCAGTGATATCAAATTGTTTTCTGTCTGTATTAGTCAACCAAAGAGCACAAGACAGCAAAAAGAAATTGGGACATTACATTTTATTTGGTAAATGAGTGTTGATAAGATTAAAAGACTAATTCCTTTACTGCAAATCCCTGGATAAAATAAAATTTCTTAGCAGAGTGCACCAACCTTCATAAACTGAGCCTCCTCTGGCCCCATTTGTCTGCACATTCCCATTCTGTCTTGCATTCTATGTGATATGTCAAGTGAGTATTTAGTGAAAGATCAGTATTCAGTAACTCAGGCTCGTTGCTTTTATGAAGTCTTTCTTACTTAGTCTCTGAAGCCTCTGGATAAAGTTAGATGCCCTCTTCCCTTGCTATAACCCCCTCGCACTTACCTACACTGCATCTCAGCATAGTATGGGAATACTGACAGCGTTTACTCATGGTATTATAAGGATTAATATATAGAGAGTATTTAGAAGAGTGCCTGGCAATTAACCATTATTTGTTATAATTGCTTTTATTACAGCACACATCAATATGTGTCCATCTTTTCCACTAGACCATGATTGGCTCTAGGGCAAAGGTTGTTGGGAGCAATGTGTAGTTATTATTTTTTATATATACTTTGTACCTATCATAATATCTGGCATAAAGCTGGCAACAATGTTTTCTGACTTATTACATGGTTGAATTTTTTTGGAGAATTAATGCAATTCCTGCCTAAGAAGTTCTCTGCAGTGCAATGCTGGGCACCATAAGACCAACATGAATGGCTTTAAACTCTATAGGAGGATGTATATGTTTGCCTTTGGTGTAAGAATGGACAGGAAATAATAGTACATGGGCAATGGGACGGCACGAGACAGAAGTTTATACAACCTTATATTTTTCTTAGAAACATCCCTCTCTCTGAAATGTTTTATTGGCCTCATTGAATAACTTATTCTCTTATTTGGATCAACCTTAGGAAGGATACAATAGATAGAAAAACCTCGTGATATAAGATTTGAATCATTTTCCATATGTATTCAAGGCTCCAGAAAGTTAATAATAAATTATTCTAATGATAATCACTGAAACTCAATATTTTGGGAAATTTTACACAAATGTAGATAACAGCACAATTCTCAATATGCTTTGATTGCTCTGAAATAGCAGTTTTCAATAAATATTGAAATTAGGTGATAATCGCCAGCATTATGTATTATTTATCAGCATTCAGGTTGCCATGAATAGAGATGCCCTTTTACACATTAACCTCCTTTCAAAGACCTTACAGAGCTAATTCCAAATGCAGTATTACTCTTTGTATCTTTTTTTTTCCATTCTTCATTATTTATTGTAGAAATGTATGTATACTCTTGGGACAGTAAGGGAGTTCACTTTTACCCAGTCATGTCTAAAATAGCTCTGAGCTAAAAATATTCTCCCTGGTACCCAATGCAAATATGCCTCCCATGCAATTTTAATGGCTGATTGCTTGAAACTTTCTAAAACTAAAGCTCTTAAGTATTTGGGATCTCATAACCGAAGAGATAGTAAGAACATCCTGTTTTATATACTAGCATAAAACATACACCAAAACACATGACTTCCTTGCCGTTGGAAACACTTGTTTAGTCATATGGCCTAAGAGAAAGACAGGCATTTTTAATAGACAGCATGCAATGCCTTCAGTGTTTTAATAATAATTAGAATTTTCTCTTTAAAACTTATTAGAGAAATCTTTGGAGTAAATCCTATATACAGATTTTTTTTTTAAGTTCTAAAAAGTTTTAAAACTTTTGAAAAAGTTATTTAAAAATAACCGGGTTATAAAAAGTTAAGAGAAGAACATTGGCCTGCTAACTATGACAATAAGAATCTTGAGAACTACTGATTCCATTTTATTGATATTTATGAATAATACTATAGATTTTTGAAGGTGGACTTTTCTAACAAAAATATTTTGAATGGATTGCCTTATTGACACTTAAATATTGATTATTTCCTGGCCATGGACATCTGTTTCCTAAAATGTTGGTTGTAAACTCCAATCTGAGGAGTTGCTTCTAGGCAAAGAGAAAGAAGAACAAAGATGGAAGACACCTGACTCTCAATGAGTGACCCAGTCACATCTTCACAGACTATGCCTCTGGGGGCACGGGAAGGAAAAGTTCTCTATTTCCCCATGCCCCTTACTGGGATGAGTCCCCCTACAATTAATTCTATTACTTACTTGGGCATGACTGTTGTTACTGTATTTTTTTTTTTTTAATTTTTTTTTTCAACGTTTTTTATTTTATTTTTTTGGGACAGAGAGAGACAGAGCATGAACGGGGGAGGGGCAGAGAGAGAGGGAGACACAGAATCGGAAACAGGCTCCAGGCTCCGAGCCATCAGCCCAGAGCCGACGCGGGGCTCGAACTCACGGACCGCGAGATCGTGACCTGGCTGAAGTCGGATGCTTAACCGACTGCGCCACCCAGGCGCCCCTGTTGTTACTGTATTTTTAAGGTATGTGGTTTATCAGAATTTAAGCCTATTTGTCACTTATCCTAGTTTTGGGGGTTTTGTTTGTTTGTTTGTTTGTTTGTTTTCCAGAAGAAAATCTGATTTTATTTGGCCTGCCTAGGGACTTCTGTGATTTTCGTGTATTCTGCAGAACACATTGAAGATGATTTCTTAGGGCAATTAAGGAAAATGTGTTGATGTACATTCTCTTCTCTCTCTTCAAAAGGTCTGAATGCTGTTTCTAGATTAGCAATAGCAAAACATGTGTAAGCTGCCTCAGTGTGGCACAGCAAAAGCGATACTTTCCTTTAGAGTGACACAAATGACTGAGGTACTGTATTCAACCTCAGAATTGTCATGAATATAGTTTCAAAGCAAGATAGGAGTGCATTTTTTTTTTCTAGCTAAATTGGGAATGATTTGTGGGCCATTATCAAGATTTCACTGGGAAAACTTTGAATTATATGATAAACTAGATGATACAACCTTGTGAAATTGTTCACAAACAATTAATGAACTCTCTGGATGAACTGTACTAAAATGAAATACAATGCTCCTATTTATTTTCTTTCATGAAATAGCTGTTTAAATAATGAAATATCTGTAACAACTTATAAACCCAGAGAGTTTGTATTTTACCTGGCATGAATTCCAGTTTAGCTCAAAGTTCGACAGATAGTTTGCTGGGTTTTTTTTTCCTATTTTTATTTTTGAGCATAAAATTCAACTTTACCCAAGGAAATGTTAAGATTGCTTTCACACTGAACTTGAGGTTTAATACCACTCAAGTCTTGATATACTTTAAGTAGTGTGAATGTTATGTTTTCCTTACTTAAAGGCATTAATAAAATGCATTCTAAGATTAGATGCTTGTGCCACATAGGGTTTTCATGCATGAAAGCTGGTCAAAACAGTGGGAGCATAAACTTCATTATTGGGACTGGTTCAAGTCCATTACCTTAACCCGTCTCAACACAAAGCACTCTTTTTTGCTTACATACTGAATAGTAAATGGAGGTTAGATAAAGTTTTATCTAGTGAAGCAAAAGAACTGGCCACTTCTAGTGTTTTAACTTTCTTTGAAATCTTAGGACAAACCTGTCAGATAGGTATTATTTTCCCCTCCAGAAAACTCAAAAGAAAGGATGTAATGATTTGTCTAAAGTAATAAGTGCCAGAATCCATATGTCCTTCAATCATCCCCCTCACCATACCACCCTTCTTTCCTCCCATCTTTTTCTCCTCCTGATACACTTATTAAATACTATTTAATACACTTATTAAATACTAAACACTATGCATTAGAAGAATTTTCCTTATTTCCAGGGTTTGGAAGATCTGGCACTCTTTTTTTACACTGGAGTTGCTTAAAGTGTAACAGGAAATTAATATTCAAACACAAACAATAAACTAGAAACTCCTATGCCAATCAACATAGAATAATGTATAGAATTCACTGCACAGAGGAATAGTTAACTCTTTGGTGGGGTGGGGAATCCGGGAAAACTGCATACAGAAGCCACTTTGACCCATTAAGAAAGCAGTAGTAGTTTTGTAAAGTGAGCAAGGAGAAATCAAAGGTATTGCAGATGCAAAGTTACAGAAACATGAGATAGGTTATATAGAGAGACTAGTACAACTGGTGCCTTATGCAGTATGGTTGGAGCATAGGAAAAGGCGGAAGCAAGTAGGCTAGACAGTGTGGACACAGCTAAGTCATCAGGATAATGAGATCACGTGTAACAAATGAGTGCTGGGATTCCAACTCTATACTCCCTCTCACAGGAGGGGTCACACGGTAGAATTCCGGGCTCAAATTTCAGACACACACACGTGCGCACACACACATGTGCGCGCATACGTTTGGATGAGAATTTTTTACGCTAAATTGAACTTGAATGTCATTAATTAAAGCATCCATTCTTTCTATTGGACAATCCCTCCCACTACCTATTAAATCTGGGGTCCAATAACATATTTATCAGACAAAGGAGAACCATGTAAGATTTGAGATTTTAATAAAATAAAAATAAAAATACTTCTAGACAAGAGTGATAGACTAGAGGAAGAAGCAGCAAATTCCCAGCTTAGTTGGTTAATTACATGGCTAAATACTTTTAGATAACTACACTGATCTGTGTGGGTTTCTAACTTTCAGTTTGTATCATGAGGAGGTATGATTAAGTAAGTGATTCAAGTTTCTTTAAAATTCTAAAATGCTAATATTCTCTCGGCTTCTGCCGGAAGATGGCGGCGTAGGAAGACGCGGGGCTCACAGCGCGTCCTGCCGATCACTTAGATTCCACCTACACCTGCCTAAAGAACCCAGAAAACCGCCAGAGGATTAGCAGAAGGGAGTCTCCGGAGTCAAGCGCAGACTAGAGGCCCACGGAAGAGGGTAGGAAGGGCGGCGAGGCGGTGCGCGCTCCACGGACTGGCGGGAGGGAGCCGGGGCGGAGGGGCGGCTCGCCGGCCAAGCGGAGCCCCCGAGTCTGGCTGGCAAAAGCGGAGGGGCCGGACAGACTGTGTTCCGACAGCAAGCGCGACTTAGCGTCTGGGAGGTCATAAGTTAACAGCTCTGCTCAGAAAGAGGGAAGGCTGGAGGACAAAGGGAGGGAGAGCTGCTGAGCCCCCGGACGGCAGAGCTCAGCTTGGCGGGGAACAAAGGCGCCAGCGCCATCTCCCCCGCCCATCCCCCAGCCAAAATCCCAAAGGGAACCAGTTCCTGCCAGGGAACTTGCTCGCTCCGCGCAAACACCCAACTCTGTGCTTCTGCGGAGCCAAACCTCCGGCAGTGGATCTGACTCCCTCCCGCTGCCACAGGGCTCCTCCTGAAGTGGATCACCTAAGGAGAAGCGAGCTAAGCCTGCCCCTCCAGCCCCCGTGCACCTTGCCTACCCACCCCAGCTAATACGCCAGATCCCCAGCAACACAAGCCTGGCAGTGTGCAAGTAGCCCAGACGGGACACGCCACCCCACAGTGAATCCTGCCCCTAGGAGAGGGGAAGAGAAGGCACACACCAGTCTGACTGTGGCCCCAGCAGTGGGCTGGGGGCAGACATTGGGTCGGACTGCGGCCCCGCCCACTAACTCCAGTTATACACCACAGCACAGGGGAAGTGCACTGCAGGTCCTCACCACGCCAGGGACTCTCCAAAATGACGAAACGGAAGAATTCCCCTCAGAAGAATCTCCAGGAAATAACAACAGCTAATGAACTGATCAAAAAGGATTTAAATAATATAACAGAAAGTGAATTTAGAATAATAGTCATAAAATTAATCGCTGGGCTTGAAAACAGTATACAGGACAGCAGAGAATCTCTTGCCACAAAGATCGAGGGACTAAGGAACAGTCACGAGGAGCTGAAAAACGCTTTAAACGAAATGCAAAACAAAATGGAAACCACGATGGCTCGGCTTGAAGAGGCAGAGGAGAGAATAGGTGAACTAGAAGATAAAGTTATGGAGAAAGAGGAAGCTGAAAGAGAGATAAAAAAATCCAGGAGTATGAGGGGAAAATTAGAGAACTAAGTGATACACTAAAAAAAAATAATATACGCATAATTGGTATCCCAGAGGAGGAAGAGAGAGGGAAAGGTGCTGAAGGGGTACTTGAACAAATTATAGCTGAGAACTTCCCTGAACTGGGGAAGGAAAAAGGCATTGAAATCCAAGAGGCACAGAGAACTCCCTTCAGACGTAACTTGAATCGATCTTCTGCACGACATATCATAGTGAAACTGGCAAAATACAAGGATAAAGAGAAAATTCTGAAAGCAGCAAGGGATAAACGTGCCCTCACATATAAAGGGAGACCTATAAGACTCGTGACTGATCTCTCCTTTGAAACTTGGCAGGCCAGAAAGGCTTGGCAAGATATCTACAGTGTGCTAAACAGAAAAAATATGCAGCCGAGAATCCTTTATCCAGCAAGTCTGTCATTTAGAATAGAAGGAGAGATAAAGGTCTTCCCAAACAAACAAAAACTGAAGGAATTTGTCACCACGAAACCAGCCCTACAAGAGATCCTAAGGGGGATCCTGTGAGACAAAGTACCAGAGACATCACTACAAGCATAAAACATACAGACATCACAATGACTCTAAACCCATATCTTTCTATAATAACACTGAATGTAAATGGATTAAATGCGCCAACTAAAAGACATAGGGTATCAGAATGGATAAAAAAACAAGACCCATCTATTTGCTGTCTACAAGAGACTCATTTTAGATCTGAGGACACCTTTAGATTGAGAGTGAGGGGATGGAGAACTATTTATCATGCTCCTGGAAGCCAAAAGAAAGCTGGAGTAGCCATACTTATATCAGACAAACTAGACTTTAAATTAAAGGCTGTAACAAGAGATGAAGAAGGGCATTATATAATAATCACAGGGTCTATCCACCAGGAAGAGCTAACTATTATAAATGTCTATGCGCCAAATACCCGAGCCCCCAGATATATAAAACAATTACTCATAAACATAAGCAACCTTATTGATAAGAATGTGGTCATTGCAGGGGACTTTAACACCCCACTTACAGAAATGGATAGATCATCTAGACACACAGTCAATAAAGAAACAAGGGCCCTGAATGATACATTGGATCAGATGGACTTGACAGATATATTTAGAACTCTGCATCCCAAAGCAACAGAATATACTTTCTTCTCGAGTGCACATGGAACATTCTCCAAGATAGATCATATACTGGGTCACAAAACAGCCCTTCATAAGTTTACAAGAATTGAAATTATACCATGCATACTTTCAGACCACAATGCTATGAAGCTTGAAATCAACCACAGGAAAAAGTCTGGAAAACCTCCAAAAGCATGGAGGTTAAAGAACACCCTACTAACGAATGAGTGGGTCAACCAGGCAATTAGAGAAGTAATTAAAAAATATATGGAAACAAACGAAAATGAAAATACAACAATCCAGACGCTTTGGGATGCAGCGAAGGCAGTCCTGAGAGGAAAATACATTGCAATCCAGGCCTATCTCAAGAAACAAGAAAAATCCCAAATACAAAATCTAACAGCACACCTAAAGGAAATAGAAGCAGAACAGCAAAGGCAGCCTAAACCCAGCAGAAGAAGAGAAATCATAAAGATCAGAGCAGAAATAAACAATATAGAATCTAAAAAAACTGTAGAGCAGATCAACGAAACCAAGAGTTGGTTTTTTGAAAAAATAAACAAAATTGACAAACCTCTAGCCAGGCTTCTCAAAAAGAAAAGGGAGATGACCCAAATAGATAAAATCATGAATGAAAATGGAATGATTACAACCAATCCCTCAGAGATACAAACAATTATCAGGGAATACTATGAAAAATTATATGCCAGCAAATTGGACAACCTGGAAGAAATGGACAAATTTCTAAACACCCACACTCTTCCAAAACTCAATCAGGAGGAAATAGAAAGCTTGAACAGACCCATAACCAGCGAAGAAATTGAATCGGTTATCAAAAATCTCCCAACAAATAAGAGTCCAGGACCAGATGGCTTCCCAGGGGAGTTCTACCAGACATTTAAAGCAGAGATAATACCTATCCTTCTCAAGCTATTCCAAGAAATAGAAAGGGAAGGAAAACTTCCAGACTCATTCTATGAAGCCAGTATTACTTTGATTCCTAAACCAGACAGAGACCCAGTAAAAAAAGAGAACTACAGGCCAATATCCCTGATGAATATGGATGCAAAAATTCTTAATAAGATACTAGCAAATCGAATTCAACAGCATATAAAAAGAATTATTCACCATGATCAAGTGGGATTCATTCCTGGGATGCAGGGCTGGTTCAACATTCGCAAATCGATCAACGTGATACATCACATTAACAAAAAAAAGAGAAGAACCATATGATCCTGTCAATCGATGCAGAAAAGGCCTTTGACAAAATCCAGCACCCTTTCTTAATAAAAACCCTTGAGAAAGTCGGGATAGAAGGAACATACTTAAAGATCATAAAGGCCATTTATGAAAAGCCCACAGCTAACATCATCCTCAACGGGGAAAAACTGAGAGCTTTTTCCCTGAGATCAGGAACACGACAGGGATGCCCACTGTCACCGCTGTTGTTTAATATAGTGCTGGAAGTTCTAGCATCAGCAATCAGACAACAAAAGGAAATCAAAGGCATCCAAATTGGCAAAGATGAAGTCAAGCTTTCGCTTTTTGCAGATGACATGATATTATACATGGAAAATCCGATAGACTCCACCAAAAGTCTGCTAGAACTGATACATGAATTCAGCAAAGTTGCAGGATACAAAATCAATGTGCAGAAATCAGTTGCATTCTTATACACTAACAATGAAGCAACAGAAAGACAAATGAAGAAACTGATCCCATTCACAATTGCACCAAGAAGCATAAAATACCTAGGAATAAGTCTAACCAAAGATGTAAAAGATCTGTATGCTGAAAACTATAGAAAGCTTATGCAGGTAATTGAAGAAGATATAAAGAAATGGAAAGACATTCCCTGCTCATGGATTGGAAGAATAAATATTGTCAAAATGTCAATACTACCCAAAGCTATCTACACATTCAATGCAATCCCAATCAAAATTGCACCAGCATTCTTCTCGAAACTAGAACAAGCAATCCTAAAATTCATATGGAACCACAAAAGGCCCTGAATAGCCAAAGTAATTTTGAAGAAGAAGACCAAAGCAGGAGGCATCACAATCCCAGACTTTAGCCTCTACTACGAAGCTGTCATCATCAAGACAGCATGGTATTGGCATAAAAACAGACACATAGACCAATGGAATAGAATAGAAACCCCAGAACTAGACCCACAAATGTATGGCCAACTCATCTTTGACAAAGCAGGAAAGAACATCCAATGGAAAAAAGACAGTCTCTTTAACAAATGGTGCTGGGAGAACTGGACAGCAACATGCAGAAGGTTGAAACTAGACCACTTTCTCACACCATTCACAAAAATAAACTCAAAATGGATAAAGGACCTGAATGTGAGACAGGAAACCATCAAAACCTTAGAGGAGAAAGCAGGAAAAGACCTCTCTGACCTCAGCCGTAGCAATCTCTTACTCGGCACATCCCCAAAGGCAAGGGAATTAAAAGCAAAAGTGAATTACTGGGACCTTATGAAGATAAAAAGCTTCTGCACAGCAAAGGAAACAACCAACAAAACTAAAAGGCAACCAACGGAATGGGAAAAGATATTTGCAAATGACACATCGGACAAAGGGCTAGTATCCAAAATCTATAAAGAGCTCATCAAACTCCACACCCGAAAAACAAATAACCCAGTGAAGAAATGGGCAGAAAACATGAATAGACACTTCTCTAAAGAAGACATCCGGATGGCCAACAGGCACATGAAAAGATGTTCAACGTCGCTCCTTATCAGGGAAATACAAATCAAAACCACACTCAGATACCACCTCACGCCAGTCAGAGTGGCCAAAATGAACAAATCAGGAGACTATAGATGCTGGAGAGGATGTGGAGAAACAGGAACCCTCTTGCACTGTTGGTGGGAATGCAAATTGGTGCAGCCGCTCTGGAAAGCAGTGTGGAGGTTCCTCAGAAAATTAAAAATAGACCTACCCTATGACCCAGCAATAGCACTGCTAGGAATTTATCCAAGGGATACAGGAGTACTGATGCATAGGGGCACCTGTACCCCAATGTTTATAGCGGCACTCTCAACAATAGCCAAATTATGGAAAGAGCCTAAATGTCCATCAACTGATGAATGGATAAAGAAATTGTGGTTTATATACACAATGGAATACTACGTGGCAATGAGAAAAAATGAAATATGGCCTTTTGTAGCAACATGGATGGAACTGGAGAGTGTGATGCTAAGTGAAATAAGCCATACAGAGAAAGACAGATACCATATGGTTTCACTCTTATGTGGATCCTGAGAAACATAACAGAAACCCATGGGGGAGGGGAAGGAAAAAAAAAAAAAAAAAAAAAAAAAAAAGAGGTTAGAGTGGGAGAGAGCCAAAACATAAGAGACTGTTAAAAACTGAGAACAAACTGAGGGTTGATGGGGGGTGGGAGGGAAGGCAGGGTGGGTGATGGGTATTGAGGAGGGCACCTTTTGGGATGAGCACTGGGTGTTGTATGGAAACCAATTTGACAGTAAATTTCATATATTAAAAAATAAAAAAAAATAAAAAAATAAATAAAAAAAAAAGAAAAAAAAAAAAATAAAAAATAAAATTCTAAAATGCTGGAGAAACTCTACTAATTCAACTATATACAAATAAAACTGATATAGAGCATGGCTATGAGATTTATCTGTTTAGTAAGATTTACCTCTGGGTAACAGTGTTGAAGCTCATATTCTCCTGTTATACAGAATACCATTTAAAACCTTATTTAATATATTTTTTTAAAAAGTTTCAGGGGCGCCTGGGTGGCTCAGTAGGTTAAGTGGCCGACTTCGGCTCAGGTCATGATCTCGCAGTCCGTGAGTTCGAGCCCCGCGTCGGGCTCTGTGCTGACAGCTCAGAGCCTGGAGCCTGTTTCAGATTCTGTGTCTCCCTCTCTCTGACCCTCCCCTGTTCATGCTCTGTCTCAAAAATAAATAAACATTAAAAAAAAATAAAAAAAAATAAAAAGTTTCAGAAATAGATCATTAAGTAAACATACATAAATAATGCAGAAGACACAGTTTGGAGAATCATTTCAATTTTTTTTTATTAAATAGAAATACGATTTGCTTACATTCTACAGTAATGCTTATTATTACCCTAATCAGGTTATATTGTGATTATTGCATTTACCAATGTATACCTATATATCTATATTAATTTGAAGAATGCTTTGTTCTTTATTCATAGATTCAGTCATAGGTACCATTGGGTAGAGGGAGAAAAAAACAATCCAACAGTGATAATCAATCTATTCACTCACTACCTCACTCTTCATCCAGGTGCTCTCTCCCAACCCATACTGAGGGGCAAAGTGGCAACTCTATGTGAAACTAACCTGTACATGAGACCAATGTGATGGACTCCCTCTTAAAAAATAATAACAACTATGAAGAAAAATATTCCAAGGTGAAAATTATGCAAAAGAGAATAAAGCACATCTTTCCAACATCATACATTGACACTTTCGAACACACCCACCCACCAATTATTTAATTGTCTGACAGAATATACCTGTGTTTGACTTTGCTATTTACTATTTGGTTACAGCTCAAATACTGCAAAATTAAACGTTGGCCATTAGGTTTCTGTCTAGTAGAAAACACAATCCTGTATGACAGTTATATATCTATTCTTAGTAGTCTTTATTTTTAATATGTCAATAAATATCCAGTTCTTATAGTGTTTTTAAAGCCATATTTGGCACCTCATTGGTTCCTCATTAATGAGTTAAATAAATTTCTGAGGTGTTTATTTCATATTTGCATGGGAGTTATGCATTTAACTTTTAACATTGACACTAACATTTACTGGGCACTTGTTATGGGCACTGTTCTAAAAACTTTAGAAATGTTACCTGCTTTATTTATTTATTTTATTTATTTGCTTTTTTGTGAGACAGGGAGAGAACACAAGCAGGGGATTAGGGTAAATGGAGAGAGAATGCCAAGCAGGCTCCATGCTTAGTGCAGAGCCTGATGCAGGGCTCGATCTCATGACCCCGAGATGGTGACTTGAGCCAAAATCAGGAGTCGGACACTCAACCGACTGAGCCGCCCAGGTGCTCCACAAATATTATCTGCTTTAAACTTCACAAGTCTGCAAGTATTATTAAAATCATTTTCTCAGACAACAGAGCATGTGCAGAGTGAATTACGTATTCTAATATCAACAATGATACATTTATTCCATTATTTATACGTATTGAGTACTTACTATCTGCCAGTTACTTTTCTAGACACTTGGAATATCAATGGCCAAAACAAATAATAATCTTACTTTGAGGGAGTTTACAAATGAGAAAGAAAGAAAAAAAGAAAGACATCAAATAACATACAAAATAAGTAAATCTAATACTTCATGGTACTTGAATTCACATTTAGTTCTGTCTGCTTTCAAACACAAAACTCTTAGTCACTTCACTTTATGATCAAGTGTTATTATAAATGAAAGGAAATTCATATTAAAAATCTAGGTTATTATCATTATTGATTCTCTCATATCCACAAGACAGCTCACTTAGGCCCACAAAAGTGAGACTTTATCAAGGGAAGTTATTGGACCACTTTTTCTCAAATCTGAAAACACCTCTAATGTTCTCAAGCCGGGTCAAAATATACACACATGCTCATGAAAAGGACTGTGTTCGATGGCAGAAACAATATGAGGCTCTACCTGGTAGACCAGAATATGGAAACTTCTGCCTGCATAGCAGTGCCTTCTGCTGGAAGGGGGAGGAAAAACAAATTGCTCTCATTTCTATGTCTCATAGTCCCAATTTGCTTTTCTGCACCCTCCCATTCTCTTAGATGGACTCGAGTATAAGCAGCATTTTAAACAAAAGTCCTCTCAAAACTTATTTCTCTAATGTGAGCTATTCTATTTAATCCACTCTGAACAGGATTGTAGGTACCACTAGCAGATAATGGTTCTGACTGTGTTGCTCTGAAAGTAATTGTATAGGTCTTGGAGAAGAGTGGGATAAAATGAGACAGAGGGTTTTAGATTTCTTCTCATATGACATCATTTTCGAAGGACAAAAGTTAAAATCTTCAAATTCCTCTCTTTGTCAAATCTTACTATGTGATGGTCTCAAACTATTTTCATTCAGATACATTTTCCACATAATCAGGTATGGCCATTAAAACTTTTGGAAATGTCGGAACATTAAGCCTGTTGACAAAAATATACTTTTCAACCATTGAGGTTGTTCAAAAAACAATTGTCCTAATAACTTGACAGAAATCCCAAAGAAAGTATAGCAATTTTTTAAAGGGAAGTCAGTTTTACCCGAACCAAACCAAGTCATTACTTGGAATGGGGAAAAACACATGAGTTAACAGTTTATGAAATATTTATAAAATGAAATTCACATTGTACCATATTGTTGAATTTAAGGCTTATTCATGATGACATTCATGCTATTCTTGAGGAAAGGAATAAAACAAAACAAAACAAAGAAAAAAAAAAAGCTCACCAAGAAAACTCACTCATGATACTGTCCTGCAAATTAAGGAAACCAACAACAAAAGCAGTGTTAAATATCTAGGACTTTCATTCCTGACCCTTGTACTTAATATAAACTATCATACTCTCTGCACACTAAGGAAGGAAATCACAGACATGAGCTTTTGCAGAAGAAAGCACCAGACTTGATTTCAATCTATGAACAGTCTACAAGTCTAAAAGTGGAATGAAGAAGTAAGTTTCGTCCAACTTAGACTTCCTGACCAAATTACTAAAAAGTTTAATTCCTTTCTAAGTAACTTTATAAAAAATACAATTAAAAAATTTCAACATATATGAATTCAAAATCTCTTTCCACCATCACCTTATACCACTTACATTAACCTAGATAGCATTACCTGATTTTCTAGCTCTTTCTTTTTTGAGACAGAGACAGAGAGAGACAGAGAGAGACAGAGAGAGAGAGACAGAGAGAGAGAGAGAGAGAGAGAGAGCGAGCATGAGTGGGGGAGGGGCAGAGGGAGACAGAGAGAGAGAATCTTAGGCAGTCTCCATCACCAGGACTGAGCCTGACATGGGTCTTGATCTCATGATAGACTGTGAGATCATGATCTGAGCTGAAATCAAGAATTGGATACTTAACTGAGTCACCCAGGAGCCCCTCTAGTTGTTTTAAATTATAGATTAAAGAGCTAATACTACATTTCTTTTTTTTCCTCCCCAGTCTTTTCATACTACCTTAACAAAAACCCAAGCAAACCATTTTCCCTCAGTATCCTAACAGTATATTTTGCAAAACTAGTGAAATGGCTGCTCATTTATTTTTCAGGTCTCTCTGATGCAGAAATGTTTCAAAGGGATAAATTACAGACAGAATTCTAATTTAACTATTTGCAAAATACTACTTTTTGCCAAAACTGATTGAACTTCAAAGCCTCCCTAAAACATCATACATAATTTATTTTAGGGAAGAAAACAATAAAATCCAGGACTAGACCTGCAACAATGGTATTTTAAAGAAGCCATAGTGACAAGCACAGTATTTGCTGAGAAATGAATATACTTTTTATCAGCCAAACCATTTTTTAAAAATTCATAAATCTGATAATATTGTAGGATTAATGTCACTAAGAACACTTCTTGCAGAGTACAGAAAAGAATAATTCAGCGTATTTGTCTTCCTGTCTCCCCCTCCTTTTTTAAAACTGTGCATTTAATTGTTCCTTAATCATATATTCCAGTCACAGATTTTTAATTGGTTTTTGACCTACATACCAGCATAGGTTGATTAACAATTCTCTAATCAAGGTTGCATAGCATTTATGTGTGTTCAATAATTCAGCGATCTGTCTGGGAAATGTAATGGGGCCCACGGTTTTGGTGAACATTCAGTGACTGCTGAAAGTACCTGAACACTTCATGCCCAAATTGCACTTAAATTCCTTAATGAAGAATCAGCAAGAATCATGAAGGCACTTACTGCTATGCTTTCTAGATAAATAGAAAACCATGTATGGTGATGAGAAGAGAGAGCCATTTGTATTGTCAAGAAAAGTCTGTATGTGATATATTGAAAAATAAGTATAAAATGGAAATACACAGTTATCAATATCTTCGTTTTGGTAGACACCTAAAAAGTAACAACAGTGAGATAAAATTCCATAAAAGTGTTGGACTTTTAACGCATACTGTAAATGCTCATTAAAAACTAAAGTTTCTGGGGGCACCTGGGTGGCTCAGTTGGTTGAGCGTCTGACTTTGGCTCAGGTCATGATCTCATGGTTCATGGAGTCCAGTCCTGTGTGGGGCTCACTGCTTTTAGCTGGGAGCCCACTTGGGATCGTCTGTCTCCCTCTCCTCTGCCCCTCCCCTGCTCACGCTCTCTCTCAAAAGTAAAATAAAAAACTGCAAAAAAAAGAGTTTTTTTATTAAAATAGAACAGGTTATTTCTACTCATTTTTTTCTACTCATTTTGGCAAAATTAGCATAAGAATAAAAGTGAGTATGAAATTAATCTATACAAAGCACAATTAGAGTGTGCTGGCTTAAATCTCTCCTGCTAAGTGGTCAATTTGAAGAAAAAGTATAATTTAAAAAGTGCTAGATGCTCAGGAAAGTCAAGGTGTGACAGTTCAGTTTTAATAGCTGATCGTTTAGTCAACATACAATTTATTTACTTGTGACAAAAAAAAAAAATCCACATGAGATGTGGTCTGCAGGTTGACTGGCAAAACCCGTTCTTCTCTGAATGCCTAAGTGGCTCAGTTGGTTAAGCATCCAACTCTGGATTTTGGCTCAGGTCATGATCTCACAGTTTGTGGGTTAGAGTCCCAGTTTGGGCTCTGTGCTAACAGCATGGAGCCTGCTTGGGATTTTCTTTCTCCCTCTCTCTCTGGCCCTCCCTCACTCATAATTTCTTTCTCAAAATAAATAAATGAACTTAAAAAAATCCATTCTTCTCTTCCTTTTGAGAATATGGTCAAACTACATTTCCCAGCCCCTTTTACAGGTAAGTATGCTCATGTAAGTAAGTTTTCCCCCGTTAAGGGGTTTGAAAGGGATACTCTCTACTTGTAGACTTGGTCCTTAAGACAATGGGATACCTCCTGAACTTTCTCTTTCGCCTTCTTCCTGTCTGGAACCCATGTTGATTTAGACTTGTCTAGGCAGATGATGATGAGTCTCTGAATGAGGTCACAACATGGTGGAAGGAAGCTTCATTACTGAGTGATTATATATGGCAGAGACATACAGACTTAACTCCTCACTTCAGATTGTAACACAAGTCATCTAGTTTTCTTCTTTAGGCAAGTGAACTAATGTTGAGCTTCCTTGGTAAAGCAGCCTAGGTTTACTCTAAATAATATGGCCATGAAAGAGGTATACCCAGCCCTTGATACACCCAGAGCTTCCCTAAGCAGAATGTGTTATGCCTCCTGGGTGCAATATGTTGAACAATTCCTTCTATTTTTGATAACTCTGCTATAAAATAATCCAGATGTTCTCTACGGAATTTTTTGTTTCTCACTTGCATAATCAAAGGAAAACAAAGCAAAACAAAACTGAGCCCAAACCCTGAGAGCCCCTTTAGAAGTCTCCATGGAAAGGAAAGGATTCTAGGGTTTGGGGGAAGACGTTGATGCTAAGAAGAAAGAAATTCTCTTAGACTTTAGGATAAGGAAAAACCATTGATAGGTAAGAGTTAGCTCTGTAGACCTGTGTTGCTCAAATCCTGCACATCCCCAACAAGGGTCTGTTTTCAATACTGGCCCTTGGCCAACTCTTGGGAATTGAGCTTTTGGAATTCAGACCTCAAACTATGTTAGATCAATTTGTCTAGATGATTTAAGCAAAAAGTGGTCTTTATGGTGAATGGATGCTTTCCTTCTGGGAATCTAGAGCTGTAGTAATGGAAGTCAGTCATACAGTCAATATGTACATGGCTCAGGAGAGTCTCCTTGGTAGATAACACTTTGCATATATTGTCACACCTGTTGGAGGAATTAAGTATGTCCTGTGTAATTCAGATATCTGAGTCCTGTGGATATTTCTAGTGAATCACCAAGCCTGAGTGTTGGGCACCCCTGACACAGATATTCTCCTGATAATTTGTTTTGAGAGTGACTTAGGTTACTAATCCAATTTCTCTGTGTGCAATGATTGTTAGCCAGCTAAGTACAAAAGTATAGTCTGCCTCCAGGAAGGATCCCTGACTGGCTTCATTACTGCACTATCCTATTCTCAGAGAGCTGCAGTATTCAAGACGCTAGTGTTTTATAGTCCCTAGTAGTAGGAGGTTACTCTGGTGTAGATGAAACAAATAAATAAATAAAAAACTGCCTCAGTATCCCTTTAAAGGTGACCATGAGGAATTAGAAAAGCTCGTTGGATAAAGAAAGCAAAAGTCAGGTTTATACTTACAACTACTCTTAACTCCAATCAGTAGTTCCCTAAGCAAGCACAGCCCAACAAATTGGCAAGTCAGAGTAAATTTATATTACAGTTACAGAATATTTGTTGATGATGATTTAGTCTTCCAAAAGTCACAGGGGACTCAGAAATACTCCACTATAGTACAACCAAAAAGCTATTTATGTGTGTATGTACACTTCCTTTTATAAATGATAATTTAAGTAATTATAATAAATAAAGTAAAATAAATACAAGCCAACAATTATTTTCAAAGCATTGTGCTCTGGGGATATAGTACATATAAATACTACAATTTGTCATCATAAAATGGAAGTGAGGGATGTATAAAACTGATTTATAACATACATCTGAGTATAAGTGGCAATAAGAAATATTAAAAATATAATCCTTAATAAATAAAGCTTTTTTAAGGTAACTCTTACCTACCTAGAAAATTCCATAAAAGAAATTTCAGTGAGTCTGCCCCATTCACCATGATCCCCAAGTTTCAGAATTTCTCACCTACAAATTTAGCTTCTGAACATCAGCTAAATTTTTTTCTCTGCTTACTTATAAAATCAAAAAACACTAAGCTACAGCGAATTAATATATTCCTATAAAACATCTTATTACATTGAAATTACTAAATACAGATTTATTTAAAATATATACACTGAAATATTATTGTGTTCCAGGAACAATGTAATGCCTGTGGAACATACCATAATAAACAAATCTTGGACTTCTCCTTCAGAACTTTGTTCTCAGGAGGTACAAATACTGTAATTGCAATGAAACAAACTTAGTGTTGAAAATGAAGGAGAGAATTAAATTCTAGACACATTAGAAAATTTTCAAAATGTTATAGTGTAAAGAAGACAGGGTGAAATGTTGTGGAGTCTATAGCTTACAACTAAATTACTCACCTCTACGGTATTTCTTTGGAGTGGTTGGCATAGAAGTTATACTGCATTAGATTTGACTGTGAGGTTGGGGAGGATGAAGTGTATAAAATATATGTCAAGAAATTTAGTGGTTGAGAGGTACAGCCATGAGTTAGTTGCCTGTTGGGGAATTCAGGATCATGGGAAGACTTTTTTCACATTTGGGTAAATCTGAGTATATGCTTATAGATGGAGAATGGGCCACTGGACAGCAAAAGATGAAAATGGAAAGAAACATGGAAATACTTTCTTTGCTGACAGAATGGTGCTAGATATACTCTAAATAACGTCCTCTTAAAAAAAGCAATTATCACTGAGAAATAAAATGAAGAAATGTTTTAAAATAAATTGCTGGGCTGATAAGAAAGCAAACAAACAAGGGCTCCTGGGTAACTCAGTCAGTTAAGCATCTGATTTCAGCTCAGGTCATGATCCCATGGTTTGTGAGTTTGAGCCCCGCTTTGGGCTCTGTGCTGACAGCTCAGAGCCTGAAGTCTGCTTCGGATTCTGTGTATTCCTCTCTCTCTCTGCCCTTCCCCCATTCACACTCTGTCTCTCTCTCAAAAATAAAAAAAAAAAAAAATTAAAAAAGAAATCAAACAAAACAACAAAAACAAAAACCCAACAGTCAAAATAAGATCAAAGGGCATATAAAATGGATGGAATATATTCAAATATATCAATAACCCCCAGGGTTTTTATGTTGGAAAAGAAATCCATCTATAAGTCATTTACAAACCATCTACACGTGTATAAAGGTGACAGGTTGTAAATGGCAGGATAGAAATTTCAAGAAAATACTAAACTGAAAAACTGACAGTCATGATAATAAGAATAATAACAGGTAACATCTGAAGTTTTTGAGTGAATTGGACATCCCACATTCCAATTCTCTAAGCCAGAATCCTCACATCATTCTTTACTACTACTCTACTTCCAGTAAACCTAACAAGTTCTGATGTTAAATATCTAAAATATTTCACAACCCAACCCCCTTCTTAATCTCTGAAACTTCTCCATTAGTTGAGACCCCTTACAAAGATAAGTGCAATTACTTCCTGGTCTCCCTGCTCTCAATATTATGTCCTTCCATCCCTTATCTTCAATAAAGCCAAAGCGATACTATATCATAACTGTGTCCTTCCCTTCCAAACCCTCCCCAGCTACCACCAATGGTTTCACCAATATAACTTTGCCAGCAAGTTAAATTCCAAACTCACTAACATGTCTTACCAACTCCTTCATTTTCCACACCCTGCTTATCTTTGCAGACTCATCTCTTGATGTATGCTCCTCCACATCTACGCTTCAGACTATATTAAATTCCTCAAACACACCATGCTGTCCTTCAAATCAAGTCTTTGAAAGGTGTTTACTTCTTTTTTTTTAATTTTTATTTTTTTAAATTTATTTATTTAAATTCAAATTAGTTAACATACAATGTAGTATTGGTTTCAGGAGTAGAATCCAGTCTATCTAGAATATTCTTTCCCTTTCCCATCTACATCCTCAACTCTTCTCTTCTCATCTCACTATTACCCTTTCTGTAGTTAATCACTCCCTAATCTTCATGTTTCAGAAAACTTTTCTGATGAGCCTAAATACAATTTAGGTGCATATTTACCTAAAATCTGCACTTAGTGCACAGTATTATAATCACCTCCCTAAAAGTTTGTATTTCCCACTACAATGCAAACAATAAAGCTAAACAATGTGTCTGTCATGCTGAGCATTTAATCTCTGGATCTAACACTATGCTAGTTTTTGTCAAGGAACTTACAATGTAAATGTTACTTACAATTTTCTAAAGACCAAAGCAAAAAAATATTTCTGGCATGAAAATGATAAATGCGTTGATGACTAAATAGTACTAAATAGACATAGTGTTGCAACTCTGGATTAATCTACATTTGGTGTTGAGAGTTGACTTAAAATCTTTCCTGATACTATGACTTCACTCATATGAAGACTTTAAGACACAAAACAGATAAACACAAGGGATGGGAAGCAAAAATAACATAAAAACAAGGAGGGAGACAAAAATAGGACACTCTTAAATATGGAGAATAAACAGAGGGTTACCGGAGGGGCTGTGGGAAGGGGGGATGGGCTAAATAGGTAAGGGGATTAAGGAATCTACTCCTGGAATCATTGTTGCAATATGTGCTAACTAGCTTGGATGTAAATTTAAAAAAAAAACACAAAAAACTTTCGATACTGATCAAAAGGCAGAAAGGGAATAAATCCTAAATGTTTTCCCCCTCACGTGATAAATTATTAGGTCTCAGTTTATTTTGAGATGGTATCAAAAGTATGTCTTCAACTCCTTCTACTTGAGGCTTTTCACCAGAAACAAACATTAAACTCACATTAAACTTGCACTTATTTTTATCATTTGACAATTATGTAACATAGAGTAAGAAAATACAGAACAGGGGATCAGAGGTATAAAAATCTTCAGCCTCTGGAGCTAAAATCCCCATGAAAGACGAGTTTAATGAACTGAGAGCAACAAAGATAGCCAAGTAGAGAAGACATAAAAAAAAAAAAAAAAAAAAAAAAAAAAAAAAAAAGGTGATCTGACATTCCAAGCACGTGAGCGATTGGTGAGAGGAAATTAAAAATTAAAACAACAAAACACATTTTGCTATAGTCTAACCTCCCTAGCAAATATTTGCATCCATATGCATTTTATATTCCATAGCTTGACTGTGAAATTTAATTAAAAACAATTATAAATACAGCTCCTTGAGGCTACTGAGGATTTCACAGTTTGAATATTTTTGAAGCATTTTATTCCCTTTAAAAAACATGCATTACGAATGGTCGTGTCATCAGAGTTTGGTTGGAGAGGAATTTAGTTGTCAAGTTCAAATACATCCAGATAAGCTAAATTTGGATGGAATGACCCAGGGACCTTGACCCAAGTTTCAGTCAATATACCAAGTGAATAAACAGAAAATTGTCCCTGTGGTTCCAAATTTGGTCTTGAACATGAACCCCCAAAGGAAATGCAGCAATAGAGCTGTCTTTAGCCCTGTTGGAGCATAATTCTGCAAGAAGACAACCAGATGAAGACAAAATAAAATGTAAAAGGGCCAGAATCCATAGTACACAAATTTTGGGGCTAGAGGGTTCTCACATGAAGATGGATCTACTTATACTCTTCAGTTTGTACTCCTTTTTTTTCTTTGTTTTCCTCTGACACCAAGTAAACCCCCAAACAAAAATGCCAATGAATAAAATGGAAGCCGAAAATGAAAATGGGATCTAGTTTGTTTCCTCAGCATTATTGGGAAAAATTGCAGTGTTTTGCTTCTGACATTTTCTTAGATTTTGTGCGAAGAAAGCAAAGAGCCTGCTTCTGATTCCTCCTCTCACCACCCAGACACACTCAGGGATGTCTGTGGAAACATAATTGATTTCTTTTTGTTTATTTGATAAACTCAACACTTTAGCCGGGAGGATGTCAGACTTAAATGCAGTTTTATAGTCTCTTCTGAGGATGCAGTTAGTCAAATATCACGTAGATAAAGTATCTGTCTGGCTCCTAAATGTCTTCCGAACATGGAAGTAAGTGCCCTGGTTATCACATGTTGTTTCTCCAAATGAGCATTAGGAGTGTTTCCTTTTCCCTACCTCCACGTTGAAAACATTTTTCTCCCCATGGCGTTATGTACTGAACTCCAGGAGGTGATGATGTGAAAGGTTGTAATACACTTCTGGAACTTGGGTATAATAAAAATAGATTCTAATTTTCTGAAAATATTAAAAAGTAAGACCTGACACTCCCTATTAAATCACTGCAGGCAGGATTCTAACAGACAATTTGTGATTAATTAACTACACACACACACACACACACACACACACACACACACACACACGTTGTGAATTCCCAAAATAGTCACATGACTGGGGAAAGGGAGAAATTAAAAACAAATGGGTGAAGCACATGTCTTTCCGTGTTGTGACCAGAGGCCCATCAATAATCCTCGGAATTGTTGCTCATGCTAAAAAAAGTTCTATGTTCTGTGCACCTTCTGAGAATCCTTTGAATTATTCAATTTCCTTTTAATGTTGTCACTGAAGATGTATACAAAAGACTCATAAGTAAGAAGTCAGTTTTTCAGAATTAAACTACTCATCAGTATTATGATTTAGAGTTATACTGAATATAAGTTTCTATGAAATCTTGAATAAAAGTATACTTAGGACAATATTTTCTCTTCAGAGTTTTCTAATATTTACTTGACATATTATGTATCATCTTGAACATTTACACACAATCTCATTTCATATCGTGTTTATCTCTTAGCAACATTTCAGTGCTTTCAAAAGTAAGAGGTGTTTTTTTTTTTTGTTTGTCCTGTTTTTTGTTTTAGAAACTGAATATAGTTCCCAATGAACAGGAAAACCAGAGGCCTGAGTTTTAGTCTTGAGTCAGCCATCAGTTACAGGTGTGGCCCTGGTTATCAGTTAAATTTGATGGGTGAACATTTGTTCACCTTAAAAAATTAAGAAGTTTAATTAGATTGTATGACTTAAAGGTACTCAAAACATATCTATTTGAATGAATGAATGAATGAATGTGTATACTTAGAAACAAGTAGGGAATTTTTGTGTAAGAACAGCAGATAAGAGCAGGGATAGATAAATAAACTAGATGCCAGGAAAAAATAAATAAAAGTATACCTTTAGACATTGTTGTTTTTGATTTTATGACTCATTTGAGAGATCCCAGGGGCAGAATTACATTTTATAGTAAATGAGGGTGAGGCTTACCAAAGATGTACGACTTTCTCAAAATTACCAAAAAGATTATCCCATAAGAGCAGAGTGAATGCGATCTTCTGACATCTAGACAAGGTCTATGCACAACTCAAAACCATAAGTATATGTAAGATAGGCAACTCGTACTAAAACCACTATTTATGACAATATAAAACATTTGTTATGAGTTATAATTGTGCATATATTCTAGGCAGATAGAGTTGAATGAACACCGTCTGATTTTACTGATATATGCATTGACCTGGAGAGTCTAGGCATTTGGTTTGCTTTGTTTTTAGATCTCCATTTAAAGCTTTAGAAAAGGGGACATAAAGGTTGTAACAGTATTGTGTGGCTGATTCTGAAGGTCTTATATGACAATTTATTTAAAAAGAGCAGTTAATATGTGAATTTAATAATGATTGTGCAAAAAATGTGATGAAGCAGCTGGATCTCTGCCTCCTTGGATCTAAGTAATGATTTGGAAAGTTGAGATTTTTTTTTTTAATTTATGTCATCAAACATCATTAAACACCTAGATGCATGTGCTGTGCCAGATCTTTTATCCATCACACTGGGCCATATGTTTTCACACCATATTTTGCTGTTAATGGCCTCTGGATTGATACAACGTTCTATTTAAGGTTGGAAGTGGAGGGAAATGGGAACATTTATTTCAAGTGATCTTTCTTGCTTCCTTTCTTGCTTGCTTACTTGCTTTTAAGAGGACAAAATCCTCTAGGTGAATTTGAAGAAGGGCTTTTCCAAATATAGGGACCAGTCTGAGAGAAGTTTCATTATTGGTAGCAGAAAATTGGATGGTGTCAATGAAGGGAAGGTTAACAAAGATGCAGAAGAAAAAATGGGTTACTGCAAGAGGATCACAATCTCAAAATGAAAGCTGAGATTTTTAGATTGATTCAAGGTAGGAAAGCACTGATAGAGGCCAGGCAGCCCACTTTGTGCAGGTGAAGCAGAGAAACAGGCAAGGAGCTACATAAACACCCTAGATGGGTGTTTTTAACATTCTTTAAAGAAGTTTACTTAAAATCTGTGCTTTCAGCAAGTCACTGCACTCTTGCCCTCACTTATGTCTGGTATCCTCATCTCCAGAGCCTTTTAACCTCTTGTCAGACTTTTCTGGAGAGTGCTGCTTTAGCCCTCTGCCAAGTCCAGACACCTGCATGGCTCAAAGCTCTGGAGAGTGGAATCTGGGGTCCAGTAGCTCCATAAAGAGACTTTCAATCAATCCTCCTGTTTTCAACACCATCTCACTCTTCTGCCATCTGAAGAAACTGATTCTTGAATTTCTAAGCTTTCTTGGGGTTTATCGGTAAGCAGACTTGCATAGTCCTGGCATCCTGAACATGGGGTTAAATTTCAGATTCTCTGGTCTCCTCAGGTACCACTACTTCATTTGTCTCCAGATGATAAAATTTTGTTGACATCAGTTTTCTGCTGTTGTCTTCTTTTTTATACTCTTTGTCCTTGTAGTTTATGCCTACTTACTAAAAAAAGGTTCCATTACATACACTTTAGTAGTGTTTTGGGAGGGTGTTGGGAATAAATGTATTTAATTAGAAGTTCTCCCCACTCTCTCTTTAACTCTCTCTAATCAGACTTGCATCCCCACAAATTCAGTGAAATATTCTTGTCAAGGTCATCTCCTGCTTGCCCTTTGGGAGCATGTGATGCAGCTGATTACCTCCTTCTTGAAATACTTTCTGTCCTTGACTTCTTAGACACACTTTCCAGGAGTTCTTCATCTGACTGGCTGCTTATTCTCAATCTCCTTTCAGTGTGTCCTTTTAGTGAAGAAGGTCGAGGTGGTCAGGACCTCTTCTCTCTCCATTCTCAACTTACTCTGTGGTTGATCTCATCCCGTCTTCTGATGATAAATGCCATTTCTATGCTGATAATTCCCATGTGTATTCTTCTTGCACATTCTTTCTTCTGAGTTCCTGGATGTTTATCCAGTTGCCTACTCAATACAGCCACCTGGATGCCTAATGGACATTCAAATGTTCTTTCCAAAAAAAAAAAAAAAAGATTCTTGATCCCCTCCATCCAATACATCAACCTTCAGTCTTCCTTATCTCAGTGCCTGGCATTAACATTCACTCAACATTTACACATTCATCCCATCAGCAACCACTGATCTCTACCTTCAGTGTATATCCCAGATGTAATCACTTCTCCACCATGGAACCAGCCTCTGTCACACACTCCTGCAAATGTGTCCATTTATGCTTTGTGTTACCCCTCCTTCTTCCCTACAGTCAGTTCTAGACAGAAAGAAATAGCTTAAAAACTTCAGTCCAGTAGTGCTGAATCCCCCTCATCTGATCTCTCCTGGACTCTCCTGTTTATTCCTAGCCCCTTTCTGCCTCACTCACTCTGCTCTAGGCACATTGGCCCTCATGCCTTTCCTCTATTGTGCCACATGTATTCCAATCTAGGGACTTTTGCAAACGCTGCCATCTCTGACCAGAGGCACCCCTGCTGATTTTGACATAGCTCTTTCCCGTACGACATTCAGGTATCTGTTCTCATACAGTGTTTCTTCAAAACATTCTTTCATGATCAACCTACCGCTTTTCCAGTCAGTTTTACTCCTCACCTTTCCTCCTCTGATTTTTATCATCTCTTGATATTATTTAGCTTCTTTATTTGTTTATCACCTCTTTTCCTCTCTGGAATGTAAACTCTGTGAAAGTGTTGAATTTGTCTACATCATATTTTTTATAATAAACCAGTAAATTTAAGTGTTGCCCTGAGTTTTGTGAGCCAAACTGTGGAATCCAGGGAGGGATTCCTAGAAATCCCGATATATATCTGGTCTGTCAGAAGTACTGGTAGCACACTGAATTGGCATCTGGATTGTGAGAAGGCAGTTTTGCAGGACTGAGCCCTTAACCCGTGGGATCTGATGCTATCTCCAGGTAGACAGTGCCAGAATGTAGTTAAACTGTAGGAAACCCAGCTCGTGTCACAGAGAATTGCTTAATATTTGGGAAACCCATACATCTGGTATCAGAAATATTGTGAACATGTGAGTAAAGGAAAAGTATTTCCTTTACGTAGGTGGAAACCATAACCCACCATTATTCTTTCATCAACCCATATGAGCTTGAGATACCCACACCCTCTCCTAGCCTAACATAAGAATGAGCAGATTTGGGATATACATGCTTGACTGCTTTCCTCTCTTCTACTTTCTCATCTCCCTTCCTTCTTTTATTCAATAAATGTTTATTTCCTGTGCTAAGGGCTAGAATTGCAGTGCCAAACAACACAGACACATTCAACACTTTCACGGAGTTTACATTCCAGAGAGGAAAAGAGGTGATAAACAAATAAAGAAGCTAAATAATATCAAGAGATGATAAAAATCAGATGAGGAAAGGTGAGGAGTAAAACTGACTGGAAAAGCGGTAGGTTGATCATGAAAGAATGTTTTGAAGAAACACTGTATGAGAACAGATACCTGAATGTCGTACGGGAAAGAGCTATGTCAAAATCAGCAGGGGTGCCTCTGGTCAGAGATGGCAGCGTTTGCAAAAGTCCCTAGATTGGAATACATGTGGCACAATAGAGGAAAGGCATGAGGGCCAATGTGCCTAGAGCAGAGTGAGTGAGGCAGAAAGGGGCTAGGAATAAACAGGAGAGTCCAGGAGAGATCAGATGAGGGAGATTCAGCACTACTGGAGTGATTTGAGCATGGGTAACATGACTGAAGTTTTTAAGCTATTTCTTTCTGTCTAGAACTGACTGTAGGGAAGAAGGAAGGGAAACCCAAAAGATATGAATGAACAGCCATATGAAAGGACACATAGAGGTAGGTCTGGAATTGTCCTGAGCACAAGAGATTCTGTCACCATGGAATTTGGATACAGTCTAGCCCCCAGCATGTAGATGTGTGCATTAAACCAGCAGCTTGCCAAACCATGTACAATTGGGATTTTTTTTATGGAAGCTTCATCACAAAACATAATCAGTTATAAACTCCATTTAAAGCTCCCTCTCCTCTCTGGAGAATGGGGATTTGGGCTGAAAACTGCAAGCTTCTAATCATGACTTGGTGTTTAGAGTGACCAGCATCCATCCTGAAGCTATCCAGGAGCCCACTAAGAATTTCCAAAACAAAAGCATTCCTATCACCCAAGTAAATTCCAAGGGATTTAGGAGCTCAGTGTTAGAAACCAGGATCAAAGACAAAATGTTAGAATAAAAGGTGTTCCTAGTTCTTATCACTTAGGATATTGCAAGAGTTTTAGGATCTGTGTGCCCATAACCATGGGCAGATCAGTATGTATCTTGTATTCTATCATTTCCCAACACAGTTGGCACACTCATCATAAATGTGTATAAAGGAAAGCTAAGCTGAGACTTTGCTTTTATAGCCTGTCATCAGTCCTTGCATGATGTGGATCAATTAGTAAGCCTAGCATGGAATCAGCCTCAAACTGACATTCAACATGCATTAGGAGTGGCCCCCTAAATCAGTGAGGTGGATGAAGGACTTAAGAGAGACTCACGTTTACTGACAAAGCTCATTGGAGTATAACTCCATTCTCCCCCCATCATTGCAAAAGACAAAAGAGAGATAAGCTAAGAGTAGACAAAGCACGTGGGGAGAAAAGGTATTGCCCTGGACAAGATCAGACACCAGCCATAACCTATACTGGAAGCAAGAGAAGTTCAAGGTCTGTGACCACTAATGTGAAAGACATTAGGACCTCTAGTCATTATACCCAAATGTCATCTTAGGGAGAAAAGCTTCAGGAGGGAAAGATGATCTTTGAGAAAAGGCATTTTCCAAATAAGAGACCAAGTCTTTCTAATCCTTGTACATTGTTGATGGGAACATAAATCGGTATTGTTATTATGAAAAACAGTAGGAACATTCCTCAGAAAACATATATATATATACACACATATATATGTGCGTGTGTGTGTGCGCAAACACACACACGCGTGTGCGTGTATCCAAAGGACATGAGATAAATATCTCAAGGAGATAGCTGCACTCCTACATTCATTACAGCATTATTCATAATAACCAAGATATGGAAACAACTTACACATTCACTGACAGATGAATGAATTAAAAAAGCAGAATATACACACAACATAATATTGTTCAGCCATAAAAAAAGAAGGAAGTCCTGCCATTTATGATGGGGTGAATGAAACTATTGGGCATGATGCTACATGAAATAAGCCAGACCGAGGAAGACAAATACTGTAGAATACCACTCATATGTGGGATCTTAAAAAAAATGTCGAACTCTTAGAAATCAGGAGTTGTTGGTCAAAAGGCACAAACTTTCAGTTATAAGTAAATTCTGAGGATCTAATTTACAGCATGATGACTATAGTTAATAATACAATATTGTATACTTGTAAATTTCATATATTAAAAAATAAAAAAAATAAAAAATAAAAAATAAAAAATAAAAAAAAAAAGTGAAAAAAAAAAAAGAAAAAAAAAAAACAATATTGTATACTTGAAATTTGCTAAGAGAGGAGATCTGAAACATTCTCACTACATACACAAAAATGTAACTAGGTAAGGTGGTGGACATATAAACATGATTGTTGACATCATGTGATAATGTATATGTATATCAAATCATCTTGAACATTCTGAATATATGCGCAGGGATGCCTGGGTGGCTCAGTTAGTTGAGCATCCAACTCTTAATTTAGGCTCAGGTCATGATCCTAGGGTCATGAGATCAAGCTCCACATCACGCTCTGCACTGAACATGGAGCCTGCTTAGGATTCTCTCTCCCTCTGCCCCTCTCCCTAGCTCATGCTCTCTACCTCTCTCTCTAAAAAAAATAAAATAATAAAATTTTTTAAAGTTTATTCATTTTTGAGAGAGAGAGAGAGACAGAGTGTGATCAGGAGAGGGGCAGAGAGAGAGGGAGACACAGAAACTGAAGCAGGCTTTGTCAGCACAGAACCCAATGTGGGGCTCGAACTTACAAACCACAAGATCATGACCTGAGCTGAAGTTGGATGCTCAACTGACTGAGTCACCCAGGTGCCCCAATAATAAAATAAAATAAACATATATGTAATTTTATTTAGCAATTGTGTAACAATGAAGCTGGAAAAGTTACTTGATTGAATTAATTTAAACTGATTTAAATATTTAACCAATTTTCTCCTCGTCAACATAAAGGGGCTTAGAAAGAGTCCTGAGGTCAAATATCATATGACTTCACTCATATGAGGACTTTAAGATATAAACAGACGAACATAAGGGAAGACAAGCAAAATAATTTAAAAACAGGGAGGGAGGGGCGCCTGGGTGGCGCAGTCGGTTAAGCGTCCGACTTCAGCCAGGTCACGATCTCGCGGTCCGTGAGTTCGAGCCCCGCGTCGGGCTCTGGGCTGATGGCTCAGAGCCTGGGGCCTGTTTCCGATTCTGTGTCTCCCTCTCTCTGCCCCTCCCCCGTTCATGCTCTGTCTGTCTCTCTCTGTCCCAAAAATAAATAAAAAACGTTGAAAAAAATTAAAAAAAAAAATAAAAAATAAAAACAGGGAGGGAGACAAAACATGAGACTCTTAAATATGGAGAATAAACTGAGGGTTACTGGAGGGGTTGTGGGAGGGCGGATGGGCTAAATGGGTAAGGGGCATTAAGGACTCTACTCCTGAAATCATTGTTGCACTATATGCTAACTAACTTGGATGAAAATTTAAAAAAAATTTTTTTAAATGGCAAAACCAAGAGCCCTGAGGAGTTAAAAACTTGTATTTACTTTTCATGCTTTCAAGTATTAATGTGAGTTGACTTCTGGGACTCTTCTATATAACTTTATATTTTGATGTGACTTGTTTTGTTTTGATTCAAGACAGACATGTAGAAAGCCCAGCACTAAGAAGAGAGGAGCAGTATTAGAAGAGAGTAATATTATATAATAAAAATACCCATCAAACAACAGTAAGATCATGGCCAGATGGATACAAAACCTATTCAAAAGGATTCATCTAACAGAGGCCTCAACAAACAGAAGCATTTGATCAATGAGCTCAGTGAGGAAAGACAATGGTGAGTAGGCAGTGGAGATGGCTAACATCTGTTTCAGACTCCTGCAGGCATAAACTTGAATCTGCAGTAAGATCTCAGGTTGAGACCTTTACCATGAATCCTAGATTGGTGGAGGAGCACTCAATTGTCGATGTTTTGTTGACAAGAAAGAAGAGGAAGGGAATTCAGGAGGAAAGTTTGGATGTTTGAATGCCATGAGTGCAGTCCCCGATCTACAACTGTGAAATAGACAATGGATGGAGCCAAGGAAGAGAGTGAGGACATCAAGTTACAGGTTTTGTTCAGAAAAGTTAAACTGGTCCTTAGCATATATACAGACTGTACTACAAGTGCTCATAATTTCTTTAAGGAGAGTCTTCATACTTCAAACACATAGGATGATGATGAATAAGGTATTTCCCTAGCACACAAAACCTAATTTCTAGTTCTGTATGGCCTGCCCCCCCCCCCCAGTTTAACTAATTTTATGCAAGAGGAAGAACTTCATTGGATCACCAAAGACATAATTACCTTGTAATATAGTTATTTTTTGTAAGAATGAAACTGATTATGGGATTTGGCAAGCAGGTTTTAGAAAATTATTTATTTGAATTTGAGAATAACACATTTGTTATAATAGCAAAATCTCTTGAATTATTTCTTTTCTCACTAATAATCTCATGATATCTAAGAGGGAAAAAATGTCTTTCATGCTTTCAAAATAAGAAGAACCAAGATCTGATCTAAAATGTAGGGCATAAAGGGGCAGAAATGAAATTTAATTTTGTAGAATGCTGAAAAAAATAGACTTTTGTGAATAAAGGATATTGCCTCCGTCTTCAGGGATTAAAAACAACAGGAGAAAATTGTAGCACTATGTGTAAATGCCAAAATGCTTTCTTGCTGCACTTAACTAATGATTCTCAAGATTTCAACTAAATCATCTCATTTGAAAGGGCAAAAGAAAAGGAGTGTTCCATCATCCTCTTCTAAGTCTTGGTACAGATGGCAGAAAAAAAATCTTTCCAGTGCTGCTGAAGGCTGAAAACAGCTTCACAATAACAGAGCATCATTAGAGCTAACTAGGACCTACAAGAAACACATTTCATAACCAGATTCACGCAACATTTACTCAGCTAACTTGGAGAGAGAAAAGTTCAAAGTCCTGGCTGTGATATTTACTGGTAAACTTTGAGTGAGTCACATAACTCCATGAATCCCCACTTCTTCATATTAACATAAAAGAATATTAATTCCATGTACCTCTAGAGTTTTATAAGGATGAATTAAAATACTATATATATTAGCTTTATACTTCTAATTTCATAAGTATAAAAATGTGATTGTTAATGTTCTTTAGGTATTAGTCTCCTATGTGATAGGACAGAACCTATAAAAAAAAGTACGATATTCTTTTTCTTTTATTTCTAAACCAAGATAGGAAATTTATTGTTTTCCTTCAAAGTTGAAAAGCAGTCATCATCCCAAACTGTGCACATTTCTTAATTTCTAGCTGATGAGGAGATGTTGATGAAGGACTCAAAGGCTAAGAAAGAAAAGAGGGGAAACGAGCTAAGTGAACATAACATTGTTTCTGCATGTAGATTCCTGTGTGTATGTTCATGTGTGTGTGTCGGGGGGGGGGGGTGGTCGGGGGCAGCTCAGGGATTAAGTAGCATGTTATCTTAAGGATTTAGGGCAGAAATGCTAAGAGCTCTGGGGGACGCTGTTTGCCCCAGGAATTGGTACTCACTGTGTTGAAAGGGAATGGCCCTGTTTGGCTCTGTCATCCTTGTTCCTGGTTCTTCTCTTTCTCTCTTGCTTCCAGAACACGTGGGGTTAAAGCAGGTGTGTGTCATATTCCTGGCTGTTGATATGATGCCTAGCCTGGTGTCCACACATATTGGCCATCCTTAAAACTTAACTGAGTCAAACTGAACTTGCCTGTTTTACTGAGTCTTTTTTGTTGGCTCTGCTTCCTGTACTCATTTTTCCAATTCACTCTGTATATTGACACCAAAGTTGCTGTTTAAAGTGCAAAAATTCATCATGACAACACATGGCTAAAAATCCAACTTTACATCGTAGGCTTCTAGGCTTTTCACTATCTGTCTGCAGCCGCTTTTCTGAACATATTTCTCACACTCTTCTCATAAGCTATGCTCTTTGTTCATCCTGGTGTTATTTGCAATTTTAAGAATTCTGCATGGCCTTTTATTTCTCTGGATATTTGTACATGATACGCTTTCTACAGGAGTATCCTTCACCCTTATCTATGAGAATTAGCTCTTCATTATTTTTTATTTTCTTCAGACATCTCCCTGCAATTTCTCTCACTTTACTATTTTCATGACACATACTAGAAACTGTGTGACATGCTCACCCCCATTCTCTCCTCCCATGTTAAAGGAAGACATGGATAATTCCTCACATCTTCCCTCAGTGCAGGCTCAGAATGGGTTTTATCCATCAGAATTACCAGTTAATTAGCATCGGCATGCGAACTATGTTTGCCAGGAGGCTCACGATACTGCACCACTCACAGGACACAAATTATACTGCATTCCATATAAATGGTGGCCCTGGGCATTGTGCAACACAGGGACTCTCTTTTCTATTCCTGTCATATCACCTGGCTGTAATTTATTCCACTCTATTGAAAATACCTATATGCTCACTTGTCCCATGTAGATTGTGAACTTCTGGAAGGCAAGCATGTTTGTAGCCCCGACACCAAGAAGATTGAATGACATACGGAAGACTAACACATATATGTCAGTTGAATGGATGAACGCAAACAATTTAGAAATGTAATGTCTATGGTGCTATGCTTAGATCCAAAGACGCTAAAGAAAAAATATAAGACTATGCAAAGTCCATTATTGGCCTTATTTTTTTAAAGTCTGCCTACGAAAAAAATAAAGAGTGAGAGCTTTAGTGTGTAAAATAGTGCCCCATACATCCTAGTATCTGATCAAGGGTCTTTTTGTGAGGCAGTGAGATATTCACTAATATTTCTCAGGAGCAACTTAAGCACCTCTATAAACCACTAATAAAGAGCAGAAAATATTTGTGTTGACAGATAAGGCCTTCTTGATGGAGAAGAAATCCTGTGCTTTTCTCAATATATTTGAATGGAATTCCTAAGGAGGTGGATATCTAAGACACCACAGTGGAGCAGCAATGCATTCCACTTACAGGACATATTTTTAAAAAGTAAGGATGAGGGGCGCCTGGGTGGCGCAGTCGGTTAAGCGTCCGACTTCAGCCAGGTCACGATCTCGCGGTCCGTGAGTTCGAGCCCCACGTTGGGCTCTGGGCTGACGGCTCAGAGCCTGCAGCCTGCTTCCTTCTGTGTCTCCCTCTCTCTCTGCCCCTCCCCCGTTCGTCTCTCTCTGTCCCAAAAATAAATAAAAAACGTTGAAAAAAAATAAAAAGTAAGGATGAGAATAATAAGGAGGTAAGATTCTCTTCTTTTAAAATCACGTAGACAAAAATAATGTACTTCCTGAATATAAATGAAATTTTTATTAAGTTTCACAAATGTAAAGTGACTGGTATCATTTGGACCTAGTAACTGATGATCATATTCACATGACTGATATGCTAACATATCTGTGTTAAAATAGAGTACAACAAAACTAAGTCCAAGCCCTCTCAGCTCATGCTTGGACTCCTGTAATAGCCTCCTTCCTTCCACCTTTGACCCAGATGGGTCAGTTAGAGTTGGCCTATACAGCTGCCAGAATGATACTTTTACAATATAAATTAGAGCTGCTATTTTGCTGCTTAAAGCCCTCCATCAACTCCCTCTCCACTGAGAGTAAGAACAGACCATGGACCACAAGGCTGTGCACCCACAAGTCTCTGCCCCCTTCTCATCTTTGTTGTCTTGGTCTCACTGCTCTATACTGGCCTTCTTGCTCTTTCTCAAACTTGCCAAGCATAAATCCCCATTGGAGGTGTGTGTTTACCTTTTTCTCTGCTTAAAAGGCTCTTCTCTCAGTTGTCCACCTGACCCATCCCCTTATTTCAATCACCGCCATTTTTCACAGAGCTCTTTCCCACCTGATCACTTACGTCCTGCAATAGTCCTCCCATTTTGCTTTCCTTCCTAGCATTTATCACATGAGATCTACTACTTATCACATGTATATGCTTCTATATTAACTGTGCATTCCTCACACAAGAATATACATTCCATATGAGCAGGACTTGGTAGGATACCCTGCTGACTGTCTAAACCATACCTTGAACTGTGGTCCTTGCTAAATATATATTTGCTGAAGTTCAAAAAATATGTAAATTGATTGTGCTGATGGTTGCACAACTCTGCAAATACATTAAACACTATTAAATAATAATCTTTGAATGGATGACTTCTATTTCAGGTGAGTGAATTGTATTTCAGTAAAGCTATTACAAAAAAATAATAAGTAAAGTGAAAATTGAAGCAGGATTACATGCTTTGTTATTTATCCAATAGCTTCAAGATTTTCATAGCAATTACGGGGCTGTTATTTATAAATGATATATCTTTAAATAAATCGTTTATCAGTGGGTGTTCCTCCACCCAGGAGCTTCAGGCTATGCTTTAAAATTCAATCATAGAAGTTGATTTGCATGTGACATTTTCAAATTATCGTTTGAAATATCTACACATTTGTTAAAAACTAGTGAAGGAATCTCAAAAGGTAAATTACATTTTTAAACTATTTTAATGTTTCGGAGCCTGGTTTGCAGTGAGAGGCAGTAGGGAGAATTATACCACAAACTGTTTGTATTCAGAGAAACCTAATTGTCATACATTTACAGTTAGCTGGGGATGTAATTGCAAAACCAATTTAACAACATCATTATTTACCAGATGTGACTTTTTTAGAGCTAATTTTCCTTAGTAAACATCACCTAGAAATTTATATCATTTTGGAGATGAAATAATTATTTATTTGGCTTTTATTTAGCCACAGATAGAAGAAGTGATGTTAACACTATAGCTTCCCCATTGAAATGTTCACTTTTCTAGGTTCCATCCTGAGGGGAGCTGGGCTAAATAAAATATCCTCGTGAGAATTAAGTGCTAGGTCAGTGGAGGTAAATTGCCTCTCTCATGTTCACATTTCACACGCAGAAAAGCAAGTTCCTGAATCACAGACCTCAAAAATAGGCTGTGCTGTTAGCTACTGGATGATATAAAATACAATTTTATAATCTCTAATTATTGTTTGTATTGCCTTTCCTATGAAGATGCTTAAGAGATACAGTATTGTTAACACCCACAGCCCACTTGGAGAGAGAAAAGCTCAAAGTCCTGGATGTGATATTTACTTGAAAACTCTGAATGAGTCACAGAACTCCCATGAATCCCCATTGCTTCATATTAACATAAAAGAATATTAATTCCATGTACCTCTCAACATGAAACTGATTTTATGTCCTGCATGTTGCCACTTCAGGCCACATTTGTTGGCAGCAATTTTATATGTATATAGTTTTATATAATTTCTATTTCTTTTGATTTACATACAGCATTTCCTCCTTGAACATAACTGTCCTTAACAAGGGTTTCATACAGCAGTCACCTTTCTACTTTAATGCTACTTTAAATATTTATCTATTTATTTACATGACTATCTCCCCTGTGGACTGTGAGCTCATGAATTTTGGACTCTGCCTTAATCATCTTTATCTTTATTACAGGTGTTTAGAGTAAAGACTTGGAGAAAATCATCTCCATTCTCTCTGTGTTTCTTCATCTGTTATGAAAGGCGTCTATTGAATAAATGATCTTACATTTACACATATCACTTAGGCGTTAGGACAGATAACTAACTTGCCCTTCTTGTCCCACTCCACTCGTTTTAACCCTGCTCTCTTCTCCAAAAAGCTGATCCATAGAAATGACAGCAACAGGCACCCTTACTTCCAGCTCCGTTGGGTTTGGCCATCGGGAACACATGGCCAGGTTTCAGAGATGGAAGAGCTAACTCCGGCACGTATTCCTCTGGATTGTTTCCTGTCTTGTAACCTCAAGCTGAACGTGTCCTTCAAGCAAAGGTGACAGCTCCTCTCAGGATGGCCCTTTCCTTAGGATTGTCACATTCTGGGTTCCAGAAACCCCTCCAAGAGTGTATTCAGGCCTAGAGATTGTAATGGCTTTGCAATCACTAGCACAGGATACTGTACTGATTCCTGTGTTTTCCTACATCCTAGCTTTACCTTTGTAAATATGTCCTTAATAAATTTTCTTCAGTTATCCCTACGTGTGCATGACTTCTTCCTGCTGGTACCCTGACTAGCATAGGCATTATGAAGTAACCACCCATAAAGTCAAGATAGCTTTTGGTTATTTCTGTATATGTGCATATGTGTATTTTACATGTTATACATATACATATATATATATGTATATATATATATATGTCAAGTTTATTTGTTTATACCCCTATTATGCACAATTATTAAAATATAAAATACTGTTTCTGATGATACAAATCTTACCTCATTGTGCAACTTAATGGGCTGATTTGAGAGATTAATACCCGTGGTTCCTACAATGGATAATTATTCTTTGATGACAGTTGTGGGGCTTTGAAAAACATCAATAAATTTTGCATTTGTATTTAGCCTGAGATTTTGCTAAAAATGGGCCATTCTTTTTTTTTTTTTTAAGTACAATTGGCATATAATGTCCTATTAGTTTTAGGTATACATCATAGTGACTCAATATTTTTATTATTTTTTAAATGTTTATTTATTTATTTTGAGAGAGAGAGAGAGACAGAGAGAGAAAATGAATGCGTGAATGAATGAATTCCAAGCAGGCTCAGAGCTATCAGTGCAGAGCCCAAAGAGGGACTCAAACTCACAAACTATGAGATCACGACCTGAGCCGTTATGAAGAGTCAGATGCTTAACCAACTGAACCACCCAGGTGCCCCTATATTTTTATACAATATGAAGTGATTCCCACAAGAAGTCTAGAACATCTGTCACTGCACAAAATCACTACAATATTATTGACTATATTTCCCCAGTGCTGTACATCACATCCCTGTGACTTATTTATTCTATAACTGGAAGTTTGGATCTCTTAATCCCCTTTACCTATTTTTGCCTGCCCCTCTGCCTACCCCCCACTACCATCTGGTAACCAATATTTTGTTTCCTGTAACTATGAGTTGGTTTCTGTTTTGTTTGTATTTTTGATTCTACACATAATCAAAATCATATGGTATTTCTCTTTCTCTGTATGACTTATTTTACTTAGCATAATACCCTTTAGGACCATCCACGGTATCACACATAGCAAGACTTTATTCTTTTTAATGACTGAGTAATAGTCCATTGTATGTATATGTGTGTATATATGCATATTTGTATACATATAGGCATGTGTGTATATGTGTGTATACATACATAAACACACACACATATATACATATACTCACATACCACATCTCCTTTATTCATTCATCTGGTGGTGGACACATACATTGCTGAGACATTCCATTCTTGAGACGTCCTTTTTTATGCTTTAATGTTTAACTTGTCACCTTCCTTTAATTTAAATTTTTCTGATTTGCCCAAAGCATTTTCTCCTTGAACATAGTGTCCTTAACAAGGGTTGCACACAGCAGTTAACATTCCCACTTAAAAATGTATAAAGTTATCCAAAGTGAATAATGAAAGTGACAGAGGTCTCTTTCACCTCTATAATAAATTCCTGTCCTTCAGATATGAAGGAAATTGTTGAAATGTGCGCTTGCTTTATTATTTGAGAATATTCAATTCTCTTATAAAAGAAAAATAAACGGAAGTAACAAAGCTTGTAAGAATGTTAAACACAGAGAGTGAGAGAGCTAGCAATTTACAAGAGAGAGACAAATCTCATAGTATTTGTTAAATATAGGTATGAGTAAGCAAGTAGCTTATGACACATAAAATTCAAAAGAGATGTTGGAGAAAGTAAGATTGTGATTTATAAGATGTGTTAATAAAACAAGTGTGATACATGGTAAGACTGTTTCTTCTAGAAAGGAAGGATGGAAAGATTAAGTAATAAGTTATGATTCTCTCAGCTCACAGTTATTTTAACGGTAAATTGGCTGCCCTTTTGTAGCACGCACAATAGTCTCATATTGGCTCTACATATGCACTGTCCAAGAAATACAGATACAATCATGCCTATTCAGCAAGCTACATGGGGAGTTCTTCTGCGGCCAGAAACACTTGCCTGATTCCTTCAAATATAGCAAATATATTTGTTAGCCAATAGCAAATATACTCTCAGATCTGTTGCCCCAGATTATCATGTGTTAGTTGTTTTTCACAAATGCCAATTCTAGTCTTCAAAACTACACCATCCGTGGGTAGGGGTGGTGAGACAGAGACAGAGAGAGGGAGAACTTGTAAAGGTAGCAAACCTAGACTCTAGAATTCAGGTAGCATGGTATGCTATCCTCCCTCAATTCCTTCCTTTTTACCCCTCACCATGCATTTCAAATTGATTTAATGTCTGTGTGATTGGAGAATTTTGACGATAAGCCTTTATGTTTTATGGCCTCTGAGATCACTTTTTTAGACGTGTTCCGGGAAGCTACTATTACATCAAGGTAATTTTCCACATAACAGTTGTACTTTGAATAAAAGTTGCATGCTATTAGTTTTATTCAGAATTTCCACAGAATTTTATTCCTTATATATGAATTTTCTGGGGTTATCACTTACTGTGACCATATGACATATTTTTAAGATGACTGGCTAATGACGTTCGCCCATGTGTCTTTCAAGCCCCTAACCTGGACCCATGTTCTCTTCTAAACCAAGTCTCTATGCTGACATCATCCTATTTAATTAAAACAGTTTTCAAATTTGATTTCCCATTTAGATTACCTCTGGAGTTTGAAAAAATAAAGATGTTAGGGTTTCATCCCAAAGATTCTAATATAACTGATCTAAGATGTGGCCTGTGCATCAATGTTTTAAAAGTTCCCCCAAATAATTATTTTTTTTCATATTGGATTAGTTTACCTTTTGCAGTATTATATTTAATAGACATACAATTACTCATATAATTGTAACATTCATGTTACATATAATTTTTTGAAGGCTTTGTCTCAGTTTCATAATTTTCTTGCTGCAGACCAGTCGGATTATAATGCCGCATTCTTCATGTGTTAAAATAGTATAAATCCATAGGTGTGCTGATGAAAGTAGAGCTGCTCTTACTTCCGTAAAGAATCCAAGCTGATTAGTAATGCACTCATTTCCCAGGAACTGCCTGGGACAGGTAGTGTAGTTCAAAATCACTGTCACTATTTGAGCAAGCTGTTTAAGATCCAAATCTCTTCTTCTAAATGACCTTATAGGATTAGTGTGAGGATGTCATGAATTAATGTAAGTGTAAGGCTGTATTCTAGAACACATTAAGAACTTTAGAAAACGTTGAGGATTATTCTTCTTACTGATTATGAAAACTTAAGGTTTTCATTTTTAGAACTTTGTTCTAAATTATAATTTTTAAAGATTATTTATTTATTTTGAGAGAGAGGGAGAAAGAGAGAACAAGGGAAGGGGCAGAAAGAGAGAAAGAGAGAGAATACCAAGCAGGCTCTGCACTGTCAGCATGCAGCCCGATGTGGGGCTCAAACACAAAAAACCTCAGATCATGACCTGAGCCAAGATCAAGAGTCGTAAGCTTAACTAACTGAGCCACCCAGGTGCCTCTGCAAGTTATAATTTTTAAGCCTCATTTCTTTCTTTACAGTACACTTTCATATATTCTTTTTTTTTTTTTTTTTAGGAATAGAATTTGGTGATTCATCACTTACATATAACTCCCAGTGCTCATCCCAACCAAGCGCCCTCCTTAATGCCTATTTAGCCCATCCCCCTACCCAGCTCCCCTCCAGCAACTTTCAATTTGTTCTCCGCATTTAAGAGTCTCTTATGGTTTGTCTCCCTAAATGTTTCTAACACAGAAAGGTTTGAGGACTGCTGCATCTAACCAATTGGTGTAGTAACATTTAGTTTATTTGGGTGTTTTTAAGTACAGCAAAAAGAAAAAGTGATAAAGGAGGTTCAAATCTTCACTTTCCTAAGATGTGCTGTTGAGTCGTTGAGTGGTTAATAAAATGATCCTGGAAAAGCCAGTCCAAAGTTCAGAGTCTGAGATGCAAAATTCATTCAGACCCCACCTGTAAATTGGCACCGACAATGATTTCACCAGTTTCCTGCCCAGTTAGATCCCATTTTGTTGATTCGATCCAGTAATTTGAGCTGAGAGAATACTAGGAACCAGAGACTCTTTCCTCTGGTTCCTCCTCCCAGACACAGAGTTGTCTGTTTTTAGCATTCTCTGAGGCTAACACATTCATAAGGGTTGCCTGCCATTATCCTGTTACCCTTACCTCATTTCCAATAGACCCAACTATAACATCTACCACAGAAAATAAGGTTTGTTCATCTCTACTGAAAAGGACAGGTGAAGTCAGGAGTCAGGAGTCAATGGTCAATCTTATTGTAAGTCAGTGCAAGTCAGAACAAGTCAGTGCATGGTTCCTCACACCTTTACTATATTTTCACAGGCATTTTCACAGGTAGCCTTTGTTACTATAGAATGATCTGTCCTTCCTCGCTATTGAATGCACATTATTGGTAAAATCTTCCATAAAAATTAAAACTATATAGATAACATCATTTTGAATGAAAAATGACAAAGCTATTTTTTTTTTTTATTTTTAATGTAATGGTTTCCCTTGTTCCTTGTTTGCTTTTTCTTGTACCCAGACCCAAACCTTGCATAATTCCTTTCCCTGTTTATGGTGTTTGTTTGTTTGTTTTCTGTCAACTTGCTCTCACATGTTTCTGGATAACTTCTGTTCACTGCTTTTTTATATTGAGATTTTATAGTTTGTGATTCAGAGAATATTAACTAATAAAAAAACCTGAAATGTTTAAACTCAGGAATTCAAAGAACATTCACATTCATTATAGTTTTACCTTTTTATCATCTGAAATATGAATCGTTGTTAGCTAGACAGGATGATTTAATAAAAACTACATGGGTTTTGGAGGCAAATTCCATATTGGGGCTTGGATCCTTGTTTAGTCTATGATGTTGAGAAAGTTCTTTATTCATCTGCAGAACAAGGCTAATAATACCAAACTTTCAAGGTGATTGCCATGTATATATGCATATATACATGCACATGCATGCATCTATATTTATCTATCTATATGTGATGCTTAGACCTTTGAACATTGCAGATGAAATGATACAGCTTACGATATTGGAATCTTGCTGGTTAAATCTGACTGTGTCAGATCCATTTTATTTTGAAGTTTATCTCACTTCAGTGTTTAAAAGTATTGCACTAAATAAATAAATAAATAAATAAGTATTGCACTGAAAGGTACAAAAGAAGAGTAAGATATGGTTCTTAACCTCATTGAATGTGTAATCTCAAAAGGAAGAAAGATATATAGCATTGAAGGAGTTTAGATATTGCTATAAGATGGTTATGATTACAAGTTGATGATTGATATAAATACAGATAAGGTTTTCGAAGAAAGAGATCAATGTAGATTGGAATTACTCAAGAAGTTTTACTAGAATACCCAAGAATTGAGCTGGCTTTAATATATTTAGAGGTTAAGGGATGGGGGGTATTTTCTGATATCAATTTGAACTATGGTTTCCTATCACATAGGGATTCATTAAATTATATGTTACTTGCTTTAATTTTTCTTAGAGTTGCAGGGCTATTCATTTTTAATGCCTAATTTTCAGGCTCTGACATCAAAGGGAGATATTTAAGGAATGTTCTGTTGCCTTAGTGCTGAGCACCTTGCTTAGCGCAAGTGCCACACAGCTTCTCATTTGTAAAACTTCATGCGTTTACAGGGAACTTATTGCAGTAGCAAGGTACAAAATTCTTTCAATTTAAATTATCTTCAAACTGAGAACTAAACTTTAAAATGTCTTAATGAAGAAAAACCCATGTGACCACCCAGTCTATTCCTAGGTGCTATCTGCCTTCCAATGCCCTCTTCCCATTTACATATCTAATTCTTCACTGGCAAAAACAGATCACTGTGTGATTTTTGCTGGAGGAAAGAAATGATAGGAGATTTTTGTAAAGCACACTTATGTCTCTGAAGGTTTGAAGTTAAAAATTAATGTTATAAGGGGAAGTGATTTTATGCTTATTCTGACTGAAATTAAAATGAATACTGGATATTTCTAAAGGGATCTTGTGAAACAATACTGGTGGAAAAATTAAGAACTTAATATATACACACACATATATACACCTTTATGGCTGAAATGGCATGGGGCGGGGGGCAATGAAGCTGAGTAAGTAAGCTGTCAAACCCATCAGTCTTGATTGGCTTTCATTTTAAATGCATCTGGTTTTATTCCATTGTATCTGGGGAACGCATACTCTGTGTGCCATGGAACTGAAATTAAATCTCCTTTCTTGTAGTTGAATGCTTTTGCTTCAATCTAGCCTGCATCTGGATACCGGGGCAAGATTGAAGAGAGACTGGAGTTTAATATTAAATACTGTTTTAAAATTTTCAATGCAAATTGAGAATAGTTAGCTTCTGTTCCAGTCAAAAGAAACAAAATGAGATAAATACAGAGAAGTGCTGAGAAGAGGATGGGACCAGGGGTTCTATGAGTGGCTCAGAGATTTTGGAGGACATCTGAAAGACAGGAAGTTAATGGGATTCTATTTTTGTTAATTTCCTAGGGCTGCCATAACAAATTACCACACACTTGGTGATTTAAAGCTCATGAAATGTTTCCTCTCACAGTTCTGGAGGCCAGATGTCCGAAACCAAGGTGTTGGCAGGACCACGTTTCCTCCAACAGCTCTAGGGGAGAATCCTTCCCTGCCTCTTCCAGTTTCTGGTGGCTAACGGCGTTACTTGATTTGTGACTGCTCAACTCCAGTCTCTGCCTCCATCTTCACATGTGTCTGTGTCGCAAATCTCCCTCTCCTTTCTCTTATAAAAGTACCAGTGACTGGATTTAGGGACTAAGTTGCATCCATGATGGTCTTGAGATCCTAAACTTAATTACATATGCAAAGACCCTCTTTCCAAAAAAGATCACATCCATAGTCACTGGGAGTTAAGACTCAAACATATCTTTTTTTTTTTTTGGTTGGTAGGGGCGGTCACTCTTCAATCCATTACATGATTATAGAATAAAACAAAATAAAGGAACCAATCATCTAAAACTCGCCAAAGAGGAAGTACTAGTAGTAACGAAGGTGGGAACCATTTATTTTTTTTTAAGGACAAAACTTCAAGGGCCTCCAAGCTCCATGTGAGCAAGTGAGTAGAGCAAGAATGGGAATGTCAGAGAAATTGGGAAAATTATGGAAGTTCTATGGATGACCAGATACATCTCTCCTTCCAGCTCCCTTACCTCTTCCCTTCTTTCTGCCCATACTATGAAGAAAAAAAATGGCATCAATGACTTTCGCCCCTGATCTTCCTTCCAGTGAAGACCAGAAAATGACACCATTACACTGCCAAGTAATAAGTGTTCTTTCTGAGGAGGATCAGTCTTTTTTGTTTTTTAAATTTTTTACTTTAGAGAGAGAGAGAGAAAGTGAGAAGGAGATAGGGGCAGAGAGAGAGAGAGACAGAGAGAGAGAGTAGAAGAGATAGCATCTTAAACAGGCTCCACACTCAGTGCAGAGCCTGATGCAGGGCTCAATTCCACGACCCTGGGATCATGACCTGAGCCAAAATTAAGAGTATAATGCTCGACCAACTGAGCCACTCCAGGAGGGTTAGTCTTTTAAGTCATTGTCACACTGTTTTAGGGGAATCTCAGCGGCTTCCCTCTGCCTAACTTCAAGTGGTATCGACACGCTTCTACACACACAGAGTTCAGAGCCAAACTTCCTACTCAAGAGAAAGTCCTATTGTGGAAGAAATCATCCACAAATGAAAGAAAATCTCACATAAGCTAGTCTACACACATGAATAAGAATAGAGAACCAAGCACCGTCAGACACATGAAGAAAAGCCAATACCATGAAAAAGAAAGATCAGGATTTTCTTGTAATTTATATTAATTATGGTAATTTGTAATATGCAAATAGTACTTACCATGTGCTAGACACTGAATAAAACTCTTCATGTTAAAACAAACTTGGAGAAAATTCAGATGACTATCTTGAGAAAGATCTGAAGGAGCTATTGCCTCAATTTTGTGAATGAGGGTTGTGAGGGGGTTACGTGAGTTAATAGATGAGCTCTTAAAACAGGTTCTAGCATGATGGCATCAAAAGAGCAACTCTAACTCTCATTCAGGATTTAGATAAAAATCATTATCTCAAAAATAATCCTTACACTGTTTATATTGCTCTGAGTCTGCGTAGGAGGTAGACACCACATGGTATTTTAAATAGCGAAGTTTTAACATGAAGAATTATTATGCTGTGAGGAGAGAATAACATTCAGATGAGAAAGATACAAGGCATCCTAGGCCTGAGGGAGAGAGGGGAAAAAAAATGAAAACATAAACTTGTAAGGGAGTCTTCCCAAGGTTCCAGTTCACATCTCATTGGAGAAAGCGTGGTTGCAGTCTAATGGATGGCAGACAAGCTCACTGGTTTGACCAGACCTGATCTGATCCAGAGCCATTAGGCAAGCAAGAAGCTTCACCCAGGGTGCTGGCAAAGCGCAGCTGGTAGGCATGAGTGTGAACGGAGTTGGTGCACCCGGGATGACAAGAGGGGTACAGTGTCCACGGTGGGAGGGCTGTGGGAAGGGCGTTGCCAGGCTAGGACTGTGATGTTGCTGAAGGACCACAAATTCTGGGCCTGTGGCTGGAGCAGAGCATCACCTGTTGTGTTCACACCTGCCCTGCGGACCTGGGGTGCCACAGCTGGAAGGAGTCAGGGAAGCTCTCTTCCCCTGCGGTGCCAGTCCATTGCCCTCTACTGAGATATTTTAACTTTGTGCTTATAGTTAAGGAGAAACATGTAGAGCGATCCTATCCATTATCCTGGGACATGAATTGAAAATGGATTCAAAGCTGAGAGGCAATGAATTGATAACTATAACATAATCTAAGAAATCATATTGAAAGATAATTGTATAGGGGCACTTGAGTGGCTCAGTCGGTTGAGCGTCTGACTTCGGCTCAGGTCATGATCTCACCGTTGGTGAATTCGAGCCCCGCATTGGGCTCTGTGTTGACGTCTCAGAACCTGGAGCTTGCTTCGGATTCTGTGTCTCCCTCTCTCTCTGCCCTTCCCCTGCTCATGCTCTGTCTCTGTCTCTCAAAAATAAACAAACATTGAAAAAAATTTTAAAAAAGAAAGATAATTATATAACTGAAAATCAGTTGATTTCTTGTCCCTGAAACAGTGCAATGAGGGGATTATTAAGTATCCAGCATAACTTTCTTTTTTTATTTTCTCATAATTGGACTATCTAGATGATGGCTAACACTTATTTTATTGCCAGGTGCCTTAAAAACAATTTAGATGTACTAACCTAGTCAGTGTTTACAACAAACTTGAATTAGGTACTGTTATTCACACCACAGGAAATGGACACATATATCTTATTGACTGTAATTTGAGATCAGACCAATAGCCACAGTCTTTATAGTCATTTGTGGGAAGGAAAACAGAAAGTATTCTAACTATCATGACACTTTTGATAAAATTCCACCTCTGTACACTTATAAATGGTTTTTATAGTAACTTATTGATAAGGTTCATACTTACATTTAAATGTGGATTATTTCATTATTTGGGAACTTTCTATTACTGAAAAGGTCACGAAGCTCATGGATCTCCCTGGGTCATATCCTGGCTCTTCTTTTTACTTACTACTTAACTGTTCTCTTTAAGCCATTTAACTGCCAAGAGTTTCTGTTTGCTCTCTTAGGAAATATGCAGAATCGCCATCTCTATCTTTCAGGGCTACTGTGAATCATGTCTGTGGATGCAGTTCACGAACTCCCAGACAATGTTCTAACTATCCTCCTTGGAAGCCTTGCCTCAGCTTCTTTTCTGCTCCTTCCTCATTTTTGGAAATGGACAAAACTGGCCCACTCTAAAATGATGTCCACAACAACGCTGCATATTTCCTCAAGGAAATGTTGAAGGTTGGTGGTGTCTCCCAAATGCTGTAGCCATAAGATTAAACAGAGATGGTGAAAGAGCCTGAGATTTGGGATCAAACAATGGGGAAAAAAAAGAGGAAGCAAACTGCAATCACCACCAGCTGTGTGGCTTTTGGAGATTTACTTCCTGCTCTGAACCTCAGTGTCCACATTGGTAAAATTGAGATAACATTTGAACTCGGCACTTCGCATGGCTATTGTGAAGATCAGTTCTAGCAATGTAGTTGAAAGTGTTTTACAAATCATTAAAAGAGACATGCTATAAGATCAATATTAGGAGACATAGATTATAAATTTCAATTCAGGCACTCTTTTTGAAAAAAAAATATCTGCTATGTCCTGCTGTGCTGATTTTACATAGGTTTTCTCCCTGTATCCGTCTTTTGGGGTTAATTTTATCTTTTCAATACCAAACATATCATAGGATCCCTACATATTAGTTACTAAAAGTTAATGATCCTGAGTAAGGAAAATATAAGACTTTATACAGAAATAAGACAATTTGTTAATATTTAGATTACAAAACAATGTTTGCTAAAAGCTTTTAAGTTGAATATTTATTATTATATGTTACTAAAAGATTTTAGAAAAAGCAAGTGGAGTTTTTCATGCCCAGGAAATTATTTTTTTAAAGATATTTTTTAAGTAATCTGTACACCCAATGTGGGGCTCGAACTCACAACCCTGAGATCAAAAGTTGCATGCTCTACTGACTGAGCCAGCCAGATGCTCCCCGCAACAAAATTTTTTTCTGAAGAGCACCCAGTAGATCAAAAGGAAAAAAAAATTCCAATAACCCTGATCAAGCAATCAGAATAAGTTTCAAATGTTAATGTGCAATTGGTAGTTACCTACTCTGAATTAATTTTTTCCAGTTTGGGAACTATTTTCAAATTGTACCTGAATTTTCTTCAAAATGATAGAAAATATGTGCTCTAAACTATACTAATTCTTAGGATTTAAAATATGGTTTTTATCATTTTGGTTTTTGCTTGCAATTTTACAGTTTACCCTGATTTTGCTCTTCTTTTATGATTTTCAGATATTACCTACATCAAGCTTGTATCAAACATTGTCTTTCTTTAAACACATATGGTGAAAATCATTCAAGCAGATGGCGATCCACAGTCATTGGTAACAGAGGATCAAGTGTCGGCTCAGTGGCTGCTGAAATGGAGTCCAATTTAATAGCTCAAATGAGGACAAGAATTAAATTGGAAATTGCAGGCTGAAATATTCTGCATTTGATCATAAAGAGATTATAGGAAGGAAAGAACACAGTGTAACAGCCTCTATTTTAAAAGGAGCCAGGCTTCTGATAGTTCTGTGTTTTATCAGTTCATAATCAAAGTAAGCAATATAAGTCCATTTTTAAATCACGAATATATTTGTGACTTATTTTTTAGGAGAGGCCATTTTTTTACAGATTTCAATACAGCATTAAAATTCTGTTCCTTGACATTCAGATCCATGGTGTACTGGACTTGCAAAGCAGCATTTAGTTGTGCTTTGTTGGATGTTTGGGGGAGTGGTGATGTTTCTAGTCTGTCTTCTGCCCACTCTAGCTAGGTATTCAAATGTCTGTCATACTTCCTCTGTTACCCCCAAGCTTCCAAGATCAGTGACCAGCAACTTTAGCACAAATAAACCTTCTAGAATGAGGCAAGATTGGGGTTGGTGGAATTCTTATTTGAATAACCATATTACGCACTAACTGTATAACTAGTAAAATTGGATCTTGTTGTTTCATCAAAGTGTGTACCATAAGACATGAGGGTCATTTGATGAAGGGTAAAATATCCTGGAGTAGAACAATTATAAAATGAGTCGAGTCACTCAGCCTCTTTAAGCCGCAATTTCCTGCTTTGCAAATGGAGTTAACAATAGTACCTACAGAAAGACATTAGAAGCAATCACTGAGACAAGGCATATGAGATTTATAGATTATGTCTGACCTCGAGAGAGCTGGACAGTTAAGAGCACACCTTGTGAATCTAAAACCTGGCTCCCAGACTTACTTGTTGACCTTGGGTAAGTTACTTAACATGTTCTTTAATTTCCTCAATTATAACTTGGGGTAACACCTCATTCATATATTTGTTATGAGGACCAAATGAATTGATGTTTATAAAGCACTCCATCCAGGGCTGATATCCATCCAGGGCTAATAATGCAGTCATAAGCACATCAATGTGAGTTATTATTATTATCATGTATTTACAATACAAATGGAATGTTGTTGGTAAAACTTAAAAATCATCATATTAATACATTTCTTAATTAAAAACCTAAATAAGGACCTAACAAACTAAATATTCTATTAACACAAATATGTTTTAGAGAAGCCAAGCTATCTTTGTCATAATTTGATATTGAAAAAATTATTACTCCATGCTGATCAATGCTGAAACTAGTTGTCACTCTTTACTCACAGTTTTAATTTTGTTTGTTTGGTTTTGGGCAAAGAATATTTCATTCCAAGCATAATTTGAGAACTATAAAAAAATAGCTGCAATTGTTCCATGGTATTTTAAAATTATTCCCACAGATTGATGCTCAACATCACTAGAAAATGCAAATTAAAACCACAAGTTGATAATAACAAAAAAAAAAAAAAAGACAGGATACTGAAAAAGAGAAAACAAATGCTGGCAAGGTGGGGAGAAAAGGGAAGCCCTGTGCACCGTTTGCGGGAATGCAAATCGGTGCAGCCACAATGGAAAAGAGTATGGAGGTTCCTCAGAAAAATTAAAACAGAACTGCAATATGATCCAGCAGTTACTTTTGGGAATATATCTGAAGCAATAAAAACACTATGTCAAAGAGATATCTGCAACCCCCATGTTTAGAGCAGCATGATTTATAATAGCCAAGCCATGGAAACAACCTACGTGTCCACTGATGGATGAAAGTATAAGAAAGTAGTACTTTCTTATATATCTACACAACAGAATGCCAGTCAGCCATAAAAAGGAAGCAACCCTGCCATGTGGACAGCATGGATGGACCGTGAAGTCATTATGTTAAGTGAAATAAGACAGAGAGAGAAAGACAAATACTATATGACCTCACCTATATGCCTAACCAAAGAAAACAGAATAACTCCTAGTAATAGAGATCAGATTTGTGGTTACCAGAACTGGGAGGTGGAGGGAGACAGAAAAGGATAAAGGTAGTCTAAAGGTATAAACTTTCAGTTTTACAATAAAAAATTACTAGGGGATGTTACATACAAGAAAATGGCTATGTTAACACTGCTATATGGTAGATTTGAAAGCTGTTGAGAGAATAAATCCTGAGAGTTCTTCTTTTTCTTTTCTTTTTTTCTTTTTTGTGTCTGTATGAGATGCTGGATGTTAACTTCCTGTGATCATCATTTCACAATATATGTAAGTCATCGTGCTGTATACCTCAAACATATGCAGTGTCCTATGTCAATTATATACCAAAATGGGAAAAAAATAAGTAAAATTACTATAAAAAATTGGTTACTTTTTTTCTAATTTCAATTGTACAGATATATGCAAAGCATTATTTGCATTGGTAAGAAAGAGTAGTGGTAACTTGAATATTTGTTTTTCAACTTCTGGGTTTTTTTCATTATCATTTACTTAAATTAGTTGGATCTCAGTAAAACTGGAATAAAATTAGTTGGGCTGAATTCTGAAATGCCAAGAAGCTAGGGCATTAGTTTTACATTGCCGCCCATGACAAACTACCAAAAAACTTAGTGGCTTAAAACAATAGTGAATATTTTACAGTTCTGTAAAGTCACAATTCCTACTCAGGCCTTACTGGGCTAAAATCAAGACAACAACAGTGATGTGTTCCTTCTGCAGGACCTAGGATAAAATTCATTTCCTTGACTTTCTATCCTCTAGATGCTATCCCCATGCCTTGGCTCCGGGCCCCTTCCTCCAGCAGCTGGATGGACATCTCATGATATCACTAGGCACTGAGTCTTATTCCTCCCTAAGAGTACTAATGACCCTGTGGTTACACTGAGCCCACTCAGTTAATCCAGAGTAATCACCCTATTTTAACATCAGTTGAATCACAGGATTAATTCACAACATTAATTCCTTTTAGTTACATAACCTAACACATTCACAATTTCTAGGATTAGGGCATAGACATCTTTGGGGAGGGATCGTTATTATGTCTGTCACAGTCAGCAACCATAACCAGCCTATGAAATTTTACATCTAACTGGGTAATTACAGTATCGATTATGTGATACAGATAAATTCCATTCACCTAAAAATGCTGAAGATTAGTGTAAAGATGATAGGTTTTCTGTCCAAGAGTTGGAGCAGATAATGCAAAAAAATGTCTTAAATATCATCAAATCTGGAGGAAATTTTGGCCTAGGGAAATTTTTAGCACTGGTAACAAGATTAAAAGGATTGATTTTCACACAGCCTTTAAGGCAATGACAGTGTCCATTATGTGTGAGTATGTGATGTGGGAAAAGACCTCCTTATCCTTTCAAATAAAAGGCAGGTAAGTATCAAAATTTTATAAACTTCTATGACAGCTGTCTTTGCAGATGTTATCAAAGACTTCCCAAAAGTTCTGCTAACATAGTAGATCTTAAAGATCAATCATGGAGAATTTCGATGTGTCATCAAATATGTTATATGTTATAGTCTCCTGGGTAAGCTAGAATATACCACAATGATTTAAATAATAGTCAAAAAGCAAAAGATGTTATTTTACAAATAAAGTCTGAATTTAGGAGAATAAATTTGACAAACAAGGTAATTTTTTGATATTTAGTTTTTGCAATTTGGCTTTTCTGATGTACCTTTCTGTGCATCAACACAACTGAAGAATAAATTCTCACTTTGTAGGTCTTAGAAGTAGCATACATTGGGACATTTATGGATGTTTATTTACTCTGTTACCACAGAAGACCAAACTGTAGCCAGATTATCATGAAAATCAAGGACAAGTTGAAATGTTTTCGAATACACTTCCATTTGTTTGCTAATGGTGCCAGACTGACTTTAAAATGCATTAGTCTTTCCAAGGGCCATGATCAATAGTTTTGAAACTTTCAACTCTCTTGGGTCGCTTAAAACCCATGGGTCATGATGCAATCAATTGGCAGCATCAGCTTATTTTCAATATTCTTCTACTCAGTCTCCTAGTCTGTGTCCTTGATTCTTTGGCTCCAAAGAAAATCAGAAGGGGATTTGAGAAATTAGAAGCAACATTGCTTTAAATTAAGTTTTGTATGCCTCTAAACATTTTGATTTTAACTCATGAGAAAATGGATTCTGATTTCTAAGTGGACAACTACTCACTGACTCTGAACATGGGATCATCTTCCTGCTCAACTGTTATTAAATTCTTCCTGGAAAAGCAGTTTTGTTTTGTTTTTTTCTGCAACAAACAGGAACTTCAGTTGTCTGAGGTAGAGTAAACCTTTCCCATGGCCTCTACTGAACAGTTAAACTAGATTAAATGGTGACATGTCCCACACTCAAGCAGTATCTCCACTCCCATTAGTTGTTAGGTTTAGCCATTGGTGGACCAGCCTGTATTTGTTAGTATAATTATATAATCTAACTAAGCTATTAGGTGATTGTGAATAGAAATACATTCCAATTATTATAAATAAAATATACTGAATACTCTGGAAAGTCTATTAAACTTCAGTCACTAAAAACCTTATATTAAAATAGGGATGTAGAAACAACTCTAACTAGAAGGGTTAAAATCTGCACTCAGATTGCTTTAAAGCAATCTTTAAAAAAAAATTAAAAAGCTTGAAAGAAAAAGTTATGTTGTTTATGTAAGAAAGATGAAGTGAAACTCCAATCCAATTAGCAGACCCATTCTGAGGGAGGAAAAGAAGAAAAGAAAAAGAAAAAGAAAAAGAAAAGAGGAACGTGGTTTAATCAAAAGTTTGACAACTGTGCATTTCTACATATTTAATTGAAAATAAATTTTCTGAAGACTTTTACAGCTCTTAGTCTTAATTGGTAAGATAGGAAGACTTCACAGAAAGTTATTAACCCTTTCTTTTAATGGCTGATGTAATCACAAAACAGAGAATGTTGGTTCATTATCTTTTGTTGCACTAAAAAGAACTATATGTATCTGATAAAATCATTTTTTAAAAAAAATTAAATTTTTTATTATTTATTAAGAGAGAGAGAGAGAGAGATCGCACACAAAAGGGGGAGATCCAGAGAGAGAGAAGGACACAGAATCTGGAGAAGGCTCCAGGCTCTGAACTGTCAGCACAGAGCCCAACGCGAGGTTTGAACTCACAGACCACAAGATCATGACCTTAGCTGAAGTCGGACGCTCAACCAACTGAGCTACCCAGGCAACCCTGTATCTGATAATATCATCCAGAGGAAGAACTATGGCCTCAGAGTTAGCTTGGCTACTTTTATTTGTATGACCCTGGACAAAGTTCTTAACTACCTACATTCATTCCCTTTATTTTAAAAATGGAATTTATAATAGTAATCTTCAAGAGCCAAAATAAGCAAATATACGTGAAAATGCCTGGTACATAGTTGTCTTTAAATAAATATTAGATTTCATTTCCTTAACTGGAATTATGTATAAACTGTTTTAGATAAGTTATATAGAACTGTGTTGATTTTCTTCAAAATCTATTTTCCCTTAAATTTTTGTCCATAAAACTTAATGTTGTAGGCAAGAACCTAGTTAATTTGTGAATTTTCAATAGGTATTTATAGACTCCACAATGTTTTATGAATCATAAAAAAGAAATAAGCGCATTTCCACCTTACTGAAACATCCTTTTTCTTGCTTAAATGTGAATATAAGAATACTATCAGAGTGTCATACCTTTTATAAGTGAATATTTAATGTAAATCTCTCCTTGACTTGCCTGGTGTAAATTTTATTTGATTGTCTCCTAAAAATTTCTGATTAGGATGAGAGAAGAATAAAAACTTTAATTTGGATTTAAACCAATTTGATTGGAAGTAAATTAGCCTCAACATGACAGTGTTGGACACACTGCATTAAAACAAACAAAAGCACACAGACAAATCTATTTAATATCTGAAATTTCACTAGGCTAGTGAGTAAAGAAAGTAATAAAAGGCTCTAATTGTGTAATTTCATTATCTAGGATACTGATGACTGATGACTAGGATACTGATATACTCTTGCTCTAGTGATGGACACATGGGAAGAATAAGCTGTTTTGGACTTTCATTTACCTGCAAAAAATGGGATTATTATCTCTTGTGTGACCATTTGAACACTAGCACCTGGAAGGCACCTTTTTGCTCGTATGTTGAAAGCATAGTTTATATGATAAATGCTTTTATTAAAAAAAAATATCTGGAGAGAATGATTTCTTCCTTAATATTTACAGTAATGTAAGGAAAATGCAAAACTTTTCTACAGTTTGAGTGGACCTCAATTTCCTCTTATTTTCATTTTTTAATGCTAAAATGTGTAGTAGTTAGGTGTAATGGAAAATTGGTGGATAAGTAATACATAATTAAAGACTGTCTAAAATTTCTCTTCCTGTGGATTAATTTCTAGATCCAAGAGATATGTTACAGTAATGGATGAAAATGCTGAGAATATAGTAAGACTGTAATAACACTAATGAAATAAACCTAAAATAAAATGGCAATGCCAGAGAAAAACTTATCTCCTATTATCACAATCAATAAACTATAGAAGTAGATACAATTATTATCATAAGGAACTTAATCCTATTTACCATATTAGACTGAATCATGAATTTTGAATAAAAAAAGACCTAAAATATGATTATCCTGTATCTTAATTTACCTTTAGATAAATATTCACTTTGCTATATTAGTTAACTCAGACTAATGTATTATTAAGCACTGGATTTTACAGAGAGTGGTTAGTCTTTCTAAAGTATATAGTCATGCTTTCTTTGCACATGTCAAAGAGACAATGTATTAATCAAGGCTTTTTTCAACATAAAATTTTTCATATGAGATAAATTTAAGCAGAAAACTGCATTTAAGTAAATGTGACAAATTCAAATAAAAGAAATTGGAGTTTGCTAGCGTCTTTTATATTTAGCCACCTATTACTTTTATTTAAAAAAAAACATTAGATAAAAAACCTAGAAAAAGTAAAAATAAAAGAGGCTTTTTGGGGGGGAGAGCTCTTTTGTAAATAATGCACACTATAATAAGATCCTTTTTATTATTTTACATGAGAAGTTTACACAGAAGATTTTTTTTTTAAGTTTGTTTATTTATTTATTTTGAAAGAGAGAGAGCACACACGGAGGAGGAGTAGAGAGAGAGGGAGAGAGAGGGACCCTGGTGTGGGGTTCAAACTCACAAACCAGGAGATCATGGCCTGAGCTGAAGGAAGTCAGACGCTTAACCAACTGAGCCACCCAGGCAGTCCACAGAAGTTTTAATTCTAAAACGCTAAGAAATACTACAGGCTCTGTAGATGAAATACAAAAACAGAAAGTAAAGTGCTCAAACCTCACGTTACTAGTATCAGCTGTGTGGCAGGACTTTAACAGTTTAAGGATACCATAAAAAACGACATTGATTGGTATCTGCCCATCAACAAAATGGGGTGGGGTTATCTGGTATTTAGAGAGCGTTTACTTTTTCATGCTGTATACCAATAGTTTTGAATTGGTCATCAGTAAACGGTCTCATATTTTGACACATCACTTGTATCCTACCACGCTGAGTAAATTACTAATGTTGTACTGTTCAGCCACATCTTTTGTGTTTTCACACTGCAGCAGTTCTGAGACTATTGTTTAAGCAAACTCATGGGATAAATATTATGACTTTAAGTACAGTGCGACTTTTAGCAGATGTAAAAAGCAAAGTCAAACGAAGGCTGTTACTGTTTTCTGATAACTTCATCCACTTTCATACAACCTGAGGAGAGTTATCTGAAAATGTTTAATCGTCTTGGACTTGAATATAGCGCCTGTACGTATGACAAAGCAAAGACTTTTCTCATATTGAAGAGATATCAAAGCAAAACAGAAGAGGAGCCCACATGGGGGGTCTCTTCCTTCTATCGAGGAGGCTAAAGCTTTTGGGTGGCTAAAGCACAAACAAAAATTTCAGACTTTGAAGAAGCACATAGAAACCATAGATCCGTCTCCTACTGTGCACAGGAAGTGATGGAAAGGAGGATTCCGTGCCACCTGAGTGCCTATGGCTTGCACTTCACCCCTCAGAACAGAGGAGCCGGAGGGTGTGCATGTGATATGAACAAGCACCCAAATAAATGCTTGTGGAGAACATAGTGAAAGCACAACACAATCTTCCTGCCTCAATTGTGACATTCTGGGGGACTGCCACAGGAAGGGAAGAAGTATGTTGGGGGAAGAGTTTGCAGGAGTGAATGGAAAATTCATAAGAAAGTGTTTTTGGGATTTGGGGAGTTGCTGACAGCTGGAGAGCTGGTGAGGAGATGAGAAGGAATCTTAATAAGTATTTGTCTGTTAGTGTTTGGATCTAAATTTAAGTGATCTTTGAAGGCATGACTGAAGAATTAAATTTCTTTCTGAATTCCTATTAGAGGTTAATACTGCTTTTTAAACACTGCAGCACATCAGGAACTAAATCAAGTGGGTCCATGGGATCAATAGTGCGTAGTCATAAGAAGAAACAGCTATTAGGAGAGATGTCTAAGGACTTGGTCACTATGGCCAATTGGGATAATGTCATTCATCCAGGGAACTCGTCCTTCCTTTCTAACCATCCCCATTTCATCTGTTGTGATGATCATGCTTGGCAGAGACTGATTCAGTAACATAAACGCAGCTGCCCTCCTGACACAGTAAGTCCAGACCTTCTCTTTTCTGATAAAATTGTTCTCATAATGAAAGAATGCAAGGCAGCATTTCTACTACAAAAATAACTCTAACAAAATAGTTACAGGGAAAGAAGAAAAGGTTGGTTGGAATTAGTGATAGTACTACACTGTTACACATTTTAAAAAATGTAGGGGACTTCTCTATTTATGACTCTGGAGCATATATAGATGTTAATAGCTGTTATTTGTAGAGTGCTAACTATGTGCCAAATGCTGTGCTCATTGCATCACAGATTAACTCATTCACACCTCTCTGAATGAAGTAGGTTCTTCTGGGATCATTCTCATTTGACGTGTAAAGAAACTGAGGCACTCAGTATTTAGATGGCTAGTTCAAGTTCACACATTTGGTAAATTGCAGAGCCGGGATTCTGAGACCATATGCTCAACCATCACATATGTTGCCTTTATTGACTTAAATTAACAAAATGGCTGGTTAAAATTCCTGCTAAATGTTCTTCATATTTATATATCCTGGCAATTAATACAACAATTATATGTAAATAAGTGCTACATAATTTGCTGAAAGATGTAATTGCTTTAAGTAGGCATATTAGATCGTGTATCTCACTACCACTTTACCAGACGAGGATATTGTTGTGACTAGTGCCATGGATAACTAGCCAAGGTCACGTCTTAGAAGTAATAATTTTTCCAATAGTGTGACCGAATTACAAAGGATTTAACTGTATATATTAGACTATGCTTTATTTGAAATGTACTTAAGGAATTTGGAATCATACATTGATATTATAGACATGGCCTTCTCCTACATTCTTTAGGACGCGGAGCTCAGCCTAGGGTCTATATATAGTTTGTTTTCCTCTTTATAACATTTGTAACTGAGGAGGGCTAGCCTTTTCCTTTGGAATGCTCACTATAAAATGGCTACATTTACCCTGTCCCCTTGTTAAAGATGGCATTTCCTGAGGCCCCTGGGCGGTTCAGTTGGCTAAGTGTCCAACTTCAGCTCAGGTTTGCGGGTTTGAGCCACTCATCAGGCTCTCGGCTGATAGCTCAGAGCCTGGAGCCTACTTTGGTTTCTGTGTTTCCCTCTCTTTCTGCCCCTCCCCTGTTCACGCTGTCTTTCTCTCTTTCTCTGTCTCTCAAAAATAAATAAACATTAAAAAAAAAAGCATTTCCTAGTAGGCAGGAAGTCAGTTTATTCCCTGAATCTGAGACAGAATGGCATAGGTTCTAGGTCTGTGCCATTTACACATCTCCTTTCCCCACTACTTCACCACCCACATCATCCTAACAGCCGATCTTAAACCTTAACCATTTTTGCTACAGCCTAACCCAAGACTTTTCTGGTCTTTTTGCTGTTAGAAACGGCAGGACTAGGAAATATACAAGGGGCAGAGGCCATTTTGATTTGCAGTATTGACAGAGGCGAAAATCAAGAGGCATTGGTTCCTGATTTGGCATCCTGTTAGGATCTATGGATAGAATTGGGTGGGGGTCATGAACCTGAAAGGGAAGAAAATATACGTTTATTTTAACTATCCTTCAGCTGACATTATTTCCCTCAACGATCACTGTAGACCACAAACCACAATTGTATTATCAGGACTTGTGACTTTGTCACTAGTAGAAATCAAAGATTTTCATATCATGCTTGTTATAGAGGTCTCAGAATACCACACACACATATCATTATTTTGTAATCAAAGTAGCTCCTAGACTAACAGATTTTGCTGCTTAATGTGTTAAAACAGGAGCGTAGGCTATATAATAATTTGTTTATATTTTGATGGTAATATTTAACATAATTATTTTATAATTCTACTTATTTTATGCATTTAAGGTAATTATTCTGGGGAACAAATCAAAAGGTTAAGAATCTCTGGTAGAAAGTGATACTTGGTGGGGCAGGGGAAAGCGAGTAGAAAGCAAATTGAGGACCCTGCTTGCATTTGGAAGTTAATGCTGGACTCCTTCCTGGTGCCTGCACAGGGTGCCAGAGAGAGAGGTTCTGAGGGAAGGCAGTGTTGCTGTCCAGGCTGATGTAGTGTTACTAACACATCTATTATTAGCCTACCTCTAACATCACTGCATTTTACTCCTATCCATTAAATCTAAGGAGTCCGCACTTTCTTTGAAGACATAGTGGTGGAGTTGTCACTTTCATTCCATCAATCATCAGGAGAAGTGTGCTCACGTGATTTTGAGGGGGAATAAGCAAGGCACCAAGCCTGGACCTTGATCTCTTCAAAACCGAACAGGAGTTGAAAAAGGAGGCCCATAGTCTTTCAAAACAGAATGTCCAATGGACTGGAACACCATTACAAGTATGTCTTTTGATGTTTGCTCCCTGCTGATCATGCCTGAAAAACACTTTCTAGAAGTGTCAGGTGGGAACTCCAGCACGCTGACCTCACAGCACCAGGATCACACGGAGTCCTGACACATCAGGGACTTTTAAGACACTACTGCCTGCATGTGGTGAAAAAATATTTTTATTCAGACATTTGTTTTGTCTTTTCTTCTATGACTATATGTGCTAAATAATATTGTCCTAAACTATATTGAAAGAATTAGCAATAGAGTTTTCTTTGTTGTATCCCTTCTATCTGTGATCTTAAGAAGTTTACAGCAGAATCACCTGTAGCACTCAGAATGCTTGCTTGTTCCAATGATATTGTTTGTTCCAATGACATTCCTTGCTTGTTTCAATGATATTCTGATTTCATCTGATTTTCATGAAAATGGGTTTTTTAAAAGGTGCTTATATAACAAACATAGCCCTAGTTGAGAAAACTGTATTATATGCATGAATAATTAAACCCTTAACTATTTTGATTATGATAATGGCTAGGAACAAATACTAAGGTGATATTTGTTTATATCTCATGCAGTTATGTGCATTTTGGAGTAGCTTTTTAGAAGAAGTTACACAATAACTAATATAATATCTATTTGGTTCTTTTATTTTTTTGTATTACAAAGTACATTAATTATATAAAGTGAAGAACACAGAGGCAACCACTGTAATTTGCTTAATGAATTTATAGTCTAGGTATAAAAGGTATAAAACAAAAAGCTATAAAATTAGAGTTTTTCTTAACTGAAAGAATTATCCTCACAAGGCCTCCTCAAGTTATATGTGCTTGACCTACTAAAAATCATGACAACACCAATCTCTAAATAATAGATATCATTTATCTAATATTTCCATTATTTTTATTAGCCCCATATTGATTTTCCATTACCTGCTTCTACTGATGAAAATAAACCTTCCTTAAGCAACCTGGATCCTATCTTTTTACTCTCTTGAATTCCAATCTCTCTATACCTATCATTTTCAATCTTATCTGGATATAGAATGTAATTTCATTCCTCAAAGACAGTCTTCCTTTGTTGTCTCACTGTTTAAAAAGCAAGGGATATTTTCTGAGGTTCCAGGTACTGTGACAGACTCTGGAGATATGGAGATAAACATATCTCCAGCCACAGTCCTCTGAGAGCACGTACACCATTACAATACCATGGGATAAATGCTATTACTGATTGCATTTAAAAAATATCTACCTATATGTATCTATATCATCTGTATCTATATATCTATCTATATCTATATATCTATCTATATCTATATATCTATCTATGTCTATATGTCTGGTTGGATGCTTCTCTTTGCTCCTCAGCAGCATTTGCTTGCTGTTCAAAGCATTTATCACATTAATATTGATACTGGATGTGACCAGGTCTGTGTTCCCTACCATTCTGTAACTTCTTGAGGATCACAGACTATGTCTCTCTGGTCTCTACCTAATGCCTGTAACATATTGGATATCAATAAGTATTTCATCAATGACTTTGTCTAATATCATTAAAATTTAAAGAAACATTTGCAAGTCAACAAGAAAACATCAGTACTCCAGGAGAAAAGTATCTTTAAATGTCTATACTATTAAGATGTATAAATTGTTAACAAAATATTTCTAAATGTTTAGTCTCATTTCAAATAAAAATTAAAACTAAATACAAATTTTGCCTACCAAATTGGCAAATTGCTATACATACTATTGCACAGAATGATGGTGTGAAGGTAGATTTATTACAGCCTTCCTAGAATAATTATAAAAAGTGAAGTAGATATATTACCATGATTTCAAAACAAACAAAAAAACAAATTAAAACCCAATCATGTTCTTTATAGCCCTGTAGATTACTATGAATTCCAAATATACAATGTATAGGAAATAAGGGGATATACAGAAATATTCTTGAAAGAAATCAAATAAGATTACCGAAAATAATCAATTTAGCCACAGACCAAAGCCATATATTAATCTCTATGTTCTCCATTGTAGGAAACACTTGTATATAAAATATATCTCCTATACTTGGTGATATTACAGACTTAATACTCTTCTTATTCTTGACTATGTTGTCATGTATTATTCTGACAGCTTTCACCAAGGTCAAGTATGCAATGAAAGAGGCAGATGTATTTTATTAATATATGGACTATGTATATTCATATATTGTGTTAATATATAAATTTGTAAATATTCATATATTACATTCATGGTTAACTCCATCCATATGTGCTTTTATTATAAAAATATGTATTCATATACTTCTATTTTTATCTTTAATTTTAATTAAAAATTATATATATTTACTTTTATTTTATATAACGTTCATTTAATTGTAATATATTATCTAGGTATATGTGTGTAAGAAGAGACTATTCTCAATAGTACTGGCAAATCTCATATTTGACTTTATTGAAAATCTCTGAAGTAGGTTTCTACTGTACATAAGATCATTGTCTTTGGGGTACCTGGGTGGCTCAGTCGGTTAAGCAGCCAAACTCTTGGTTTCAGCTCAGGTCATGATGTCACAGTTCCTGAGTTTGAGCCCTGCATCCAGGTCTATGCTGGCAGTGTGGAGCCTGCTTGGGATTCTCTCTGTCTGTCTGTCTCTCTCTCTCTCTCTCTCTCTCTCTTCCTCCTCTGTGTGCACACTAGCTCTCTTTCTCTCAAAATAAATAAATAAACATATAAAAAATAACAAAATAAAAAACATCATTGTCTTTCATTCTAAAATTTGCTGAAAATTTAATTTAAAATAAGAAATAGATGTTTGACTTTTTTTTAATCTTTATTTTGAGAGAGAGAGAGACAGAGTGTGAGCAGGGGAGGAGCCGAGAGAGAGGGAGACACAGAATCTGAAACAGGCTCCAGGCTCTGAGCTGTCAGCACAGAGCCCCACACAGGGCTCAAACTCACGGACCGCGAGATCATGACCTGAGCCGAAGTGGGACGATCAACCTACTGAGCCACCCAGGCGCCCCATGTTTGACTTTTATTATGTACTTTGACATCTTTCAAGATGATCATTTATTATTTTTAATATGCTTAAATGAGTTTTTTAAAAAAATAATTCTAAAGTTAATCATTGCCTGCTTTTCTTGAGTATACTGTATCTGATGAGGACATTTTATTATTTCAACAAACTGCTGATTTGTGATTGGTAGTATTTTATCTAGTATTTTACATACATGCTCATGAGTGAGAGTCTGGTAGATAGAAACAGTTTAGAAAAATAGATACAGATAGAGAATGTTTGCACACCTCCTTGTTTGTGTTTCTTTTGCTAGTTTCATAGTCTCATAATATTTTTGGAAACTGCATTTTTTCCTATATTCTGTCACTGTTTAAAATAACAGAAATTGGTAACAGGGAGTTACTGCTAATGGGTACAAGGTTTCTTTTAAAGAGGATGAAATGTTCTAAAATTGGATTATGGAGATATTTGCACAACTGCGTAAATATAAAAACCATGGAGTTTTACATGTCAAACATAAACTTTACAGTATGTAAATGTATCTCAATAAGGTTGCTTTTAAAAAGTGTCATTTCTTGTAGATTTAACAGACTCATCCATTTTAATGTATTTTCTTAATGTTTTTCTTCTAAAATTTTCAAATTTATTTGTATAAAAATTTATCTGATATATTTTGTTACCTGTAGTTGTGTCTTATATCTTCTTCATAATATCAATACTTCTTCCTTTCTATCTTTGTTTATATTTGAAAAGGATTTTCTGTTGTAGTCTTTTAAACTTCTTTTTTCCAAGTATACCATAGGTGAATTTCCATTCCACTATGTTTTTTCTTCTAATTATTTTCTAATTTTTATTTATGTTGGATTATCCTGTTCTTTCTCTAGCTTCTTGCTTAAATTTGTATGTGCAGGAGAAAACAATGAAAATAAATGGATTAAAATTAAAAGTATGGTGTGGTTAGCTTACTGGTGATGGTGATTTTTGCCATCAGCTTTTCTGTATTTCAAATGTTATCTAGAATCAGGATGCATGATTGTTATAATAAATAGCCACTATGTTTAAATATATCATTTATATGAAGATAGTGGTAAGAGGAAGAATTCAGATTAGGGCATTTGACTCATAGGTATCTTTCAAAACATTTTTGACATGGCAGTTTAAGTGAACCTGTGTTAAAATGCACAATCTACTATTTTTCATTATCAAGTAATGTGTGTATAATGTGTCCTCTTACTCTGTCCTTAATTAAACCATGATTATAGGACAATTTTATTTTTGTCTTCTATATTGCTTGGATATATATGCATAAATATATAAATTATCTTTTATAATTAGAATAAGATCTACAACAAGATTTTTAAATTTTTGGTTAGAAGTGAATTTGCCTCCGAGAAGAAATCAACCATGTTTTCAAATGCCATTTGTATACAAGTGTGACTTCATTAAATATAAAGTATGAAGGTTGTATATAGGAGAGAACTGTTAAAATTTCAATCGAGAATTCCTGTGAAGTCCAGAGAGGAGAGCATGACTCATGCTATGACCCAAATAGATTCCTCCACATTTTTTTAAATGATTTTTTAAAAATGTTTGTTTATTTTGAGAGAGAGAGAGAGAGAGAGAGAGCATGCACATGAGCAGGGGAGGGATGGAGTGAGAGAGAGAATCCCAAGTAGGCTCCACACAGTTACCCAAGAACCCTATGTGGAGCTCGATCTCAGAAGCCCTGAAATCATGACCTGAGCCAAAATCAATAGTCTGAGGCTTAACTGACTCAGCCACCCAGGCGCTCCATCCACATTTTTATAGAGTTGAAGAAATAAGAATATTTGAAAGGCAGATAATTCAAGATCCTAAGAAACTGTAGAGTAACAGCAATTTTCCTTGGGAAGATTAATGGATATTATGGTTTAAATGTGTGAATTATCTGCCAGATGGTTCCTCATCTGTTCCTTCAGCCTGCATTCATTTCCCATATCTGCCTTTGGTAGCCCCATATGGTTCCAAACTCACAAGTTGGGTATGGCTTAAGGATGGAAATATTTGGGGACACTACTATGTAATTTTATCAAAAGCCACACTTTTATATATATTTGTGTCATAACGTCCATATATCATAAGGGCTGCTTCCAAGCAGTCACCTTAAACAAAGAGGATTCTGCTATAACAAAAGCAAATTAAAATAAGATGTTGGGTGATGGATACAACCATGTAGGTGAGAAATGATGGGGACTGGACTAACACAACAGTGACATAAGTGGCAGAGCAGGAATTCATGCTGAGAACAAGGTAAAGCTGACAGGTTTGGTCATGGGCTAGAGATCATACTGGCTATGATGGGCCAGAGAGCAAAGCCAATGATATCTAACAGGTTTCTATCTTATCAGACAGGTTCCCTGAACATTACACTTGTGTCAAACATTAAAAATGCAGAAACAAATGGTAGAAATAAAATGGTAAGATCAGCTACACAGTGTTTGAGTTTACAAAGGGTGTTTGGGATGAGGTGACTAGTAGATATGTAAATACGTAGGCTGGAGATCAGAGTATTATGGACCTGAAATATCAACAATCTAATTAAAACATGGTCATAAATGAAGCTGTAAGGGAAGACTAGGTAAGCCATGGAGAATGAAGAGAGTAAGAAGAAAGAAATTCCAGATTCTTGGGAAATAAAAAGGACTTTGAAGCAGACATAAAGGTTGCAGAGTAGACATAGAAAAATGTGTTCTCTTTCATTTTTATGTTTTTCTTCTATCAATCTTTCTTTTGTAACATTTCTCTGAGGCCATACATATGTTGGTAAGGGCAAGGACTATATCTTACTTTTCTTGATTTCACAGCACTGAGGTAAGTGCCTCCATCTCAATGTGGATGTGTTGAAATGGAAATCATTGATGGGTACTAATCTCTTCCTTTACATTTCAAGCGAACTTAACTCAGGATTTTAAGAGGGTTTTGTGAAATATTAGCTGTTCAGATTCTTAAAATAAAGATTCTGGTTAATGAGTTTTGGGAAGTATTGTGTAGTATTTCACCTTTTGGAGATTCTTGATGTACATACATTAGCACAGAGAAATCTCTGAGAAATCCTGAATCATTTAATACTTTAAAGTAATGCATAGTAATATCTTACAGTACTAGTTAGAAAATTATAACCTCTTGGAACACCTAAACTATTTTTAGTTTGTCCTTCAAGGAAAGTCTCGAGACATTTACTTGACTTTCTCTCACCAACTGATCTACATTTTGATTAATTTTGTATTCCCACGGAGGATTTCCCAGTTTCATTTTTTTGTTGTTTGTTCTTCTCACATTATTCTTGCACAGGCAGTATATATTCTTACACCTCCTACCTCCTACTGTTTCTCAACACCAAATGAGTTTAACATCTAGACTTCATCTCAAGATCCCTTATGTTTCACCCCAGTGAAGAAGTTTTCATGCTCTGCCATGCCAAATCTAAATCAAAATCAAAACAGATTGCTTTCTTCATGTCTTCACACTAAGCCTTTGTCTCAGTCTTCATAGCTCCTTAGTTGAGGTTGTGTTCCTTTGTCTAGTAAATATGGCAGCTCTCTCTTTTTACAAAGTAAGTGACTTTGGAAAATTGCCTTGGTGGCTAAGCACCTCAAGTATTGTCTTTATTTAAGAGGGTCTTGGTTTTTCTTTGTAGTTTCTATTTAAGCTGACTAATTTTGACTTTTAAAAACTTAGGAAGACTTTGGAGATCCTCAATTTGTATTTAGTTTAGTTTTGTTTTTTTTCCTGTCTTGTTTATATTATTAACATAGTTTTTGGGTAATTGTCCTAGTTTTGATGAGAAAGGGACACAAAAATCATAATCTATCATATATTGTGCTATATTTTGTACTTCAACCCTTTAACCTTCTGATTCAGAATGCAATGAAATTCTTTTCATTTCAAAATGTAAAGTATCCTAAAATAGGTGTTCAGCTTTTTTTTCCCCTTTCTTTGTTGAATGCCTGATCCTGGGAACATGAAGATGAATATAATAATAATAATAACAATAACAAAAAATATAAAATACAATGTATCACTTTTGGACATACTGTGTTCAACTTAGATATAAAGCACTATTTGATCATTTTCTGAGAGCAGATAGGAAGGGATCTGACACTAACATATGTAAGAACATTAATCGCCTGACTATATTTAATTGATCTCACAAACCAAAAACAAAACAAAAGGAAAAACAAGGGTGAGCATGTGTGTTTTTCCTCTCTGATGAAAACATTGCCAGGATAATGATTATGCTGTTCATGCTGCTGCTGCTAACGATATATACTTGATATTTTCTTTTTAAGTGCCAGGAAGCAAGTTGTTTTTACACAAAATGAAATGTATAAATCTTCAGTGTGCATTTATTGAGTTTTGACAAATGCATACACTCTGTAACCTAAACCCCAATCAAGACACAGATCCCAAACAAATTTTTAACAACCCACTTTACAAGTTTCATGTAAACAGTATTGCATCTGCCCTTGGGACATGCTACTTGACATATGCTTCTTTACTTTTGGCCTCTGGCTCCTGACAAAAGAGGATGATCTTGACATCCAGGTATGGCTATAATTTGGCAAAATTAATTTATAGTCCAGTTCTGACTCCATACATGCCATAAACTTTATAGATAGGTCTACTTTTTAGAATGATAGAAGTATTACAAGAGACATATACACTGAATGGAGATAACATATTTCTTTGGGGCTGAAGAACTCAATCCTTTGGAATAGTTTAATAAGCAGTAACAGGTTGAATACCTGGATAATAATGCTTTTTACTTTTTACTGAGAATGTATTGGTAATGTACACTGGTAAAATTTTTATATTTATTTTTTAAACAATAATTCTATTATTGGAATAAAATTATATGTAAAATAACCGGAAACTAATTATAGGTAAATATAAGAAATATCATAACTTATAGATTTAAACTGTTTAAAATCAAAACAATAAAAATTAAAACACTTTCCTTTCTTCCATCAAAGAACAGATATTTCTGGCTTAAAGAACAAGGGGAACATTTAGTGTAGCTGCATTGTAGTTGTCTGTGATAATTTGTTACAGGAAAATAGTTATACCAACACTTCAAGGCCAAAACATATAAAAAATAAAATTTCTTTTGGCAAAAGAAACGTGCCCCTCCTCACACTCTACAATCTTGCCAAAATAACTTATTTAGCAAAGGACTATTTTATCACTTAAAATCAGAAAAATCAAAATGAGAAAAAGCCAACTTCTTGAAAATGTAAAATGAAAGATACTTTGTTCCATAACAGATTTCATTTTACCCTTGACTGTTAATGAGCAATAAGTTCTAGCTAAGTGTTGCTCTTTGGGATGGGGTATTGTTCACATTTGTTCCTCTTTCAGGATCCATATAGAACTAGCGCATGATGGCAGTCCATACGAACATCAAGTCATTTTAATGCCAGAAAGTGGCATGAGACCTGGTGAACAATATATAGATAAACTCTGAATGGATTTGGCTTTGGTTCAAGTCTCCGAACAGAGCTGAACTCTGCCTTCAAACCCAGAGAGAGAATAGCTTGTGAAGAGGTGGACTCCAATTAGCTTTTCTTGAATGAGAATTATTAATTTCAGTCGGAGAGAATTTATTTAAGCAGAGCTTCCTCAAGAAATAAAGATCATTCGTAACCTACGCTGTCAGAAAAATAAAGAAAATTTTCTATCTTTGTTAGCATGATAAAATAAGTGGCTAAAACACACAGAAATAAGCTGAAGTACAGTAGCTCAAGTTTTATGCCCTATGTCTGTGGACCCCACGTGCTGAGTGGGAAACAAGAATAGTACTGGTAACTTTGTGGCATAGGCCTTAGTCAATAGAGCTCATAAGTTAGAGAGATCCCTGCAATTAACCAATTCATTTATTTTATCACCTGGTTAGGCAGTTTTACTTTTTGCTTCAGTTTGAAAATGACAGCATTAGCATTTTACATATACTAAGAAAGAAATAGTGGGCATTAGTATAAGCCTGCTCATTGAATGCATTTTACTATCTATTTTTATTTTATTTTATTAAGTTTTTATTTAAATTCCAGTTACTTAGCATACAGTGTTATATTAGTTTCAGTTGTATAATATGATGATTCAATACTTCCATACAACAGTTGGTCCTCATGACAACAAATGTACTCCTTCATCCCCATCACCTAGTACATCCATCCCCCCCCCCCCCCCACTCTCCCTCCTTTATGGTAACTATTAGTTTGTCCTCTACAGTTAAGAGTCTGCTTCTTGGTTTTCCCCCCTCTCTCTCTTTTTTCCTTTGTTCATTGTTTTTGTTTTTTAAATTCCACATGAGTAAAATCATCTATTTGTCTTTCTCTGATAGACATATTCACTTAGCATTATACTCTCTAGCTTCATCCATGTCATTGCAAATGGCAAGATTTTGTTCGTTTTTATGGCTGAGTAATGTTCCAGTGTGAGTGAGTGTGTGTGTGTGTGTGTGTGTGTGTGTGTGTGTGTGTGTGTGTGACTTATTTTATCCACTCATCATTTGATTGACATTTGGGCTGTTTCCTTTATACGGCTGTTGTAGATAATGTTGCTATAAATACCAGGGTGCATGCACCCCTTTGAATTAGTATTTTTGTATTCTTTGGGTACATAACTAAGTATGGGTAAATACCTAAGCAGTCCAATTATCTATTATAAATGCTTATTTCTAAATTTCATTTATTATGTTGTGATTGCCCTCACTTTCAGTACTTTTTAATTTGAAGAATGGATTCTGTTGATAAAGTATACAAAGAAATAAAACCAAAAAATAATGGTTCCTAGAAAAGTCATTAAGATAATATAAGGTATAGAGACCATGTTACGTGAAAAGGAAAAGATAAGCAAACTGAGGATACTTTGTATATACATTTCTTAAGTTGATTTATTTGTTTTGAGAGAGAGAGAGAGAGAGAGAGAGAAACTCAAGCAGGCACCATGCTGTCATGAATGGAGAGCCTGACCCAGGGCTCTAGCTCATGAACTATGGGATCGCGACCTGAGCTGAAATCAAAAGTCAGACACTCAATAGACTGAGCCACTCAGACATCCCTGTATAATTTTTTCTAAAAAGAAGCTGTGACTGGTCACCTCTTTCCACAGAAAAGTTTTTCTATATTTGCCCTAAAACATGATGAGTCTTATACATACTATTTTTTAAAATTGTAATCATTTTTAATTTTAAGAACTTTTTGAAAAAAAATTATTTATTTTGAGAGAGAGAGAGTGCATGCAAGTGGGGGAGAAGCAGAGAGAAAGAGAAGAGAATCTCATGCAGAATGTGTGCTGCCATCATTGAGTCACACACAGGACTTGATCCCATGAACTATGAGATCATGACCTGGGCCAAAACCAAGAGTTGAATGCTTAACTGGCTGAACCACCCATGTGTCCCAATTTTAAGAACTTTTATATGTAAAATTTGACAAACGTGGAAGAGGAAGGGTTGAAGATTTTCTTTCAACATAATAAACAATATTATTATTTGACAGAGCTTAAATATTAATATTTTATGCATTTATATATATTTTATAAATATATATAAATAGTATGTATTCATATAATTTCTATATTTTAAATACAGAGGAATTTCCCAGCATATGAAATCATTGAAGTCACTTTGACAACTCTATTCTATAGTTCTTACTTGGTGTACGTACGTTGAGTATTATTAAAAAAAAAAATATTTGTTGATAGGAAGTGATGTCCGTTTGGTTTGGGAAAGGAATGCACGCTTTGGAATGGATGTCACTATCTTCATTGTTAGGAAAGTGGTGACAGGAAACCCACAAGGATTTAAAAGGATAAAGTGAGGATCCTGGGAAGATGGCAGCATAGGAGGACGCTGGACTCACCGCGCGTCCTGCTGATCACTTAGATTCCACCTACACCTGCCTAAATAACCCAGAAAACCGCCAGAAGACTAGCAGAATGGAGTCTCTGGAGCCAAGCGCAGATGAGAGGCCCACAGAAGAGGGTAGGAAGGACGGAGAGGCGGTGCGGTGCGCGCTGCACAGACTGGCGGGAGGGAGCCGGGGCGGAGGGGCGGCCCCCTGGCCAAGCAGATCCCCTGAGTCTGGCTTGCAAAAGTGGAGGGGCCAGAAGGAGTGTGTTCCGACAGCAAGTGGGACTTGACATCTGGAAGTTATAAGCTAACAGCTCTGCTTGGAGAACGGGAGGGCTGGAGGACAACAGGAGGGAGAGTTATTGAGCCCCGGACTACAGAGCTCAGCTTGGCGGGAACAAAGGTGTTCCCCAGCGCCATCTCCCTCACCCATCCCCCAGCCAAAATCCCAAAAGGAACCAGTTCCTGCCAGGGAACTTGCTTGCACCCGGCAAACACCCAACGCTGTGCTTCTGCTGATGCATCCCTCCGAAGGGTCTGACTCCCTCCCAGAGCCGCAGAGCCCCTCCCGAAGCGGATCTCTGAAGGAAAAGCTAGCTGAGCCTGCCCCTCCCACCCCAGTGCACCTTGCAGATCCACCCCAGCTAATACACCAGATCCCCAGCACCACAAGCCTGGCAGTGTGCAAGTAGCCCAGACGGGCCACGCCACCCCACAGTGAATCCCGCCCATAGGAGAGGGGAAGAGAAGGCACACACCAGTCTGACTGTGGCCCCAGCAATGGGCTGGGGGCAGACATCAGGTCTGACTGCGGCCCCGCCCACCTACGTAAGTTATTCAAGACAGCACAGGGGAAGTGCCCTGCAGTCCTGCACCATTCCAGGGACTATCCAAAATGACAAAACAGAAGAATTCCCCTCAGAAAAATGTCCAAGAAATAACAACAGCTAACAAACTGATCAAAAATGATTTAAACAATATAACAGAAAATGAATTTAGGATAATAGTCATAAAATTAATCACTGGGCTTCAAAACAGTATAAAGGACAGCAGAGAATCTCTTGCTAGAGAGATCAAGGGACTAAGGAACAGCCAGGAGGAGCTAAAAAATGCTATCAATGAACTGCAAAATACAATGGAGACAACTACGGCTCGGATTGAAGAGGCAGAGGAGAGACTAGGTGAACTAGAAGATAAAATTATGGAAAAAGAAGAAGCTGAGAAAAAGGGAGGTAAAAAAATCCAGGAGTATGAGGGGAAAATTAGAGAACTAAGTGATGCACTAAAGAGAAATAATATATGCATAATCGGTATTCCAGAGGAGGAAGAGAGAGGGAAAGGTGCTGAAGGTGTAATTGAAGAAATAATAGCTGAGAACTTCCCAGATCTGGGGAAGGAAAAAGGCATTGAAATCCAAGAGGCACAGAGAACTCCCTTCAGACGTAACTTGAATCAATCTTCTGCACGACATATCATAGTGAAACTGGCAAAATACAAGGATAAAGAGAAAATTCTGAAAACAGCTAGAGATAAATGTACTCTAACATATAAAGGGAGACCTATAAGACTCGTGACCCATCTCTCTACTAAAACTTGGCAGGCCAGAAAGGAATGGCAAGAGATCTTCAATGTGATGAACAGAAAAAATATGCAGCCGAGAATCCTTTATCCAGCAAGTCTGTCATTTAGAATAGAAGGAGAGATAAAGGTCTCCCCAAACAAACAAAAACTGAAGGAATTTGTCACCACTAAACCAGCCCTAAAAGAGATCCTAAGGGGGATCCTGTGAGACAAAGTATCAGAGACAACACTACAAGCATGAAACCTACGGACATCACAATGACTCTAAACCCATATCTTTCTATAATAACACTGAATGTAAATGGACTAAATGTGCCAACCAAAAGACATAGGGTATCAGAATGGATAAAAAAACAAGACCCATCTATTTGCTGTCTACAAGAGACACATTTTATTTTTTTTTTAATTTTTTTTAACGTTTATTTATTTTTGAGACAGAGAGAGACAGAGCATGAAGGGGGGAGGGTCAGAGAGAGAGGGAGACACAGAATCCAAAACAGGGTCCAGGCTCTGAGCGGTCAGCACAGAGCCCGACACGGGGCTCGAACTCACGGACTGTGAGATCATGACCTGAGCCGAAGTCGGACGCTTAACCGACTGAGCCACCCAGGCGCCCCTACAATAGACACATTTTAGACCTGAGGACACCTTCAGATTGAAAGTGAGGGGATGGAGTACTATTTATCATGCTACTGGAAGTCAAAAGAAAGCTAGAGTAGCCATACTTCTATCAGACAAACTAGACTTCAAATTAAAGGCTGTAACAAGAGATGAAGAAGGGCAGTATATAATAATCACAAGGTCTATCCATCAGGAAGAACTAACAATTATACATGTCTATGCGCTGAATATGGGAGCCCCCAAATATATAAAACAATTACTCACAAACATAAGCAACTGTATTGATAAGAATGTGGTAATTGCTGGGGACTTTAACACTCCACTTACAGAAATGGATAGATCATCTAGACACACGGTCAATAAGGAAACAAGGGCCCTGGATGATACATTGGATCAGATGGACTTGACAGATATATTTAGAACTCTGCATCCCAAAGCAACAGAATATACTTTTTTCTTGAGTGCACATGGAACATTCTCCAAGATAGATCACATACTGGGTCACAAAACAGCCCTTCATAAGTATACAAGAATTGAAATCATACCATGCATACTTTCAGACCACAATGCTATGAAGCTTGAAATCAACCACAGGAAAAAGTCTGGAAAACCTCCAAAAGCATGGAGGTTAAAGAACACCCTACTAAAGAATGAATGGGTCAACCAGGCAATTAGAGAAGAAATTAAAAAATATATGGAAACAAATGAAAATGAAAATACAACAATCCAAACGCTTTGGGATGCAGCGAAGGCAGTCCTGAGAGGAAAATACATTGCAATCCAGGCCTATCTCAAGAAACAAGAAAAATCCCAAATAGAAAATCTAACAGCACACCTAAAGGAAATAGAAGCAGAACAGCAAAGGCAGCCTAAACCCAGCAGAAGAAGAGAAATAATAAAGATCAGAGCAGAAATAAACAATATAGAATCTAAAAAAACTGTAGAGCAGATCAACGAATCCAAGAGTTGGTTTTTTGAAAAAATAAACAAAATTGACAAACCTCAAGCCAGGCTTCTCAAAAAGAAAAGGGAGATGACCCAAATAGATAAAATCATGAATGAAAATGGAATTATTACAACCAAACCTTCAGAGATACAAGCAATATCAGGGAATACTATGAAAAATTATATGCCAACAAACTGGACAACCTGGAAGAAATGGACAAATTCCTCAACACCCACACACTTCCAAAACTCAATCAGGAGGAAATAGAAAGCTTGAACAGACCCATAACCAGCGAAGAAATTGAATCAGTCATCAAAAATCTCCCAACAAATAGAGTCCAGGGCCAGATGGCTTCCCAGGGGAGTTCTACCAGACGTTCAAAGCAGAGATAATAACTATCCTTCTCAAGATATTCCAAAAAATAGAAGGGGAAGGAAAACTTCCAGACTCATTCTATGAAGCCAGTATTACTTTGATTCCTAAACCAGAGACCCAGTAAAAAAAGACAACTACAGGCCAATATCCCTGATGAATATGGATGCAAAAATCCTCGATAAGATACTAGCAAATCGAATTCAACAGCATATAAAAAGAATTATTCACCATGATCAAGTGGGATTCATTCCTGGGATGCAGGGGTGGTTCAACATTCGCAAACCAATCAATGTGATACATCACATTAATAAAAGAAAAGATAAGAACCATATGATCTTGTCAATCGATGCAGAAAAGGCCTTTGACAAAATTCAGCAACTTTCTTAATAAAAACTCTCAAGAAAGTCGGGATAGAAGGAACATAGTTAAAGATCATAAAAGCCATTTATGAAAAGCCCACAGCTAACATCATCCTCAATGGGGAAAAACAGAGCTTTCTCCCTGAGATCAGGAACACGACAGGGATGCCCACTCTCACCGCTGTTGTTTAACATAGTGCTGGAAGTTCTAGCATCAGCAATCAGACAACAAAAGGGAATCAAAGGCATCAAAATTGGCAAAGATGAAGTCAAGCTTTCGCTTTTTGCAGATGACATGATATTATACATGGAAAATCCGATAGACTCCACCAGAAGTCTGCTGGAACTGACACATAAATTTAGCAAAGTTGCAGGATACAAAAGCAATGTACAGAAATCAGTTGCATTCTTATACACTAATAATGAAGCAACAGAAAGACAAATAAAGAAACTGATCCCATTCACAATTGCACCAAGAAGCATAAAATACCTAGGAATAAATCTAACCAAAGATGTAAAAGATCTGTATGCTGAAAACTATAGAAAGCTTATGAAGGTAACTGAAGAAGATATAAAGAAATGGAAAGACATTCCGTGCTCATGGATTGGAAGAATAAATATTGTCAAAATGTCAATACTACCCAAAGCTATCTACACATTCAATGCAATCCCAATCAAAATTGCACCAGACTGGGGCGCCTGGGTGGCGCAGTCGGTTAAGCGTCCGACTTCAGCCAGGTCACGATCTTGCGGTCTGTGAGTTCGAGCCCCGCGTCGGGCTCTGGGCTGATGGCTCGGAGCCTGGAGCCTGTTTCCAATTCTGTGTGTCTCCCTCTCTCTCTGCCCCTCCCCCGTTCATGCCCTGTCTCTCTCTGTCCCAAAAATAAATAAAAAACGTTGAAAAAAAAATTAAAAAAAAAACAAAAAACAAAATTGCACCAGAGTTCTTCTCGAAACTAGAACAAGCAATCCTAAAATTCATATGGAACCACAAAAGGCCCCAAATAGCCAAAGTAATTTTGAAGAAGAAGACCAAAGCAGGAGGCATCACAATCCCAGACTTTAGCCTCTACTACAAAGCTGTAATCATCAAGACAGCATGGTATTGGCACAAAAACAGACACATAGACCAATGGAATAGAATAGAAACCCCAGAACTAGACCCACAAACGTATGGCCAACTAATCTTTGACAAAGCAGGAAAGAACATCCAATGGAAAAAAGACAGTCCCTTTAACAAATGGTGCTAGGAGAACTGGACGGCAACATGCAGAAGGTTGAAACTAGACCACTTTCTCACACCATTCACAAAAATAAACTCAAAATGGATAAAGGACCTGAATGTGAGACAGGAAACCATCAAAACCCTAGAGGAGAAAGCAGGAAAAGACCTCTCTGACCTCAGCCGTAGCAATCTCTTACTCGACACATCCCCAAAGGCAAGGGAATTAAAAGCAAAAATGAATTACTGGGACCTTATGAAGATAAAAAGCTTCTGCACAGCAAAGGAAACAACCAACAAAACGAAAAGGCAACCAACGGAATGGGAAAAGATATTTGCAAATGACATATCGGACAAAGGGCTAGTATCCAAAATCTATAAAGAGCTCACCAAACTCCACACCCGAAAAACAAATAATCCAGTGAAGAAATGGGCAGAAAACATGAATAGACACTTCTCTAAAGAAGACATCTGGATGGCACATGAAAAGATGCTCAACGTCGCTCCTCATCAGGGAAATACAAATCAAAACCACACTCAGATATCACCTCACACCAGTCAGAGTGGCCAAAATGAACAAATCAGGAGACTATAGATGCTGGAGAGGATGTGGAGAAACGGGAACTCTCTTGCACTGTTGGTGGGAATGCAAATTGGTGCAGCCGCTCTGGAAAGCAGTGTGGAGGTTCCTCAGAAAATTAAAAATAGACCTACCCTATGACCCAGCAATAGCACTGCTAGGAATTTATCCAAGGGATACAGGAGTACTGATGCATAGGGGCACCTGTACCCTAATGTTTATAGCGGCACTCTCAACAATAGCCAAATTATGGAAAGAGCCTAAATGTCCATCAACTGATGAATGGATAAAGAAATTGTGGTTTATATACACAATGGAGTACTATGTGGCAATGAGAAAGAATGAAATACGGCCCTTTGTAGCAACATGGATGGAACTGGAGAGTGTGATGCTAAGTGAAATAAGCCATACAGAGAAAGACAGATACCATATGGTTTCACTCTTATGTGGATCCTGAGTAACTTAACAGAAACCCATGGGGGAGGGGAAGGAAAAAAAAAAGAGGTTAGAGTGGGAGAGAGCCAAAGCATAGGAGACTGTTAAAAACTGAGAACAAACTGAGGGTTGATGGGGGGTGGGAGGGAGGGTAGGGTGGGTGATGGGTATTGAGAAGGGCACCTTTTGGGATGAGAATTGGGTGTTGTATGGAAACCAATTTGACAATAAACTTCATATATTGAAAAAAAATAATTGTCATTTTAACTGATAATTGTGAATTATAAAAATGATATTGTGATTTAAGTTGATTATAACAAATAATAGCAGTAACAATAATTTGCATTTTTATTTTGGGATTTCTTTTTACAAAAAATCATTTCACATTATCAACAAAGAATTATAAATAGAATACAAAGATTTTCACAATGACTTTTATGCCCTATAGCCTGGAGGCAGGTTTAAATGCTAAATTGCTGTATCGATTACAGAAAAGAAGAGATGCTCAAAGGTTGGCTGTCTGGGGCTACCCTATCAGAGCATGATTAATTTATCCAGTCTGAAGGATGGCAAGTTCATAATGTGTAAAAACAGAATTCCTTTAAAACTCTGCTATTTGATTCCTGACAGCTCATCTTGAGTTTCTCTGGTGATGTCAGCTAGTCCCTGAAGGGGACTGTCTTCCTTCCACATCTGCCTCCAGTAACTAAGACAGCTGGGAATAAGCAGGTAAAAATTCCCCAAGTGTCAGCACTGACATCAGGACTTATCATCGGGTCACTTTCCAAATAGCAGAAGATTCTGAGTAATGTCATTCAAACATAAAATCTTTCCTTAGAGTTAAATTGTCTTCTCAAGTACTTAAAACTAATACTTTCCTTGACTGATTCTATTATGTTTATTATTTTTTTTGGCCATCTTCCTCTCTTCTTTTCTCCATAAGAAATTGCAACTCAGTTTTACTCACACTAACATTTCCCTTTCAATCTAAATGCTCTTTTCTGATTTAAAAAAAAAAAAACATAAATGAAAACAAACAAACCAAAAACAACAACAAAAACCCACTAACATCAATTTATGTCTCCCAGATGTAAATACACCTAAGATCATCAGGCTAGACTATCTTTGAAATGAGAAATTTCTAGACTCTCAAAGAGAAAATATATTCTTTCCCCTCTCCATTCACATAAAAAAAAAAAAAAAAAAAAAAACTTCATGATCAGATCACCCTAAAACAATTTTTTTAATGCTTGAACGATAAGGAAATGAAATCTGTTTCACATTAGTGATTTCAGTTCAAACAACGAATGTAACCTTCCTCCTAAATATTCATTAAATGACAAAAACAAGGATTAAAAAGCAAATTCTGCTTCATCACTAGGAAAACATACAATTTGTGAGGCGCTGCTTCAAGAGAACCAAATAGAGGGAAGGACCAAATAGCCCATGCATTATTCAACACATGGGCTGGAAAAGAAAAACAAAAACCCTAACACCTTTAGGATGTGAGATGGATATAAACTGAAGGGGGAAAAAAAGATAACAAAATCAACAACAATAAAGCCCAAATCCTATCACTTAAGAAATTGTCACATAGATTATGCTGTTCCATTCTGGCAAGAGGGTAAATTTAAATATTCCTTGAATAATGATAAACTCTCTGAGACAACCCCAGCTCTCCCCTCTCTCCTGCCCCTCCCCTGTGTGCATTCTCTCTGTCTCTCTGATAAATAAACTTAAAAAAAGGGGGGGGTGCCTGGGTGGCTTATTTGGTTAAGCGTACAACTCTTGATCTCTACTCAAGTCATGATCTCACAGTTCCTGGGATCGAGCCCTACATTGGATTCTGTGGTGACAGCACAGAGCCTGCTTGGGATTCTCTCTCCCCTTCCTCCCCTCCCCAACTCATGTGCACATGCACGTGTTCTCTCCCCCCCCCCCAAAAAAAAACTTAAAAAATAATAAAAATATGAGACAACCCCAAAAATGTGTCTTTATAGTTATAAAAATGTTAAAAAACCCCCACTATTTTATGAAATGTTACTGTGTTTCCCAAGAGTCCCTGTGGCTCTGTGATGACGCAAAGAAACTGAGTTTGTTCCCAGGTTTTAGTTCCTTCCAAACACTTGTTTACCCTTAACACCACAACCAGACAGGTGGTTATGGGAATACTAAGCAAGGCTACCAAGGGAGCTTGACATTATGAAAAACTGAAGTAGACCCAGCAAACTTTCTTCCAATCCAGCTTGGGTAAATTGATGGTGGCATTAGTCAGTATGGCCAAGCAGTCTTCTCCTGTCTACTTCTATACGTGCTCACTACATCAAAAGTACTTCTGTCTACCAATTTGAAATTTAAGTTTGGCAGTCTAGGTTTAAAAAAAGAAAAAAAAAAAGCAAAACAAAACACCCCAGCAGACTAGGAATAGTACGTATTTTGATATGTATGTGGAAATTGATAAATCTAATACTTTAAATATACTTATGAGCCGAATTTTTATGCCACAAAAATAAATTGCAGCCTGGTTGCAAAATAACACTGAGGATTAAGTCAATTAAAAAATATATGGAAGCAGTGTTAACATCTTTTTGGAAGTTGTTCAAGTAAAATACATTGAAAAGGGCAAATTTAAATACATTTTAGTCTTTGTTCAAAAAAAAAAAAGAAAAGGCAAACCATTACCTAATGCTAAGACATCCATATATATTTTTTACCTTTTCCTGACTAGAGTTACAGTAGGTTCTTTTAATCATTTTACTGCGGAAATAAGAATTAACCTGGACTGTCCAAGGCAAACCAGGATATATGGTCACTCTTTTCAATAGGAAACACAAAGACAGCAAAAACCTTACTTTCCGCCCCTCCTATATAATTAGTAAGAATAAATTGATGGAAGAGGTACTGAATCTGGGGCAAAAAAATACATTTTACATATTCCAAATATATTTGTAACATGTATTAAAGAAATGGGCTTTCAAAGCAATGATGTATTTTCTAAAGAAAATAGCTCTAAAGAGCTATTAAAGTATTTTCACCTAAACACATAATTTAATAGTCTCAATAGTTGCTGATGAAAGTAGATTAGGAATTATGGTTCCCATGCTACACACAAAAAACCCAACAAGAAAAAAAAAAAGCAGTTCAAATGCTCATCCTTGACTCTTGGTACCTGAGCAAGGCAGGGCTAGAACACTTTATACTTTATTTAGCATCCCCTAACACATCATACTCTCTCTCCCAAACATTTTTTATCAGAAAGACTATTTATTTTTATAAATGCAATTAGCAATAAACACCATTAGCAAAAATCCACCCATTGTTATAGTGTGCATTATAAAAGTACAGAGGTTGAGTTCACTGGAAACTATGGTGTAGGTTTTAAGACCATGGACTTTTCCATAAGGCAAAGGTGGATTTCATCTTGTTACTATCACAAACCAGCTGTGTGATCTATACCCATAGGTCATATAACTTATCCAATCTCAGATTTACATCAGTGTAACAGGAATTATCAAAGCATTTACTTATAACATTGTAGTGAAAATGAAATGGTATAGTGAGAGTGAACAGAAACACAAGGTCAGACACACTGTAAATGCTCAATAAATATTTACTCTTACTGGGTACTATTATGTAATATTAGTATATATTATGCCATTTCTTTCTTTTTCTCCTTTTGATTGAAATATAACATGCCAAGTGTAGAAATATAACCCTCCTGTCCCCCCGCCCGAGAGTATTAAGAAGAACATGAAGAACTGAAGGGATGCTTTGTTCATGACCTGGAATATTCAACACTGTCAGGTCAATTCTGGCTACACTGATCTACAGATTTAATGCAATCCCAAGCAAAATCAGAGAAGATGTTTTTACTTGTTTGTTAATTTTGTTAGGAAAATTGAATTAAATTTCTCATTTATGAAATACAAAGTTAACTAAGAATTGTGAAGACAATCTTTAAATGTAATAAAGTTGCAGAATTTATATATCTGATATAAAGATTTATTATTTATTTGACAGGAGTCAAAACAACATGTTTTTGGTGCAAATTTAGGGAAACAAGTCAGTGGAACAGAATAGAGTGCAGAGACAGACCTACAAATATTTAGTCATTTGACTGGAAGCAGATATGACCAACTGGATATGTTTAAAAATGTAAAATGAACCTTGATCTCTTATTTACAGGACCCAAAAAATGAATTTTATCTGGGTTTGTAGGCAGATGTGTGAAATATAAAGAAACTTAGAGAAAAAAGCATGGGAGAATATATTCATGATCTTGGGATGAGCAAGGACATTCTTCACAAACACTATCCATAAAGGAAAATGAATTAGACTTCATTAAAATTAAGAACTATTGTTCATGAAAAGGCACCATTAGGAAATATTAACAATATAATTCATATCTAAAATAAGAAAAATGTAGAACATCCAATAAAGTTGAGCAAAACGAATTTAACAGGCAGACCATCAAAAAAGAATATTCAAACAACTAATTCATTAACTTTATATCAATGTAATACATTGAAGATTTTGTTTCTTAAATTGCATATTTTCTTCCATCTAAGTTTATGTTTTTAAATTATTATTCTCTCCATAAAAATAACATATTTGCTACATATTATTTCAAAAACACTAGAAAGTAATAGATACAAAACCATCCATCATGTCCTACCTTGCCAAACACCATGGTAACTCACTAAGGATTCAACATCTACATTTTCCTGTACTATCTTACAGGTATTTAAGGAATATTTTAAAAATATATACTGTGGTTACTAACCTATTTTTATCATATTTTATTTTGTATTCAATGTTGTGACCTCAGAATTTCTCTATACTCTCCTATACACTCTATAAATATTATTTTAATAACACCACAATGCACCATATGCATATGTCCTTATTTACTTGAATCTTCATCTATTATTTCTAATATGAGGGTCAAAAAGTTTCCACGAGTGTTTCTGTAAGTCTCCACTTCTATGTTTTAAAACCAGCTTATTCTGGTTCAATGATGTCTGAAGGGAGCTTCATGAGTTGGAATTCCCTCTAAGCCACCCACCCTCTAAGCCACCCACCCTCTAAGTCATTCCCGTAAGCCTCCCAACCTCTAAACTTCACCTAACTGGACATAAGTAATCACTCCTTTACCTTCTGTTAAATAAAAAGTTCTTCCACCAAACATCCCTCCATTTTTCCTAATCAATCGAATCCACTACTTTTGAACTGGCCCCATTGCAAATGCTCTGGCCCTTCCAGAAACAGGCTAGTCAAATCAACCAAATAACATACTCCATGTATTTGCAAATGGGTCAAATTTCATAAATATATACTACATCAACTTTAAATGCAATTATAAACAGCATTACTAAGTATCAGTGATAAAAAAGTAACTTAAATTTTCACAACCCCATCACCAAACACTAATATTTCTTTTGTAAAACAAGTTATATGCTATCTTTAATTCACAATTCTTGATTATACTTATCAGGCTACTATTATCTTATTCATTTTTGTATTCATTTAACATCCTAACACATACTTCATTCAGTTGGAGAAATACTTAATAACTATTTTTATGTTTGTGTTACAAGACAAAGAGAGGGACACCTGGGTGGCTCAGTCGGTTCAGGTTCTGACTCTTGATTTCAGCTCAGGTCATGATCTCATGGTTCCTGAATTCAAGCCCCATGTGGGGCTCTGCACTGGCAGTGAGGATCCTGCTTGAGATTCTCTGCCTCTGTTTGTCTCACACTTGTTCTCTCTCTCAAAATAAACTTTTTAAAAAATTAAGAAGAGAAAACTGCTACCTAACACTTTTGCCTAAAATGGCTTTCTTCAAATAGGCTGTCTTATTATTAGTGATGATGCTTTTTGTATTTGTATTGATTAATAGATATCAGCATTGGAGAGTTTATTTTGTTTAATATGTTCCAACAAAACATTATTCTACAGCTACTAGAGTGTGACAAGTCCCCAATAATCCATACACTATTACATAATGAATATGAACATCAATGGTAATTAATCTAAAATAGATGATATAACATCCTTAAAAGTGCACTCTGGGAGAAAAGATTTATTTCTATTATAATCTAGAAAAATCACCAAAGAATATCACTGTCAATCTCTTTCAAACCATTTAATTCTTTCTGATCTTTTTGCCTCTTTGACTAAAGACTAAATTTACACAGATGAACTAAGGAAATAAAGAATAGTAACTAATAACCAGCTCTGACATACATTCTTCCAAAAATCAATGGTTGGGCAAGAGAAAACAATACAGAAGATGTCATACAAATGTCATATGTAAAGGAAGTGGCATACTTACTACGGTAAATAACAATGTTGAATAACATTGTTGCTTAGATATTGGGGCAAAAAAGGGTATAAAAGAGGAAAATGAAGAAGGAAGGAAGGAAGATAGGTAAGTAGGAAGACAGAGAAGAAAGAGGCAGGCAGAGATGGATGGAGAGATGGATAGATAGATGGCAGGAAGGAAGGAAGGGAGGAAAGGAGACTGGGGGTGGGGAAGGAAATGAAAAAGAAAGAAGGAAGGGGAAGGAGGGCAGGAATGGGAAAGGCTGGAGAGAAGACTAGATAATCCAATTTAAAATACAATAAACTGTGGTTGCTCTAAACAGACTCATTTGGGAAATAAGTTATTTGGTTAGCTAGCCTAGTATAATGGAATTAGCACCAGATTGGGAGTCGAAATATTTTAGTTATACTTCTAAATACATCACAAGCTGCCAGTGTAATTTTAGACAAATATCATGTTTTTTAATTTGAAAAACCTTGAGACTAGCATCTTTCTGGTCGCTTCCATCCTCAAAATCCTAGGCTTTCAAATATTTTCACAGTAGAGGATACATTACTTTAAGGAAAATAAGAAACGACTGAGACAGTATTCTCTTAAATAAGAGACATTTTGTCTTCATAATTGTCTGGACTTCTAAAATACCTTCCTTGTGCAACTCATGCAAACTTTGTATGTTAGGGTTTGTTTGACTACAGAGTTTGGAATGAGTTCCTCACTTGGTGTGTTCGCAATGAGGTGTGGAGATAGACGATATACTCATAGGCTGCCATGATTCTGACATTCATTACCAAAGATGTCTCTGTTTCTGATATCTGTGGAGAGCCGTAATGCACTAGTACATCTAAGAGACTGGTTGTAAACTTATATTAGGCAATCAGAGAGATGATGATAAACACTACTTGAAAGAAGCTAGTGACATGAACATATTTTACCAGATACCTGGAATACAAGAATTCAGATAAGCCCGTGCATATGTTTAGCTTTGGCAGTAGAATTTACAGTCTGTGAGTTGATCAAATCACATAAAAATCAAGACTCCTTGAAGAAGTCAGTTGTCTACTTTTACTGATCACCTGAGCTATATGGGGCACTTAGAGCTGTCTTCAAAATGAAAAGTATTTATTTAAGCCTCAGATAAAAAGGTTGTTTTCAGACTCCTTTCAACAACAATTTCAATTATTCCCTGGCATGATAAATTTTCTTTCATAGATACTGTGCTGACACACTACTGTAAATCAGTACTTGAGAAATGCCTTAATTTTTTAACTTTGAAATAGGCATTCAGCTATTTGCATTTAAAAGACTGTGCACAAGTTGCTGAAACATAATGTAAATGAATACCTTTCTTCAGACTGCTTTGGAGATAGAATTTTAAATGTGATAGCTCTTGGAACACCCTTAATTGTAAGTCAAAAACAGAGAGACCTAAATCTTTTCAGAGCTAACAACCGTAACATACCTTGTTACATGTTTTCTCTGATAAATAGGCACAAAGTAGATCTGGAAAATGCCAAGAGATAAAAACTTAAAAAGAATTATGCACACACACACACCCTCACACAAATTAGCCTGCATAACAAAGGTAAAAATACTACAATTTTATATGTTTGATTACAGATCAACATTAATCATTTTTCTATGATAAACAGACACCAAGTTCTGAAATTACACACACACACACACACACACACACACACACACACACATTCACACATATGCAGACACAAACTTTTTTTTAAGTAACTTTATACCAAGAGACTTTCTCCACATCATTAAATATTCTTCCAAACCAGGATATTAGTGATTACACCATATTATATTTGTAGATATGCTGTAATTTAAAAATTTCCCTGCCTGAGAACACATTTCAAATTTTTCTCATTATAAATCGTGCTAACATGAAAATCTTCTCATTGGAAACTTCTCGTTGGAAACTTGTCATTGGAAATGTAGCTGACATAAAAAGTTTGGTACTATGATCAAAGGAAATAAAAATGTTATATTGGGGGCACCTGGGTGTCTCAGTCAGTTCAGCATCTGACTCTTGATTTCAGCTCAGGTCGTGATCTCACAGTTAAAGGGATCAAGCCATACATCAGGCTCCATGCCTAGCATGGAGCTCTCTCTCTCAAAGTAAATAAATAAACTTAAAAAAAATAAAACCATCTCACAAAATTAAAACTAAACTAAAAACACTATATTGTACTATCTTGCTTAAAGAATAATAATAAACACTAGTGTATAAAAGACTCAGAGATCATGCATAGTAAGTCAGCTTACTGAACTTCATTTGGCACAAAGATACTCAAATGCACTTAATGTTAGTCTCTTTTCTATATAATAATTATAAATATCCTAGTGAGGCTTACTTTAAACCATTTAACTTATGCTCCGAAGTAACTGTAATTTAATGTTGGTAGTATAGCAAATTATGATGAATAGCTTTAATTGTATATTTAAAAGTCATGTTCACAAGCTTAAATCTGGATATCAGAATTAAGCATTTCTTGAAATGTATGAATGTCTCCTTAATATACTGATTACAAAGCAAAAAATAAAAATAAAAAAATATCCTAGTGATAATGTTAAGAGAAATAAGTCAGTCAGAAAAAGACAAATACCATATTTCTTTCATATGTAGCATTTAAGAAACAAAAGAGCAAATGAAAAAGAGAGCAAGAACAAAAAACAGCCTTTCAACTATAGAGAACAAACTGTTGGTTACCAGAAGGGAGGGGCTGGGGAGACCCGGTGAAATCGGGTCATGGGGATTAAGGGGAACACTTGTCGGATGAGCACAGGGTGATGTATGGAAGTATTGAATCACTGTACTGTACATCTGAAACCAATGTAACACTGCATGTCAACTACACTGGAATTAAAATTTTTAAAGAAGACAAAAAAATATCCTGGTGAGCTAATATCCATAAAAAAAACATTCTGGAAATTTCCCAGGAAATACATCAGCTCCTTACCATATTTTTGCAAATTTTCTTGCCTCTTTCCCCTTAATACATATTTTGTTTAAAATCACCATGATTATCATTCCTCCACCCTAGTGAGATGAGTCTTTCTACTGTACTCACACTTGCTATATACACTCATACTTTTGGTCATCGGTTCTACCTCTAATACACAAGTGGCAGGAAATGTGGCGTTTAAGTGTGAAAGCTGTAAAGGACAAAGCTCTTTGTTTTTTATGATCATGTTATCAGAAGAAACTGCCATTTGTCTTCATGTGTTCACTCCCACTTTGCCTCAAGCCCTTTTGTTGCTGTTCTGTAGGAGATTAGAGCACTGATGTGTGTGTGTGTGTGTGTGTGTGTGTGTGTGTGTGTATGTGTGTACATATGTATGATTAATACAGGATATACAGGGAGAAACGATGGTTTGGCTACAATTTTCTTCTGCTCTGAGTGCTCATACTTCCTAAAATCACCCAGCACAGTACATGCTAGTAAGCTCAGTGTACCTGACAAACTGATTTCATCTCTCTGAATTTCTCCTTCCACACCTGTAAGCAACTTGAAGACAGACACAGGATTACTTTCTTTCTTTTCCTGCACGCTCTTCTGCAGAACCTGCTCTCTCTACAGCAATACGTGCCATATGACCCTCCCCACCCAAGTTTGCCTGGCTGGAGAAGAAGTGAACTCCTCACTCCAATCCAGGCAATCCATTTTCCAGTGAATAAAAATTCAATTTCTTCTCTTTAAAATATCATCCAAAAAACTTAGAAACCAGAGTCAGTTATGAGTAGGCACTTGAAAAGACGTATGAAAAGGCAGTCCTGAAACCGTATCATGGCAAACCAAAGCAGTGCGAGGAGATAAGCTGTTGGCAAAGAGGGCATGGATGAATTGACAAGATTGATTGGTTAGGAAAAAGAAATGCAGACATGAAAAACAAACGACCCAAGTAGGAATGATGAGGAGAGTAGCCACTAGTTTTCATTATCTTCCCGTTTCCCCCCTTGGCACTCTATGAGGCCCATCTATATTCCTGGCCATAGGAGTTCATGCTGTTTCCCAGAAGTATTCAATAGCAACCCTTTGAAACTACTTTAATGTAAATAGGTTTCTAATCTTTGCAATTTCGACTAGAACTCTACCAATATCTTATCTGACTTTGTAGCCTTAGATTCTAGCACAGAACAGAAGGATTTAATCACAGATTGAGAACACGACTGGAGGCATAGGTAGCTTTGGATAGTCAGTTGAAAAACTAACATGGAGTATGTCCTTAAATCTCTGGACATGGATATATTTCCCTGTCCTATCATCCTTTAACAGTTATTTATTATACCATATATTTGTGCCTTTGATTATGTTCTGTTTTGTACTGTTTATTATTTCACATCCAAAATGCACAACTCATTTTGAAATGTAATTATACACTGTTTTACATCTAGTTCATATTTGGTTTCCTCTACTACTTGTAACTTCTGAGTATAGGGAATACATTCTATTCTTATATTTTCCATATATTAAGTGCTCTCTAAAAGTTAATTGAATTCACAGTTTTGTGGTAGAGAGGGTCCAGAATTCTCTCACCTTACTAACTTCCCATTTTCTATCCAATACAATTTTGTAATGATTCCATCTCTCAATGAAGAATGTTATGAAACATACATAGATGTTATATATGAAGAAAGCAACCTTAGTAGATGTCGTTACGAGGCAGAATGCACATCAAACAAGTGCTCACATGTCACCAACCACTCTACCTTGCCCAAGTTTTTTGTTGCTGTTCTCCGGTCTCTGTTATTCCAGCCATGAGAAAGGAAAATGACATAGGACAAAACTACATTCCAAGGAAAGCCACACTCATCACTTAGTGTCAACACCCAAGTAGTACCAGGGAAAGTAAGATTACAGAGAAAACTAACAATCATGGTTTTGCCATTGTAAATCTAATTTGCATAGAAAGATTTTATTGGTAAGAAAAGCAACTTCAATCTTAGATATTCTCCATACACCATGAAAAAGATGTGGGGTGGGTAGAGGAGGAGAGGAATGGAGAAGGAGGTAAAGGAGGAGGGGAAGAAGGAAGGAGGAATGAAGGAAGGGAGAAGGAAGAGGAATAAGAAGGAAAAAAAGAAGAAGATGGAGGAAGAAGGAAGGAGAAAAAAGAACAGATTCTTCCCTATCCTAATTGTCCATTATTTCTACTTTGCCCTATCTGGTCTTTTAACTCTTATTAGGCAAGGACTTCAACATCAGAATGTATTTCTCTTTCTGATGAAAGTCTACCAATGATATCTTTTGAAATAAATATCTCGCATAGTTAAGCCTCTGGAATTGGTGTTTCTACTAAGCATACATTAAAACAAGACTAAGAAATGAGAGCACAGCTGTTTAAAATTACTACTGAGATACTTTTCTTATCTAACAAATGTTTACAGTAATACTCAAAGCCATTGATAACGACTGGTTTCATCATAACATGCTAGCTTCCTTCTTTCTATGTTGAAACATAACAGTGTAAGTAAATTTTTTCATAATAAGTAACTCAATTAGTGTAAATAAATATGTTTTGATGGAAATTATAATGAAGACAGAATGCGAAGATATGGGAAAAAGCAAAGTATTGAAAGGACATTTGATAACATATCAAGATAACATCACTACCTATTTTATGTCAAACAAATGAACTTACGGTATTAACACAATGTTATTAAACAAATGCCTATGTTCTTAGAGCATATAGTAAGAAGTGACAGTCAAATTTAAATTTTATATATAATCCGTATTTTATAAAAAGTTATCTTTAAAGCAAAATTATGTATATTAAAATCCTTTTTCCTTCCCTATGGATTTTGCAGTGAAATTTAAAACAAATTCTTAGGATACAATAAATATTAACAAAGAGTGGACAAACACAAAATTTCATTTATAGTGAAGAAGGTATCTTTTTTGATAAAGTAGTAATAATTACTTCCAAATTTGTCATAAAATTTGAATGTCATGTAGAAAGGGTTATGCTAATACTTCCCAGAATAACTTAGTTCTAAAGAGGAAAGTATCAGCTTAGCTAACTTGAATCTTGGTATCTACCTAAGCCCCATACTGTTCTGATAATTTATAACTTTGCTATATGTTCTTTCACATATAAAGGATGTGGTAGTTTAGATTTAAAATGGTTTACAGGGATGCAAAAGAAAGTGAAATAAGAATATTAAATAAGGAGTCTTAAAAATGTAATAATCAGTGATTAAGGACCAGTGACTAGGTCTGAACCCCCAAGTGAAAGTAACCTTGAGTCTTCATACAGGTGTGTCATTTCCATAATTATAAAACAACTCCCTGGGGAATCCAGATTCAGAGAACAGAAAATGAAGAAGGGAGAGATTAGACCACTAGTTTGTTTTCTTTTGTTTTGTTTGTTTGTTTGTTTGTTTGTTTTTTGGATCCTCTGAGAGATGATGAAAGGAATTGGAGCAAGCCTGAGAAAATTCTATTTGGTCCCCACATGCAGAGGTTTTTGTTGTTGTTGTTGTTGTTCCTTTGGGACCTGGTAACCTAAATTTAGGTATTGTTATACTCTTTGACACTAGTGACTCTGTTCCATTAATCATGGACCACTTATCTTGCATCATATTCCCTCTTGTCAATACCTAGATGTGTCACATCAAATATTTTTATTTAATGTCATCGCCTATCCATAGAAAATAAGTTCAATAAAAGTAGAGATTTGTAGTTTTTTTTTTCATTTAGATTATTACCATTGCCTGGTTCATAGCTGGTGTGTAATACATACTGATTGAATAAATGAATGAATGCATACATGAATGCATGGGTTATGTGTGTGAATGTCTTATTGAGGCCAAAAGGCTAAATCACAGCCTTGTGGATAGGAGTTTCCTCCAAAAGAAATTGCCATTTGCAGTATCATTTTGGGAACTGTGTCAATTCTGAGACATCAGGTGAGGACTGAGAACACTGGGCAATAGAAACATTCTCTTCTCCTGGGAAGTCAAGGATGTGTTTTTATATTGAGACTGGAGTCAATGGGTATAGAGGATGAGCCATCTGCCTTTAATTAAAGGCAGTCCCAGAGTGAGAGAAAGAAGCAGCCATATAAAAATGTCTAAAGTGGATCTGGGAAAGTGGAAGAGTTGACAGGTAATATAGTGTCACTGTACTATCCGATGTCCCAAATTTCATTACATTCAAATGAAAAATGTCAATCTGATCCCATTTGGGCTGTGGGAATGATAAACATGTCTCTACCTGTCGTTAGGGCAACATAATACATAAAAAAATATCAGTGTATCCTCCCTGCCATGAAACCAGAGTGGTGGTCACTAGGAGTGAACGTTAGTACTAGAAGAAGGGCAGCCTTTGTTGATGACAGAGACAACTGAATCCTGCAATGGAAAAGGAACAGAGGAGATGGGAGATGGTTCTTTAATTCCAGAAAGGTAGAGCACACACAGCAGGTATTAGTTTCTGGAAATATCTGATAAGAGAGATCATAGTCTCTGATATATGTATGCACAGATATAAAAAAATATTAAAATATATAAATACACCTTATTTTCCATAACTCAGTATAGAGTATTTTACAACTAGTGATTAATTCAATATCTGAGCACCTATTAGCTTCAAATACCTAAAACCTCTTTTAACAATATCATTCCTAAAGTTAATTTTTTATCAAATAGGTAGGATTCTTTGAAGTTGAAACCAAGTAATACTGTGGACCTTTCATAAGAATTTATCATTTGTGAGAGTAGGTAAAGAATATAAGCTTTGGCTTCAGAAAATTCTGCCAAGTTTCAACATCTAGGGCATGGTACAACCAGAGTAAAGAATTTTCTGAGGTCATAATGGCAGCACTCTGTCAGGATGTGCTGATTATTTAGGTATTTATAATGTCCGCAAAGTAGTTTGGACTTTTGGGATAGGAAAAGATAACAATTCAACGATTTCAGCTGGAAGTGACAAGATCACCTGTGCCTTTCAAAAGATCACTCAGGACTCTATGTGGAGATCCTAGAAGACATACAGAGGAAGATCATCACTTAGGTGGATAGTCTGTCAAGCTTGATTGGAAAGAGTAAGGGTCTAAAATAAAACACTAACAGGAAATACACACGAGTGTGTGAATGTGTGAGATGTTAAAAAAGAATGATGGAGAGCCTTTATTCATACATAAGAGATGTGACATTAGTCACTGAACAAGCAAGAGAAAAAACACGACTCACATATTTGGTCCAAGCTATTAATCTTCAACAGCAGAGTTAGTGCCTTGGGTCTATCAAACCCTTTCCCTCCTGGGTACACAGATGGTCTACATTTTCCAGGTTTCCATGTTGTTGTCTAAGGCCCCAGGAATGAATTCTACCCAAAAATATTGGACAGAAATATGTACTCCTTTTTTTTTTTGGTACTGTTTTTTTGTACTGCCACCTGGCTGCACCCAGAAAATGCAGGGAGCTGAGGTTAAAGAATGGGTATAAGAGTCACTAGTTGAGTTCTTGAAAAAATGCAGAGACCTGAGCCCTCCCTTCTATCCTGCCCTCACTCCACATGACCTCAATTGGACTCACTCAAGTGTGAAACAACAACAACAACAACAACAACAACAACAACAACAGCACTTTCTTGTGTTAAAGCCTCTAAAATTTTATTCTGTGTTGTATTATAATTCACCTACCTCTCTAAGTGTTCTTCTAGTTCCCTAATGATTAGAGACTAGAGATGAATTTTAGAAGGCTGTTACACATTATTTGTAACATACTATCAATTTTCAATGCTTTATATGAGCATCCAGTTCTTACCCACAGTATGGACATATTTTTTTAAATTATCTTGTTTGTTGTTGTCTTTATAAAATTCTGAGTTAAAAATTTCTTGTGTATACCATTTAGGAGGAATATATGAATAAGGTGAATCCAGCTAAAAACTGCAATCAGAATTCTGGAAGCAGAAGTGGGCAGAGCAGCGAAACAGCAGGTTACTTGCCTGCTGGTTATATTCCTGTACTCTAGTAAGTCACCTAGAGACAGTTACTATTCTTTTTGATGTATTTTTGTAACTTATTTGATTTGTTGTTGGTTTTGTTAAAATTCTTAAATTATTTGTTAGTTTGATGTTTATAAAATATTTTATTATTAGACCTTAAGTAATATGCCATAGTATCTCGTTTTCTGTGTATGTTCACGTTTGAGGTAATTATTTGCTGCAATTTAGTCTTTGATTACTCTTAACGTGAAGCCTCTTTTAGTAGATCTAATTTAAGATCCATTCTTTTATTTTTTTTAATGTTTATTTGAGAGAGAGAGAGAGAGAGAGAGAGAGAGAGAGAGAGAGAAACACAGATTGTGAGTGGGGAGGGTCATAGAGAGGGAGACACAGAATCCAAAGTGGGCTCCAGGCTCTGAGCTGTCAGCACAGAGCCTGATGTGGGGCTCAAACTCAAATGGTGAGATCAGACCTGAGCCAAAGTCAGTCGCTTAACTGATTTAGCCCCTAAGATCCATTCTAATTGCCATACTGATTCCATGCAAACTATTGATGCAAGTAAGACTCCTTGCACTGAGAATTTTAAACTATTACTCAAAGGTAAAATTTCAACTGCTGAATAGCCCAATCTGCATCACACATATTTTCCACTAACAATCCAATATTTTTAACCCTTGTTATTTTATTAAGTATTCTAAAAATCAAGTGTCATTTCATCTCAAATTTCTTATTTTCAAGAACATGCAAATATAACTGGCAGAGAATGATTTGCAGAATTAACAGTAGTACAGTAGTAATTCAGTACCTACCACTTAAATCAAAAATTACTTCTTCAGGTTTTCAGTTTCTATCATGCAAAAGGCACAAGTTGTAAGTTTAATAATTACTAACAAGTACATATTTCAAGAAAATAGTCTAACTCTATTTCATAAAAATTTTATTAAATATGTGTACCCTATTAAGACTTATTTTAATGACATATTTGAAATACCATTAAAAAGAGCTCAGACTTTCAACTCTGTCTGACTAAAGAACACCTACCACATATATTAGCTTATTAAATTAAATTTAATATTTATGTAAAAAAAATTTTAATGTTTTTTATTTCTTTTTGAAGGAGAGAGAGAGACAGAGCATGAGTGGGGGGAGGGGAGAGAGAGAGAGGGAGACACAGAATCTGCAGCAGGCTCCAGGCTCTGAGCTGTCAGCACAGAGCCCGACGTGGGGCTCGAACCCACGAACTGTGAGATCATGACCTGAACCGAAGTCGGACGCTTAACCAACTGAGCCACCCAGGTGCCCCACAGTTTTAAAAGTTCTTTTCCTAAGCATACACATTAAGCATTTACTGAAGGTGGCAAGTCAATTTAGTATTTTGTTAAATCACTTCATCAAAAATATAGTGTTTAATAAATCCTTTAAATTTTGAAAGGTGCAAAAATGCTTACTTAATTCCAATAGTTATGTTATCATTTAGAGACAGAGATGCTAGTAATTAATGGATTTTATATCACAGTGAAAAAAGAAACCTGTAATTGAAATTCTGGATTGACTATTATAAAAATGGAGTCAGTATAGGGTTCTCAAAGTTTCCTTTATAAAGTAGCTATGTAAGCTAAGCCAATTTTTATTCCAAATGGCAATGACTTACATCAGTCAATAGGATCTGGTTGGCCAAAATTCTCTCTTCCAAAGTTTATAGAAATGTGGCCAAATGCTAATAATTCCCAGAAAAATTAAGAAATAAGAATGAGTAAGAATGGTGGCAGATTTAGTATAGCCCTCCGAACTAAAATGTGTGATGTTTTACAGTTTTTGTAGAATCTCAAAATTGCACTATAGATCATAGAGCCTTCCTTTATTGGTTGCCACTTTAGTGTTTAACTCTCTGTTGGTTAACAGTCTGGGAATACATGGACATTTCAGTTAACTCAATCCTTCTTCTTCTTCTTCTTCTTCTTCTTCTTCTTCTTCTTCTTCTTCTTCTTCTTCTTCCTCTTCCTCCTCCTCTTCCTCCTCCTTCTCCTTCTTCTTATGTTTGTTTGTTTGTTTGTTGAGAGAGAAAGACAGCATGAACAGGGAAGGGCCAGACAGACAGGGAGACACAGAATCTGAAGCAGGCTTCAGGCTCTGAGCTGTCAGCACAGAGCCCTATGTGGCGCTCTAACCCACAGTGAGATCATGACCTGAGCTCAAGTACGATGCTTAATTGAACGAGCCATCCAGGTGCCACTAACAAAATCCTTTTTCTAAGTTTCAAATTAGAGTGGCAATCAATAAGAATTTAATTTTTATACTCAAAATTATCATTGAATGATTTGATAGTGAAATACCAGTAGATGTCACCTTCTAGCAGTTAACCATTTCCATTAAATTTAAAGGGAAAATGAGTTATATCACAGCTAAGTCATATTGAAGTATATTCTTTACCCATGTTTCCCCCAACTTGTGGCTCAAAATGAGTAATTTTCTTCACATTCAGGAAGCTAAACTAGGACTTATTAATCAAATGAGAAAAATCAAGTAATTTAGTCTCATAGAAGTAATGTATTTGAAGACCTGAAGGTCTTAGCAGGAGCCATTTTAGTGTTATGGTGGAAGTGACTGCAACAAGTTCCGTTGAATTTAATGGTATTGAGATAGCAAGTTTATAAACTGAGCTGTTTCCTCTCCTTCAGGGAAAATGATAAAACAGCTGTGAATCATATTCTATCTCCACCTCTTTCCCCACCACCCATTTTCTTTGTGTCACTCTACCTGGGATCTCCTGCCTACCACTCAAATAATTCTGCTCTTTCCAGGCTTGCCAATGACCTCCATTTTCCCAGATGCAGTGGTCATTCCTTGGTCCTCATATTATTTATGTATTTTTTAAATGTTTATTTAATTTTTATTCATTTATCTTGAGAGAGAGAGAGAGAGGCAGAAAGAGAATCCAAAGCAGGCTCTGCACTGTCAGCTGAAAGCCCAATGAGGGGCTCAATCTCAAAAAACTGTGAGATTGTGACCTGAGCTGAAATCGAGAGTTGGACACTTAACCACCCAGGTGTCCTGCCTCCATTTTTAACAGTCCTCTCTGTAGCATCCCACATGAATCTTTCCCCCTCTTTGAATCACACTTTGCTACTGACTTCTACATCATATTCTCCTGTCTCACTTTGCTAGTTTTTCCTCTTCCAATGGACCTGTAAATGTGGTAATGCTCTTAGTGTCCTCAAGCTCTGTAACAAAACTATAGGCTGAGAGGCTTAAACAGCAAGCATTAATTTTTCATAATTCTGGATCTGAAAAGTCCCAGATCAGGGTACCAATATGGTGTAGTTCTGGTGACAACCCTCCTCCTAGGTCCCTCATATGGCAGAGAGAGGGAAAGCAGAAAGAGAGAGGGCTTTGTAAGGGCATTCACTTTATCACGAGGGCTCTGCTCTCATGACGTAATTATTACCTCCCAAAGTCCCCACTTTCAAATGGCATCGTGTTAGGTCTTCAACATGTGAATTTGGGGAAAGTGGTATATACAAAATTAAGTACATAGCATGCCATGCTTTGAAGTCTCCTTATTTTCTTTGCTAGTATTTTCTTTTCACACAATTTCATCTTTTCTAGGGATCTTTATGTTTAAATGTTTACTCTAAATTTATAAGTCTAGCCCTGACCTTTTACTTAACTCCAGAATTATATACCTAATTACTTTAAATGTAACAAAGCCAAACAGATGTCTGGTTAAGTTCCTCTTATCCTTATTCCTCTTATCTGGTTTGTCCCTTATCCACACTTTTGCATCTCATTCACAGGTATAGTCATACATCCAGTCATACTTACACCAAAAGCATAAGAATTATAATTATTAAAAACAGAAACACTGTACTATATGGTAATTCCATTACTGGGTACTTACCCAAAGAAAACAAAAACAGTAATTCAAAAAGATATACATACTCCTATATTTACTGCAGCATTGCCTCTAATAGCTGAGATATGGATGCAATCTCAATGTCCATCAATAATGAATGGATAAAGGAGATGAAATATTACTTGGCCATAAAAAAGGATGATATCTTGCCTTTTTTGACAATAGGGATGGACCTAGAAGGTAATATGCTAAGTGAAATGAGTCAAAGACACCATATGTTTTAAGTTATATGTGGAATCTAAAAACAACAAATGGACAAAGAAACCAACATAAAAGACAGACCCTTAAATACAGAGAACAAACTAATAGTCTTCAGAGAGGAGATATATGGGGGATGTGTGAAAGAGGGTGACTGCATTTATTAATGGTGATCACTGAGTAATATACAGAATCAACATGTTGTACACCTAAAACTACTATAACATTGTGTATTAATCACACCTCAATTTTTAAGAAGTTACTTAATTCCTAGATTGCTATCATGTTTCACACTCAACTTATTGAGATGTCTTAGCAATTCTAAATCCAAAATGCATTCTAAATCTCTCCAATATGTCCGCAATTATTATATTACCTCCTTACTTTAATACTATCTCCAGAATCCTAATAACTGTGGTCTCCTATCTGGTCTTATTATTTCAGTTGCTTCCTAGGATCCATCTTCAAATATCCAAAATGCAAAAGCTAAATATCCCAAATATCCAAAAAGACTAACAGGCCTAATTAGATCCCTTGATGCCCCTCTCTAACACGCTCTTATGTCTTATTATTTATACTTTAAATAAAAGCAACACTTCTTACCCTGGACAAAAAGGCCCATGTGATCTTGCCTGTGCTCACCTGACTTTTCTTATCTTCCCCATGCACACATCTTTCGCTCACACTGGATTTCTTTCTGTTCTTCAGATACATCAAATCACATTCCTGTTTTGGGGTCTTCACACCAGCTCTAGAGCTATTGAGTGCCTAGAACACTCGGACCCCAGATTATGACAGAGAACAATTTTCTTAGCACTCAACTCTCAGAGTACCGTACCTTTTAAGTGAGTCTTCAACTGATTACCAAGTCTAAAATTGGCCTGAGGTCAACACTGACATACGTTTTTTATCTTTCTTTTATCTTCATTTTGACCCTTAATTATCTATCATTTTTTTTTTTACATATTTGCATGTTTGTTGTGCCACAATGCTGTAATCAAAGACTTGGAACACTGCCTGGACCATATACATACACACATACAAAAAAACGTTGAATGAAGAAACATATGTTTATTGTATACCAACTGGAAAACATGAAATCAAGTGACCATTCTTGTGTTTTTTACAGTAACATTTAAAGTAAGAGATACTTGAGATGTTTATATAATGGAGGGGAAAGTGGGAAGCAAGAAGTTAAAGATTTGGGAAAGGACAATGGTAAGTGACAGAGCATGCATATAGTAAGGAGGCATTCAACAATTAGCACTGGAAACAACTGTACATTTCTTCGTGGGACTCAGAAAGAGGTAGATAAGGAAGAGTTTCAGTAGAGAGGAGTATATGTTTGTCAACACTGTGATCAGAGCAAATTCCCAGCAGGAGAAACTAGTGCCAGAACTGTTCTCTGTGCTGTCTTGCCATGCTCCCTATTTGGGAACTAAGAGGCCAGACTCAAAGAGGGAACAAGGAGAAGAGAAAACATCAAAGCCATGTCTTCTCTGGTGAGATATCAACCTTATGTTTTACAGTAGTCTGTTTGGAGATTTAATTAAATATGTCGGTTGGAGTCTCTGTTTTATTTCCAACCAGGTAGACATTGAGAGACACTTCAATTTCCGCCCTTGTATCTATACTATAGTTTCCTCTTTTCATACAATTATTACTGTCACCCAAAGTATCTTTAGCTTTTATCTTCAATTCTGACTATTATCAATGCATATACACTTTTGAATCTATCTACTTCTGATTCATTTTGATACTCCTGGTTTCTTCCCTGTATTAAATGCAATCTTCAAGAGGTAATCCATATGCTCACTTGACTCACTAAAAATCTGACCTTTTTTTAATCCACTGTTTGTAGTTCAGAGTACTATGATCGACCAAAATCCCTTCACTGTGTAATTTCCATTGAAAAGATACTAGCGATTAAAGAAGAAAAATAACTCACCAGCAATTAGCAAGCAATAGGTCAAACAGAAGTCATCACCATGAAACGTTTGAAGAAAATAGATGGTAGGGTTGTTGAGACTGTGCAGAATTAATCACAATAATGCATCTTCAAATGGAATGGTCTTTCAGTCACAACTGCCTTAATAACCATTTGCATTTAAAGATAGCACAAAATTGAATGCATAAGCTTGTTTCTCTTGCTTGGCAAGTCCTACTAAACCTTGCTTTATTTTTCAGTACACTTAGAAACCCAGCATGGATCATTATTTGCAGTAAGAAGGGATTTAAAAGGTTTTCAATATTACTCATCCTTATATTTCTTCTGTTGAGATAGTATTTGCCCAATATCTGCTTCTGGACCATGTATTTACCTCACAAACTCTTATATTTAAAAATGAAGTGGTCATCACTGATGTCTACCTGGGGGCTGTGGTCACGAAATCCAAAGCAAATACAAGTTTGCCTCAATAGCTGCTTTTAGCTCCACATCAATGATCAAGCCACAATAACCAATCTACCATTTGACTTCTCTTTGCTCTTCTGATAGGCTCTCAGTGGAAGAAACTGGTGTCACTACAAATTAGAAGAGGTAGAGGAAAGTTGAATCTGACTTTACAAAAACAGCTAACAAACTTATCTTTTGATTATACATGGAAGTATGAGATGTATATAAATGCATATATGCTATTAAATTTCATTGCTAAAATAGTCAATGTCTTAGTATTAGTTCTGTTCAAAGAAAATTACTAGGATACTGCTTCACCTTGTAAAATTCTGAACAAGAGGTTCCAGAATCATCTAAGGGTACAGTTTTTTCCCTACAGAAACTGCACTGTCTATAAGTTTTGATAGATTATTATAACTGCTACTTATCAAGTAATTTAAAAACCTACCATTTATCACGTAACAAGTCTCACATAGATCATCACACTCAATTTCCCAGAACACCTTAGAAAGTTAGATACCATTGTCAACATTTTATAGATGTAGAAACTAAGGGTCATAAAGATGAGATGAATGGCCTAAGTTTGCATATCGAGTGAGTCTTTTTTTAATGTTTATTTTTGACAGGGAGAGAGGGACAGCACAAACAGAGAAGGGACAAGGAGAGAGGGAGACAGAGGATCTGAAGCAGACTCCACACTAACAGCATCAAGCACAATGCGGGGCTGAACCCACAAACTGTAAGATCATGACCTGATCTGAAGTAGGACATTTAACTGACTAAGCCACCCAGCTGTGCCTCAAGTTAGTCTTAAATCCATTCTGACTGACGCTAATATTTATTATTTTAATCATAACACTATATTGATAATGCTGCTATTGTTAACTATTCTCTATTGTCACTTAATATTTAAATTCTTCACAGGGTTGTGGACAATTTAGCAGTTTTTTTTAAATTTTTTTTTTCAACGTTTTTTATTTATTTTTGGGACAGAGCGAGACAGAGCATGAACAGGGGAGGGGCAGAGAGAGAGGGAGACACAGAATCGGAAACAGGCTCCAGGCTCCGAGCCATCAGCCCAGAGCCTGACGCGGGGCTCGAACTCACGGACCACGAGATCGTGACCTGGCTGAAGTCGGACGCTTAACCGACTGCACCACCCAGGCGCCCCCAATTTAGCAGTTTTAAATGATACAACTGGCATGTATAAGGTTTATACCCCCAAATGATAAAATTCTATCATTCTGCTTAGATCTCCAAATTTTGTTAAAAATAGACCCTGTACTTCTAACAAATATACAGTTATTTATTTGTAAATTATGTGAAATATGTTACTGTAGTAACATCTTATATGCATTTCAAAACTTACACAAACAAAATTAAACAAGATAATATAAACTATATTACTTTAAAAATACATTTTATTGGGGCACTTGGGTGTCTCGGTTGAGCATCTGACTCTTGCTTTCAGCTTAAGTCATTATCTCACAGTTCAGTGGGTTTGAGCCCCACATTAGACTCTGTGCTGGCTTTGCAGAGCCTGCTTGGGATTCTCTCTCTCTCTCTCTCTCTCTCTCTGACCCTCCCCCACTCACACCGTCTGTCTCTCGTAAAAATAAATAAATAAAAACTTTAAAAAATAAAATAAAAGTAAATTTAATCTCCTTTGGTAAATTATATTTTTGTTCTATTGAAAGAAAAATATTCTTAAATACTTTTAAGTTTTGGTTTATTTTTAATCACACATAGTGATTTAGAAGCCTGGTTCTAACGTTGGTTTACTCTGCTCTCTAGTTTTACCAGCCATCATAACTGAAAGAAGTGCCTTACAAAAATCTTAATTCAAATCAAAGGACTAAATTATAGACTATACTGATAAATATTGATACTATGATACAAAGGATTTTGTTGAGCTATGGCTGGTTGATTTCCATCTTTCCTAATATTAGATTTTCTTATAAAGTAATCATTTAATATTTATCATGGTATTTATTTGGAAGGTCAAGAAATTTGTGATTCTCAAGCAATTGAGAAAAGTTTGCTTCCATGTATTTGAACTTGTGGAGATCTAATAATTTTTGTTTTGATGAAAACACATTGATTGTAATTACAAAATCAAATGCTTTATTGATGAAAACTTTTAAAAATATCAATTTCCAAAGACTTTCTACTTTGCAAGAGTTACAGACTAAAGATTTTTGTCAAACATCAAGTGGCACTTCTGCTATAAAGAAATAGATAAAGTTTACGTTCTGAAATATTAAGCGAGGTAGCATATCACCATCATTGTCATCACTGACATCACAGACATCACAGCTCATTTGGAACACTGGTCATGTTTACATTTTTTTTTTCACGTGTCATTTTTTTTTTAAAGGTGTTACTTATTTTTAAGGTAACAACTCTATAGAGTTCATTGCCAGAAGGCAACCAATAAATATTTAGGTATGAAAGATTTTATTGAAAACTGAGTTTTATTACAAACTACCACTAAATTTCTTGTACATTTTGAAAATATCCTCATTTTAATAAAATTAACTGCATCAATGACATCCTGTAATACTTTCTGCACTTCTGGTTTCAAGTCCTCGTCACAATCATGTGCCAATGAATGGTGTAATAGATGAGATTCACTCTTGCGCTGTCTCTCTAATTTTCATCAGTGATTACATTTGCATTGTTTTCCCATAAAACACTGTTCTTATGAAAGAAACCATTTGTTTTTTGAGAAACATATCTTACTGTTATGCTTTTTTCATGCCTCAGGAAAAAAAAGTGCATATATTACCATACTGGGAAATAGAATTTAGCAAATATTGTAGGTTGAGATGAGTTAGAAACATCTGTTCTTTTACAGCAGTACAGAATTCTTCCTACATTAAATAACTTTGTCCTAATAGTCTTTCTTCAAAATTTCAAGAGCATAAAAAAAAAAGATGGTGGCATAGTAGGAGGACATTAGGTTCGTCTCATGCCACAAACACAACTAGATAACTATCAAATCCTCCTAAATACCCCAAGACTGAAGATTGACAGAACAAACTCCACAATTAAGGGGAGAGAAGAAGCCACATTGAAGAAGGTACAAAGAAGGTAGGAAGTACAGAGAAGTGGTTTAGGGGAGAAAATGAATCGCGGGTGCTATGGGGTTGGAGTGGAGGGGTCTGTGGTTGGAGAAGGGTGACAGAGGAGCACACAGGGGGATGCACATGAAGAATGTTTCCCCAAAGCCATTGGCTTGGAAAACAAGAGGTCCTGAATTTCACAAGTTCCTGCAACTGGCAAGATTTGTTTTAAAGGTCAGGAGGCTTAGCTGGGATAGAGCCTGGAGGGCACCACACTGCTCCTAAGAGTAAACAGGCAAACAACCCAGGCACTGACAGCACAGAAACAGGGGTCTAAAGAATGCCTGGAGTACACAGTCTTGGAGCACATCCCTGAGAGGCAGTGTTCACAGAGACACCTCTCTGGGAACAAAGGAACTGGCTGGTGCCATTTCTCTCCCCTCCCCCTCAGCACAAACACACACCACTTTCAGGAAGCAGCTCAGCACAGACACTGCTTGCCTAATTTGTTTACACCAAGCCCCAACCCTCTGTGCTCTTACAGGACAGAGCTGCTCTCAGTAGAGCTTGCTTCAGCCCCAGTGCAGCAGGCTCCTCCCCTCAGAACAACACAAACCCCTGCCCACACCAGTATGGACCAGAGAGTTCTGCAAGGCCTTAGTTGTGGTGGAGTTGGTGTCAGGTCACATTTCACAAGCAGACCACAGCACAACTAATTAAAATTTGCCACATTCAGGCCAGGGACCAAACACTGTTCACAACAGTCAATGACAACCTTTACAGACTACCATCACAAGGGACAGAGCAGTCAAAACATAATAGTAGAGTGCATGTAACACACAGTAGAGACACTCTCTGAAGCACCAGGCCCTGGTCACTACATGACCTCTTCAAAAGGTCACTACTTCAGGAGCCAGAGACATAACTGACTTTTCTTTTCTCTTATTTTTTTTGCTTTTTTTCCTTTTTGTTTTGAAAGACTGAGTGAGCACATGTGCAAGCAGGGGAAGGGCAGAGGGAGAGGAACAGAAAGAATCCCAAGCAGTCTCTACACTCGGCACGAAACCTGACACAGGGCTTGATCTCACAACCTTGAGATCATGACCTGAGCTGAAATCAAGTCAGACAATTAACCAACGGAGCCACCCAGTCACCCCATAACTGGCTTTTCTGATATACAAAGGCAGAGACTTGTAAAAATTGCTGGAATTTATCCCAAATGAAAGAAAAAGATAAGGCCACAACCAAAGATCTAAGCAAAACAGATACAAGTTACATGCCGGATGAAAAATTTAAAGCAACATTCATGAGGATACTCACTGGGCTTGAGAAAAAAATAGAAGAGATCAGGGAGATCTTTACCACAGAGATAAAAGAATTAGATGAAGAATGCAATAAACTAGATTGGAAACAGACTTGAATCAATGAACAACAGACTAGAAGAAGTAGAAGAATGAATGAGTGACCTAGAAGAAAAAGTAATGGAAAAGAATGAAGCTGAAAAAATGGAGAGAAAAGGAGAATTAAGCAACAAAGAATAGACTTAGGGAACTCAGTGACTCTGTCAAATGTAATAACATTTGTATTATAGGAGTCCCAGAAGAAGAGAAAGAAAAGGGGCAGAAAGTTTATTTTAAGAAATAATAATAGAAAACTTCCCTAATCTGGAGAAGGGAACAGATATCCTGATCAAGGAGGCAAAGAGAAATGCCACCAAAATCAACAAAAGCAGGCCAACACCAAGATACATTGTAATTAAATTTGCAAAATATAGTGAAAAATGAAAAATCTTAAAAGTAGTAAGACAAAAGTAGTCCTTAACTTACAAGGGAAGCTAAGACTAGCTGGATATTCCCTAACAGAAACCTGGCAAGCCAGAAGGGAGTGGCATGATATATTCAAAATTTTGAGTGAGAAAAATCTACAACCAAAAATACTCTACCCAGCAAGGCTATCATTCAGAATAGAAGGAAAGATAAAAGTTTCTCAGACAAACAATAACTAAAGGAATTTGTAACCACTAAACCAGCCCTGCAAGAAACATTAAAGAGGACTCTTTGAGTGGGAAGGACAGACCAAAAGTGACAGACAAGAAAGGATCAGAGAAAATCTCCAGAAACAATGACAAATAATAAAATGGAAATAAATAACTATTTTTAATGTAGATGGACTAAATGCTCCAATCAAAAGATGTAGCGTGTCAAAATAGATTTAAAAACAAACAAACAACAACAACAACAAAGAAAAAAACAAGACCCATCTATATGCTGCCTACAAGAGAAACATGCACATTGAAAGTGAGGGGATGGAAAACCATTTATCATGAAAATGGATGTCCAAAGAAAGCAGGAGTACAAATGTTTATATTGGACAAACTAGACTTGTAGATTAGGACAAACTTGTTCTTTTATTGTTTCTAACCTGCTTTGCTATCAGGGTGATACTGGCCTTACAATGACTTTGAATGTGTTCTCTCTATTCCATTATTTATAAGATTTTGATAAAGATTGTCATTTTTTAAAAAAATGTTTGATAGAATTCACCAATAAAACCACATAGTCTTGGGCTCTTCTGTGCTGGGAGAGTTTTGATTCTTAATTCAACTTTCCTTCTTGGTATTGGGCTAAGAAGATTTCCTATTTCTTAGATTCAAGATCCGTGATTCAATCTTAGTAACTTGTGTGTTTTTTTGAATTATCTGTTTTTTTTTCCTCTAAGTTAACTGATTTGTTAGTATATAATTATTTATAGTAATCTGTTATCACAGTAGATATTTCTGTGGTGTCTGTTGTATTGTTTTCCATTTCTTATTCTGGTTTTTGAGGCTTCTTTTTTTCCTTAGTTAATGTAGTTAAAGCATTGGCAATATAATCTTTTGGAAAACCTGGTCATTATTGTCAATGTTGTTGTTGTTTATTCTGGTCTCTCTTTCTGATTTCTCTTTGTTATTTCCTTCCTCTACTAAATTTCAGCTAAATTTCTTCTTTTACTAGTTCCTTATAGTGCAATGTTAAGTCGTTTAACTTCTTATCTTTTGCAAACACTTATAGCAGAAATTTCACTCTAACATCTGCTTTTGCTGCATCCCATAGGGTTTTGGAATATTTTATTTTCTTTATCTTTTGAGACATATATATTTTCTAATGTTTATTCATTTTTGAGAGACAGAGAGAGACAGAGTGCAAGTGGGGGAGGGACAGAGAGAGAGGGAGACACAGGATCCAAAGCAGGCTCCAGGCTCTGAGCTGTCAGCACAGAGCCCAATTCAGGGCATGGACCCATGAAATACAAGATCATGAGCTGAGCCGATGTCAGATGCTTAACCGACTGAGCCACTGAGGTGCCCTTGAGACCTATTTTGATTTGCTATTTAATTTCTTATTTGGCCCATTGCTTGTGCAGTAGAATGTTGTTTAATATTTACATATTAAATATTTAATATTTACATTGTAGATTTTCTACCTTTGTTTTATTGTTAATCTTTAGTGTTGTACCATTGATTGGAAAATATACTTGGTAGGATTTCAGTCTTCTTAAATTTGTAATATTTGTCAAGTCTCTTTTTATGTGATTTAACCAGGGTATTCTTCTGTGTGTACTTGAGAAAAATATGTATTCTATTCTTTGGATGGAAAGTTTTACATATTTTTTAATGTTTATTTATTTATTTTGAGAGAGAGACTGAGAGAGGGAGAAAGAGAGAGGAAGGGAAAGAGGGAGGGAGGGAGGGAGAGAGAGAGAGAGAAACAGGAATGGGAAAGGGGCAGAAAGAGAGGGAGAGAGAGAGAATCCTGCTTCACATGGTCAGTGCAGAGCCTGGTGTAGTGCTTGATCCCACCAACCGTGAGATCATGACCCAAGCAGAAATCAAGAGTTGGATTTTAATCCACTGAGCCACCCAGGCACCCCTATATATCTTTTAAAAACCATGTATTCTGAGGTATGCTTCAAATAAAAAATATTCTTACTGATTTTGCACCTGGATAATGAAATTTGTTGAAAATAAAAAAAATAATAAAGCCAGAGCTAAAATTTAAAATTATTTTCCATCCACTAGAGAGAAATCCTAATGACAAAAAAGTATATAGTCCATAAAAACTACATAAGGTAGATATAAAAATTCTGTATGTGATACAATTATTTAATAGCTTTAAAGTGAAAAAAAGTTCAGCAGTATATTGTTTATCTTTCAACAATATTCCCTGACAAAGAAATTCATTTCATCCATTTTTATTCTAGCAGAGAGGAAGTGTTTACTCTTCAGATCCAAGTGCCTCAGTGGGTCTACAAACTTCCATTTCTTTAATTTCATTTAAAAACTTGACAGTTAAAAAAATAGTTTGGGAGGGGTGTGGGTGGCTCATTCAGTTAAGCATGTGACTCTTGGTTTCAGCTCAGGTCAGGACCTCAGGGTTTATGGGATTTAGCTCCCCGTCAGGCTCTGCGCTGTCTGCTTGGGATTTTCTCTCTCTCTCTCTCTCTCTTCCTCTCTCTCCCTGTCCCTCTGCCCCTCTCCCACTCATGCACGCACACTCTTGTGCTCTCTCAAAATGAATAAATAAACGTTAAAAATACTTTTAAAAGTCTAATAAAAACCAACAATACAGACTCAAGGGTATTTTATTCATAATTAATTTCTAGAACACTAACATTGTAACTATTGCTACGTATTCATAATTTCTAGAACGCTAACGTTGTAACTATTGCTAGTAGATTACTAGTTTTGTGTAGACCTCAGTATAATCTTTCCCCTAACAGTGCATTTTTTTTTTTAAAAACTGCAATTAATGTACCATTCTAAAGAAAATCTTAGTTCTTAGTTGTTGTTGTTGGTTTTATTTTTGGTACTAAGAGATGAGCTTTAGTAGCCCAAGTGTGGCACACAATTACATACCAGGCAAGGCTCACAGGGATCCTTCAGCTCACAGCCACGTCCTGACATGAAGTTTATAGTTGTATCAAAACACATGATAAAAAGAGAGTGCCGGAAGATGGCGGCGTAGGAGGACGCGGGGCTCACAGCGCGTCCTGCCGATCACTTAGATTCCACCTACACCTGCCTAAAGAACCCAGAAAACCGCCAGAGGATTAGCAGAAGGGAGTCTCCGGAGTCAAGTGCAGACTAGAGGCCCACGGAAGAGGGTAGGAAGGGCGGCGAGGCGGTGCGCGCTACACGGACTGGCGGGAGGGAGCCGGGGCGGAGGGGCGGCTCGCCGGCCAAGCAGAGCCCCCGAGTCTGGCTGGCAAAAGCGGAGGGGTCGGACAGACTGTGTTCCCACAGCAAGCGCGACTTAGCGTCTGGGAGGTCATAAGTTAACAGCTCTGCGCGGAAAGCGGGAAGGCTGGAGGACAAAGGGAGGGAGAGCTGCTGAGCCCCCGGACGGCAGAGCTCAGCTTGGCGGGGAACAAAGGCGCCAGCGCCATCTCCCCCACCCATCCCCCAGCCAAAATTCCCAAAGGGAACCAGTTCCTGCCAGGGAACTTGCTCGCTCCGCGCAAACACCCAACTCTGTGCTTCTGCGGAGCCAAACCTCCGGCAGCAGATCTGACTCCCTCCCGCTGCCACAGGGCTCCTCCTGAAGTGGATCACCTAAGGAGAAGCGAGCTAAGCCTGCCCCTCCAGCCCCCGTGCACCTTGCCTACCCACCCCAGCTAATACGCCAGATCCCCAGCAACACAAGCCTGGCAGTGTGCAAGTAGCTCAGACGGGACACGCCACCCCACAGTGAATCCCGCCCCTAGGAGAGGGGAAGAGAAGGCACACACCAGTCTGACTGTGGCCCCAGCAGTGGGCTGGGGGCAGACATCGGGTCGGACTGCGGCCCCGCCCACTAACTCCAGTTATACACCACAGCACAGGGGAAGTGCCCTGCAGGTCCTCACCACGCCAGGGACTCTCCAAAATGACCAAACGGAAGAATTCCCCTCAGAAGAATCTCCAGGAAATAACAACAGCTAATGAACTGATCAAAAAGGATTTAAATAATATAACAGAAAGTGAATTTAGAATAATAGTCATAAAATTAATCGCTGGGCTTGAAAACAGTATACAGGACAGCAGAGAATCTCTTGCCACAAAGATCGAGGGACTAAGGAACAGTCACGAGGAGTTGAAAAACGCTTTAAACGAATTGCAAAACAAAATGGAATCCACGATGGCTCGGCTTGAAGAGGCAGAGGAGAGAATAGGTGAACTAGAAGATAAAGTTATGGAGAAAGAGGAAGCTGAAAGAAAGAGAGATAAAAAAATCCAGGAGTATGAGGGGAAAATTAGAGAACTAAGTGATACACTAAAAAAAAATAATATACGCATAATTGGTATCCCAGAGGAGGAAGAGAGAGGGAAGGGTGCTGAAGGGGTACTTGAACAAATTATAGCTGAGAACTTCCCTGAACTGGGGAAGGAAAAAGGCATTGAAATCCAAGAGGCACAGAGAACTCCCTTCAGACGCAACTTGAATCGATCTTCTGCACGACATATCATAGTGAAACTGGCAAAATACAAGGATAAAGAGAAAATTCTGAAAGCAGCAAGGGATAAACGTGCCCTCACATATAAAGGGAGACCTATAAGACTCGTGACTGATCTCTCCTTTGAAACTTGGCAGGCCAGAAAGGCTTGGCACGATATCTACAGTGTGCTAAACAGAAAAAATATGCAGCCGAGAATCCTTTATCCAGCAAGTCTGTCATTTAGAATAGAAGGAGAGATAAAGGTCTTCCCAAACAAACAAAAACTGAAGGAATTTGTCACCACGAAACCAGCCCTACAAGAGATCCTAAGGGGGATCCTGTGAGACAAAGTACCAGAGACATCACTACAAGCATAAAACATACAGACATCACAATGACTCTAAACCCATATCTTTCTATAATAACACTGAATGTAAATGGATTAAATGCGCCAACTAAAAGACATAGGGTATCAGAATGGATAAAAAAACAAGACCCATCTATTTGCTGTCTACAAGAGACTCATTTTAGATCTGAGGACACCTTTAGATTGAGAGTGAGGGGATGGAGAACTATTTATCATGCTCCTGGAAGCCAAAAGAAAGCTGGAGTAGCCATACTTATATCAGACAAACTAGACTTTAAATTAAAGGCTGTAACAAGAGATGAAGAAGGGCATTATATAATAATCACAGGGTCTATCCACCAGGAAGAGCTAACTATTATAAATGTCTATGCGCCAAATACCCGAGCCCCCAGATATATAAAACAATTACTCATAAACATAAGCAACCTCATTGATAAGAATGTGGTCATTGCAGGGGACTTTAACACCCCACTTACAGAAATGGATAGATCATCTAGACACACAGTCAATAAAGAAACAAGGGCCCTGAATGATACATTGGATCAGATGGACTTGACAGATATATTTAGAACTCTGCATCCCAAAGCAACAGAATATACTTTCTTCTCGAGTGCACATGGAACATTCTCCAAGATAGATCATATACTGGGTCACAAAACAGCCCTTCATAAGTTTACAAGAATTGAAATTATACCATGCATACTTTCAGACCACAATGCTATGAAGCTTGAAATCAACCACAGGAAAAAGTCTGGAAAACCTCCAAAAGCATGGAGGTTAAAGAACACCCTACTAACGAATGAGTGGGTCAACCAGGCAATTAGAGAAGAAATTAAAACATATATGGAAACAAACGAAAATGAAAATACAACAATCCAAACGCTCTGGGATGCAGCGAAGGCAGTCCTGAGAGGAAAATACATTGCAATCCAGGCCTATCTCAAGAAACAAGAAAAATCCCAAATACAAAATCTAACAGCACACCTAAAGGAAATAGAAGCAGAACAGCAAAGGCAGCCTAAACCCAGCAGAAGAAGAGAAATAATAAAGATCAGAGCAGAAATAAACAATATAGAATCTAAAAAAACTGTAGAGCAGATCAACGAAACCAAGAGTTGGTTTTTTGAAAAAATAAACAAAATTGACAAACCTCTAGCCAGGCTTCTCAAAAAGAAAAGGGAGATGACCCAAATAGATAAAATCATGAATGAAAATGGAATGATTACAACCAATCCCTCAGAGATACAAACAATTATCAGGGAATACTATGAAAAATTATATGCCAGCAAATTGGACAACCTGGAAGAAATGGACAAATTTCTAAACACCCACACTCTTCCAAAACTCAATCAGGAGGAAATAGAAAGCTTGAACAGACCCATAACCAGTGAAGAAATTGAATCGGTTATCAAAAATCTCCCAACAAATAAGAGTCCAGGACCAGATGGCTTCCCAGGGGAGTTCTACCAGACATTTAAAGCAGAGATAATACCTATCCTTCTCAAGCTATTCCAAGAAATAGAAAGGGAAGGAAAACTTCCAGACTCATTCTATGAAGCCAGTATTACTTTGATTCCTAAACCAGACAGAGACCCAGTAAAAAAAGAGAACTACAGGCCAATATCCCTGATGAATATGGATGCAAAAATTCTTAATAAGATACTAGCAAATCGAATTCAACAGCATATAAAAAGAATTATTCACCATGATCAAGTGGGATTCATTCCTGGGATGCAGGGCTGGTTCAACATTCGCAAATCGATCAACGTGATACATCACATTAACAAAAAAAAAGAGAAGAACCATATGATCCTGTCAATCGATGCAGAAAAGGCCTTTGACAAAATCCAGCACCCTTTCTTAATAAAAACCCTTGAGAAAGTCGGGATAGAAGGAACATACTTAAAGATCATAAAGGCCATTTATAAAAAGCCCACAGCTAACATCATCCTCAACGGGGAAAAACTGAGAGCTTTTTCCCTGAGATCAGGAACACGACAGGGATGCCCACTGTCACCGCTGCTGTTTAACATAGTGCTGGAAGTTCTAGCCTCAGCAATCAGACAACAAAAGGAAATCAAAGGCATCAAAATTGGCAAAGATGAAGTCAAGCTTTCGCTTTTTGCAGATGACATGATATTATACATGGAAAATCCGATAAACTCCACCAAAAGTCTGCTAGAACTGATACATGAATTCAGCAAAGTTGCAGGATACAAAATCAATGTGCAGAAATCAGTTGCATTCTTATACACTAACAATGAAGCAACAGAAAGACAAATGAAGAAACTGATCCCATTCACAATTGCACCAAGAAGCATAAAATACCTAGGAATAAATCTAACCAAAGATGTAAAAGATCTGTATGCTGAAAACTATAGAAAGCTTATGCAGGTAATTGAAGAAGATATAAAGAAATGGAAAGACATTCCCTGCTCATGGATTGGAAGAATATTGTCAAAATGTCAATACTACCCAAAGCTATCTACACATTCAATGCAATCCCAATCAAAATTGCACCAGCATTCTTCTCGAAACTAGAACAAGCAATCCTAAAATTCATATGGAACCACAAAAGGCCCTGAATAGCCAAAGTAATTTTGAAGAAGAAGACCAAAGCAGGAGGCATCACAATCCCAGACTTTAGCCTCTACTACAAAGCTGTCATCATCAAGACAGCATGGTATTGGCATAAAAACAGACACATAGACCAATGGAATAGAATAGAAACCCCAGAACTAGGCCCATAAACGTATGGCCAACTCATCTTTGACAAAGCAGGAAAGAACATCCAATGGAAAAAAGACAGTCTCTTTAACAAATGGTGCTGGGAGAACTGGACAGCAACATGCAGAAGGTTGAAACTAGACCACTTTCTCACACCATTCACAAAAATAAACTCAAAATGGATAAAGGACCTGAATGTGAGACAGGAAACCATCAAAACCTTAGAGGAGAAAGCAGGAAAAGACCTCTCTGACCTCAGCCGTAGCAATCTCTTACTCGGCACATCCCCAAAGGCAAGGGAATTAAAAGCAAAAGTGAATTACTGGGACCTTATGAAGATAAAAAGCTTCTGCACAGCAAAGGAAACAACCAACAAAACTAAAAGGCAACCAACGGAATGGGAAAAGATATTTGCAAATGACACATCGGACAAAGGGCTAGTATCCAAAATCTATAAAGAGCTCATCAAACTCCACACCCGAAAAACAAATAACCCAGTGAAGAAATGGGCAGAAAACATGAATAGACACTTCTCTAAAGAAGACATCCGGATGGCCAACAGGCACATGAAAAGATGTTCAACGTCGCTCCTTATCAGGGAAATACAAATCAAAACCACACTCAGATACCACCTCACGCCAGTCAGAGTGGCCAAAATGAACAAATCAGGAGACTATAGATGCTGGAGAGGATGTGGAGAAACGGGAACCCTCTTGCACTGTTGGTGGGAATGCAAATTGGTGCAGCCGCTCTGGAAAGCAGTGTGGAGGTTCCTCAGAAAATTAAAAATAGACCTACCCTATGACCCAGCAATAGCACTGCTAGGAATTTATCCAAGGGATACAGGAGTACTGATGCATAGGGGCACCTGTACCCCAATGTTTATAGCAGCACTCTCAACAATAGCCAAATTATGGAAAGAGCCTAAATGTCCATCAACTGATGAATGGATAAAGAAATTGTGGTTTATATACACAATGGAATACTACGTGGCAATGAGAAAAAATGAAATATGGCCTTTTGTAGCAACATGGATGGAACTGGAGAGTGTGATGCTAAGTGAAATAAGCCATACAGAGAAAGACAGATACCATATGGTTTCACTCTTATGTGGATCCTGAGAAAAGTAACAGAAACCCATGGGGGAGGGGAAGGAAAAAAAAAAAAAAAAAGAGGTTAGAGTGGGAGAGAGCCAAAGCATAAGAGACTGTTAAAAACTGAGAACAAACTGAGGGTTGATGGGGGGTGGGAGGGAGGGCAGGGTGGGTGATGGGTATTGAGGAGGGCTCCTTTTGGGATGAGCACTGGGTGTTGTATGGAAACCAATTTGACAGTAAATTTCATATATTAAAAAATTAAAAAAAAAAAAAAAAAAAAAAAAAAAAAACACATGATAAATGATTTTCCAATAATCTTATAGTACCAAGAATCCAATGCTGCTTTTAGATTTTAAATGCTTCTTTTTATATTCACAAAAAAGAATGTGAAGAGTTATTAGTTACTATTAGTATTTTAAGTTAAAAATATAATTGAAAAGTTCCTACTGACTTTCAGGTTTTTAGAACCATTGAATTATAGTCTATTGGGGTTGCAAGATGGCGTTGTCTGATTTTGTGAATACTGTACACACAAAGTGCAATTCTTAATACCTATGCTATTGTCCACAAACCAGGATTTCAACCTTCTGTGGATAACAAATGTTATAAATTGTCTGATTGATTGGGTTTATGGGATATAATAGTTATTGATTAGATCTTATTGATTTCATTTTAAATAAATTTCTAAATTTTATCTGCTTTAGAGCTTATGATCATATATGAAAGTATTCAAAAAAGAGTCTAGGGTTTGAAAAAAGAAACAAGTGTAATAAATGATACTGTATCATTGGTTACATGTACATGGATAAAACAAAAATGCTGCCTTCCCAAGCATCTAATTCAGTCTGAAACTTCATGTGTGCTAAGCTTCCTGTTTTGTCCTGGACCGAGAACAAAAATCTTGAAACCAGATGGGGAAAAACTACATTCAGATCTATCACATCTTCCAAGTGTCATTAACATCTGGAATATCTCCTCAGATTTCAGAAATCTTGACTCCCATCTGCTAAATTTAGTTACATTTTTTTTCTATTAACAATTAGGTTACAAATTCTTTGAGGGTGTTATATGTCCATTCATGCATTGCCAGGAGGACAAGACCAGTAGTGTTTAGCACAAAGAAAACATTGTTTTCTTCAAATAAGTAAGTGTTTGGGATTGAGTAGGTTAAAATAAAGTCCTGTCATGTTGTATAAAGACATTAAGGAGACTACTTAGAAGATGGCAGCGTAGGAGGACGCTGGGCTCACCGCGCGTCCTGCTGATCACTTAGATTCCACCTACACCTGCCTAAATAACCCAGAAAACTGCCAGAGGATTAGCAGAACGGAGTCTCCGGAGCCAAGCGCAGACCAGAGGCCCACGGAAGAGGGTAGGAAGGGCGGCGAGGCGGTGCGCGCTACACGGACTGGCGGGAGGGAGCCGGGGCGGAGGGACGGCTCACCGGCCAAGCAGAGCCCCCAAGTCTGGCTGGCAAAAGCGGAGGGGCCGGACAGACTGTGTTCCGACAGCAAGCGCGACTTAGCGTCTGGGAGGTCATAAGCTAACAGCTCTGCTCAGAGAGTGGGAAGGCAGGAGGACAAAGGGAGGGAGAGCTGCTGAGCCCCCGGACGACAGAGATCAGTTTGGTGGGGAACAAAGGCGCTCGCCAGCGCCATCTCCCTCGCCCATCCCCCAGCCAAAATCCCAAAGAGAACCAGTTCCTGCCAGGGAACTTGCTTGCTCTGCGCAAACACCCAACTCTGTGGTTCTGCAGAGCCAAACCTCCGGCAGCGGATCTGACCCCCTCCCGCTGCCACAGGGCCCCTCCTGAAGTGGATAACCTAAGGAAAAGCGAGCTACTTGCCCCTCCTGCCCCCGTGCACCTTGCCTACCCACCCCAGCTAATACGCCAGATCCCCAGCACCACAAGCCTAGCAGTGTGCAAGTAGCCCAGACGGGCCACGCCACCCCATAGTGAATCCCGCCCCTAGGAGAGGGGAAGAGAAGGCACACACCAGTCTGACTGTGGCCCCAGCGGTGGGGTGGGGGCAGACATCAGGTCGGACTGCGGCCCCGCCCACCAACTCCAGTTATACACCACAGCACAGGGGAAGTGCCCTGTAGGTCCTCACCACTCCAGGGACTATCCAAAATGACCAAACGGGAGAATTCCCCTCAGAAGAATCTCCAGGAAATAACAACAGCTAATGAACTGATCAAAAAGGATTTAAATAATATAACAGAAAGTGAATTTAGAATAATAGTCATAAAATTAATCGCTGGGCTTGAAAACAGTATAGAGGACAGCAGAGAATCTCTTGCCACAGAGATCAAGGGACTAATGAACAGTCATGAGGAGTTAAAAAGCGCTTTAAACGAAATGCAAAACAAAATGGAAACGACAACGGCTTGGATTGAAGAGGCAGAGGAGAGAATAGGTGAACTAGAAGATAAAGTTATGGAAAAAGAGGAAGCTGAGAGAAAGAGAGATAAAAAAATCCAGGAGTATGAGGGAAAAATTAGAGAACTAAGTGATACACTAAAAAGAAATAATATACGCATAATTGGTATCCCAGAGGAGGAAGAGAGAGGGAAAGGTGCTGAAGGGGTACTTGAACAAATTATAGCTGAGAACTTCCCTGAACTGGGGAAGGAAAAAGGCATTGAAATCCAAGAGGCACAGAGAACTCCCTTCAGACGTAACTTGAATCGATCTTCTGCACGACATATCATAGTGAAACTGGCAAAATACAAGGATAAAGAGAAAATTCTGAAAGCAGCATGGGATAAACGTGCCTCACATAAAAAGGGAGACCTATAAGACTCGTGACTGATCTCTCCTTTGAAACTTGGCAGGCCAGAAAGGCTTGGCACGATATCTACAGTGTGCTAAACAGAAAAAATATGCAGCCGAGAATCCTTTATCCAGCAAGTCTGTCATTTAGAATAGAAGGAGAGATAAAGGTCTCCCCAAACAAACAAAAACTGAAGGAATTTGTCACCACTAAACCAGCCCTACAAGAGATCCTAAGGGGGACCATGTGAGACAAAGTACCAGAGACATCACTACAAGCATAAAACATACAGACATCACAATGACTCTAAACCTGTATCTTTCTATAATAACACTGAGTGTAAATGGATTAAATGCGCGAACCAAAAGACATAGGGTATCAGAATGGATAAAAAAACAAGACCCATCTATTTGCTGTCTACAAGAGACTCATTTTAGATCTGAGGACACCTTTAGATTGAGAGTGAGGGGATGGAGAACTATTTATCATGCTCCTGGAAGCCAAAAGAAAGCTGGAGTAGCCATACTTATATCAGACAAACTAGACTTTAAATTAAAGGCTGTAACAAGAGATGGAGAAGGGCATTATATAATAATTACAGGGTCTATGCATCAGGAAGAGCTAACAATTATAAATGTCTATGCGCCGAATACCGGAGCCCCCAAATATATAAAACAATTACTCACAAACATAAGCAACCTTATTGATAAGAATGTGGTAATTGCAGAGGACTTTAACACCCCACTTACAGAAATGGATAGATCATCTAGACACACAGTCAATAAAGAAACAAGAGCCCTGAATGATACATTGGATCAGATGGACTTGACAGATATATTTAGAACTCTGCATCCTAAAGCAACAGAATATACTTTCTTCTCGAGTGCACATGGAACATTCTCCAAGATAGATCACATACTGGGTCACAAAACAGCCCTTCATAAGTTTACAAGAATTGAAATTATACCATGCATACTTTCAGACCACAATGCTATGAAGCTTGAAATCAACCACAGGAAAAAGTATGGAAAACCCCCAAAAGCATGGAGGTTAAAGAACACCCTACTAACGAATGAGTGGGTCAACCAGGCAATTAGAGAAGAAATTAAAAAATATATGGAAACAAACAAAAATGAAAATACAACAATCCAAATGCTTTGGGACGCAGCGAAGGCAGTCCTGAGAGGAAAATACATTGCAATCCAGGCCTATCTCAAGAAACAAGAAAAATCCCAAATAGAAAATCTAACAGCACACCTAAAGGAAATAGAAGCAGAACAGCAAAGGCAGCCTAAACCCAGCAGAAGAAGAGAAATAATAAAGATCAGAGCAGAAATAAACAATATAGAATCTAAAAAAACTGTAGAGCAGATCAACGAAACCAAGAGTTGGTTTTTTGAAAAAATAAACAAAATTGACAAACCTCTAGCCAGGCTTCTCAAAAAGAAAAGGGAGATGACCCAAATAGATAAAATCATGAATGAAAATGGAATGATTACAACCAATCCCTCAGAGATACAAACAATTATCAGGGAATACTATGAAAAATTATATGCCAACAAATTGGACAACCTGGAAGAAATGGACAAATTCCTCAACACCCACACTCTTCCAAAACTCAATCAGGAGGAAATAGAAAGCTTGAACAGACCCATAACCAGTGAAGAAATTGAATTGGTTAGCAAAAATCTCCCAACAAATAAGAGTCCAGGACCAGATGGCTTCCCAGGGGAGTTCTACCAGACATTTAAAGCAGAGATAATACCTATCCTTCTCAAGCTATTCCAAGAAATAGAAAGGGAAGGAAAACTTCCAGACTCATTCTATGAAGCCAGTATTACTTTGATTCCTAAACCAGACAGAGACCCAGTAAAAAAAAGAGAACTACAGGCCAATATCCCTGATGAATATGGATGCAAAAATCCTCGATAAGATACTAGCAAATCGAATTCAACAGCATATAAAAAGAATTATTCACCATGATCAAGTGGGATTCATTCCTGGGATGCAGGGCTGGTTCAACATTCGCAAATCGATCAACGTGATACATCACATTAACAAAAAAAAAGAGAAGAACCATATGATCCTGTCAATCGATGCAGAAAAGGCCTTTGACAAAATCCAGCACCCTTTCTTAATAAAAACCCTTGAGAAAGTCGGGATAGAAGGAACATAGTTAAAGATCATAAAAGCCATTTATGAAAAGCCCACAGCTAACATCATCCTCAATGGGGAAAAACTGACAGCTTTTTCCCTGAGATCAGGAACACGACAGGGATGCCCACTGTCACCGCTGTTGTTTAACATAGTGCTGGAAGTTCTAGCCTCAGCAATCAGACAACAAAAGGGAATCAAAGGCATCAAAATTGGCAAAGATGAAGTCAAGCTTTCGTTTTTTGCAGATGACATGATATTATACATGGAAAATCTGATAGACTCCACCAAAAGTCTGCTAGAACTGATACATGAATTCAGCAAAGTTGCAGGATACAAAATCAATGTACAGAAATCAGTTGCATTCTTATACACTAATAATGAAGCAACAGAAAGACAAATAAAGAAACTGATCCCATTCACAATTGCACCAAGAAGCATAAAATACCTAGGAATAAATCTAACCAAAGATGTAAAAGATCTGTATGCTGAAAACTATAGAAAGCTTATGAAGGAAATTGAAGAAGATATAAAGAAATGGAATGACATTCCCTGCTCATGGATTGGAAGAATAAATATTGTCAAAATGTCAATACTACCCAAAGCTATCTACACATTCAATGCAATTCCAATCAAAATTGCACCAGCATTCTTCTCGAAACTAGAACAAGCAATCCTAAAATTCATATGGAACCACAAAAGGTCCCGAATAGCCAAAGTAATTTTGAAGAAGAAGACCAAAGCAGGAGGCATCACAATCCCAGACTTTAGCCTCTACTACAAAGCTGTCATCATCAAGACAGCATGGTATTGGCATAAAAACAGACACATAGACCAATGGAATAGAATAGAAACCACAGAACTAGACCCACAAACGTATGGCCAACTCATCTTTGACAAAGCAGGAAAGAACATCCAATGGAAAAAAGACAGTCTCTTCAACAACTGGTGCTGGGAGAACTGGACAGCAACATGCAGAAGGTTGAAACTAGACCACTTTCTCACACCATTCACAAAAATAAACTCAAAATGGATAAAGGACCTGAATGTGAGACAGGAAACCATCAAAACCTTAGAGGAGAAAGCAGGAAAAGACCTCTCTGACCTCAGCCGTAGCAATCTCTTACTCGGCACATCCCCAAAGGCAAGGGAATTAAAAGCAAAAGTGAATTACTGGGACCTTATGAAGATAAAAAGCTTCTGCACAGCAAAGGAAACAACCAACAAAACTAAAAGGCAACCAACGGAATGGGAAAAGATATTTGCAAATGACATATCGGACAAAGGGCTAGTATCCAAAATCTATAAAGAGCTCACCAAACTCCACACCTGAAAAACAAATAACCCAGTGAGGAAATGGGCAGAAAACATGAAAAGACACTTCTCTAAAGAAGACATCCGGATGGCCAACAGGCACATGAAAAGATGCTCAACGTCGCTCTTCATCAGGGAAATACAAATCAAAACCACACTCAGATATCACCTCACGCCAGTCAGAGTGGCCAAAATGAGCAAATCAGGAGACTATAGATGCTGGAGAGGATGTGGAGAAACGGGAACCCTCTTGCACTGTTGGTGGGAATGCAAATTGGTGCAGCCGCTCTGGAAAGCAGTGTGGAGGTTCCTCAGAAAATTAAAAATAGACCTACCCTATGACCCAGCAATAGCACTGCTAGGAATTTATCCAAGGGATACAGGAGTACTGATGCATAGGGGCACTTGTACCCAGATGTTTATAGCAGCACTCTCAACAATAGCCAAATTATGGAAAGAGCATAAATGTCCATCAACTGATGAATGGATAAAGAAATTGTGGTTTATATACAGAATGGAATACTACGTGGCAATGAGAAAGAATGAAATATGGCCTTTTGTAGCAACATGGATGGAACTGGAGTGTGTGATGCTAAGTGAAATAAGCCATACAGAGAAAAGACAGATACCATATGGTTTCACTCTTAAGTGGATCCTGAGAAACTTAACAGAAACCCATGGGGGAGGAGAAGGAAAAAAAAAATAAAAAAGAGGTTAGAGTGGGAGAGAGCCAAAGCATTAGAGACTGTTAAAAACTGAGAACAAACTGAGGGTTGATGGGGGGGTGGGAGGGAGGGCAGGGTGGGTGATGGGTATTGAGGAGGGCACCTTTTGGGATGAGCACTGGGTGTTGTATGGAAACCAATTTGACAGTAAATTTCATATATTAAAAAAATAAATAAATAAATAAATAAAGACATTAACTCATCTTTATTTTCTTCACTGATTTTAACTTTTTTGTCCAGGTTATTTTGTACTTTTATCCCCCAGATTTTTCAGTTTCCTCTAAACTTCAGCATTTCTGGTACTGATTTTTCACCATCTATGTCCTCTTACTGCCTCATTTCTTTTTCTTTTTTATTTGTTCCCTTGCCTCATTTCTGTCTATTCTGTCAATCATGGTGAGTGAGGGAGTCATGATAGGTCATTGAAGATGGTTGGAATATTTAACTATTATAGTCTTATTTTTTTAGTTTGCTGTCACAGAGAAGAGTCATGCTTTACCATAATATACTTATTGGGTTCTTTGCAAGAGAGAGATGAATGGGTTGTACAGTTTGTTGCTTTAACCCAATAGGTAATTCTTTCCTAATTTTATTCAGAGTAGCCTTGAACTAAATGATCTTTGCATGCCTTTAAACATTTTGTTCCCTAAAAACGTGTGACTCCTTTCTCCCAGAGGCCATGCAGTACCATGGCTAATATGAAGGTTCTGGACAGGGTAGCTGGAAACCCATATCCCAGGGCATGTGACCCAGGGAATGTTACTTGCCTTTCTGTGGCTCTACTACTCATCTGTGGGATGGGAATAATACAGCACCCACCCCATACATTTCTGGAGATCGAGATGAGGTGTCAAATACATGCAACAATGGATATACAACTAAGGTAAGCACAAAATAAGTAGTAGTTCTTTCTTTTTTTTTTTTTTTTTTTTGTCTTTGTATTTAATTCCCTCAAGATCGCTGATGTGTACTTTGAACATGGGACTTGAGACAAAATCTCCTGGGCTAAGTTTCTTTAGGCTCTTTTTGATAAATTTCAGTCTTCTCTAGAATAGCGTACTAGGTAATTTTTCAGGTGGTATCTCCATAGCCTTTCTCTCCTGCTTCCTGGTCTTTGGGTCTAGGAATATATCCCTAACATAGTAACAGAGAGAATATATTTTATAGGAGCATATGTTAGATAGTATCTGTTTTACATAGAAGGATACATTGACAGGTGAGAAATCAACCCACCCCAGGAAGAATAATTAGAAAAGGTAGATCCTTGTGAAAGCCTCCAGCTTTGCTTCCTTTAATTTAGTGGATTATCTAATTTTAAGTAAATTGCTATTAATACCTATTTACTATATGTTCAAAGGACATTTCCTCTAATGAAATCTTTTTCCAAAACCGTCTTAGCCTGAATTAACCAAAAATAAATAAAATATCTTATATCCCTTAACCAGAAAGAAAGAAAGAAAGAAAGAAAGAAAGAAAGATAAAAAAAAAAGAAATGCTTTAGATTTTTAACTAGAGTACTAAACAGTACCCAGGAAAAGATATTTATTTTGTTCAATAAATATGACAGCAGTCCATGCAAATTAACTCACCATAAACACTTTCAATTTTTATTATTAATTCACTTGTTTCACCTAAACTTAGACAAAAAACTTAGACATGTTCTCCTATGTTCAATCAAGCCCTAAGCACAATGTTTCCTAAAGGGTTCTGTCTAGAAAGTTTGAAAATGAAAAGAGCCATTTTCTTGCTAATTTGTACTATGGGAAAGCAAGGCCTGCTGATGATATTCCGGCACACAATGTACTCTCTCTGTCTCTCTGAGTCTAATGTGGTCTTCTTCCCAGTGACCCTTATGACACACTAGCACTGTGACCCTGCCTCTCAGGTGTTCATCCCAACATCCGTGTGGAAGACAGTTGCCAGGATCGAGCAATATGGCTCTTTGCCAGGAACTTGGTCTAGTCGCCCCACTGCCTGCTGGCCCTGTTAAATTTATGAAAATCCAAAACCCTAAAGACTTTAATAACAGAAATGAGGACCGTGGCTCGTCATATTACCAGTGATCAGAAGCAAAATGAATCTTTCAGAGCCAGAGCTATAAAGCCAATTGGCTAAACTCCACAGAAAACTGATTCTAAGTGTGTTAATTGAGCATAAATTAATGTGAATGCAGTAATGGTCCATGTGAATTTTAGATGATTGACTATATCATTAATCTCCAAAGCCTGCAGAATGTGAACCAACCCCCTTCTCTCCTAAATAGTTATTGAAAATAGAGAAGGGTTCACTGAATATTTGCATAGCAGAAATGGGGAAGCAGAAATAGGGGACAGAGTAAGTGCTCAACATCTAGATTACTAAAATCCAGAAGAGTGTTATGTTGAGAATTTCCTCAAAAAGTCTACTTGCTTAATGTAGCACCTATAACACAATTATTTATCAGAGATATTCCTTTTTGTCTCAGTTACAATATACATTTTATCTATTGAAAATTTCAGAGTTAACCATCTTTGAAAAGTTATTTTTTGGTGGCTTTGGGGTTTTCATTTAAAAAATGCATTTGAACTGGCTGGTCTTTCTGCGGTTTCTCCCAGCTTATCACTAAAAGTACTTGAGGTGACTCGGAAATAGGTAACACACATTTTCACAAAACAAAACAGGGGGAAAAACAAAAACAAACCCCCCCCCCCAAAAAAAAACCAGGACCCAAAGATTAAGCTATTGCCATGGCAGAATATGGGAGAATTTTCAATTAAATATAAAGTAAGTGGGAAAAATCGAGAAATCTGAGAACTGGAAAAAAGTATCAGTGACCCATGATACATGTTTTGCCACTGAGAGTGGAAGAAATCTGCTCGTACTGAAGGAGGTCAGGAGCTACTTCATCCCTTCTCACAGTCCGATTCTAGCTCAGAGACCCAGGGTGCAAACCAGCAGGAAATCAGGCCATCCTTTGAGAGCATCTGATGCCCAAATCTCTCTCTTTCATCATGTAACAAACAAGCAGAAGCTGGCCAGAGGTGAAATGAACATGGTTGAGATACTGCAGGAGATGAGGCAGTTAGGAAGGGCCTGGAAACCATACAACCAAGTTGTGGATTGGACTGTCTCCCTTCCTCCTTTGATGGCCAATGTCAAAGAACTAAGCCTCAGAGGTAGGAGAAAATAATCTCAGGCCAACAAAATGACATCAGAGAGAACTTGCAGTTCTTAGGTTACAAGGAAAGAAAACAAAGAACTATATTCCTTTGCCTTTTTTGTTTTCTTCAGAGCTCTTGTCACTACCCAATATACATTACGTATTTATCTGCTTATAGCCTGTCACCATCTTTGAAATGTTATCGCCTCAAGGACAGCGGTTCTCTGTCTGTCCACAACTCTATCCCTAGCACTTGCAGCAGACAGATTTGCATACAGTGGACATCCAGGTGTTGATGGAGGAACGGATAACTGAATAAACCATGTGCTGGAGACTTACCCTTCCAAGGCTCTCTTTTCTAATTCCATCTTACTTTTCTAGTTTTCACGTGACCTGCATTAGAGCCAAATCTTCACCACTTTCATTCACATTTCTTTCTGAAATTGTTTCATTTCTAGGGCTTGGCTACTTTATTGCCTTTCCGTAGAATGTCTTTTGAGTTGGCCCCCTTAAAATGCTAATTATCTGCAAAGTTATAAAACTTAAAGACAAAATTCATCACCTATTTGGCCCAGTTTTTAAGAACTTAAAATTCAGATTCATACTTCTGACTCTATCTTCTCTATTTACCGTGTGTGTTTGGGCAAGTTACTTAATCTCTGTGTACTTGTGTTTCCTCATATGAGAAAGGATATTACCCACTTCACCAACTTATTATGAAGATATGGTTGATTAAAGATAGGAAAATTAAAATCTTAAAGTAAACCATCAAAAGTTTAAGGTTTTCTTTCACTTGGTTATTGTTTTTGCTTGCTTATGGTGTGTTTTATTTCTATGAACCTGCAAAGCTAAATAAAGGTAACTAAGCATTTTTTTTTCTTTCAAAATAATGTACATTACAACATTTTCAATTCTCAATGGCATAACTTGTAAATAACTTTGCTTTTAGAAATTCCATGAATATCACAGCGGAGATGCTATTGGTAGAGTGGGTGTGAGTTTATTCAGTGTTGTCTGAACTGGTGATGAAAACAATTGTACACTCTTATGCGAGAAAGGATTTCATCTCTTCTGCCAAATTTTGTAAATAACACATTTTCAAATACTTTACATGCTATAGAATGAACAAACTGTTTTATAGAGAATATTTTGTAGTTATTTTAGAATGAGAGGACTGAAGCCAAGAAACACTGAATTCATTCATTCATGCATTCATTTATACACTTATCCAAACATTCGTTGAATTTCTGTAACAATATTGCTGGCAAAACAGAAAAAAAATAGATAACTTGATGAGAGGAAATCTCTTCATGGTACCATTTAGTTTGGTAAAGAGGCCAAATTAAAATATACTGTAGAAGTAATAAAACAGCGGCAAACTCAGTGAACCGCGAAGACAATCACGAATGACGCGATTGACGAGGTAGTCAACCCACCATGTGAAGAGCAGAGAATAATTAGTGCAAAACGACCAAAGCAAGTTAATTCCTGAACAACGTTTAGAAGTAAGGGAAGGAGTTATTAGGGTGAATAATGATGCAAGAGTGCTCTAAACAGAGGAGGCAGCATGTGTAAAACATGAAGACATGAAAACCCCTATTGGGTTTAGAGAATGGTATACTGGAAGTGGCCAAGGAAGTGAGAAGAAACCAAACTGCAGACAGGGGCAGAGACAAGGTCAGAAAGCTCTTAACAAAATGATCTACACGTGAGCAATTCTAGGACTCAAATGAGATTCTCCTCATTCTAGAAATTTTAATCAATCCTGACACAGCTATAGGGATAAAGTGAGGAAACAGTTTCTTGAAGCTGTGAACATAAGTACCAACCAAAGGTAGAAGGTTCTGAATGAATCAATCAGGAGCACGGAAACAAAGAAGTGATTTATTTTCTTCTTTTCTTTAAAGTTTATTTATTTATTTTGAGAGAGAGAGAGAGAGAGAGAGAGAGAGGGAATGAGAGGCAGACAGAGAGGGAGAGGGAGAATCTGCACTGATAGCTCAGAGCCTGACATGGGGCTTGAACTCACAAACTGAAATCATGACCTGAGCCAAAAAACAACATTAGGGCACTTAACCGACTGAGCCACTCAGTTGCCCCAAGAAGTGATCTCTAAGTTCCCTACAGGGACATGACATATTTGAAGACATACTCTCTCTCTCTCTCTCTCTCTCACACACACACACACACACACACACACACACACACACACACAGAAAAGGGGGATATCTGGAATTGCATATTCCTAAGTTTACTTAGAACCACCAAAAAGGAGTTGTAGATGGTGGGTTAGGTTAACAGCGTCATATTGAAACTGTATATTGGTCACCTTCAAGAATTTATATAGGGGAAAGAATGCCTTGAAAAAGATCTAGAATTTTCTGTGTATCATTTTGTCATAAATAACTACTTTAAAATATATATTTAATGTAGTCATGTTTTTAACTCTAAACTGACCTTAATTGATTTCTAATCAAAATTTTATTTTGGAACTTTCATTTCTGAAGTAAAAACAGTATCATATTGTTCCTTAGAGCTTTTTATTTCTTTGCATGATTTTTTTTGGAAAATGCGTGTATGTCTACAATGATTCTATCTTTCTTTAAGTCATCAGAAACAACCTTCACTTTGCATTTTGTGCAGCTTTTCTTCCATGTGTTTTGCCACTACAAACAAGGTCTGGTATTTAAAATTGTATTTTTAAAGTAACATACGGTAAAAGTGACCTTTACTTGTGGTCTACACCCATCTGAATTTTCTTCCATGCATATATTCACATAGCCACCAACAGAGAAAAGAACACAGAAGAATTACATCACCACCCACCAAATCTCTCACATTTTAGCCCACCATTTTCCACCCTTACACTGTGGCAACCACTGATCTCTGTTCCATAACTAAAGTTTTCTCTTTTTTAGAGAATAGAATATACAAGGGAACATGGAATTTGTACTTTTTGATACTGGCTCCATTCACTCAGCATAAGGCCTCTGAGATCATCCAAGATGTGTGTATACACAAAATATGTTCCTTTTAATTGCCTGGTGGTATTCTATATTATGGATATACCATAGTTTGCTTACACATTCAACCACTGAAGGATATTTGGGGTGTTGACAGGCCTAGCAATCATGAATAGAGCTGTCATAAACATTCTTGTATAGATATTTGTGTGAACATAAATTTTTTTTTCCTATGGTAAATACCAACGAGTTGGATTCTGAGTCATATGTAAGCCGATGTTAAACTTAATAAAACCTACAAAATTATCTTGTAAAATTGATGTACCATTTTGCATCCTCTTGGGCAATATATGAAGAATTTCTGTTGCTCTATATCCTCATCAGCACTAGGTATTATTAGAGTTTATTTAGTTTAATTGTATTTATTCTAATAGATGTGTAACAATAGTTTATGGTTTTAATTTACATTTTCCTAATGGTTTTGATTTTCACATTTTTTCATATGTTTGATTTCCCTAAGTCTTCTTTGGTAAAATATCTGTGCAAGTCTTTTGCCCTTTATAATTTGATTTTTACTATTGCATTTTGAAACATGTTTATATTCTGGAGACAAATTCTTTGTCAGATATGTGTTTTGAAAATATTTTTTATCTTTCTTTGGCCTGTCTTTTCATTCTTTTAAAAATGTCTTTAAAAGAGCAAGGTTTCTGACTTTGCTGATGTTTATCTTTTTTTTTTTTTCTTTTATGGACTTCCTTAGGTGTAAAATCTAAGTCCAACCATAGGTCATGAAGATTTCCTTTTATGATTTTTCTGAAAGTGTTACAGCTTTGTGTTTTGCATGTAGATCTATAATCAATCTTGAGCTAATTTTTATATATGGCATAAAGTTCACAAGCATTACCTTTTCTTTGAATATGGATGCCCAAGTATTCCAAAATCATTTGTTGAAAAGCTTTTCCTTTCTCCATGGAACTGCCTTCGCATCTTTGTCAAAACATTAGCCATATTTGTACAGGTGGACTTTTTTGTTCTATTTATCTAACAGACCATTCCTTTGCCAATATTCTACTGTCTTGATTACTGTAGCTTTATAGTAGCTTTTGAAGTAAGAAAGTAAAAATCTCTTTGTTCTTTTTCAAAACTATTGTTGTTATTCATGGATCTTTCTCCTTCCTAGATACATTTTAGAATCAATTGTCTGTATGAGCAAACAAGAAAATAAACTGTTGAGATTTCTATTGATTTACATTAAATCTATAGGTCATATTGGGTTGAAGTGATATCATTACTATGTTGAATATTCAAATACATGAACATATTTTGTCTTCATTTTTTTAAGTTTATTTTTTGGGAGAGCAAGCAAGAATCAGTGGAGGAGGGGCAGAGAGACAGGCGGACAGAAGATCTGAAGCAGGTTCCACACTGACAGCAGAAAGCCCAATGTGTACTTGAACTCTTGAACCATGAAATCACAACCTGAGTAAAAGTCAGATGCTTAACCAACTGAGATACCCAGCTGCCTGAATCTTTATTTATTTAGATCTTTTTTGAGTTGTGTTTTATATTTCTCAGCATTCAGTTTTTATATCTATTGTATTTATAACTAAATATTTCATTTTCCAAGCTATTACATGGTTTCTAATTGTCCATTGCTACTGTATAGAAATGCAATACATTATGTGTGAGTTTGTATCCTACAAACTTGCTAAAATCTCTAAGTAGTTATGGGAGGTGTTTTTGGAGATCCTTTAGGGTTTTATTTTTAAAAAACTTTTCTTTTAAGTTTATTATTTTGAGAGAGGCAGACACAGTGCAAGTTGGGAAGGAGCAGAGACAGAGGGGGAAAGAGAGAATCCCAAGCAGGCTCTGCAGTGCCAGAGCAGAGCCCAACGTGGGGCTCGAACCCGTGAAACTGTGAGATCACGACCTGAGCCAAAACCAATAGTTGGACATTTAACCAACTGAGCCACCCAGGTGCTCCCCTTAAGGTTTTCTATATAGAACAAGTCTTGTGTGTATACGGGAAATTTCATTTCTTCCTTTCCAATTATTATGCATGTCCAGTGCATTTTAAGTAAAAATAACTCTCCTTTAAATATTTCCTAAAATTTGCCAAAACCAGTCTGGGCCAGGAGGATTTCATTTTCAGAAAGATATTTAACTGCAAATTCAATAGTAATATGACTATGCTAGTCACTTAATTTATCTTTTGGTATGTATTGCTAAGTTTTGCTTTTGAGGACTTAAAATACTTTAAAAATTTTTTTTTAATTTTTAATTTTATTTTTTAAATTTTGTTTCAAGAGTTTATTTAAACTCTGGTCAGTTAACATGTAGTGTAATATTGGATTCAGAAGTAGAATTTAATGATTCATCACTTACATAGACCACCCAGTGCTCCTTACAACCGATGCTCTCCTTAATACCCATTACCCATATAGCCATTCCCCTCCCCCTCACCTACCTCTATCAACCCTCAATTTGTTCTCTGTCTTTAAGAGTCTCTTATGGTCTGCCTCTCTCTCTTGAGGAATTAATATTTCGTGCAATTTGTCAAAATTTTGCAGGTTGAATTTTTTGAGGTGCTGTCATATTCTTTTTAATATCTCTGGTATCTTCAGTACTACCCTGTCTGTCATTCTTGATACTGATAATTGGTCTTCTGTCCTTGCTAATCTTACTGGAAGTGTATCAGGTTTTGTTTTTTTTTACCTTTTTAAAAAACGGCTTTTGTTTTTATATATTTTCTTTATAAAAACTTTTTATTAGTTTCTTTAAATATTTATTTTTGAGAGAGAGAGAGAGCACAAATAGGGAAGAGGCAGAGAGAGAGAGCGAGACACATACACACACACACACACAGAATCGGAAGCAGCCTCAGGCTGAGCTGTCAACACGGAGCCCAACACAGGGATCTAACTCAAGAGCCGTGAGATGATGATCTGAGCCGAAGTTAGACACTTAACTGACTGAGCCACCCATGCTCCCCTATTTTCTTTCTTTTATTTCTATTTTCATTTTGGATGATTTCTGCTCTTAACTTTCATATACCCTAACTTCTACTCGCTCTAGGGTTATGTTGCTCTTCTTTTTCCTAGTTTCTTAAGATTCTTAACTTTGTCAAGTCTTAAGCATTTAATTTTATGATTTCTATTTAACATGCTATATTTTTACTTTCACTCTGTTCAAAATATATACTAATTTCCCCCAAGAACTCTTTGAAAGCTAAATTATATTATTAAATTCCTAAATATTTGTTGATCTGTTATCTTTGTTACTGATTTTTAATTTAATGCATTATTGGGGCACCTGGGTGGCTCAGTCGGTTGAGCGCCTGACTTGGCTCAGGTCATGATCTCACAGTTTGTGAGTTCAAGCCCCACATCGGGCTCTATGCTGACAGCTCAGAGCCTGGAGCCTGCTTCCGATTCTGTGTCTCCCTTTCTCTCTGCCCCTTCCCCGCTCATGCTCTGTCTCTCTCTGTCTCTCAAAGATGAATAAATGTTAAAAAAAATTTAATGCATTATGATCAGAGATCATACTCTATAATTTCAATTTGTTTCTATTTGTTGATGATTGCTTTATGATCCAGATATGAGCTAGTTTGGTGTATGTACCACGTCTATGGAAAGAAGGCATATGCTGCTGTAGGTGGGTGATTAGAATCAATTAATTCATTAGTGCAGTTTAGTTCTTCTATATTCTTGTCCCTTTTCTGTATTTGCTCCCTCAATTATAGAGAAAGGAATCCTGAAGTCTGTATTTGTGGATTTGTCTATTTATCTTGTCATTTTTGTTAGTGTTTGATTTATATATTTTGAAGCTCTGTTGTTAGGTACATACACATTTGGGGTTGTTTTATCTTCTTATGTAATGTTTCCCTTTATCTGTGGTAATTTTTCTTGTTCTGAAGTCTACATTAGACTTGGTATCACTATCCTAGTTTTCTTTTGATTTATGTGTACATCTATGTTTCCCCGATCATTTACATATAATCTACATATATAATTATATTTAAAGTGAACACATGTATTGTAGATATTTCTTTCATGCTTTTAAATCCATCCTGATGATCTTTGTATTTAATCAACATGTTTAAACCTTTTGTATTCAGTGTGCTAACTGATCCAGGATCTAGGTCTACCATTTTTATTATTTGCTTTCTGATTGTTCCATTTTTCATCTTTTTTCCCCCTCTTCTCACACCTTTTGTTTTATTTGATCATTTTTTTAATTCTATTTGAATTTTTTTCTTTTTTAAATTTTTTTTAGCTCCAATTAGTTAATATATAGTGTAATAATGGTTTCAGAAGTAGAATTTAGTGATTTGGCACTTACGTACAACACCCAGTCCTCATCCCAACAAATCCTCCTTAATTCCCAGCACCCATCTAGTCCATCCCCCTACCCAATGCCCCTCCAGTAACTTTCAGTTTTGTGTATTTAAGAGTCTCTAATGGTTTGCCTCCCTCCCTGTGTCTATCCTATTTTTCCTTCCTATCCCCTATGTTCATCTGTTTTATTTCTTAAATTCCACATATAAGTGAAATCATATGATATTTATCTTTCTCTGACTTATTTTGCTTAGCATAATACACCCTAGGTCCATCCACATAATGGCAAGATTTCATTCTTTTTGATCACTGAGTAATATTCCATTGTGTGTGTATATTTGTGTGTGTGAGTGTGTGTACACACCCCACATCTTCTTTATCCATTTATCAGTTGGTGGACATTTGGGCTCTTTTCCATAATTTGGGCTATTGTGGATAGTGCTTCTATAAATATTATGGTGCATGTGTCCCTTCGAATCAGTACTTTTGCATCCTTTAGATAAATACCTAGTAGTGCAACTGCTGGATTGTAGGGTAGCTCTATTTTTATTTTTTTGCAGAATGCCATTCTGTTTTCCAGAGTGGCTACACCATTTTGCATTCCCACCCACATTGCAAAAGGGTTCCTCTTTCTCCTCATCCTTGCCAATATCTGTTTTTGCCTAAGTTGTTAATTTTAGACATTCTGACTGGTGTGAGGTGGTATCTCATTGTGGTTTTGATTCGCATTTCCCTGATGATGAGTGATTTTGACCATCTTTTCACATGTCTGTTAACCATCTGGATGTCTTCTTTGGAAAAGTGTCTGTTCACATCTTTTGCCCATTTCTTCACTGGATTGTTTTTTGGGTGTTGAGTTTGATAAGTTTTTTTTATAGATTTTGGATTCTAACCCTTTATCTGATATGTCACTTGCAAATATCTTCTCCCATTCCATCGGTTGCCTTTAGTTTTGCTGTTTCCTTCACTGTGCAGAAGTTTTTATCTTGATGAGGTCTCAATATTTCATTTTTGCTTTTGCTTCTCTTGTCTCCAGAGACATGTCTAGTAAGAAGTTGCTGCAGCCACGGTTAAAGAGATTGTTCCCTGTTTTCTCCTGTAGGATTTTGATGGCTTTCTGTCTTACATTTAGGTCAAATCTATTTGAATTTATCTATTGTACTTTAGACAATATCTCACTATAAAGTTTGTGTGGGTTGCTGTAGGTATAACAATTCAAATACTTCCCTTACTCTTTGCATTTCAACAATACAGTGTAGAAACCTTATTAGTATATAGTTTTCCATACCCCCCTTTATTATATAGTTATCCTAAATGATGCATGCATTAAAAACATCTATGTCATAATTTTTGCTCTGAACTGCCTAATGTATTTTAAAGAACCAAGAGAACAGTGCTCTATTATATTTTCTCAAAATTTTGCCATTTCTATTGCTGTACCTCTATTTCTGATGTTTCAGGTACCCTTCTGGTATTATTTCATCTTTATTTGACAATTTTCCTTTAGCAGTTCTTTTAGAGCAGTTCTGACATCACAAAGTTCTTAGTTTCCCTTTATATGAGAACGCTTTATTTCATGTTTATTCTTGGAGATTATTATTGCTTGATATAGAATTCTGGGAAAATGGTTCTTCTATTTCGGCACTTTAAAAGTATCTTTCTAGTTTTCCTAGTCTCCATGATTTCTGATGACAAATATGCAGACACTCAAACATTGTTTTTCTTGAATGCTTTGAAGAATTGGGGGGTATTTTATTTTTAGTTTTCAGCCATTTGATTTGACTGTGTTTAGAAATGAATTTCTTTGAATTTATCTGTTTGGGTTTTGCTGAGCTTCTTGAATCTGTATGTTTATATCCTTCACTGTATTTGGGAAGTTCAAATTTTTTTTCTCCTTCACACTTTTTTACCTTTCTTTCTGGGACAGTGGTGATGAACAGCAGACTTTAGGAATTATTTCAAAGATCCTATAACATTTTTTTTAATCTTTGTTCTGTTGTTTATCTTGCACTTTCCATCAATCTGTGTTGAAGTTTACAGACCCTCTCCTCCATCATTTCCATTCTGCCATTGAGCCATACAATTATTTTTTCAATTCTAAATTTTTATTAGTTTCTTCTTTATAATTTCTACTTATTTGCTGAAATTTTCTCTTTCCATTTCTTTCAGGAATGTTCACCTTTGTTAGAATACTTTTATAATAACTTTCTAAGTTGTTTGTCTAGTAATCTTAAGTACTGTGCCATCAAAGTGTTGGCATCTTTTGACTGAATATTCATATGTGAGTTGATACTTTCCTTGTTACCTATCTGTTAGATAGATTTTAATTGTATCCAGGACATTTTGAATATTAAGTTTTAGGAATCTACATCACGTATACATCTTACAGAGATAGTTTAATTTTGTAGCAGGAAGTCAACTCAATTAGGGTCAGGTCACAAGATTTAACCAGTCTTCTGTGACTTGTGAATTCAAAGCCAATTCCATTTTCAGTCTTGACAATGCTATTCAAATCTGTCTTGCATGTGCCCTACTCCATTATGAGTCTGGAAACTAGTCAGTTGTCTTTAATTAAATTCAATTCTCAACATCTTCAGTGTGTACTTCAGCAGTAGATCCATTCATTTGTAGAGACCCCAGGTATTCATTAAAAGAAAGTATGTGTCAGCTTTCCAGAGCTGCTCCCTGTCTGGGATCTTCACAGTACTTTCCAATCCCTCACGATCCTTTTTTTTTTTTCCCCTAGACAGAGAGGTGGGGATTTATTTATCCAACTCTGGAGCTCTATGAGTTTCATCCATGTCATGGCATTTGCTGGGAGGAGAGAGAGAGAAAAAAGAAATATAGTTGGCCTCACCCTCATGGCTACAGCTACTTCAATCCAAGAGGAAGTTAGCCAATCAGAGTTTACGTGGCTGCAGACAGGCCTTTGATGCTGCTGTTGCTATTAGAAAACCATTTTCTTCCTCCTCAAGCCTAAACTAGAGGGCTTCCCTGGGTGTTCTCTAAGTCTGTGCTGATGCCTACTTCCATGTTGCAGTCTGTTGTGAATGTAGGCCATGGGATACTGAAGGATAAAAGAAAAGATAAATATCTGTGGTGCTTTGGATTATGGTCCTCTTCTCCAATCTACTTGCCACCATTTACTGTTTAGAGTCCTCAAAGAACTGCTCCATCAGTATTGTTCAGGTTTCACAGATTATTGCATCTTATCCAAAACCAGAAACCCTAGATTGATGATTTTTGATTCATGGTTGCATACAGATAAAAGTAGAGGTAACCCTGGGGCTCTATTCCCAGCAAAGGAATAGGCTGGCCAGGATCATTATGCAACAAGAAGATTTACATAACCAAACGAGAATATCTTCTCCTGAGTGAGTTAACTGGGGTATTAATGTACATATAAGACATTATATGAAAATGATATAACTTTTTTTTTACTTTAATATTGGTTCCAGGATTTGATACACTTTTATAGTGAGTTATGATCTGACTCCTACCTCCAAGAGTTAGAGATTAATGCACTTCCTGGAGTTTTTTAAAAATACACTGTCCTCTTCATGTGTCTTAATCTCTTTACATGCTACTACCTTGACTAGATATTCGATATCATTTATGAAAATAGTTCTAATATTTCCTGTCAACTGATTCTATTTATCCGCCTAGAAGAATTATTTGTTTACTGATCAGGAAAAAAAAAGAAAGAAAAACAAACAAAAAACCCTAACAAAATGATTTTTCACAGTTTTCATGTTTCTTTTTTCTAAGATTATTCATCAGCACAAACTGTTTTGCTAAAAAATATGTGCTATCACCAATAACACTTGTTATTGGGAGAAGTTCTATCCTGTAAGAAAGATTCCTGTTGTGTTGTCCTCTATCAACTTAGTTTTCTTGCTGTTTGAACCTTGGAGCTTCTTAATGTAACTACTTTTGAGCACTATTATTCTTCACTTATGAAAGGGACATCTGTTGGTGTGCATCTCATCTGCATGTATCCTGTCCTCACACCGGAACTTTTCCTTTCTATGTCAAGGATATTCCAGTAACCCTCTATTTTATTCTATGTCCGTACATAAAGCTGCATTTTGTAGGATGGAGTCAGAAGTAAGACTTCCTAGTAATTTTCAGCATGCTATCTGACAGGTAATTTTCCATTGCCATACCCATATGCAGACAAAGGGTTAAGAGTTAGCTTCCAGGAAACCTGAATATTCATCACTTTCTTCTTTGTTCTTCCCTTTTCAATAATGGCTCAAGGAATTGTTAGGAATTTGCCTAAACTAGATGGGGGAGAGGCGAATCTGACCAAGAACCAAGCCAAACACCCTAACTTCATTGCTGAAATTGGTTATGGAGTAATGAATAAATTTCATAGATGAGATAGGACAACACATGGTAGGTCTGACTAGCTAGGTATAAAAGGTGAAAAGATATCAGATTGGTCATACTCACACAGTCACTTCTGAATGCTCATTCTGAGTCAGAATGACCTGGACATCATGATTGAGTAGAGAGACTCATGTGATCTCTCCTCTGTTGTGCACGCTGTATACTTCCTGTCCTGCATCACTTCCTAAAACTTAGTAAACATAGTGCAGACTAGCCTACTGAGCTCTGTCAGCTTGACTGTCAAACCAAACCCAAGAGTACTGCTGCTGGGAATACAGAATTGCTATCAAAGCATTTCAGTTATCTTTTGTTTTCACAGCTAAGTTTTCCCTCATTTTGCATTAAGAAAAAAAAGTTTCACATAGGTATCCAGGACAAGTGGATGAGGTATTTATTTTTTAGTTCCTATTTACGTGAGAATTATATTTTGAGTTTGAGAAAAACCTAATGATACAATTGTATATTTACCAATACTCCCCTTGTATTTTCCTCCAAGTTTGGAAAGACCGAGCAAGTTGTTACCGAAATAACCTTTGCCTAAAATTTTGTAGCCTTAGAAATTGGTAGGTGTTGCAGTCAGATTTCACAATTATTTTGCCATCTTTTGTATCTGAGTAATATTTTTCAATAATACTTAAAATCTACCTAAAGGAGTTTAAATATTGTAGAAGAATTCACCATTTTACATTTGTAACACTTGAACTTGTTCTTCTGTAATTCATTGTTATCATAAATTATTAGTTTTGATCTCATGTTAGTATGCATGATCAATTTTAACGTTTCAGACATGAATAATCAATAATTTAACTTAAATTATGAAAGAGTTGTACAACTTAAAAAATAACTTTCAGCACCACTACCTGCAATGTGGAGAATTGGGAATTCTGACATATCTGCAGGGACAAATGACATTCAGATGCAGGAAAATGACAACAAAATAGATGGTAACGCACTGCAGACTTCAAGAGAGAATACATGAAGTATCAAAGAACACAGAAGATTAAGATAAGCTATAACTTAAAAATAAAACTTAAAAGGCAAGTTTGGTGCCAATCCACTTTAAAGGCCAAGGTAGTACAAGGGATCCAGAATATTCCAGAATAAATACACCATAAGGGAAATGGGAAACAAGGACTTGTGTGGGAACAAAACCTAGACTCTGAACCACACTTTTGTGAAGATCAGGACACTTTTAAGTGTTTTAATTTCAGTGAAGGAGTACACAGGGGAGAAGAACGGTCCACCATAAAAGGAACTGATGAAGACAATTCAGTTCTGCTCCTTCTCTCTGTGGCACAGAATAATCTCCTTAAAATTTGTAGCCCAGGCCTGTTGTTTCAGGTTATTCTGGGTTTTGAATTCATATTTCCACCTAAATCTGGGCTCCCTGCTGTGAGAAATCAAATTAAAATGTTTTCAGGCTGTGGCATACCCTGACCCCATTCAGAAGAAATTAGATATTTTTTTCTGGGGAAAAAAATAGTCAATCCAAGTCATTCAAGATTTCCTACTGGTATTCTGTTAAATATGAATTCACAATCAAAAGTTGCCAAATGCAGGAAAAAATTTAAAAATCTATTATAATTAAAAGGACTAGAAGGAAGAAAAATCAATAAATTTCTAAGAGATTTACCTCTTTGATGTGCATGCATATGCTAATCCAGCCTAGTGAAACTCAAGGTAATCAAAGACAAAGGGAATAACTAAAGGAAGCCAGAGATAAAATTCAGATAATACACAAGGAATTGTAAATTAAACACCAGATTTTCTAGTGTCCATAATGATCCAGATAGTAGAATATTAGTTTTAATGTGTTTAGAGGAAGTAACCATTTTTCTAGGCTTATGAATTCAGAACAAGTATGAGAAAAAAGAAAAAAAAAAAAACCTTCACGCAATAACTAAGAAATTTTACCACCAAAAAACAGGAAGAATGAGACTTTTAAAGAAGGAAACTATCCCAGATGGAAAATATAAGATGCAAGAAGGAAGAGTAAAGGCAGGATTTTAGGTATTTAATTAAAATTAAAGAAATACCATCCGTATAATACAAGAATAACAATTTGTAGGGTTAACAGCAATACTTCAAGCAAGTTCTAGGGCAGAGAATAACAATACTTTAATCAGTGTTTCTGATATTAATTAGAATACTTCAAGCCTATTGTTTGATTCAAGAGAATGGTAAAGAAATTGTCTAACCTCTGATATTGTTTTGAGAAGCTTGATAAGTTTGGATGTAAAATTTAAAGACCGGCAATACACACACGAGGATGCACACACAAAGAATAGAATGTCTAGTTCTCAAACCAGTAGAATAAAACAGTGACTAAGAGAGCAATCCAAACTTAGGTCTGGGGAAAGAAACTTGAGAGAGGAAGTACAGAGAGTTTTGGTTTCTGGGAAGAGAGAGAAAAAAAAAAAAAACCAGCACACAAACAGAGCAAGAAGAAGGTTAAACCTGAATCCCAGAATAAAAAATTAGAATCCTAAAAGAGTTTGCACATAAGTTAATAAGTACAGTTTGTGTAGTCATCCTAGGAGCCAGAGGAAGGCATATTTTATCATTTCCTTTTATGACTGAGAAAAAAAATAGTTGAGGAACTCAATAAGTAGAAAGTAGTGAGTCAAAATGAATTATTCCGAGGATTAAAGTCCAGTGTTGTGAAAATTCATATTCTGCATTATTTTTGTACCTGAACCATGTATGCATTATATTTTTGTGTCCTCTAAAGATACAAGAGGGAAAAAAAGAACGTTTCCTGAATTCATAGTATATACAAGACAGTGTCTTAGACTCATGTCATTTTATCTGATCTCTACAACAGCCTGAATTATTATTTCCAGTTTGCAAATGAGTATACCAAGATTCAAAGTAGAAGTAACTTTTCTAATTGGTGGAGCCAGTATTCAATATTAGAGATCATTCTGAACCCAAAGGCTTAATTAACTACACCTTAGTACCTGAATAAGAGCAAGTGAATGTGCAAATAACTGGTCAATGCTAACATAAATACAGAATAGCAAATCCCCTTATTTCATTAAATTCTATCAATGGTATTTTTAATGAAGAGGTGAATGTTTGCCTAAACCATTTCTCCTTATCTATTAAAAGTATGTCCATACAAGTGATAATATATCTTCTTCTTTCTCCAATTATGACTATTCTGATCAACGTACAGAAATATAACTATAAATAATGTCTGCCAATCCTTATTGCTAACAAAGATTTCTAATTTTAAGTTAGTGTGTGCATTTCAGTATATGTGTTTCAATCATGCCTCATATGGATGACAATTTTAAGAACATAACTGCTGCAGAAACTATTAAAAAATAATACTGTGAACTCGTTGAGTCTGGCGTTAAGAAAGGACAGCTGCACATTCGAAGCCCTGGAAGGGGGCCCATTAAGTGTGAATTCAAAAGGCAACCAACAGGTGTATTGTCATTTATTTGTGAGAGAACAGTCATTTGTTTGACATACTGAAGTCAGCCTCAGGGGGAGGCAGCTTTGTTCAACAACTATCAGACAGGAAAAATTATTCCCCATCCTCCTAATAGGAAGTCAAGGAGAACACTGAGCTAACCACTTATGGATATAAATAATGTGCTGGACAATAATGTGGGGGTTACTAGGTACCGTTTAAAAGAGGCACATTTCCTTTATTTCTGAAACACTAAAAATTGTGTTTCAAGATTTAACAAAGGTATGAATAGTCACTTTTTCCAAAGAAAGGGAAGAATTTTTTCCAGCACCAAGTTTGGTTGTTTGCTTATGTTTTGCTCTGTGGTCTATGATATCATTTCTTTGATCAAATATTTAGCCAGACACTTTCAAGGTTTAGTTAATTACTTTCTTAAGGAAATCAATGTGCAACTCTATTAAAAGTTAAAAAAACACACAAAAAAATCAACGCTGACACTATTGGTTAGCTATAGAAATATTTTAAACACACACACACACACTATTTTTCTTGGGCAAAATGCTGAGTCTATACCTATTTCTTATATATGGGGTTGTTGCACTTCAAGAGGGATAAAATGAAAGCTTTTTAAATCCTGATCACAGCATGCAAAAAAACATCAAAGTGATAAGAGTTTGTCTTTTGAGAACAGACTTAAATGATGTGGCTTGCAGACTAAAATGATAAAAACTGTGAAGTTGACAAAGGAGGAATTTTGCAATTATGGGAATTAAAGATATATTTAACTGAATTCAGTTATAAAGAACCTGCTTTGAACCAAAAGAGAAGAAAATTGAAGGCAAATAAAAGGGAATACTATTCACCATAGTATAATCATCTTATGAGGTGTACCTTTCTTGTTGGAATGGATATAGTCTGAATTTATAATGTATTAACAAGATTTAGAGAACAGCTTCAGTTGAAGTGTTAGAGGAGTAATCTGAAAAGGTGGGTGGTTTAAGACTGCATTGCTTAATTTTTAGGATAATACTCAGGAAAACAAAAGATTATTTCAACAATCTGTGTCATGGTGCCTGTTAGAAGAAAAATGCTGAGTTGAATAACCTACATGTTGGCCAAGAACACTAAGTCATATCCCATTTTCATGTTATCACGGAAGCCTATTTATCCAGAATGATCATGAAGAACATGCTTGCCTTGTATGTTGAAAAAAAATCTCTATTTTCGTACAAGACAGCATTAATCAAAAGACTTCTTTAGCATAAAAATACATGTGTAAGACATTAAAATATGTATTAATTATAGATTTTAAAAATACATTAGCTTTAGAAGTGTGCTTAATTATTGATTTTTAATTATATAAAATAACACTTTTCTTTATCAGGCCACCGTTATTGTTGTGAGTTTGAAGGCTAAAAAAAATCACATCTCTTTTCTGTATACTTTGTGATTATGTAGAACCTTTCAAAACAAATTAGAATAGCACTTCATCTATCAAGGACATCTCAAATATTTTCAATTTAACATTTTTAATTAATATGGATCTGATAATAAGCTATTAGTATAGGTTTACTCCTGAAATACTCTGTACTTGAGTTGGCTTCTCCTGACAAGAGAACATGATAACAATTTCTGGTTTGTCACTAAGCAGAAATGTAGTTCTGTGAATGAATGAGTCCACTGAGTCTTTCTTGGTTTCCAGGGGTATCCTGCTTTGTGCTACCTCCTTCTATAGCCTTGCCAGGGGATAAGTTTATACAGTTGTTCCCTGTGTAAGTTTCTTTTAATGTTTATGTATTATTATTTTGAGGGAAAAAGAGAGAGCGCACAGGTGTATGTGTGAGTGGTGGAGGGGCAGAGAGAGAGAGAGAGAGAGAGAGAGAGAGAGAATCCCAAGCAGGTTCTGCACTGTCAGTGCATGAACAGAGACTAACATGGGGCTTGAGCTCACCAACCATGAGGTCATGACCTGAGTCAAAATCAAGAGTCGGATACTCAACCAACTGAATCATCCAGGCACCCTTCCCTGTGTAAGTTTTTCAATGCTCCTTTCAGGCTAATAAAAGCAAAGATTTCCATTGAACTTTTATGTCACCCAACAGCAGGGTGGCCACTACATTTGCTATGATTTACTGTACTATTATGTATACCAGTATGGATTCAACCTGAAAATCTTTTGGTCAATCACTTTTAAGCCATTTTTGCTTATTTTTTCTACAATCTGGTTAATTCCTTTTTATGTCTCTATTTTGACTAAATATAGGTAACATTACAACTAGTCATAAAAATGAATAAGTGAAGGATACTTTACAATTTATTTACAAGGCACTTTTTAATTTTTTTTAATGTTTATTTGTTTTTGAGAGAGAGAGAGTGTGAGCAGGGGAAGGGCAGAGAGAGAGGGAGACACAGAATCCGAAGCAGGCTCTAGGCTCTGAGCTGTCAGCACAGAGCCCGATGCGGGGCTCGAATTCAGGAACGGGGAGATCATGGACCGAGCCAGAGTCGGGCACTGAACCGACTGAGCCACCCAGGCATCCCTACAAGGCACTTTCAAATGTTAGCCACTGTGACCCTAAACAGCCTCACTGAGACAGGCATTATTTACACGTTTATTTGAGGGCTAAGCAAAATGAGGGCTACTAAAGTGTTTAAAATGACACCAAATGGCAGACCCTAGTCTTCTAACTCTAAACCCTGTGGAAACACTCTATGTTCCTCTGTAAAGCATCAGGGACACTGATGGAAGCGCAATCATTTTTGTGAGGTCCCATACATTTGGGGGCTATAAGTTAAACATTTGCTCATTAATTTATTTGAAAAACATCAATTAATATACAAAACTGTGCAAGGCAATGAACTGGACATTAAAGAAGCTAAAAAAGATGTTTTTCATGGGGAAAAATATAGATCTAGAAAATAACCCAATGGAAAAAGGCAGAGTCTAGAGGTTAACTGGAGATTGCTCTAGGAATTCAGAAAAAAATCACCAATAACTCAGCCTTGCGATTTCAGGAAGTAATGCTCCCAAAAGTTGTAGTAGTCATTAAGGGTAAATAAGAATGCACCAGAAGAATGTAAAAACAAAACAAAACATACCAGGAAAAAGGGTCAGCATGCTGAAAAATGAAAACTTACTTATAATACGTAGGGAGAAATGCATCATAATTAATTTTTACAAAATAATTTGCAAGCTGGCTAAGAAACTTGCCTTACATTATCCCCTTTTAGGAGCTGATATTTGTTTTTTCTGAATTTTAAATATCATCTTCTTTTCTGGTTTTCACATTCAGCTGAGAGTTTCTGGTTTGTGAATGAGTAAATCAGGATTTCATCCCAACCCTACATACCCTTCAGGTATTGTCAATATTTTGTGTTTCTAGACAAACAAACAAAAAATAAACCATGTAATATTTACTCATCCATACTGTAGGGAATATGGAGAAAGCAAATTAATATTCTGAGGTCTTCTGAAAGTAGTTATTTCAAGTTCTGGATGATTTTTTGGGAACACCCATGCCTCAGGTATACATGTGGGTGACTCCCTTACTTCCTTGAAGTATCTGCTCCAATGTCCTCATTTGGTGACACTGTCTCTATCTCTCAGATAAAACAGCGACACCCCATCTCAGCCCACAATTTCTTTTTTAAAATTTTTTGAGAGAGAGAGAGAGAGAGAGAGAGAGAGAGAGAGAGAGAGAGAGAGATCATGCACACGTGAGCACCAGCAGAAGAGGGGTAAGGGAAAAGGAGAGATAGAATCTTAAGCAGACTCCACTCCCAGCCCGGAGCCCCATGTGAGGCTCCATCTCACAACCATGAGATTATACCTCAGCTGAAATCAAGAGTCTGACACTTAACCGATGGAGCCACCCAGACACCCCTCACTCCGCACTTCCTATTCACATTACCTTGCCTAATTCTTCCCATAATAAGTCTTTGATGTCTGACACATTATACTAAACCATGTACTTGTTTGGGCTCTGCCATCTTCCCAAGAGAATAGAAGCCCTATGAGGGCAGAGAACCAGTCAGTTGTATCATCTATGTTATACTCAAGAAATATATGTAGAATAATTAGGTGAAGGAATGGACATATGTACATGGAACACACAGGGAAATGAGGGATTTTATTGTTATTATTCTTCATTCTTTTTTGTCATTTCAGAGTTCAGTAGTAGACTAGCCACCCTGAAATTCATATGATTCCATAAATCGTCAAAAAGGGGAAAAAAGAGGATGATTAAATTCTAAGTATGCTGACTTATTTATAGATAATAAAGGATACATCAATATCATTAGGAATGTCTGGGAAACTGTCTATAATTCTGACTAAACTTCAAATGGCCCCCTCAAAATGTACTCATTAAAAAAGTTAGTATTAATGTTTCACTTGTTAATAGTTGCATTTTTGTCAAGCATTTAAATGCTATCGCTACCTTAGAGCATTTATCGACATCAGCATGGAGCTTGTTCTAGAGGGCAGTTCCCAAGCAGAATTAATTTTAGTTGATTTTGCTTTCAAAGCCCCAGTCATCATGAATCCGGTGAAATGGAATGCCCACAGGAGCCCACCACCTATGACACAGCATAACTACGAATCTGAGCATTTGCACTGTAAACACTAGATTTTACATCACTGTGTCTCCTGTCTGGCTTTGAATGTGTTCCACCCTGCAGGACTATTAGGAATAACAAAAATGTTACCACTTCACAAGCCAAGGGACAACTAACCTACTTAAATATATCTTCCCTTTGGACATCTAAAAAAATATGAGCTGTTAAGCAGCTGAAGTATCAGCACACAATGCAAGGAAGGGATTTCTGCAAGAATATGCACTTATAACAAATATTACTTTTCCCATCACTGCCTGGAATTTATGTAATTTAATTAACTTATGCTTCGGTGGCGTTTTAGAAATAAAGTGGTTCTGAGGTAAGCACTGGATAAGATCTACTTACCATTCCATTGTGGAAAAGTAGTGCATAAATCTGAGTCTTTCAATACAGTTATGCTTTAATACCAATTACTTTGAAAACTTGGGGGCTGTTTAATAAGTTTGCTATCTTTAACATAGTGATGGTCACACTGGGGGAAAAATGGGGTTTTCTTGTGAGTTTTGATATTGGGTTGAACTCATAGCATACATACATGCACACACACACAGATGTTTATATGTTTCTATATGGACATATATGCACATCTATCTCTGTGTATGTGTATTTTTTTAGGTATGCTATATAGGTAGAAATTTTTATTTAGGTCTAACACATAGATAAAAAGTACAAATATTAAAGTGTACGTTTTGATGAATTTTCACAAACTATGAACCATGACCTACATCCAGAAACAGAAGTTTATACATCCTCAAAGGTCCCTTCATATTCCTTTCCAATCACTAATCCTTACCCTTTCCCTGACAAATGTATCCATTATCCTGACCTTAGCAATAGAGGTCAGTTGTTTTTTTGTATAAAGTCCATTTTTGGAATCATATTTTTCTGCACAGGAAAGCAGTATAGTATAGGTAAAAGCTGTTCTCAACTCTACACAAGCTACTTGGCCTGAGATACTGTTATAATAATTAAGTGTGATTATTATAAGAATTAATATATGTCAAAGCACAACAATATTGTATAAACAATCAAATGTAGGCTTTATTATGATTCATGTTCCTTTTAATAGTCTCTCTAGTGAAGCTAAATTATTAGTGGATCTATTTTCCTAAAATTTGGCTTATGGCTAATAAGTAATGTATGTATTAAAAGCTAATATTCATGCAGGAACCTGTACTCTTTGAGGTAAGGGACTGTGTCTTATTCATCTCTATATTTTCCAGGGTTAAGAGGTATCTAAATCAGGGGCACCTGGGTGGCTCAGTCAGTTAAGAATCCCACTCCAGCTCAGGTCATGATCTCATGGCTTGCGAGTTCAAGCCCAACCTTGGGCTCTGTGCTGACAGGTCAGAGCCTGGAGCCTGCTTCAGATGCTGTCTCTGTCTCCCTCTGCCCCTTACCCTCCACTCGCACATTCATTCTCTCTCTCTCTCTCAACTATAAACATTAAAAAAAATTTAAGAGGTATCTAAGGCACTCATAGGTATCTCTAGTATCTAAGCCATTTACAATAAAATCTAAGGCACTGAAAACAAAACATTTAAGTGGATGAGTAAGTGATACTAGAATAACATTAATGAGACCATATCAGTTGCACCACATCTTAAATGAGAAAGGGCAATAGCTTTTCATGTTTAATGAACACTATGTGCCCAAATTTGCTCTAAACGTAATTAATGTATGGTTATTAATAAAAATAAATTATTTTATTCAATCATCATAATAAATCCACAAAGTGGCCATTACTATTACCATCCCCATTTTACAGATGTGTATATGAGTCACAGAGTTACTAAGAGACACAACTAGTAAGTAGTGGATTCTTAATAGTAAAAATTCTATTCCTCCTAGTTAGGAATTCTGTTTCTAACTACATTATATTAATATGCTAGGTAGGAATAATGTTGTCTCAAGGGCCATTACAGGGCATTAGAAACGAATCAAAATGTAAGTAAGTAAAAAGATTAAGCAACTAAAAAAGGACAAAGGAACACAGCTCAGGCAGCAAACACCGTAGCACAAATAACCTGTATTTCCCTGTCTTGGGCTTAGATACATACCTAGAACCTGGTTTCAGGGCCAGGTTTTGCCCCCCAAATTGCCTCTGAAGCATATATGTCCACTCTTGGATGTTGAAAATCATTGCTCTCTAGAAATTTTTCACTCACTGAAATACATGGAGTCTCATTTTTTAAAAAAGTAGCCAATCCTGTAATCATAGCATCTTATCTGTCAGTTATTATCTCATTTGAAAGTGCACGTGGTGCATCATGACACGTCTCAGTGACTCATGACAAAGCACTCTCAGAAGTAACTACATATGTAAGCAGCCTCCTAATTGCAGTATCCCTTTAGACTCTGGTAATTACAGTAACAAGTGGCCCCATTTGCCTTCACCGTCTAGCAATCACTAGATTGTTAGTCATACCAGTGGTCTTTTGAGTTTCTGGGGCGCCTGAGTGGCTCAGTCAGTTCAACATCCAACTCTTGCTTTTGGCTCAGGTCATGATCTCATGGTAGTGACATGGAGTCCAAGGCAGGCTGGGTGTAGAGCTTGTTTAAGGTTCTCTCTCCCCCTCCACCCCTCCCCAACTTGTGCTTGCTTATGTGCAGGAGCATACACACACGATCTCTCTCTCTCTCTAAATATCAAATTAAAAAAAAAAAGTTTCAAAATTCTTCATGCACCACCAAGCATTCTGTTAACTGCCTAGAGATGATAAACAAAAATGCAAATGCACAAAAGCAGTGATGTCCAACAAGACTTTTTAAGATGATACAATATCTTATACTTGGGCTAATAGAATAGCCACTTGCAACATGTAACTGTCAAGCCCTTGAAATGTGGCTGATGTGCCTGAAAAACTGAATGTTTTATTTTTATTTTAATTAATTTTAAATTTAAATTGGCACATGTGACCAGTGGCTATCCTATTGGTACCTCCCCATTCTTACTGTTTGTTTTTTTTTTTTTTTTCATATAAGTAACCAACCTCTTCTATATTGTCACAAAGACAAATTTAAAGTTATGATGGATTTTTGGAGATTGGGAACTAAAACTCTATTACTTTTCAATTTGATTCCCACTTTCTATACTCCTCATGTCAACCAAGCAAACATAAATACTTTTTTTGAGAAAGAGTTGGAAATTTATGGGTCTTTTCTTTACTTGAAAACTGTCACATTTTTAAAGCATGTCCCATGCAATTTATATTTTATAAAATTTTAAGTCATAATTATTATTTAATGTATATAATTTAAGTAAAGTGATACTAGCTGAAACGGGCGTTATCTAAGTTTAGCAGAACAGAAATAGCTTTCTTCAGTGTGTTCTCTAATGGGAGTCAGTCTAGAATAAGCTTTGTTCTCATTGAGATCCATTCTTCAATTTTTCTTGACAGCCCTTATAATTAAATCAGGGGACCATCATGTTAATCAGCATTAAATGTTTTGATTATACTGATACATTTCAAGGTAGACAAGACATTCATGTTGTACTAAGACAACACAAAATGCGATGGAGCACTTGGCAGTTGCATTTATTTATCATCCGAATGAGGAATCTGGGTCATTCAGACTTCCAAGTGAATTTTTCAGCCTGAATGATCCATAATAGCTATCTTCCTTTAGTCAATCTAACGATATAGGTTTTGAATGTCCCTTTTCACTTTACCCACTGTTGTAATGCAGGTCTATAATAATTCAGAATGGCACCATAGTATTCCATCAATTTTTATGATCTAGAAATACATTGATTACCCAATTAATAAACTGAATTGGGTTGTTGTTCAGTTACTATTTGCCTAATTCCACTATAGTTACCATGACTGAAACAGAAGAAATATAGCAAGTGATTTCTTCTGCTCTTAATAAACTTGTGATGTTGTCTTAGAGACTTTAAAAATAACAACTTTAAAGAAATAAACAATTGTAAAAATTAGAGAAAACAAACTTTTCTATGAGAGCAAAGACTCTGTCTTTGTTTTTCTCTCACCTTATCTTCAGTGCTTATTTTGAACCCCGGAAATTCATCACTCAGAAAGTATTTGCTGAATAGATGTTGAAGGAGTAAGCACTTAATTAATAGGATTCTACCTTAAATTTTAATTTCCTGTAATACCATTAATATTATTACTAATTACCATGTATTCAGAAACAACACTCACACACACACACACACACACACACACACGCTCACACACAACCAAAATTTAGAATCTTTTTGCACAGGTTTACTGTGTTGGAAACTTTCACAGCCTAGCCTTCATCAAACTTCAAGAACTCATTTCTCATTTCACCCCTCTGTTCTCTACACCATTTCAGATTGTGAACCTAGGTCTGTAAATCTGATTTTCTCTTCCAGATCAACCTGCTTTAATTCCTATTATTAATGAACCTGAAATGATTCACCCTCCAACATCTCCTTACCTGCATCTCCAAATCCATAGTAAAGTCTGACCTATAATGGCCCAAATTCACATGTCTAAAGAATGTAGCTTTTATCATTTTTATTATAGTCATTTCATTCTTTTCCACTGGATTAGAAATGTCTTCCAGATGAGAGTGTTATTTTTTTCTTATTTTATTAACTCATGAATCACTCACTCAACAATTATAGTTTAAGTGAAATTTAACAGTGGGTAGAATTGGACCTGGTCTCTACTATAGTGGAACTTATAACTTAGAATAGATAGTCACACAAATGAGCATGTAATTTCAAACCAAAATTAAATTGTATGAAGAAAGTACTTTCACTAAAACTTGCCAAACCTGGAAAAGGGATGTTTCTGAATCTTTCTGTCTGTAAGCAATGCTTGAGAAGAGAGAAAGTTAAGAAGTTTTATTTTAATTCTAATTTCAATGAAAAGTTGTTTTCAAAAAATAAGGTGTTAATACATTTTTAAGATTATTATGGCTGCATAATAATGAAAAAAATAATAGAGATGAATATGAAGCAAAATAGGTATTAGGAAGAGAATTAGTTGATGATTTTTGTAATTAAAAAGGCAGATGATGTTAGACTGAAACAGAGTGGTGGTTGTGTACATGAGCCTAAGAAAAAGTTGGAATGGGTTTTTGAAAGAAAACAATGAGGTTTGCTGGTGGATGGGATATGGCAGGTATTATGGCAGACTCACCTTGGGTGTGGCTACATACTTAACTTCCTAGTGCCTTCTTATACCCTTCTTATACCCATCTGCTACATACCATGTGTCTCAACATTTGCTACATCTCCAGAGGGTCCCAATGTCTGCTATACAGTCAACATTCCAACATCAGTTCCATTACCCAAAATTCATGCCTTCTCAACCCATTTCTTCCAACAGAATACGTTTTTTTCTTGCTAATCACAGATAAATAGATCTTAGAAAGAAAAAGAACCCCTGTCCCAGGCCCAGCACACAGACTGCTATTGTCTAATCTAATACAGATATGACAATTGAATTGTAATTGGTTTAGTGGCAGATTTAGGGTGGTCACATGACCCAATTCCAGATAAGAAGATACAAGCAAATGCCAACTCATTAGGGATCTTAGGAAGGCTTTTGCTTTCCTAATGAAAAGCAACAATCTCAAAGGTCACATTTGTTTTCCTTGTTTTGCCCGTTCACATTTATATCAATTTCCTATGGCTTCCACAAAAGTTACCACAAACTTAGTGGCTTAAAACAACACAAATTTATTATCTTCAGTTCTGCACATCAGAAGTGTGACATGGAACTTCTTGGGCTAAAATCATGTGAGGGTTCCCAGGGGAAATCTGTTTCTTTGTATTTTCCCACATGGAGAGGCCACCCGTAACCCTTGGCTCTTGACCTCTTTTCATCTTTAAAGCCAAGACAATTGCCAATTGGATCTCTCTCACTCTGTATCATTCCCACTCCATTCCCATCATCAAGTGTCCCTCTCTGAATTTCCTGACTACCTATTTTACTTATAAGTACCCTAGCGATTATATTGGGCCCACCCACATAATCCAGGATAATCTCTCCACCTCACTTTCCTCAATCACACCTGCAGAGTCCTGTTTGCTAAGTTAGGCAACATGTTCATAGGCTCTGGGCATTAGGACATGGATGTCTTTGGGAATGGGCATTTTTATGCCTATCAGAGTGATTTTCACTCTTAGAATAAAAACACGATGATGCCTGAGAATGAAGTAGTCTGTCAACTTGGGACCATGAGACAACAAGCGTAAGAAAAAGACCACCTCCAAATGCAAGTTGTAACACTATCTGGCCCCTGAAGTGTTATTAGATGTATTACTCAGTGACATAGTGAATGTTCAATTGGTTAAGCCAACTTACTTTTTTTAAAATGTTTTATCTGTTTTTGAGAGAGAGAGAGCGCAAACGGGGAAGGAGGGCAGAGAGAGAAGGGGACAGAGGATCTGAAGTGGGCTCTGCGCTGACAACAACGAGTAAGCTGTAAGAAACTCATTTTACATCATGACCCAGTAGTAGGCCACAGCTTTTGTTTTGAAACACACTGGGGCACCTGGGTGGCTCAGTTGGTTGAGCATCTGACTTTGGCTCAGGTCATGATCTCACAGTTTGTAGGTTTGAGCCCTAGTCACGCTCTGTCCTGATGCCCCAGAACCTGGAGCCTGCTTCAGATTCTGTGTCTCCCTCTCTCTGCCCCTCCCCGACTTGTGCTCTGTCTCTCTCTCTGTCTCTCTCTCTCTAAAAAATGAATAAACATTAAAAAAAAAAGAAAAGAAAACCTTGCCCTAAGAATAAAGATTACACAAATCTTTTTAAATCTAGTTTTCTATTTTCTCTACTTCACTTCAACTATGTAAACAAAGTAATGTTCACATTGAAATTCCTTGTTAAAAACATCATCTCTGAGCACTGAACTCCATAAACCTCTCAGAAGCACCTGATAATGTCATCAGCTGCTACCTCCAGAAGTTCCCCATCTTTGGTATTGAAGACACTGTTTTATTCTTCTCCTCCCTTTGTATTATTTCTTATGATTGCCCTTCAGCAATCTGTTCCCTTACTTCAATTACTGCAAAGCATTTTACTTATAAACATTTTTTTGACTAGGACCTAGAACGAGAACCACATTTTACATCACAACCTACTACATACACATGCATAGGGCTAGTCTTTAGTTCTCAATGACATTTCTTTAGAAAAATAAATAATTTTTATGTGGATGAGGTGATTCCATTCCCATCATGTGCCAACCCCATCGTATGCCACAGCCCATAGCCTTGCATCTTCTGAGGATTCATTCATCTTGAATAATTATTTAAACAGTTTCCTGCATCATTATTTTTTTCCTTTCTACTGTATTACCTCCTAAAGTTTTGTTCTTTTACATCTATCGAAAGAAGAAAACCAAGGATGAGGAGGAGGTGGCAGGGAGGGATTTCCTTAATTATGCATGGCTCTCCAGCTTTGCTCCAGTTATCTGCTATTCTTAAAAGTTAAACTTCTAGAAAGAGTTATCTATTATCACATTTTCCACTTCATCACCTCCATTGTGTTTCCACTACTTTGATTGTACTCTAAGGGTCACTGCTGATTGGTTCATCATCATGAGCCAACTTTTGTCAAGCTATAAGCATCTAAATCCAATGGTAACTTTTCTGTTCTTGCAGTCCATGAGGACTTAGATGCATCTAAGAGTTTATCACTCCTTTCTATGTTAAAGACTTCCTTCTCATGGCTTCAGAAACCCCATCCTTTCCTTGTTTTTCTCCTAGTTACTGACACTCTCTCATTAACCTCACCTGCTGGTTCCTCAACACAACCTTGGCAAGGTCCTAGACTCTTTCCTAGATCCTTTACCCTTTTCTATGAACAAATACAGCCTCTTGAACCCATCTAATCTCTGAGCTTGAACCAACATTACAGGAATAGGACTTTCAAATCCAAACCTTCTTTCCTGAAGTCTCTCTGTAACTATGACTTGTATAAACTGCAGAAGACATCTCCACATAATATGGAATTGTAGAGGTGCGTATAGTGTAAAGATAATCTTCTGAAAGTTCCATCTCCTAAATGGTAAAAGAAAAATTGGGAGAGAATGAAAAACTTGCCCAAATTCACACTACTTGTCAGGAACAGAGTAGAGATGCCTCTAATCCAGCACCATCAGTTGCATGTGATTAGGATAAAAACAAAACAAAACAAAACAAAACACATTGCATACATCAAGAACTCCGAAATAAGTGTGTAAGATTTCTTTTTGTTTGTTGGAAAAGTCCAATGTTGGACAAGCCCCACTGAGTAGACTTCTGGAAATCCAAGCCCTGCGGTGAAGCTCATTCTGTCTCACGCTGACTAGCACAGCTGAGGCAAAACTAAAGTTCTTTTAAGCTCTCCCAAATAATTCAATCTAATTTTTACAATTTCTTCTTTTCTCTCCCTGCTAACAGCTTTCACTGGACTGATGCAGGTTTATATGTTCTCTAACCCGGTTATATCTCAGTTTATTGATTAAAAACTACCAATGTGATATTAAGTTATGACACAGGCATAATCACTTAGTAAATTATCACTTTTGTAGATAATCATCACTCCAATGGCAGGCTCTCTTTAAATTATCCCATTAAATCATTGCTGTGCATTCAGAGCTTGCTGAGATTCAGATCATTTATGTAAATTTCCAAATCCTCAAGACTCAAAGCAGATTTCAAAAAAAAATATTTGGATTTTCAGTATAGGTTCTCAACAGAACTGTCTTCATTGACAAGCCTTTTATGGATCAAAGAGACACTGCAACCTTGACACTCAACATTTGAAGACTTATATTAACTCTTAAACAGTGAATTTTCCACATAACAATTTTTTCTCTACTGAATCTTCATGCACTAATGTTAATCATCAGGATAAACAATTCAAAATGAGATTACAGCTAAAAATTGCAATGGCTAAACAAATTCTCCATGATCATGGGGATGACTCAATTAAAGCAAATTACAGCTGAATGCAGGACAGCAATAACGGAAATGGGGAAATAACAAGAGAAATTATCTGTATCAAAAACAAAGTTCCAAAGCCAAAATATTTAAGAGTAGTACAAAATGGTTTGGCTCAAGAACATAAACCAAATGCCAACAGTTTACAATTCCAAAGATCACAAATGCCAGGTACTTTGAACACTTAGCATTTTGCATGCCAGATAGTTTACTAGGGAACACCAATTACATGAATGCAGGCTGTAGAGTGAACGACTACTGGTTTTATCTTCCCCATAGCAATACCCAGCTATAACTGCATGCGCTTTCATTCTGATCACCTCTAGAGAGCCTTTATTCTAAGGTTTCAGAGGGCTGAAAGAACAGATTCGGTGGACTTAAACTTCATTAAGTTTATAAGACAGATGTATAAGTATTTTTGTGATATTTTTCCTAATGGATATTCTTGCACAAGGAAAAGAATTTGGCCTTACAGTTACTTTTATTATAAAAGGGAGGATTTTCAGGGAAGAAGCCTAATGCCCTCGTTTTATGCTAATAAGACAGAAATGACCATTAATCTTCTGTCACTTTCCTTCCTATGAGGGAGGGGGGAAAAGGCATGGCCCCCGGCTTCCTATTCTAGCTGATAGCAGAGGAGGGAGGGAAGAGAGAATTGTGCAGAAAAGAAAGCTTGCTAAAGTCCCACAGACACAAGCCTGAGTTCCTCTGGCAAATACTTTGATTTACTCTCAGACATTGAGTTTAGGACAGGACAGAAGGGACATCGTTTCCTAATCAATATTGGTTTGAAATGGAACAAGGTATATGGAAATGTCAGAGGAAAAAACAGAACCTGAAGTGGCTAAAGTGGTAAAAATGGTTAAAGAACACCAGAGCTGGGCAGGAAAGTGATAAAAAAAGAAAAAAAAAATATTCAGGAATGCTTGCAATCAGAAAAGGGAGGCTTCAGTATAGAACTGAGCTCAGTTCGGAATACAGCACGGACACGTGTAGATTCATAGCCCAGGAGCACGATGAAGGGTCAGTGGGAGGAAAAGCACAAAGAGAAAGCATCGGGGGTGAAAGTTTAAACACGCCCGAAGGGCACGCTGAAGAGGACAGGGCAATCACCCCATCTCCTGGGGACGGTGGGCAACGACGAATGTAATCACACACCGAGGGAATCAGGTATTGAGGGTGGGGGGGAATCTAGCTACACTGACTTAGCAAGATTCCTGCTACAAGTGGGTATTTCAGACCCAACAAGGTTAAGTGCCAAGGTTAAGGCCTAGAGCTCTTAGAGAAGCCTGACTAAGGTAGTCCAGGCATCTTTTTCAGAATCATTTTGAACAAGGGAGGCAACCAAGCTGCTCTTCATCTCAACCTCCAAACATTTCCTTCCGTTTCAATCCCAGCCAGATTAAATATTTTCATCTTTGTGCCCAAACACTGTGGGTCACAAAAGGGATCTGTTCATTTTTTGACCTGTCAGGTAAATTTTACCTTCCACTGTTTATTTTCAGCACCAAATCTGTGTTCTGAGTCTCCGTAGTGGGTGAATCTACTTCATAGTCACAACCGATGACCTACACGTAAAGCTGTAGGAAGCACGGTTTCCTACTTCCAAGATGACTAGAAAGACGTTGCACTGACTTCATTCACACTCAAAAACAAAACTAGTTTTATGATTTTGTGCCAAGGCTTGAACTAAAGACATAATATAGCTTTCCCATAATCACTGTCTATGAGGCTTCTAACCTCAACAATGAAGAATTTTGCCTGAATATTTGAATAAAATCCCATACTGTTCATGTCCTCACTTTGTTAAACCAGATGGAGCCCAAGTGTCTTTGGGATGTCTACCATTACAATAGAAAACATTGACTCGAGATTAGGTTAGTTTGAAATATTTTCTAAAGTAACTCAATTTTATGGGATCAGAATGCACTTGTAGTTCATGTTATAGCTATGGAGAATATGTATTTCTAATTTCTACTTGACAGTTTTTTTCCCCCATAATAAATGAGAATCTTAATTCTGGGCCTGAAAAATTATACTATACAAATTTCCCTCAAAGCCATTTGGTATGAAACACTGCCCATTAGATGCAAGCTGAACATTTTGAATATATATTATTCATCTCTCCAGGGACAGCCTTTCTCAGTAGATCATAATTTAAACATCTATTACTACTGTGATTAATTGGGCTCCTCCCAACCAGTACCTGAAAAAAATGCAAAGAGCCACAGTAACACAATTATTCGAAGTTTTTATTTTAAAACTTTTCCACAAAGAAACCAAATATACAGTAAAGGTTACACAGCTCTGGCTGACAGACCCTCAGATGGATGGACCTATTACAGTCTATCCAAACAGGAAGGCCAGGTCACTCATTAAACCATGGTCAATAAAAATGGTGAAATGGGTTTTGTCCCAAGGACTGATGGCTGGATAATTTGACAAAAGGACAGAGAAGAATTGTGAAAAACCAGAAGATCAATGGCTATTAATTTAAAAGCAACACATACCCTAGAATGAAACAGTTTATGCTGTTATGTGGGATAATTACCATTTCCAATTAGCTGACATTTCACATAGCTTTGGGACAGTAACCCTGGGCATCTAATCTCAGCCCTGCCTTTTGTCAATGATCTGGTATTGCTTCAAAGGCAAACCCGATACTTTGTGAGCAATGGCTTTCTTTGTCATAAATAGCAAGAAGTGCACAGAGTTCAAAGGAAGTTCAAGTGATAGACACACTTATGCAAAATATCTCATGTTAATACTTCCCTGAGTGAGTGAATATATTTTCCTGGCCATTTCACTAATAAGTATGGGCTTTTAATGCAATAGAGCAGTAGTTTTTTGTATTATGGTGATACTATAAAAAAACAGAAGGGGATTCGAAATTCCAATGTGCAGATTTCTATCCCATCAGTGTGTATAGAATTTACATAACTGCTTTCCCTTGATATATTGTAAAACTTAAATATTCACTTCCATTTACCCAATATGTTTGAAATTTGAAAGGATAATATTAATTGTAATTTAAAATAAATCAGCTATTTCCTATTTGAAAAAAAAATCTGTAATTTGTTAAGAGAACATGTAATAATATTGAAAGTCATTTGTTTTGAAAGGCTCATTTGGCCAGAGCACAAGGCCACTAGTGAAGAGACATAGGTTTGATTCTAGTCTATTCTGAGGCCCATGTGATACATTCTTAGTTACCTAGCTCCCTAAAAAATACAAGACACATATTAAAAGTTGGACCAAGGGAGAAACACAGTAAGAGAATGTAAATACCCATTTCATCCCATCACTGCTAAAACATAAAGCTCAAAGTCCATATCTCAGCTATGGTCACTGATCAGTACCATCATCTCTGTATTTGAGAGGTATTGAGACACCAGCAATAGCTGAAAATAGACCTTTGAACTATATCTTAAACATTTTTTATATCATAAAGACCTAGACGATGAAAGATCTAAACCATGTGGTATGTTCTTTCCAGACCACAATCCTTAGCATCTAGATGTACTGCTCTATTCTATGTTGTAAGTTTTAGAAACATCATGTATATCTATTTTTGATGTTTTTTTCTTAATTAGGCAAGTGATTATTAATGTTTTATATCAGTTTTTCCATTGGATACTATGGTTTAAATGTTTGTGTCCCCATAAAATTCCTATGTTGAAATCCTGACTCTAAAGTGATGGTATCAGGAGATGGGGTTTTGGGGAGGTGATTAGGTCATGAGGATGGAGCCCTCAGGAATAGAATTAATCCTTTTTATAAAAGAGATCTCACGGGGCAACCTAGGCCCTTCTGCCATGTGAGGTCAGAGTAAAAAGACAAATATCTAGGAAGCAGGCCCTCACCAGACACCACATATAGCAGTGCCTTGGATTTTGGACTTTTCAGCCTTTAGAGCAGTGAGAAATACATTTCTGTGGTGTATAAACCACGGTTTATGTTATATTTTATAACAGCTTGAACGGACTAAGACAGATACCAAGTGGAATTGTCTAGGAATGAAAAGCCAATCATAAAGAAGATGCTTTCCAATTTCATTGCCTTATTCACACAAAACTTCTGAATTGCCCTATTATTTTATATGCTTAAGATTTTAATTTCACACCCTTCCGAGTCATGATTGTATTGTCAATTAAGTATGCTATTAACAAAATTGGAGACTCCTCACACATAACACTGCGGTACAAGTTAAATTAATACCATCTTGATAATGTCTGAAATGCTTCCACTTACGAGATCTGTCATACCACAGTCCAAGGAGTTGATGTTGTTTATCTGTCCCCTTTGTATTCATCTACAAAATGGCAAGAAAGTAAAATCATGTGAAGTCAAAGAATTAAATATAGGTTAAGCCTTTTGTGTGTTGAAAAGTATTAATCCATGACTCTTCTTAGCCTTTGAACAAGTTGCACGGTTAGACAACTGGCAAGAAGAAAGGGCCCTAATAATCACAGAGAATCTTCAAGTGCACCAACTGACATACACTATCTAGTTATTCTTCACCGCAACCCCACTAGCCTGAAATCTCAAAGCCAAGACACCATCAGTTTTGCTCAATGCTTTATCTTTAAGCAGCTAGCAAAGTGCCTAGAAAGAGAACACACTTTCAATAAATACTCTTGCAAAGGGAAGAGGAAGGTAGTGAAAGGAAAGTGAAATTGATATTATTATACTCATCTTAAAATTTTTTTAATGTTTATTTTTGAGAGAGAGACAGAAGGTGAGTGGGGGAGGGCCAAAGAGAGAGAGGGAGACACAGAATCCAAAGCAGCCTTCAGGCTCTGAACTGTCAGCACAGAGCCCGATGAGGGGCTCGAACTCACAGACCGCGTGAGATCATGACCTGAGGCGAAATTGGACGTTTAACTGACTGAGCCACCCATGCACCCCAATTATTATACTCACCTTAAAGATGAAAAAGGTGAAATAAAGAGAGAATAAATAATATTCTCAAGATCACACAGTGAAGAAGTGATAGACCCAGAATTCAAATCCTGATCTGCGGGATTTCTACCCTAAAATGTTCTTCCATATCTATATAGATTATATTCCTTCTTGTTTGCAAAACATTGCCATGATTTTTTTTTTAACATTTATTTATTTTTGAGACAGAGAGAGACAGAGCATGAACGGGGGAGGGGCAGAGAGAGAGGGAGACACAGAATGGGAAGCAGGCTCCAGGCTCTGAGCCATCAGTCCAGAGCCCAACGCGGGGCTCGAACTCACAGACCGAGAGATCGTGACCTGAGCTGAAGTCGGACGCTCAACCGACTGAGCCACCCAGGCACCCCATGTCATGATTTCATTCATGCTAACCACCAGTTAAGAGCATCACAATTACCTGGAATGTAAGTTGGAAGAGAAAAATTTTTGAACAGATATGCTGCCAAAATATTTCTGCCTCTTTCATTTTCTGTAGTAACAGAACCGCCTATGGTGGAGAGGCCGGAACTGGTGGGCACTTAGTGCATCCTCCAGCCCCACATTCAGAGTCTCATGAGGGGTCAATCATATAAATACCAGAGTTTCTTTACTGTGATCTAACACACAGATATTCTCACAAATCTTCACTGAAGTCATTGTTTTAGATAATCAATTACTTGTAAAACTGTTTTAACATGTCAGCAAAAGAACTCATTAGCACCTGCAACTCCTTGAAATTCCCCCAATTACTCGACATATATCACTCTCTGCCAGTCAATTAACTAGGTTTTCCTGCTCTGACTGAATGCAGTGATCATCCTTTATTGTCAATGCAATCAAAGGTCTCCAAGGTTCCAAGTGTGGATGGTGTATATATAAATAGGGAAAGATGAGTAACAGAATGACTTCAAAGTGCTCCCCTGGAGCATCCCTTTCTGTTCTGGTGCTCAAAAACTGATGACCGCTTCCACCTACATGCTGTTGCTCACGGGTGCATTTTCCACCTTCAATTTCATCTCCAGATTGGACCAGAAATGCCTTCGCTGATTCTTGTTAGTAGAGCTCAGAGTCTGGTATATTCAAAAATATGTCAAAAAATACCATCAAAGAAAATAAAATAAAAACAAATAAGGGAATGTAGACAAACTAATAAATAAGTTTAGCTTACAAAACACATGTTTCTGACCCTTCCTTTATAACTTACCTATGGATCTCATTTCCATAGCCCTTTCTACACTCTGGCTCAGAACACTATCTACCCATTAGCTCCAGTAAGCCTTGGCCACCACTGAGAGAAGTATGCCAGCCCAAATGCAGGGAGGGGCGCTCCTTGAGCTTTTCATCACACAACAGTCTCACTTTCCTACCTCTTCAGAGGCAAAATCACGAAAGAAGTGTCTTGTTTGCCAACCTGTCTCCCTCCATTTTAATCTCTCATCAAAGGAGCTTGCTTCTTCTCCCACATGATTGGTAGATCTATACAGTTGATAAAAATAGATGCTCTTGGCCAAACTTATAACATCTAGAGGGCCAAAGTAAGTCCTCTTAAACCCCTTAAATACATAAGAACTCTGATATTTACACACACATGTCAATAGGATGTCCTGTGTCACTGTGAAGGCTGAGCTGCATAATCAGATTTTAGACCTATAATAACCAAAATGCCTTTTTTTTCCTTCCATTAATGTGGTATAAGAATGATTGGAATAAGAAAGCTACTGCTCACAGTGGCAAGGCAGGAATGTGCTGAACAGAGAGGTCAGTGAGAGGCCAAACGCATTAGCCTCCCATATCATGCTCCTTGTATCATTATTTGCCTTTTTTTTCTTCTCAGAATTTTCTCTCTTCTTCTTCCCAGATGTTTTAGGGCTACAGTCAATCACATCCAGGTAAAATAAGAAAATGGATAGAACATAGAGTTGGAAGTCACTAAGTTTATAGAATATGAATTTGAATCACATGCAATCTGCTGTGAAATATAAAGGGACTTACTGCAGCCAGAAAAGACAGTAAGTGCACATGTGAATATTTTCTCTGTTGTACAATAAGCCTCTTTTTATGGAAGAATTTCATATATATTTATATCTATTCCCTCTAATTAAAATAAATCCTTAATCATGCCCCACGGTAGAGGAAAAAAAAATGAGTGGGCTTAATGATTTAGTTCAAGCTCAGGGAAAATGGCCATTTAAAAACCATTAGGAGATCAAAGCTTATCCAGTGCCAGAATATCAGCTTTTATTTAGAACTTCAACTCATTTCTGATAGTTCTCAAATATGGACTATACTGCTTATTTACTTTTAATATTCTTAAGACACTTTCCCATGATAGACAAGGAATAGAATTTTGATATTTAAGTATGAGTTGTGAGCGGAAACATCCACTTTACTGTGTGTTCCTGTGTGACACGATTCTAAGGAGACAATGATAAAACTTGAATATGTGAATTATTACTTTTAGTATTATACATATATCCCCTCCAAGAAATTCCCTTCCCCTTTACTATTAATTATAAATTCAGGACTTTCCAAGTGATGCAGAAAATAGGGTCTTAATCATGGAAGTTAAGCACAATTTAATTCAACAAATATTTACGCAGTGTCTACCATTTATTACAATGCTTCACAAAAAGCCTGATTGTACAGACATGATTTAAACTCTGAAATGACTTAAAATTGTACACTCTCAGTCAGCAATTACATAATGTGGAAAAGATAGAAAGAGCCCCATAAAAGTCATTAGGAGATAAAGACTCCAGTCTTTGGCATCCTGTTCACTGTTTGAGAGGGTTTGGATAAATGATTGCGCCTTTCCTGCTCTTTGCTTTCTCATCTATAAAATAAATGTTTGAACTAGTCAATCTCCAAATCCCCTTTCAACTTTCATATCCTGCGATCAGGTAACACTGTAGTAATGACATGAAAAATGGTAGAGAGGTTTAGAGACATAGGGAACCTTATGATAACCTATTTGAATGTGCAAATAATGGAAGAATTCCTGTGACAAAATTACAAAATTAGTAACAGCTGTTTATTCATTTAAGTTATTACATGTATGTTGCCAAGTCCTATACACCTTGTCCTGTGTCAGGAAAATCAAACAGACTAAGACATGAAGGAACAGTTAAGTAGACCATTTCAAGGCAGAGTGTTAATTGTGTAATAGACATAGGACGCTATGAGCACATTCCTAAACCACACAGTGAGGTCATGAAGAAGGCACTCTGGAGCAGTGATGCCTGAAACAAATACAGAAGGAACAGCAAGGGGAAAGTGGAAGGCAGCTTTTCTAGATAGAAAGGGCATGGCTACAGAGTGACACTCAGTGCTTTGCATAAAACCGTGATGAGGTATGAGTAGCCAGACTGCAAAGATGCAAAAAAGTGAAGGTACTCACCCAATTCTGCTGTGTCCTTGCATCAAATGACGTGTGTGTGTGTGTGTGTGTGTGTGTGTACATGCGTGCATGCATATTATTCCTACCCATGCAAAAACATGATGTAAGAAATTTAGTTAAGCACCTTCTTGTACAAGTATGGAGAATTTACTTATGTAAATAAAGCTAATTTCTACACATACTTTCCAAATGATGCTGTACCACAAGTTCCAATTTATTTATATCCCTGTCTCCTTTCAGAGTCTAGGAAATCCCCAGTTCATGTCTATTTACCTTCTTTCAGATCTGACATTTTTGCTTACCCAATGCAGATGAGCACAAATTGACAAAGGCAAGTGGCTGCTACTCCCCATACCTAACAGGTTCTCTACTCTTGCATTCCAAACAGCCAAGGACAGGTCCTAGGGTGAGACAGATGTTTTCTATACCCCATCTCACTTGCCAAACATCTTAAACATACCTCCTGTGAGGTGGCAATTTGTTGTTTGTATGTTTGTTTCCCTAAAAGGAAACAACAGCTTTGTGTTCTCCAGTTTGTATGACCCGGAATCTTGTGTAAATGAATCCTTGAATCCCTCTTTAAGTCAGCCAATGCATTAGCTGACTCCCCTGGCTATGGTGCTATTTTTTCCTTTAAGAGGTGGATTTCATGGTATTGCTACCATTTCATAAACACTTAAACTCTTTTTTATTTTAAGGATATACAGAGAAAAAAGTGGGAGAGTTAACTTAGAAACATTAATTTGTAACAGAGGAATAAACGCTGAGCTCTCTGGCCCCAACACCTATTTCTTTTTATTTGTATTGAACTCGACTTTGAGTTGAATGTCTCGTATTCTAACTTATGTGTGCTCTCCAAGGTACATCGAGGCTATTTAAAGCTCTTGCCACTGACAGCTGTTTAAACTGCACAATCTTTCATCATTGAAAAGTAGCATTGTTTTTAAGAATATTGTCCAGAATTTTCTTTGGTGTTCTCAGAACTAAATCCACTTGTAGGAAAAACTGAGTAGCAGTGTGACCCAGCAGTTTAAAATAGGACAATGGAGTCAAAGTCCTGCTTCTTCTACATACTTTTACAGTTTGGGGATGTTGAGTGAGTTATGTTACATCTCTGAGATTGTTCCCTCACCCGTGAAATGGGAACTACATAATAGAACCTGTATATTTTGTGTGTTTATAAGAATTAAATAAAAGAATGCACAAAATGTGTGCAGAACAGTAACTGATGTGTAATAAATGCTCAATACAGGCACTTACTAGACTATTATTTTCTCTACAGTCCTGTACTTAGGAATAAGCATATGTACCTAAAGGAAAAATCTAACCAGACTCATCTATAAGCATAAACTTCTATTTCTGTAGGCCACTGTATGGAGATTTCCAATTTGACTATTCAGTAGTCATTCTGTGCTTACTTTCATTCTTAAGATGGACGTGAGTATATGTCCATGATTCCTTCCCTCACATTGTCTTAAACGACACCAGTAATGTCTGAAAAGCTAGGAGATAAAGTTGAAATGATTCAAGGTCTTTATTAGCTTTCTATGCAGTCTTGCAATGTTCAAACAACTTCTGAGAGTTTCTTCAAAAGCCACTTAAGAAAGGCTTGCTCACATATCACATCACAAAGCATTATTGACAGATGAAAACTGGAAATGCTGCCCTACTGTTGGGAAATGAAGGCCTCTTTCCTCCAGCTTTTACTAGAAAGGACAGCCAGAACAGTGTGAAACCTGTTTAGCATGGTGGGTACCAAACCTTTAATTAACACCTCATATTCATTACCCTCTCAATTGAACCAAAACGCAACCTGCCTCATTTTCAAACAGGACCATACTCACGGAAAATTTGGAATTTACTCAATGGTGTTTATACCTCTTTCTTTCTTTCTTTCTTTCTTTCTTTCTTTCTCTCTCTTTCTTTATTTTTATTTTTATTTTTATTTTATTTATTTATTTATTTTTTAACTTTAAACCAGTATCTTACAACCAGGGACTACAGAATTTCCAGGTTCCACCATTCTACTGTGGGCCACTCTTAAACCTTCATGGACACACTGATCAAGTTGTAGCAACATAAAACTATCATTTTTTTTTTTATTACTCCATCATTGGCTTTTGATTAGAAGAGAATCAGCTATGATCAAAAGCCCTGGACATTACTGCTTCCATGAAATATATATTTTAATGGCACTGTAAGATTATATTTACCATAAATAGTATACTGAAAGATAAGATCAAAATCTCAAGTGATATGTTATAAACCAGGGTTTTAATACTATATTCTTTAATTCACATGATAATGGTCTAAGACTATTTAGAGATGTACCCTATGTATAAATTTTCTTTGCAAGTAAACCAGGAGATGAGTCCTTACTGCTTGATGGGGTGATTTTATATACAAAAACTAGAAGTGACTCAGAATTCTGTTATCAGTCTAATGCTCATTTTTGGTATCATTAAAATCAGTTTTCTAGGGCAAATTCTGAGTCAGTTTGTCTGATATGCAGGCTATTTCACCACTGAAATTATCCTACAGGCCACACAGGGAGATCTATTTAAGATGAAATGTTTTTTTAAAGATCATCATAGGGCTAAACTCTTGTAGTAAAATCCCCTTTGATATAGGTTTAGAACTCTTGGGATTTTATTCAGCTCTTGTGCAAATGCTGAAATAAAATCAAAATGACTCTTGGAGGAAATAAAACAACAACAGCAGCATTTTGCCTGAAGGAACCTCAGTGATTCAGCTCATGTGGAAATGATGTGGCCATCCACCCATCCACCTCAGGAAAACAAAAACAGAACAAAAAGCAAACAGAAAACATGGCTGGGTTTTCAAGTTTTAAAGTGAAGTGTTGACTCTATATGAGCTTATTTAATTTGTAAAGTATATAATATATATACCCTGAGTATACCTGATGACAAACTCTCAAGTCAAAGTATACAATCAAATTGCTACCCAACTTCGTCTCTTTTTCTAGAGTTTCTATTCCACCCATTGTGAGATTATTTTATCACAAGCATTATTCTGACAGAATTGCCTGAACGTTAGAACAAGTAATTGCATAAAAAATTCTTGCACATGTTATAAAACCATAGTTATTCAATAACATATGCATTTGTACGTGTGTTCCATGTCTCCAATAAAGGCTCATGTGGGAAATTGATCGCATGGTGAATTGTGTTTGCCCTTTGAAAATCTGACAGCATTTGCCTCCCAAAAGTAGAAAGATTACGAACGCTGGCTTCCTTTGTGTTGGTTATTGGGATACACGAGTACAAATGAGCTGACACAGTCACGTTACTAGCCATTGTTATTAGTATATTTGCTTCTTTCCATTATGTTTATTTTTAACATATATAATATTTAATATATATGTTTACACATATAAAGATTATATATAATCTCCACATCACTATAATCTTCCTCAATCTTGGGTAAAATATAGGGCATGAACAGAAAATATATATATTGGGTGTAATTCTAATTCTGTCATGATACACTATATAATTAAATGCTTTAATGTGATTTTAAACAATTTCTGTTACTATTATGAATGCCATGTTGAATATATCATGCGGTATGTAGCTTCAAACTCCTGCATGGTTTTAAACTTAAAAACTTTTCTACCATGGTGTATTGGGGAGGATGTGTATTGCATAACTCCAGAGGTGCCACTAATTTCACAGTCTAAGTAAATAGCATCACTTGGGGTTGACCCATGCATAAGCAATGTGACTGACTGTTGGCGTATTATATGTAAGCGCATATTTCTCCAAAGAAACTCAGTGGAGTTGTAATGTATTAAGGTGTTCTTGACTACAAATCCATCACTAAACTGTGTTAATCATGGTGAAACTGATGGGAAATAAATGTAGTCAATTTCCATTTATTAAAACTTCTCTTTGTTTCAGATTGATGGATAAAGTAGCACCTAAGAAGGCAGATTCTTACTAAAAATTTATAGATTTTGTGATTTATTTACCCATAAATTTATCCCATGACTCTATAAACGTGTTTCTGCAAAATCTATCTACAATAATTTGGCACAAAAATATGGAAATTTTCATGGCAGACATAAAAGATGGACTCATTAATTAAAACTTAAGAAGGTATTATTTGATATAATTGGTTCATGTGGATCAAGTAGGCCATAAGAAATGTATAAAACTCAGGATTTGAAGTAAGATATATAAGGATTTGAAGTAAGTTGTGGTGGCTGTAGGAGGGGTGATGGAAATATCTCGGTTTCTCCAGTCAGATCCAAGTGATAAATTATACAACTTTGTCTCATTTACCTGTGTAGAACATGGGTAACACCAAGACCTTGCTCACTCTGCAACGGTTAATTCGAATGATACCTGCAAAGGAGTCAGCTCTTCATGGCATAGAATTACTCCCATTCCTCCTTTGAATTTAAAATGTAACAAAAAATAATAGATAAGAAACAAAATGACAGCTCAGTGTGCAGAAAGCAGACATCTCTTCTTCCTGAAAAAATCCTAAATCTAATGAACTGAATTGCAAAATAACTTGAAATTTTATTTTAAAACTGCACCTTAAAGTACTGGAAACTTTGAAATAAAAATGAGACATTTCATAGATTAAAAAAAGCTTTCTGTTTTATAATTAGCAAATATTAGTTATGGAAAAATATCTGTAGAGATATTAAATATAAATGAGGAGAAATGTAAATAAAGATTACTAAATATTATTTGGTGTGCTTTTGTTAAAAGAATGTATAGCACAATATCCTGTAATTGAGCCCTTTTAAAATTAAAAAAACAATTCCTCCAAACCAAGATTATTTAACATGCAAATATAGTTTGAAGATCACAGTAGCTTTGTCCTAAAGCAATAAAATTCCCCTCAAGGTGCATTTAAAGCAGATGCTAGTGAGTGATGAAGTAGGAGTAAGAGAGTCTTAGCCATGAGAGATATGCCAACACTTCCGTCTGCCCGAGGAAAATAAGGCTGAAAGAGGTGAAGTGTTTTGCCCAAGAAGAGAGGTAGGTCCTGACAGATCAGGCAGCTCATTGACTCTTTGTTTGTAAGGAGCCACGTGGGCATCTGATTGTCATTGTGTGTGCCACAGGGAACAGCATTAGATGCAAGAAAAATAAACTAACGTCTATTAAAAATCCAATGTCCTCTTTATAGTCATATTTGTCTTATAAAACTTAAATGGTGATGCAAATATTAGGATAATTTTGATGTTTTCCTCATGCAAATCTGGCTCGTTTGAAATTCCCAGTAAAGCTGTAACCCTGAACCTTTATTCTCTGAACGCAAATTGGTTTTGGATGGCCGTGGTGCAGGGCTCTGGTACCACAAATCAGAAAACAGATGTACTCCAGAGTATGACCTTCATCGTCACCATGTTTTCTGAAAGATGCCGTGTATTACCTTATTAAAAAAAAAAAAAAACTAAACTACAAAAACAAAAACAAAAAAACACACTTTCTTTTGGGGACTTTACCCAGTCCTGTGACGGACAATATCATCTACACCAGGAGAGAATTATTTATCCAGTTCAGATCTTCCCTAGAACTCCAGACTCCTAGATCCAATGGTCTACTATCTCTCTCTACAGGAATGTTCAATAGGCATCTCAAATTTACCATTTCAAAACAAAAACAAAAACAAAATGTTACTGCTCATTTCTCCAAAAACTGCATCTGTAGTCTGCCCACACTAATTTCAACGCTATCTTCCAATTACTCAAACCAAAGACCTACGAGTCACCTGGACTCATCTTTCGTACTCCACATCTCATCCATTGTCAAATCTCTTAGCTTCATCATGGATTGATTCTCACCACGTTTCACCACCCCTACGGACATCATCCTGGCCCACTTCACCATCATTGCCCACCTGGCGTGCTATAAAGCCTCATAATCTGTGTGTCTGCCGTGCACACTGCGGATTCTCAATGAGAAAGCCCAACAAAATGATCCCATGAAAATGTATACCATATCACATCCATCTTTTGGCTCAAAACCCTCCAATGGTTTCCTATGCCAATCTGATTAAATGGCCAGTGTTCACTCTCACTTGCAATGCTCCATACAAACTGATGTGTTGGTATTGCTCTCACTGCATTCCCTGATTGTTGTCTGGTCCTTCTTTCAGGTCGGGCCACACATCCAGCTGCCCCTCAGACATCTCTGGCCCCCAAACCATTCTCCTTGCTCTCCCTCTACCCCTCTCATCCCTCTCTGGTCTGTGCTCAAATATGACCTATCCAGTGAGGCCTTCGGTCTTAGGCTGCTAAGGCTGCTGTAAGAAATTAGCATAGTGTGGCTTAAACAGCAAATATTTATTTCTCACAGTTCTGGAGGCTAACAAATCCAAGTTCAAGGTACCGACAGATCTGGATCTGGGAAACCTCCTCCTGGTGCGCAGATGATTATCTTCTGTTTCCTCACATGATGGTGAATAGTAAGATGGAGCAAGCTCTCTTGTCCCTGTAAGGATGTTAATTCCTTCAAGAGGGCCCCCACCCTCAAGTCCTAATCACCTTCCAAATTCTCAATCCCCAGGTACCATCACAGTGGAGATGAGGTTTCAACACATGAATTTTGGGAATCACAAACATTCAGCCCATGGAACCTTCCCTGACCAGTCTATTTAAAATTAAACTCTCCCATTACCCACACTGTCCCTCCTTTTCCAGCTTCATTTTTCTTTTTATGCCCTTCATCACGCTGGTATATTTTAATTATTTTTGTTGTTGTTGGTCTCTCTCAACTATACCAGAAGCTCTAGGACAGCAGGACCTTTTGTCCATTTTATTCATTCTTTTCCTCCTCAAGCCAAAAGCAGGGCCTGACCCACAGGAGAAGCTCAATACATATTTGTTAAATCGATTAATAAGTTTCTCTACTCCCAAGAAACCCTGTCATTAATTTTCCAATTTTCTTTTCTGTACTTTTGTCTTAGCATCTTTCCTATATATTTGGGTCTAAAGAAAACACATTTTACTTGCTTTTACAAAATCTAAAGTTTACAGGACTTATTTTTTATTCTCCTTGATGTTTTCGATTGATTTTCAGGAAAAGAAGAAAATGCTGATCTCTACAGCCAAGCGCATTGGAGAAAATCTTACTAGTCCGTTTCTAAGACCAACTGTTTCTTCCTCTGCCACGTCTCTAAGTTTTGCTCATATTTCAAAGTTCCCCAGCCAGTTTCCTGAGCTCTAATACCTTCCTGCTAAACATCTTCTGCCTCCTAGAAGAAAACACATTTACTTTTGCCACCCTGGGATCTGGAATTCCCTACTGCATCTTTAGAAGTTTCTATCTAGAATCTAGGATTCCTGAGGTTTCTGTTCCTAGGTTAACACCTTTTTAAATTTTGCTTAGACACATACTTTAATATTCCTATCCTACCTCAATTCAGGCTTTCCACCTTCTTGGTCCTATTTCCCCAAACACTAGCCAGTCTTCAAGACCTAGTTCAACTTGTCCTTCTTCCAGCAATTTCCAGTTATTCCAGATAACATTGATAATTTCCTTATTGGAATAACTACCATATTTTTAGTGTAGGACATAATTGAGCATTTAGTTTTTCTTTACTTTATAGGCTCCTTGAGCACTATATAAAAATGCAAATTTCTTCAATATCTTCTGGGACATGTAGTCTTAAAACCCAGTGATTGTTTTTTATTCATCTGACATATAACAAAGTGCCAAGCATCTATTGGCCACTTAAGTTGCCCTTGCAGAAAATGAAAAAGGAAAGAAGGAGGGAAGGAAAGGAAGGAGAGAGGATAAGAGGGAGGGAAGAAGAAAGGATCTAGTTTTAGTTTTTGAGTTCTGTGCTTTGGGGAATAAATATATTGCCTTGGGTAGTCCACAATTTGTTTGCTTTTGAAAATGCATGGACCTAGTGAAGAGACACAAAATTAACAAATAGCACATTAAATTTGAAGGATGTTGAGATAAAAATATGATGCCAATTGTGCCCTTTGAATATGCAAAGTAAAAAAAAAGTTACTGGTAATTGGTATCATATAAATGTAATTGAAAAGCAAGTATTTTACTGTGCTATTGTGTTATTATGGCATATTCAGATGGAGATTATATGATAAACCAAATTAAGATTGTTTATACTCAAATGCTTTATTCATAATAAATGATTTTATTATACTACTTCTCCTAAAACTACTTCAAATGTTTTTTTTTTCAGAAATGTGTTATTGAAATTCTGCCAGTTGCTGTACTATGTGGTAGAAATGTAAATATATATTTTAAATGTGGCCTTCAACTTCAAGGAAATCATAATCAAATGGGACAGATGCATTTATTTCCTATTTCTATACTACGCTTTCTCTTTAAAAAAAAAAAGCTGGAGTTCACTAGACACTTTAAGCTAGACAAACAAAAGGGAGAAAAGAAGTGGAATTATAGTTTTTAAATAATAAAGGCAGCTTGTGACACAGGTTATATATTAAAATAGTCACAGAGAAGATGTATGTATGTCATAGGACTGACAGAGCATAAGGGTAGAAAATTATTAAATAAAGCAAAGGCAAATTTAAGAAATAATATATGCATTCAAAAGAACATTTTAAAATGGTAAAAAATTTGGTGCATCCAGCCTGTCTATTCCCTGCAACAGATTTCTCATTTGGCCACAGTGAACAATCGTCCAGCTGTCAGGGGAAAATTTGTCACATTTGGACCAACTTCCTCTGTGCCAAGAACAAGGTCAGAAGTAAAGAAAAGGAATATCCTGTCACTTATTGGATTTGACAGTAAATTACTCTTTGATGAACAGATGGACTTCAAGTGATTTAAATTCATAATCAAAGTGTAATCATGAGGAACAGTGATTTCGAATCTTTTGTCAACCCATCAGTGAAGGACATACCTTGAACACAAGTCACCAAATCCTGTCTGGCTCTCTAACCAGAGCTTACCCGCCATCATGTAAAGTTTGTCTGTGTGCTACCAAAAATTAGATGGACAGTTATGCAAGTATGTGAATCATTTTTGTAGCATCTTTCCTATGTAAACTGAAAATTATGTTTCAATAGGATGTGGGGACTAAAAAGCAAAAGCTATAGCATTTTTTGAAAAATTCACTATTTTAAGAACAAAATATACATTAGTAAATATGCATATATGTAAATGAGCTAAACTACAAGCCTTTAAATGATAACATTAGGGTGGGCGGGTTAATAACAGCAGCGGCATTCAAATCTCCTAAAGGAGGCACCCACGAAGTATGAGGGTCTTTCAAAGTCGGTGTGTGTAAAGTGCCTAGAAAGTGCTCAGTATATGCTCTCGTCATATGCTTATTAACATGATGGTGGTGATGACACTAACGATGATGATGAAAAATTTGGTATAAATATGCTGACACACGAGGAAAGACTGTCTAAATGTAGCTCTGCCATCCATTTATCTACAGACTCACAACTCTTAAATCACAATACAGTTTTCCTTTCTCCCTATTCTCTTTTTTCCTTGCATCTTCCCTTTTCCCTCTCCCTCCCTCCCTCCCTTTCTCTTTTCCCTACTTTCTTTTATCAAACAATAAGTAAATGCCTACTATGTGTTAAATAATATGCTATACGGCAGAGAGATAAATAGGTACAACAAATGCTCCCTAGCTTAAAAGAAAATATAGACCAGAATATTGAATTAGGCATGCAGAAAATCCAACATAATAACAATTTATAAGTGGCACATAGCTACAACAGAAGTTTTCTATTTAGAAACTTTGCCTATATGAACATATGCTCCAAAGTAAATTGGATTGTCTCAATATAATGTTTATGAAGATGGACTCATTCTTTTAATTTGTGCAAGTACTTTGAAGGACTGAAAACTTAAACCTCTCTTAATCACATTAGATTTGGAAACAGCAAGTCAGTACAGCATATAAGGCACAATACAGGGCAGAAGAAAATAATAGTTCTGTGTGGGATGACATAACGATAGGCAAGATGTCATTAAGAGAAGAAGATATTGTTGTTGAATCTTAACAGATAATAAAAGCATAAGTTTGGGGTGAGAAGAGAGATGAATGACAGGAACATGTAATCAGAGAGAGTAAGCACAATTACACAAATAATAAAAAGCCCGTGAGTAACCCATTTGGCAAGGATGGAGTCTAGAGCTCATGGGAGATAAACTGGCTAAGCTTGAGTTAGAGGTGCAGATATATATATAAGACCAAGTTACGGCAGCCCCTGTATGGACTTGGACTTTATCCTATAGTCTCAGGAGAATTCTTCAAGTGTTTTAAGGACAGAGGTAGCACCTCCATATTTTGTAAAGACCACTCTGATAATATAAAGCTGTGATTCTCAACAGGGGACAATTTTGCCCTTGAGAGGATATATGGAACTATCTGGAGATAATTGTGATGATCACAACTTATGACAGGGAGGGATGCTGCTGGTATCTAAAGGGTAGAGATGATGGATGATGCTCAATATTTTTTTAATGTTTATTTTTTAGAGAGAGACACAGAGCATGAGTGGGGGAATGGCAGAGAGAGAGGAAGACACAGATCTGAAGCAGAATCCAGGCTCTGAGCTGTCAGCACAGAGCCCAACGTGGGGCTTGAACTCACAAACCGTGAGATCATGACATGAGCTGAAGTTGAATGCTCAACAAACTGAACCACCCAGGTGTCCCTGGCTCAGTATTATTTAAATGTACAGAGCAGCTCCCCCAGAAGCAGTTTAGCTCAATCTGTAACAATACTGAAGTTGAAAACCCTTATGTAGAGGACCAACTATGGGGGTGAGATGGGAACACAGAAAAAGAATACAGAGAGAAGAGTTTCAAGAAGGGAGAAGACGAGTCCCAAGGCATCAAAGAATTTATGTAAGAGAAGATGGAAGTGAAGGTGGGTGGGAAGTCCTACAAAGCCCCGGGCTCAGAAGCTCTTGCATTTAACTTTCTGCTTTAGTGATGCAGAAAATCTTATTTTTTTAAAAAGAAGTCCACATTTTCATACTGCACCAGGCATTGCCAGTCCTAGGTGTAGGATTTTGGAGCTGTTAAGGAAGATGAAGGACAGCTGCAAGGGTACTGAAGAAAAAAGGAAGGAAACTGAGCTATGGCTACGCTTGAGGGGAACTGTTATTAGCTAGGAGAAACAGGAAGTGTGGGTTTTGGGGGAAAAGATAATGAGCATAGTTTGATACATACTGATTTAGAGTCACCTATTGTATATTCAAGTAAAACTATGCAGAAGAAGACAGCATCCTGAAGGTGTGAGAATCTTAGGAGCAAGGTCACCTCTATGCCACATTCACTAATGTTAAGAATCTAAATTCTATAGCAGAGAAAAAATGACCTACAATGATATGACAGTCAGTATCTGGGAAAAATCAACTTTTGGCTAATGTAAGCACTTTAATGTCATGATATAGGGTTAGTAGTCATATGCTTAGTTCAAAATGCACAATGATTATTTCATCCTTTTTGAAGAGATTAAAATATGATGACATTTTCTGCAAATCAAAATGCACTTAAATTTTTTTTTTTTTAACATTTATTTATTTTTGAGACAGAGAGCAACAGAGCATGAGCAGGGGAGGGGCAGAGAGAGAGAGGGAGACACAGAATCCGAAACAGGCTCCAGGCTCTGAGCGGTCAGCACAGAGCCCGACTCGGGGCTAGAACTCACAGACCGCGAGATCATGCCCTGAGCCGAAGTCGGACGCTTAACCGACCGAGCCACCCAGGCGCCCCTCAAAATGCATTTATATTTGAACGCCAGTGTTTTCTCTATTTGAGGAAAACTTTTTGAAGGTAAATATTTTTAAGTACTTAAAAGTCTGTTTCAGGGACACCTAGGTGGTTCAGTCAGTTAAGCATCTGACTTCGGCAGGTCATGATCTCATGGTTTGTGAGTTCGAGCCCCGAGTTGGGCTCTGTGCTGACAGCTCAGAACCTGGAGCCTGCTCCGGATTCTGTGTCTCCCTCTCTCTCTGTCCCTCCCTGCTTACGTGTGCACTCTCTCTCTTTCTCAAAAATACACATTAAAAACAGTCTCTGTTTCAATAATAGGACCCAAAAGAAATGTACTCTTTTCCCCAAAAGAAGCATAGTTTTGGTAACCAAGAAGTATGAGCTAGAGTAGTGATATTATGTCATTTTTTTCTTGATGAACTTTGAAACATAACTATAGATGCTAAAGTTTATAGCTAAGATTACTAGCTGCTGGTCCTGAAATGGACTTTAAAACATATTTTAACAAAAATATACACAATTTCTAAAGTAAAAATGTTTTAAAACTTCGACAGATATTTTTCTACCTCAGAATTTGGGGAGTAATTAGAGCCCTTAACTTTTTTTCATGCCCCCAATCAATCAGTCATGTGATACCTTTGCTATGTCTTGCCCCATCAAAATCTATTTGTAGTATATAATATTTATCATAAAGTTAGTATGTTACTATGTTCAACGGATGCTTCTTATGTAAGAGTTGTTTGAAAAACATATTTCTAGAGACATTATAGATTAATACTTGAAGCTTATCTATTTTGCTAGTTATTAGTTGAATTTTTCTAAATAAATCTTAAATGCTCCAGAAATCCTATACAAAATATGTATAGTGCATTTCTTCAGGGAAAAACGAATGTTTTACCTTTGCATACTTGTGTTCTGTTCCCTCAGAATGCAGGGATAAGCGGATGTATCATGCTTACATTTATGGATAACCATTTATGAATGGTTATAATTATATTTACGAAGGAAGTACAATTCCTGCATTCCTTCTAGTCATGCAATGACCGAGTCATTCTTAAGGAAAGAATGCTTGAATGTTGCAAAAGGAAAGAAGATGTCTTTAAGAATAAATAACTTGTCACAGACATGGAGTTAAAATTACCGAAAGTATTTTTGTTTTGTTTTGAGCCCCAGGAAGGTGGTTTAAACTAAGGTTAGATATATTTAACCATGGAGATGTGCTTAACCTTGGTCTGAGCTGGGTATCCTGGGATGTGGTTAGATTTTTCTAACCCCTGACCCTGAAAATGATGCTGCTGACTGGCGTGAAGCCAGATGGATCAAATCAGACAGATTGCATGCTATTTATATGACGATAGAGATTTTTATCATTAACAAGGACTATGTATCCTAACTAAGGACGTCCCTGCCCTTGCTGAGGCAAACAAATAGGTAATCTTAAGTAAGAGAAATGTAGGGTCACCGTTTCTAACACATACAAATGACAGCCCAGACTAACAAAAAATATAGTGTCACAGTTTCCCCTTGCCAGCCTTTCTGAGGCCACGCTCCCGTTTCCCTCAAAGACAAACAGACATTATCTTTTAAGCGAGGGAGTAAAAACAGCCTGATTTCATTTGTACTGCATTTTTGCCATTTTTGTCAAGGTATTTTAGGATCTTCAGGCCTCTCCCATGCCATTAGTCAGAAACTTCTGTTTTTGTAAGACATGATAAAAATGTAAACTTAGTTTGTGTGATTCCACATGCTCTCTATTCCATGTATTTGCTCATCTTCCCGTCAGTCCAGGGCTCGTGTCCTTCCATGCACCATGCAGATTGGCCAAGCCAGTTCTTCTGTTGCTATCTTTCAAATTCAATGTATTTTTCATGTTTACATTCACAGCACAACCTAGAAATCCCCTACATGCTGATTTAGATCAAATCTCCGTAAATACCAAGATCATGTTAGTAGAAAACAAAATTTGTAGGTGATGTTCTATTCGAAGGCACATCATTTACCTACTTATTAAATTCGAACTTGCTTTTAAATGTTGTAAACAATTTAAACTGTAGAATTATAACAAGGAATTCAAGACACCATTTTAGAAGGTGTGCTTTCCTTCACATATTGTTCTAGGAAGTAAGGTATGAATGGTGAAAAATAACCATACTCATCTTAATGAAGGAGGAATATCCATTCGTGGATTAGGTTGTCATTGTAATCATGGCTCCAAGCAGCTGAAATAATGCATGACAGCGTGGTCTCGAGTTTGAGGAAGGACAGAGGCTCTGGAGCTATTCTGCCTCCTTTGAAATACGTCCCTAGGGCTTTGTGTGTGTCCTTTGGCAAGTAACTGGTAGAGGTGAGGTTTAATCTTCTGTGTCATCATTCCCTAACCTGTAACATGGGATTAATAACTGTGCCTTCCTCATAGGCTTACCCTAAGTATTAAATATTAGTTAATGTAAAGAACAAACCTGGGCAGGTATCATGATGACAAATGGTAGTTATTTCTTAAATTCCTTTCCCGATTTCAAATTTACTTCCAGTAAGTCTTATTTCCTAAGGTATTTTTATTCTACTCCTTCTAAGAACTTCAGGTAGTTTTGCCGTTGTTAATTTAATTCACATTTTTCTGTATAGGTTTTTGTTAAAAGATGACTTTATCAACAAATTTTCTTTGATAATGAGGGCTCGTTAAAAATAATCACGGCTATTCTGTATTTATACCTAAAGAGGAAAGCTCACTACCTCTTTGAAATACACATTTTGCCTTTGTTTCTTTAAGTCAGAAGTCTTCACCCTTCTTTTCCATATTTTTTAAAAGATGAATTCCTATAGTAACTACAATATTTACCTAATTAGATATTTGCTATTTTAAACTGAACTATTATTTTGTTAGGATTGTACATATGTATTTGTCCATGGCTACAAAGCTGTAGATGTTTTCCAGCGTGGGCCCCATTTGCAAACATTAGCTCTGTTCTTTTAGCGTATGATGTCACAGAGTCCGGTGTAGTATTGTTTGTTTTGAAGGTTTTTGTCACCACACAGCAGAAATACTTGAACTAAACATTATGATTTATGAAAAGCAACTACTGGGTCTGCATCTGAATTGCTAGAAGTTGGATCCATTTAAGGTTCATGGATATATACACATATTCTTTCTTTCCTGTTACCTGATCTTTTGCTAATATCACAGCAACTCCAAAGTATTGGTAATTCCATGTTGAGCATGAAATATCTGAAACTCAAATCAGTCTTTAATGACACTTGTTAACTCATCTGTAAGGAACACGGAAGCAGAGGCTTTTATTATTGACGGACTATACTTACACATTTTTAAATGTCTAGTGTTGATTGTGGCAAATGCAGAACTTATTATGCTACATATTCTTTATTATAATAGAAATCTTGACTGCCATATAAATAATCCATCTAATTCTCATCCCACATGGCACTAAAATTATTTTGGTGGTTATTTCTCTGTTGAAGTGTTGAGATAGGGTCCTACCTTTTACACACATTATCCTAATGAAAATTTTAGGAGGGGGGACATGGAGGAAATAGATCAAGCTTCCACATGAAGCCAGATACCTACACAGCTGTGCTAGGTAGACCTGGGCCAGATTGTTCATCCCATTTCACCAAGGGAATGAGTCAGTTAACTGATTTGTAATGCATGGCAGAACCCAAAGAAATCCATCAGGCTTGTGGTGCTTTGGCACTCAAAAGTGGAATAGCAGAAAGCTATTTTGAATCCTGCCTGCCATGAAGGGACACTTCCAGTTTATTGTTTCAGGGAGGACCAGGAAAAGAATGGACACTGACTTGAGTCAGCGAGATGAACGTTAATATGGGATATATCAGCACATGCACACATTTCTATTAGAAATCATAATTAAGGCTGTTTTTTGTAAACTTGGAGCAAAAAGAGTAGATACCCAAGGTTCAATATTTCTCATAATAAAGATCATTGATAACTCTTCTGGAGGACTACCTCTATGTTGGGAACCAGCTAAAAGCTTTACCTTCCTCATCCCACTTTATCCCCCCACAATAACGTCTTGCTTTTCCACATTAAGAACAAAAACTAAGACTTAGAGAAGAGTCCTAAAGATACAGAGATTCTCTGGATCCTCAACCCAGGGATTAAGCTCTTAAACATAAGGCTTGGTGATGTCACCCAGCTCTGATACATTGTATAATCTGTGTGTTGGCCTTGTTTCTGTACTCAGGGGGTCAGTTTTACATGTTCTATCACCCAGTGGGTTAGAACATCGACCAGCTTGGAGGCTCCTGGGTGGCTCAGTTGATTAAGCATTCAACTTCAGCCCAGGTCATGATCTCAGGGCTCATGAATTCAAGCTCTTTGTCAGGCTTTGTGCTGATCGCTCAGAGCCTGGACCCTGCTTCTAATTCTGTGTGTCTCTCTCTCCGCCCTATCCCTGCTTGAGCTCTGTCTCTGTCTCTCAAAAATGGATAAACATTAAAAAAAAATTAGTACATTGACCAGCTCTTGCTGCTTCCAAACAGAAGTTTATCTTTACTTCATCAGTATGCCTAAGCAAAACTGAAAACTGAAATAGTCCAACTCTGCTTCTGTGACTGGAGTGGGGTGAGAGATAGGAACCCAGTGAATACACGAGCCCCTCCCCATCTCTCTTCTTCCAAGTTCCCAGTCTTTCAAGATCCACTGTCAATGCAAATTAAGGGAAAATGTGTTTGACTTCCAAAGTTCTCTGAACAACATCCAAGTTGCTTTGTCCCCAGGAAAATTAGTCATACTTTCCTTTTATTAAATTTTTGACATACAGATCATTCTGCTCTTGATTTTAATATATTAGACTGTGATTAATGTATAATAACAATAAACTATACTTAAGATTTTCTTTTTTAAGGGGTTGAAATACAGGTCTTTGGGGCCTTGGTTTTTAATTAATTAGACTATGATTAATGTATAATAACATTGAAGTATACACATATGATTTTTATAGTATTAACAGTTTGATTATAAAAACATTTGCTAAATAATTGCTTTTGTTTTACTCAGTGTATCTATAATGAAGTTTATCCTCAAAATGTAAACTAAAGTCAGAATTCCATTGTTTGGCTGATTACTATTCTTGATTTTCAGTATTCATGAAATACCATAAACTGATGACATTTTGCCCTATTCAACTGTGCTTTTAGAACTCTTTTATAATTTTTCTAGTTCTCTTCTATCTTTAATGTATTCACTGCATTATATGATGCTTATTGTCTAAGCAGAAAGGTTAGAACTGTAGGTTTCAAGTTTTAACAAATGCACAAGACATAATGCCATGTATTCTTGTTTAACATATATATTTATATTTATGATTACATTTTAATGTTTATTTGTTTGAGAGAGAAAAAAGAGAGAGTGCACATGAGCCAGGGGAAGGGCAGAGAGGAGAGAGAGAATCCCAAGCAGGTTCCCTGCTCAGTGTGGAGCTCAATGTGGGCTCGAACCCACAATACTGAGATCATGACATGAGCTGAAATTGTGAGTTGGATGCTTAACCGACTGAACCACCCAGGTGCCCCTGTATTCACATTTAAACATAAGGTGTAAATAATATGGGTTTTCCATACTCTATTTGACTACGAGACTACCTAGAAGTTGAGAGTGGGTTTAATGATCCATGTGACTCAATGACACAAGAGGACTAGAAACAAGTAAGGAATCCATAGTGCAGTATCTGTGGACTAAAGGAGCAAGGAACCCTTTCTCAACCCTATAGCACCATAAGTATTATTGGGACCTCATCTGCCCCCCCCCCCCTTTTTTCTTAATGATAACCATTTTTATTATTTTTATTTTGCTTTTGAAATATGCCTGCCTTTTTCACTTTAAGAAGACTTGAACATCACATTTTTTAATATCTTTGGATTGATAAGAATCTTTGGGAAGATATTTATTAGTAGAAAAACTGAGCTCCCATAAAATTGTTTGGAAAGAGTCCAGAGCCTGCACTCTACCTGAGACTTACCAGAACTGCCTCAAAATATCTGGATGAATGAAGTAAGTTACACAACACATCATCTGACTTTGCAACTCTGGATTCTTACAGGTTATTAGCCATCCCAGGAGGCACTCGTGCATTATCCAATAGTATTAGCCTTACTTGGGATATAATTGTATCGGCTCTATCACTAAAGGGCACTTCTCTTTCATACCATGAAATAGCAATCTACTGAAGTTCTATCACCAGGATAAAATGAGCATTAATATAGATTAATTCTGTATACTGACTTATCCATTTAAAAAATAATTTGTAAAGGCATTTTGAATGAGCAATTCTTGTATCAAAGTAAAATCATAAAATCAGCAAAATCTAATGGTAAAGTAATTTTCTTTAGGCTCATTTTACCAATTTTACCAACTCTATGCCTGTCAAGATCACATCAATTTTTTTTCTCTGAAAAATCATTGAATAACTTTTAAATATAGATATTTTCTACGTAATATTGATACATATCACTGCAATATTTATGGAACATTTCCAATGCACATTCAGAGTTGAAATTCTTTGAACACCATTTAATTATTTCATATATTACTTCAGATGGCTTTTGTTTAGTATGTCATATATGTGATACCTAATCTGTTTTTAAAATCACATAGAGCTGGCTGATTTTTTAACCAAGTTTTATTTTTTATGCACTTTATAAGCACATTCTCTTTTAGGAAATAATCCTAAAGTGAATTATATATTTATTATTCTCTAATCTCCACATTCGCTTCAACAAAAACTCAAAGAAAATACATGTATATGTTCTCCTTGAAGTAGCAAAATAAATAAAACCAAGGTCAATGAAACATGAAGTTGTTACAGAATAAGACAAGATGGATTCACTTTTTAAAATCTTAAAATATTTTTTAAAGATCTCATTCATTTTTAGTTTCTTTAAAATAGAACTGAAAGAAATTATATGACTAACTGCTCAACTCTTTCCCTTTGGGAAAAAAAAATAAGTAAAGTTGCATTATCTGCACCCACCTCTTTTAATTGCTGTTTGATATATGCTATATCAGGGAAATAGAGTTTAATTTACTCAAAATGAAACCTGTCCATAAATAATTATCAAATTTATAGAAAGGAATGGTTATAAGAAAATTGATAGAAAATAATTCAAACTGAAATACTCTTACATAAATCATAGTTAATTGTACATGGAAATCCATTAGCTTCATTTGGAAACATACTTAGACAACTAATTATGTTGAAAATGTAACGGCACTCTAAAACATATGTTCCCTTCCCCAAGCCCTGGAGGATGGCCTTTCTTCTGGAAATCAGAAGTCATTTGTTAAATTTAAAAGATCTTTACATTCCATAACATCTTTAAAATGTGAAGGCAGTGATATGTCGAATTGCTTGTCCATGTCAGAATAATCTATTACTTTATTTTCAAAAGCATATCATTTTACTCCTTAAGGATACATATACCCACATATATCATTTTGAGGTTTGTGGAGAATTGGATTTAGCTTTAAATATTAAGGATTTTTCATTACCATATGATGAAACTATTATTTTTTTTGGCTTTCCTTATTCCCCTGGGTAATATATCCCTCGCTCCCCCTCTCCGCCCCCCCCCCCCCCACAACACACACACATACACACAGAAAGAGGCAGTAGCTTCTATTCTTACTACATTCCAGTTTCTTGAGTTTAGTTTTGGGTTGATTTTTTTTTTTTTTTACATCTTACATACACCCTATACTTATTAGAACTTTCTCCAGTAAATGTACTTATCTTCCTTTTCACCTGAAAGACCAATGATACAGCCTACATCTTATAATCATAGCCCTGAGAGTTGTTAGTTGTCACTGATGGTACATGCTTCCTAAGTGTTTTGTGTATTCCTCTACCCAATAGGAATGTATGCCACCTCACCTCCTGAGATTGCACCTGCTAAAATCACTGATGCTTGTCTATTTCCCAAATCTATTCAAGCAATTCTGGCCTCTCGTCTAGATCTCTGACTTATCAGACTATACTGACTATTTTTCTCTTGGAAACCTCTTCTTCATTTTTCTCAGAAGGGATGTATCTGATCTTGTCTCAACTGTCTCTAAAGCTCCTTTCTTCTTCCACATACCCTTCAATCCTGGAGTTGATCAGAGTATAGAACCCACTCCCCTCTCATCTCCCTCTACATGTTCTCCATTATATTCTGCCTCTGTCTTTTTTATTCAACACTGACTTTTCTTCACAATTAGAGATTCATCTATCTGGCTTGTCTAGTTAATATTGCCACTTAGCTTGTTATATCAGCACTCATATTAAATGGGCACTAATTCTAATTTTTGGTACTGCCTTTTAAAATTGCTGTTCTCTCAACCACATTGTTTCTTAACCTGGAAACATCAATCACTCTAGTAGACTATTCTGAGAGCAAGCAGTGAGGCTTATTCATTTCTATATTTCCAGCAGCTGGTACAACACATGAAGCATGGAGGTTGTACAATTAATATCTTGAATAAATAAATTTTCCTCTCCCTTGCTTCTCAAATCCAACTCACTCCACTGACTTCTAGTTTATATAAGAACTGTGTCATCTCAAAAATCTATTCATCTCAATAACTAATATTTCTCTTCCAGACAATACCTAGTATGTATTTATTATTGCTATACCTGTGTATAGATTTCAAAATTCATAATTCCAATCTCAGTAGTCCTCCAATTTTCCCAATATGTCAGACCTTTGTACCTCATTTCCTTTCGTACAGAGTTGGAACCATACAGCAGATCAACTTGACTATTAGTACCTTCAAGCCTTCTTCTCTTTACTTTCACACCCTCCCCAGCAAATAGCCCCACGTATGCTCCTATATCCACCGGTTGAGTACCGCTGGAAAACAGTATGAATCTGTGAATGTATGCTTTCTAATGTACGGATCAGAAGTGTTTTCTCTTGCAACTGGTCGGCTCTGCATTCTTCTCATCGTTCAGATCTGCTACTTTTCTCCACATTTTCCCCTTCTTCCCTTTTCCAGAGACGGTCACATTTACTCGTTGTTTTAGAAATCTGAAGCCACCGGGCATGAAAGCCACCAACTGCTCTGTGCCACAAGTTGTTATTTGCTGATATTTCACGGGTTCCTTTCCTCCAGTCTTTGAAAGTACAATCTGTTCAATGCTACCCTGTCCGTGATACTCTCAATCCTGCTCACTCATTAATTTTCCTGCACTTTACTTTCCAGTGATTTGTCTCTCCTGAGACTTCATTTGTCCCTTTCTACTGATTCTTTCCCCTTAGAGTAAATTATACTTTGCATCCTCAGTCTCTGTCTCCCTCACTAGATCTGCTACTGCACCTGGCCCTTGAATGCTGGATGTTTCCAGGTTTCCACTCTTTCGTAAACCTGATGCTTTAATTAGGTGAAGTCATCTCCCACCTATAAATTAACAACTTCCAAATATCTGTCTCTAGCTGTGACAAAATCCACAAATTCCAGGTATGTATACCCAACTGCTTACTGGATAAAGCCATCTAAAGTATGTACGATATCTACAAATGAAATTATTTCTGCCTTTCTTTCATCCCATCAAAAACTTACTCATTCTCCTTGTTTTTTTCTCTCAGGGACCACCTCCATTCTCCAGCTAATGACTAAATCCAGAAATTCTGGGACAATAATTGACTGCTACCTTTTCCTTAAAAGACTTTAGGAAGATTTTAATACTACTTTTTTTCTTAGATTCATCCTCATCATTTTTGAAGAATCCTATATTCAGGTGTTACTGCTTACTAAAAGGCATGGAAAATATTTATACCTAGAGACAACTGGCTTGTTTTGTTTGTTTTTTGTTGTTGTTGTTTTTTAGCATCCTAGGGAACTTCTGAACAATATAGGTCTGGGGACAGATACACAGTTGGCTCTAATATACAGTCTTCCTTGGCATAACTGATTGCAGTTTGTCTTAAAGTGCTTGTGTAATGAGTCTACATTCTAGTCTTACATTCCTCTCAAGGTTGCCATTCCATGAATCCCAGGATATCTACCTGAATCTGCTATGGAGCAAGAAAGAGTGAGATAACCAAGGGGGAGAATTGGACATTATCTTATAAACTTGGGGTTTTAAGAATGGTCATCAGTAATCTTTCAGAAGAGAGCTAGTGCTTTGCATATATCAAGACTACACACATATATTCATTTGATTCTAGCATTGCCTTTAGCAACCACTTGAGGCTGATAGTTATTCCTAAACCTACTTCCATGTGGATTGCACTTACGTTGCACCACTGAATCATACTTTTACAAAATCACCAGTGAGTCCCTTGTTACTACACCCATTCCATTTATGAATCTTCTTTTCCATGACTTCCCTACAGAACTTGAAAAAGTTGGCTATTCCCTCCAAACTTGAAAACTTCTGAAATTTTCATGTCCTTGTCTTGCATAACAGCAAGTGTCCTGGTTCTTTTTTGTATCTTTTATGTTATTCTCTTTCTTGAGCCACTTCTTAAGTGTTAGTGGACTTGGGGATAATGCCTTAGATCTTCTTCTCTTCTCATGCCACATACCCTCTCTCGGAGACAGCTTTCACTCTAGTAACTCTAATTAACCTTATTACTGAAGTTTGTCAGTTATGTATCTCCAGCCTAGATCTTTCACCTGAAACCTAGACTAATACATCCAACTGCATAATAAATTTTTACACTTTGCTGTCTTAAAAGGATTTCAAAATTTTCATGTTCAATATTGAGCTACTCATCTCTTTCCAATGTTTGTTTGTTTTTTTCCAACCTCCCTATTACAGACACAGCTTTTCATCTCCCAGTGGCTCAAGCAAGAAACCTAGGCATCATTCTTGACTTCGTTTCTCTTTCACACCTATATCTCTTTAACTACCAACTCTGGATCCACCTGACAAATAACCTCAATATATCCATTTATAGACATATACCTTCATGTCACAACCATGGTCCCAGTAACAATCATCTCACCCAGATTATATGTCATGGTTTTGAAACTGGTCCCACTTCTTCAAATGTCAACCCTCTAGGAGCTGTTTTGGATACTGCAGCCAGGGTGACCTTTAAAACACACATTTGATCAGGTAATACCTTTGATTTAAAACTTAAATACTTTCCCATTGCTCTCCTCTCTCCCAATGCTAGCCATCTGTGACCATCCTCTCTTCTGCAAACATTGAAAACTATGTTATCCATGCTTAAGTTGAATTTCTTTCGAGGCATGCTTTGTCATATTATTCCTTTTGCTTTGAACACCACTCCACAGTCTTCTTTTACTGAATAAATCCTAGTATTTCCTCCAGGACACAGCTTACAAGATTGGGTTGGGGGTTCCATTTATATACTAATATGTATATTATGCCTGCTTATACAGCTCATCCTTTATTGTATATGCCCTCCATTGAAGTTTAAGATTTGTGTAAGTGGGAACTGAGTCAGTTTCACTTATTTCATTCCCAGAACTTAGCATGTGTGGTAGGCAAAATTCTAAGAATGGCCCAAGTGACACTTTAGCCTTGTATGATCTCTACCATCTTGAGGGTGGGTAGAATCTATAAAAAGGATCTAATGCCATTTTGGAAGAAGAATTAAGGTTGATAATTAGTTGATTTCAGGTTAATCAAAAGGAAGATTATCTATATGGGTCCACTCTAATCTCATAAACCCTTTGGAAGTAGAGAGTTTTCTCTCATTTGTAGAAGAGAGAGTCAGAAAGGTTCAAAGAATGAAAAGGATTCCAGTCAATACTGCCAACGACTTGAAGGAACTTGGATGTGGATTTTTCCACATAACATACAAATAAGTGCTCAGCCCAGCTGTTACCTTGATTTCAGCCTCTGAGACCCTCAGTATAGAACCCAGTTGAGACTGCTTGGACTTTTGACCTAAAGAACTATGAGATAATACACAGGTATTGTTTTATGCCACAAAGTTTGTGGTAATTTGTTATAGCAGCATTAGAAAATTAACATAGCACACTTAATGAAACATAGTTGGAACTCAATAAATGATTATGAAATAAATGAATGCAACTTTAATGCCACTTTAAGAATATAATAAAATAGCTCTAAACTATTCTGTTCTTTGAAGAACAACTGTATTTTTGAAGGTATAATATGTATATTGTTTTTCAGTTAATAATGTATTCCTTTTTAAGGTAATTCATTTGATGTTGTCTGTGTAATTTAAGCAGCATCTCTAGGCCAAGAGCTTCTCAATGTTAAACTACGTTTAATGGGTCTATTATAAGAGAGATATAATATATCCATCAAAAATGCAAATAAAGACTCCACTGTCAGCACTATTTTTAGTAATTCAATGAAAGATATAGCAGTCAAAGCTTGTCATTGGTTTCAGAGGGTTGATTCTATTGATGTCTTTGTCTCCCACATACATCCCTGGGTGACTGCCTTAGTGTTTGTGTGTTGACTTGCCATTTTTCCCAGAGGCAACTCTTAAATCTATGCCAGAGCAATGTAGGATGTCTGCTTATTCAAACCAAGTATTCAAACCCCTGCTGTTCTGGGATTGTTATTTGATTGCTGGCACTTATTTCTCTTTGAGTCTTAGTCTATTAAGAAAACAGTTCCAATGATAAGAAGGAAAATAAAGCTATAAAATCCTTCCCTGTTTTTGATCATAATTTCCCTTTAAGTAGTTGAGGTTATTTAGAGAATCTTTTAAAAGAACACCTAGATGATCCTTTGAAATATTACTGGTGTTGATTTCTTTACATTTTTGTTGAAAACTTTGGGTCAGGGACAGTGCTAGACACTTAGAATAAAAGGATATATTAGTGCAGCACCTGAGTGGCTCAGTCGGTTAAGCATCCACCTCTTGATTTCAGCTCAGGTCATGATCTCACAGATGATGAGACTGATGGAGTCTTGCTGACAGCACAGAGCCTGCTTGGGATTCTCCTCCCTCTCTTTTTGCCCCTCCCCCGCTCATGCTCTCTCCCTCCCTCTCAAAATAAGTAAATAATTTTTTTTTTTACATTAATGGATATACTGGGGCGCCTGGGTGGCTCAGTCAGTTGAGCGTCCAACTTCGGCTTGGGTCAGCATCTCACAGTTTGTGAGTTTGAGCCCTGCGTCAGGCTCTGTGCTGACAACTCAGAGCCTGGAGCCTGTTTCAGATTCTGTGTCTCCCCTCTCTCTGCCCCTTCCCTGCTCATGCTCTGTCTCTGTCTCTCAAAAATGAATAAACGTTAAATTTTTTTTTTAATTAAAAGATATATTAATCACAGTGAACATCAAAATTTCCACCTTATGAGTGGTTTGAGCAGAAAAATATTTCAGGAAGAATGTGGATAGAATACTCCTGAATGGAAACTCATGGAAGAGCAATCTATAAATTAGGATATAGAATTGTGAGTTATATTTGCGAAGAATGAATAATGCACCTTAAGTGTCATGTAGACTGGAATATAGGGAGGAGCAAAGGACGAAATTGGAAAAGTCATGTCAAGAACTGTGAAGAAGCTGAGTCTAACTGTTGTGAGCTAGGAAGTTAACCCTTCCAGAGTTTCATGGATGCCGTAAAACATACAAGACTCCTGTTGGGTTAGATCCAATGAGAAAAGGAATTTTTCTTTTCACGAATGCAATATGAATAACCAAATCCTGTTACAGCTATAAAGGTACGCATATTTATCTATAAATACAAAACACACATTCATATAATGGATTATGCCATATCTGAGAAAGATTTTTCCAAATAGTCCCAGGAGTTTTAGCCATACAAGGATTACATATTTCAGTGGTACCACAAATGAAATAAGTCTTTAACACAAAAGTAAAATCTAGACCACTTTTCCAACAGGGTAGAGAGATGATATAGTGGTTAGAATCTTATCTGACCCAGCGCTGGTAAGAATCACTGTAATACCAAAATAATGACAAATTATTCACTAGAATCAGCTTAATCAATTGGTTGCTACTCCTTTGTAAAATAAAAGATCCATTTAAATAAGTACATATTTAGTTAGGTGGATCGCTTACATTCAGGATATTGATGCTTCCGACGTTACATTTAGAAAATGAAGTGCTATATTTTAAAAGTATCAAAGGTGAATCCCAAGTTACTTCTTGTTACATGTCTTCCTTAAATGCCCTGGATATGTTCTGCCAAGGTTAGCCTGTTTTCAAACTTGATGTTCAAATAGTATTTTGATCAAACCGTGCATAATTTTCTCTGATTTACCTGTGTTCGTGAACACAAACTCTCATACATCTAGTCATAAATAAGACTGATTGACCAAACTAATGATATTTGGGTCTTTTTCCATTTCTTTATAATCAATGCCCAGTGATGATTTTTTCTTTTCACACATATATATCCCTCCCCACAGTGTGCCCATGACTTAGTTCTCTTCGATCCCTTTAAAATTCTCCAGTGAGGGGCACCTGGGTGGCTCAGTCGGTTAAGCGTCTGACTTCAGCTCAGGTCATGATCTCGCGGTCCGTGAGTTCAAGCCCTGCGTGGGGCTCTGGGCTGATGGCCCAGAGCCTGGGCCTGCTTCTGATTCTGTGTCTCCCTCTCTCTCTGCCCCTCCCCCGTTCATGCTCTGTCTCTGTCTCAAAAAATAAATAAACGTTAAAAAAAATTTATAAAATTCTCCAGTGGAGGTGTGCCTGGTGGCTCAGTCAGTTAAGTGTCTGACTTCGGCTCAGATCATGATCTCACGGTTCATGGGTTCAAGCCCCATGTTGGGCTCTGTGCTGACAGCTCAGAGCCTGGAGCCTGCTTCGGATTCTCATTCTCTCTCTCTCTCTCTCTTCCCCTCCCCCACTCACACTCTGTCTCTCTCTCAAAAAAATAAAAGAATAAACATTACAAAAATAAATAAATAACAAAATTCCAGTGGAGTGCATTTTGTTCTTCTTACCCAGAACAGAATTGTCTTTTTTCTTTGACACAAAATTTGTTTCTGGTATTTTCAATCTCTTTTTAATGCTTTTCATAGTTTTTGAGAAACCTCCCAAAGTAGTCCTATCTCTGACTCCTCCACCTACCAAATTGCTCAAATACAATTATTTCTATGTTTAGTAAAGTTATGCCCTTTTTGTCTTGATTCATAGCCTGTATTCTCAAGCAAAATAAGTCACAATAAAAATATGGGAGATTATAATGTATATTCTTTTCTTGTCTCCAAAATTTAATTGGATAAATTTAGTTCAATGGTAATACTGATACTCAAAACTCTTTGTATCTGTTTGTATACAGTTAATATGATCTCCTGGAAGGATAATTCAGTAGCTCCCTCCCTGTGAAGACCCAGCTCTCATCCTACTCAGATTGACAAAAAGTGACTATAGTAAAGTATTTAATGTTTCTGTATTACGGTTTTATTGTTTCTAAATGAAGGACTTTGATTTATCTTAATTTTTTTTATACTATAAAAGCATTTTATTTTCAAGGTATTTACTTTGAATGTATTTCAACCTCTACACTAGCAAATTTAGACAATAACAGGATTATTTAAGGAAACTTTTGTCCTCATGTCACGAGCTGTAATACATTAATAGGCGTGGGGAAAAAAAGATCATCCTGAATATAGGCCATTTTCTCAACATTTTTTCCATTATGGCTCCAAAAATGTATTTTTCTCATAACCAAGAAAAAACTCTTTCTTTTTCCAGTGTGTAGGACCATAACTAATTGATAAAAACTTTTTCTAAAGAAAGTTGACTTCCACTGCAGTGGAACTTGGGAAACTTTATCAATCTTCTGTTCTGCCTGTCAAGAAAGAGAGTCATTTCCTAAAGGTTGTCTTTGTAACCTAAATCCCTGTTATCATCCCGTACTAACTTTATGGTTAAAAAGTAGAAATGTGTTGTCCGATATGAGTCACCTTTTCACCTTGTTGCAATTGTTCTACATTAAAAGTAAAAAATTCAGTGGTACTGTACTGAAGTGCATTGAAAACTCATTAAATACAAATTTTAACCTGTGGACCCAGTGACTAATTACAAAATTGTTAGAAATGTTTTTTTACATCTTCATGTGATAGGAGTCTGGGGAAGATGACAGAGTAGGAGGATCATGATCTCACCTCCCATGGACACACTGAGGCAACAATGACATACAATGCAACTCAATCTGAAAATAACCTGAAGACTCGCAAAATAGATCTTCCACAGCTAAAAACAGAAAGAGAAGGTCACATTGAGAAGGGCAGGAGGGGCAGAGATGCATTTGGGAACCAACCCCCCCAACCACCACCCCATCAGTGGTGATTCAAAAGTAGGATTAGTCTTATATGCATGGAGATCCTCCCTGAGAACGGGGGGATCGAGCAACAGACAATCTGAAATAGAAAGATGAGCCCTCATTAAGTCTGACTTGTAAAATCAGTTGCACATAGGATAGCCAGAGAGCTGTGGGAAACCTAGACTCAGCTCTTAGTGAACTGTACTATGTCACTCAGTTCAAGACACAGGACAGAGGCAACAGCTTTTGAGCACCTGGGTTATATACACAAATCACATTATTGACTAACTTTAGGGCATGCGCTAGAGGATCAGGAATCTGGAGGAGCTTTCTCCAGGAATAGACATTCTGATGGGGGCCATTTCTCTTGCTCTCCTTCAGCCTACCTGGCTGGCTCTTTGTGGGAGCTGCCTCTGACACTTTCCTTCTTGGTAGCATATCTCCACCTTGCTGGCACAGCTTGATCACCCCAGAATTCCTCTGCTGACCCACACCACCCAACACCCCCACCCAGCAGGCAACCCTCCAAAGCAACTTCTGCCATGGGGCGGGGGCCAGGTGGGGAGTAGTGAGCCCCACACACCAGAATGCCTACAGCAACTATAGTACTCTGAAAACTGTGAGACACTGATAAAAGAAACTGAAGATGACATAAAGAAATGGAAAGATATATCAGGCTCATGGGATGAAAGAATAGTGTTATGTTAAAATGTCTAGACTATCCACACAATCTACAGATTCAATGCAAAATACGTACGAAAATACCAACAGTATTTTTCACAGAACTAGAAAATAATAATCCTAAAATTTATATGACTAAAATACAGAGAACAAACCGATGGTTGCCAGAGGAGTAGAGGAGGCAGTGGAGGGTTGGTAGGTGAAGTGGATTAAGAAGTAGAGATTTCCAGTTTTAAAATTAATAAGTCACAGAGAGGAGAACTATAGCATAGGGAATACAGTCAATATTTTAATGACTTTGTATGGAAATAGATGATAACTACAGTTATTGTGCTGGGCATTTTGTAATGTATAGAATTGTCAAATCATTAGGTTGAATACCTGAACTTAATATAATATTGTATGTCAACTATACGTCAGTTAAAAAAAATCTTTACATGGGGTGCCTGGGTGACTCAGTTGGTTAAGCATCCAATTCTTGATTTCAGCTCGGGTCATGATCTCACAGTTTGTGAGTTCGAGCCCTGTGTCAGGCTCTGTGCTGACAGTGTGGAGCCAGCTTGGGATTCTCTGTCTCCCTCTCTCTGCCCCTCCCCTGCTTGTACTCTATCTCATAATAAATAAACATTTTTAAAAAATCCTCATGTGATGACATTATTTAATTGATTTTCAAAAATGAAAGCCAAATGCTACTGGTTTCAATTAACAACGAACTCAATAAAGCTTTTTGAACATAATGGCCTGCATTTGTTTAGAGAAACATCTTAACTGCATGTTAAGTAATTATACCATTTAATAGCAGGAATTTGGACATGAAATAATGTCATATATATTATGCAACACATATCACTTTCTTACTATAATTTTATTAAAATTTGAAAAGAAAACTATGATCAAAAATGCATAAGATAATCATTCAAGATTTCTGCAAGTTTAGCTTCAAGCATAATCATATGCAATATAAATATGATACAAATACTGAAGTTCTAGTTGACTGGAAATAGAAATTAGAAGACTTGGATCATCACCTTGCCTTTGCTGTTAAATCACCATGTCACCGTTATATTAATTTTCACCCTTAAGGATGACTATTTATTCTCACTGATAAGGTAGGCAGGATCTCTAGAGCTATTTTAAAACTTAAACTTGAATTTGATTTGAAAATATTTTATATTATAAATCTAACCTGTCTTTAAATTATTATCTGATTTCACTCCATCTGCATTTTCACAAACTACTAACTAATCCTGGTCATCTTAACAGAGTAAGAAAAAATTATTCTGAGTTTCAAAATCTAATTAAAATACAGTATCGCCTGAGATATTTTTTATAGTTTCCTTTGTGATACACTTATCCTGGAACAACACCCAATCTTACAAAAAAATTGGTAACATCATCTGTTCCCTACCTAAAGACTATTCAAAAAAATAAAAAAGAAAAAAAGAAAAAGAGCCTTTCTCTTACCTTTTAGGGTAAGAATTAGCCTTAACTAGCTAACGAACAAGATATTAAATCTGTAATGTGGGGGCTCCTAGGTGGCTTAGTCGATTAAGAGTCCTACTCTTGATGTCAGTTCAGGTCATGATCTCAGGGTCCTGAGATCAAGCCTCATGTCAGGCTCTGCACTCTGACAGCACGGAGCCTGATTGGGATTCTCCCTCTCCCTCTCTGCCCCTCCCCACTTGCTCACACATGTTAGCACTCTCTTTTTCAAATTAACTAAAAATTTAAATCTATAATATACAACACATCATAAAAAATATTAAGAAAGATACAGGAGGTAGGAATAGATCCCAGATCTATCAATCAGCAAAATTGATAGTACCTGTCCCCATATTTAGCAGACTCTATTTTCAAAAAATGGCACGATGTGTTTCTTAGAATTGGATATCAACATTTCTCCCAAGAGAATGAGGTATAGTTTCCCTCCTCTTGAATTTGGCTTTGCCTGACTACAGCATGAAAGACACTGTGATTTTCAAGACATGGTTATGAAAGTTGGTTCAGATTTAGCCTGGAGCTCTACAGTGTTCTTCTTCGAAGCCAGACACCAAACTGTGAAGAAGCAGAGGGACTACAGGACAAGAGCACATGGCAGTGTTTGAGCTGGCAACCACAACCAAGGCTAGTACTCAACCTTCAGGTTTGTGAGTGAGCATGCCTTCAAATGTCTTGTCTGCATCCACCAACTCACTTTCAGCCTTCAAATCTTCTCAGCTGAGGTTCCAGACATCATGAAACATCATATTGTTTCCAATAGTCCATACAAATTTTAACTCACAGAATCTGAGCATAATAAAATATTCATTGTTCTGTGCCAGTACATTGGGGTGTTTTGTTATACAGCAATAGCACACTATAGTAACCAATTTTTTTTTCTCTTATATCTAGCAAATGGGATGTGGATTTGTGATCATTCTATTATAGGGGAGTCATAATAAACAGCTTTACTTCTCAGAATAAAGGAAGTTCCAAGTAATACTGCTGATTTTACCGCATGATCAATGCTTTCTGCCTATTAACTGAAGTGCAAATTGTATTCATTAAAGTATCATTGTATATAAATTATTAATTATTTATAAAAACTCATTAATAGTAAATTGAGTTGCTTTCTCAAACTTAATCCTGTCATGGACCAAGGGCTGTATCAGTAATAAGCAATAAAGACTCCTTCATTCTGGCTTCACTTTTTCACTTTATCTCCAATTCATTTATATTACCAACTGCCCCTCAAAACGCACAGGAAAATACTCTGTTCTACGTTTCTAAGTCACATCCCTGGTATATTTCCTCCTGCCTCATCTTGAATTTCAGTCCCTAAATTCTCCCATGTCTCACTATTTGACACAGTGGAGCTAATTCCCTCTTCACTGTAGTGTTGGATCAAGTGTCTGTCCATCTTATCATTCTGTTGTCCCATTTGTGAATTTTTCCTTCTCCCCTTTGCTCTGAGAATTCATGGTTCATTGAGGAGAAGTTTCTTCAGCTTCATGAACATCAAAATGTCATTAACAAAGGGCTCTCTGAGGTGGTAGAATAGAAATGAATCAGCAATGTGCAAATATAGGTTTTCTTCCCCAGATGAAATATTAAAAAATAATGTGTAGGTGAAGCTGACTTTTAAGAGTTAACAGAATTTATTTTAGAAGTGGACTCCAACCCTCTAATATCATTAAGAAAGGGTAGAATAGCAAAACAGCAGCCTTATCACTAATGAATAAAAATATAGGTTTTAACTTTAGTATTTATGTGTTTATTTATGTAACTTCAGCCCTTATCAGAAAAATAGCAGAGTGCCATCAGCAACTATTAATTATTTAGGGCTTGTTACATTTTAGACTTTTGATTAGGTATTACATCTTCATTATTTTTAGTGCTTATAACAATGGTACAGTATAGATATCAAAATCCTAATTTTACAGCTAAGAAGAATGGGGCCTAAAAACATTAAAGTAGTATTTAAGATCAAAAGACTAGTATATTCATTCATATTTAACTCAGTGTTCACTGTTCCTGTCACTTCAATAGATTTTCTCTTCTCCAGCTAAGTATAGTCACAAACAATCCCATTTCTTTCTTTTTTCAGGATCATAGCATTTTTAAAGCTACTGTTCTTCGAGTTTGCTGAGATATAATTGCTGGAAGGTGAACTGACAGGAGTACTATGTGCTTAACCATGGATCTAACAATAGCATCAGTTTGATGGTATGATATGGTATGGTAGGATTCCTACTTCTTTTTTATTTAAGCACGCATGTGTGTGTGTTTTCAGTGCCTACTGTATGCTTAGTCACTCACCTACAGAGCCTTTTACGTAGCCAGTACTCAGACAATATATTATCAGTAAAAGGTAATTCTAAGCTATATTTTAAAATACCTATTTAATATCTGTATCTCAATTCCTGAAATCCCCAGAAAAAATCTTATAGCCACACTACATATCATTTTTAATCACATTTTTCAAAATTGCACTCAGCATCACTAGACAGAATGACTACACATTCCTTTTATTTTCACACTTCAATTTTCCAAGATGTACATTTCATAACTTCACCTGTCTCCTCAAATCTGTATCTGGCTGATCCTTGAGAACTTTATTCATGTGCAGCTTGTTTTTGGAGGCATGTCTTATGTTCATTACTGCCTAGAGGTAGGTATCATTCTTTGCTGCTTTCTAAACCAATTCCTTCCCCTGCTCTTCCCAAACTCCCTGCTCCTTTAAGGACACAAGGCATCAGGCATGTCTTCTGGATATAAACTATTAATCTCTCATTCACTTATTTATAATTCACTTATTGATTGTATCTAGTTTTGTTTTATTCAACTCTATGCCTGTATTATTGAAGACACCAGCATTCATACAGAGAGAATCCATCAGACCTTGATCTCTCCATTCTTGATACCCTCAACTTCAACTGTCTTTTCCTCCACACCTCATCAGTCATGAACTGTCATCCCCAACAGTGACACTCACTCTGTCATCGTGATCTCAAACATTCCACCCTCAGTTCAATATTTTCTATTTTCCATCTTACATCCTATAGAATATTCCCATTCACTCAGGTCTCATATCTTATCAGAACCTTCAATCCATTAATTCTACCCTTTGTGCTACTCTCAGATGATAACCTTACCTCCCAATTCATAGAGACAATAAATGCAATCATATATGACAGCCTCTTCTTTTGTCCATCAAATTCATCCATCTGGTTGACTGTGTGTCCACATAGCCCCGGTCTCCTCAGGTTATAATGGAAAATGTGTCCCAATTTTCATCTCTGTTCTGAAACCCATGTCTTCTCACCTTCTCAGTGTTTTTACCAAGGGGAATATCCTCCTTTTTCCTCCTGCATCATACTTTTCTCTCATTCTGTGGTTAATAACCATCAACACATAAACATGTCTTAGTATTAGCCATCTTAAAACATTTTTCTTGGACTTATTCCCTTCCAGCTACTCCTGACTCCTTTGACTATTAAAACAAATTTCTCCAAGTAACAGTTCTTGATATTTTCCCTATTCTGTCAGTACTTTCTCTAACAATCTTACCTAATTCAAAATTTTAAATCTCATCTTTATAATAATAACTACCAAATATCTGTGCTTGTCAGAATATCCTAAGCTCTAGACTAAAACAACAAAACCTCTCTATTTAATAACTTACAGGTTGACATCTTCTACTTAACCAAACTCTTGATTTTTCTTCATATTAAACCTAGTCTTCTCCAATCTTCTCTAAATTTATAAGAGGTACCACAAGCTTTCTCAGCCTAAAAAGCTAGTGTACAATTCAGCTCAGGCCACCATAGAAAATATCCATATACTCAGGGGCTTAAACAACAGACACTATTTTTCTCACGTTTCTGGAGGCTGGATGTATAAGCTCCTTGGATTGTAGATTGTCACTTTTTCACTGTTTTCTTACATGCAGAAGGGAGGGAAAGAGAACTATCTGGTGTCTCTTCCTATAGGGTACTAATCACATCACAAGGGCTCCATCCTCAAGATCTCATCTAAATCCAATTACTATGCAAAGAACTTTTGCCATATACCACCACATTGGCCATTAAGGCTTTAACCTGAATTTGGGAGGACGTAACTCGTCCATAGCACCTAAGTATGTATTCTTACTTCCTCCTTTGCTGATACTTTCTATAGTCAATTTATCCACAGATCCAATCACCTGTCACCATCTGCTGCTTTGACACAAGTTCAAGCCACCTACTTTATCTCTGATAAAGCAATAGCCTTCTAAATAGTCTCTTTTCTGTCTTTGTAAACTCAGAGGTCAGTGTCTTAGTTTTGGCTGCTATGACAAAGTACCACAGATTGGGTAGCTTATAAATAACACACTCGTCTCTCATAGTTCAGGAGGCTGGAAGTCCAATATCAAGGTGCCATGGTCAGATTCTGCTGAGAACCTGCTTCCAACCTGCAGACTGCCAATTTCTTATGTATCCCCACATGGCAAAGAGCGGAGAGCTGTTTGGGGTCCTTACATAAGGACATAATTCATTATTGAGAACTGGACACTGAAGAACCTAATTACATCCCACAGGCCCCATCTCCTTATACCAGAGCTTACGATTTCAGTATATGAATTTGGGTGGGGGCGGGGGGGAGACACAAACATCAGTTCATTGCAATAATCTTTTTAGTGCCATGCATGTTATTCCTCTGCTAAAATCCTTCAGTAGCTTCCCTGGCAACTCTCCTTCCCATGGCCTCACTCATCTTGGTTGACAATCTATTTTACCTTATCTCCATCTTCTCTACACTGGCCTTTTCCAAACTTTGGTTAATTTCTTCATATTCCAGAGGCTTTCCATTTGTTAATATTCTGGAAGCGGTTTTCTGGCAGACCGTTGTATGGCTGCCTCGTCATTTAGCACACGGGTCATCTCTTCACAGAAGCTTCTCTGATGAACACCTTAAGCTAAAGAAGCTGCTGCATCTTTAACGCCTCACAATTGATCATGTTGTTCTGTTTTCCTATTGCAGTCACTATCCCCAATGGTCTTTTCTTCTGTGTATGTTTCTGTGTTACTGTTTGGGCTCATCCATTAAAATGGAACCTCCTTGAGAGCAGGCATGTGGCCTTTCTCAACATCTCAACATAACATTTAGAACTGTGCTTGCAGATAGGAAGCCGCTACTAACTATTTGCTGACTGCCTGATATTTTGTGGTTTACATATATTAGGATCCTCTGAAATGCAGAGTCTCAGAATACCTGTAGAGTTTAATTGGTTTGGGAGAGAGAGGGGAAAAAAATCTAAATTATGCATCTACCAGACACCTGATGCATAATGCTGGTCAGCAAACACAACTAATTTAGAAATATTTTATATAGTATCTCTGATATTTTGCTCTCCATGTTAGGAAAAGTCACCATTTACTTTGAGAACTAATTTTTGTACTCATATGTTTAAAATAACAAACCCCATGCCATATAGTTTATCTAAAATGATTTTTCTTTATAATTTTTTTTTCTGTATATACTTAATGCTACCTATTGCTCATGACTCCTTTAGTATTATGACCTAATACCCTCACATGAAGTTTGCTACACCAATTTACCAGTCATTTTCCAGCAGGCTTTAAAGAGACTCTAAAAAGCTACCATTCCTACTGTTTGGATTTTTTCTGAGTTTTGATTATCTTCCTAATTCAGTTATTCTCTTGTTTTAATGTGGATAAGAACCATCTGGGTAGTCAAGAGAAGGGGCACAAAAAAGTGATAAAAATGTAGATTCTGCCTCATCCCCTCGCTGGCTCAGAAATCTACATTTTAAGTAAATATACCAGATGATTCCAATGCAGGTAATGCTGCATTTAATTCTCAAATAAAATCAATGAGATTGATTCTTTCAGGAGTTATCTTTTCTTGGTGGATGACTGTATAGCAACAACTTATTGGTAGCTAGTTTCTTCAAAACATCCTTTTAAACACCCTTTTCCCAATATAAGGAATATATGTTGTTTTAGAAAATTTGGAAAGTACTGAATAATTTGTAGATGGCAAACATCACTTACAATCCTATGGTTACAAGTAACCACTGTTAACTTCAGCACATAACACATTTCTTAGTATAAATGGTTTTCTATTTTTATAAGTACATATAATATGCCAGGCACTGAACATAGTATGTAAGCAGGATGAAAATGTTTCCATTCTCATGAAAATATTATATATATATATATATATATATATATATATATATATGTGTGTGTGTGTGTGTATATATATATATATATATATATATATATATATATATATAATTACCTCCCTGCATATATAATATATATGCAGGATAAAAATGTTTCTGTTCTCATGAAAAAAATATATACTATATATTATATATATTTAATTGGTGTTATCACCAATTCTTTTAATCATCACCAGTGTTAATGGTTACAAAATATTTCATTGTATAGACTACACCTTTAAAACTATTTTTCTAGTGTTCAATATTTAGAATGCATAAAAGACACATTTCTGTATAATATTCATCCTAATTCTGGATTATTATTTTTATATGTCTACCTCTTAAAAGTGCAATTTACAGAACAGTGGATAAACTGTTTATAAACCACAACAAATGGTTTATAAAAATGTGCTGCCAATTTTCACTCTCAGAGGCAATAATCTTTCAGGTCTCATTTTCCTCTGGGGAAAAGTATTTTAATTTTTCCAAATCTGTTTTATTATTATAAAATTTAGATTTTATAAAAATCAATTTTAACACATGAAGTATTTTATATTTCTTTTAAAAGTTATTTTTAATAATTTAAACATTAATATTCAGTATATGTATTATTATTCCACCTGGTCAATGATACCCCATGGAGTTGTGACGCACAGCAGCTCCAATGCACTCATTTTTCATTTGTGGGCGAATCTTAATGATTTTCTCAATCACATGAAAGTATTTTCACACTTACTATTTTCTTTACTTTTGAGTGGCTTTATGACAGATCTGTGTATGAATTATTCTTTTAATCTTTCTTTTCATTTTAATCTTATCCCACTGATATTATAGACAGTGCTTTCTTTTATAAACAATATACTTTTGCTGTTTTTTAAATTTTCAACTCTTAACCTTTAATATGCAAAGAATTTATTTATTGTTATGTATGAAGTTAAAATCTACATTAGCTTACCCCCAATGCTAACTAGCCATCCTAATTTATTCTTTCCTCATAGACATATTATATAGTAACCTTAACATGTACAGGGAAATTGTTTACTAGAAATATTTTTAAAAATTTTTAATGTTTATTTACTCTTCAGAGAGAGAGAGCACAAGTGGGGAAGGGGGAGAGAGAGAGAGAGAGAGAGAGAGAGAGAGAGAGAGAGAGACAGAACCCTAAGCAGGCTTCAGGCTTTGAGCTGTCAGCACAGAGCCCTAAGCTGGGGCTCCAACTCCTGAACCAAAAGATCATGACCTGAGCCCAAGTCAGATGCTCAACTGATGGAGCCACCCAGGTGCCCCTCTAAAAATTTTTTGAAGTCAAAGATTTGTTACACTTCTTTTCTAGCCAAAGATATATATTTGTTTGTTTAGACTTGTAATTTCACTTTCAAAAGCATGAATCAATAGGATCAGTTACTAATGAATAGCTGTAGAGGAGCACTTAAACTCTACCCTCAGGGCTGGAATGAATAGTCAATGTCAAGCCTTGTGTATAAATTTTCCTACGTAAAGTTTCAAGCCTTTAGGTAAACTTAGTATAAAATATAATGTGACCAGAGATAACTCTAACTTGTCACTACCAACTGATCACTGGAATATTTTGATGTTTCTTTTTTTAAAAACTCAGTTTTTGTGATATAATAAGAGCCAATAATGATCAGGTATCCACACCCTAATTGAGTACTTGCAGAAAGGAAGCCAGTGAGAGAATTCATTCCTGGGAATTATAAACCAATCAGAAGCAAGATGGTATCAGGAGAAGCAGGACCTGTGGGGGAATTCTGTAAAAAAAAAGGCTCTGGGAAGGAGTAATGATGGTTCAGAATATATCTTCCTTGTTCAAGTAACGTATTGAAAGTTGGTTTAATGAGAATTATTTTCTCCGTCAAAACAAGACAAATCAAAATGTGGCTGAACTGAGCCAAGATATGGTCTAAAACAGGAGATCGTTATAATTAGAATAGCAACAACCATATCCATTCTAATAGTAATTATGAGACTAATTAAGTTGAGCCAGGCACTAGAAAACCAGGAAATGATATCTGGAAGCAAGGCTATGTATTATATTATATTATTATTATTATTATTATTATTATTATTATTATTTTACATTGGCAGTATTATTTTTACATTGGCAGTAACAAAACTTCATTTTTTTGTTGTTGTTGACTAATGCTCAATAAACCTATTGACAATACTCAATAAAACATGGAGGTGAGAAAAAAATTGATACAGACTATCTGTAAATTAGTCCATTATTCTATCTTGGTAATTGACTTAAATATTTTAATCATCTTTTTCTGAAGTTATACAATCATATTCTAGATACCTTTTGGAAAACATCTTCTTCACTTCATTTTTCATAAGCAATATTTGTTAGCAACCAAGGAGCTAGAGCAAAGAGAATTTTTATCACTAGCTGAAATTTTTGGTTCTATTTAACACAAGCTTTTACACGTAGATGGCCTAGGCTTGTATTTTCAGGTTAATCAACTTCAAGAATCTGTCTTGGGAGATGACGTGACCCCCATGGAATTAGTTAAAAAAAATACTCCTAGTGACATCCAGCATTGATTTCCTTAATGAATACCTCCTGAGGCTTCTCTGGGCTTACGTCCAGTATACTCCTGTTGTTAGCCACTTTCTTCCTATCACTGTCAGAGTTACCTGGTAGGTATTCATTCATAATGCTGTCAAATGCCTTGTTCATGCTCTCACTCCCTGCTCACTCATTGCAGAGCCATTCACAAATGTACGGGCAGAGCTAAGTTCCAAAAGAGTTTGCTCCCCCCGAGGAATTTGTAGATTTTCCTTTATTAAATATAATAATCATATAATGAATCATATTGATTCATGTATCAAAGCTGGCTCACTTATCTGGAATACCTTATATGTTATTCACCACTCAACTACAAAGCAGTAGCGATCTATCTTATACAGGAGTTAGGTTTTTAAATTAGCACATCGGGCAAAATAATATATAGACAAATTCATCCCTAAAAATCTCCTTGCTAGGTTCCACTTTAGAAACCAACTTACCGTGTTTCAAAATTCAAACCTGACCCAACCAGTCTCTTCTCCAATGTTGAAAATGATTGCTATTCTACAAATACTAGGTCAAGTATTTTTCATATACATCAGATTCTAAATACATACTGTTCAATAAGATGTCCTCCCTATGAGAAGCAACCAGAAGTGAGTGAGCCCAGGCAAATAGCCAGGACAGCAGACTCACATATTTCCTCCAAGCTCATTAGAAGGATTAGTAGACCAATTTCTCATAGGATTCAACTAGTTCTCTCTTTCTCTCCTCATTTACATGGTTCTCCTATAGTTTCATTCACTACAATTAGGTAGAGAGATGAGTCAACAGCACTGTAACTTGTGTATAAATATGGTCTGCATGCATATTCATAGTCCAGTTTTCCAGTCTTTGGTCTCTAGCCAGCATTTATAGTTCTTGAGTTTCTGATTTTCATTTATTTTCTGAATTGCATATATCATATATGATCAATGCCTGGGTGAAAGTACACAGGGAAAAATACACAGAGTAAAGTTAACCAGGAAAGCAAATACATAAAATTAATGCAGAAGAATACAAAAGAAGGTATTTTTTCCCCCAGTGAACACTGTGATAAAAAGCTATTTACAAATAAATATAATTTTTCATTATAAAAGTTACAAAAGACTTTTTATATGGTCTTCCAACTAATAGTAAATGGAACTAAAGCAGAAGTTGAAAAAGATTGTCACTGCATGAGAAATATAAAAAAAAAAATTGAATACGGAAGCAGGTTGAAACATGAGAAAACAAGGCCACTGTGGCAGAAGTGGTGGCTGATCTTTTTTGTAGGACATGCAAAGAACAAGCTCAGAGTCAGTGGTATATAGAAGGTAGGCACGAACTCAGGGTTAATGGTATTCACTGCAGGTCTAACACTGAGACTTCCAGCATCTGGCCCCACCTTTGTTCACAGGACTGACAGCCTGGTATATGCTGCAGGCAGGGAGAGAGGACAGGGAAGAGGCTAAACAAACTCGTAGAAGAACTGAAGCTTCCACTGTAAATCTGGAGTATCTTAAAGAAAACTTTCCTAAATCTGGAATCACAGAAGTGTTCTTCTGTATGCAGGGCTGTATTGTTTGTAATAGAAGAGTGTAAGTACCTAAATCTATTAATGAAGGCTGAGTGAATGAATATACATATATCACAAGGTAGCATAGAATTTTAGATAGCCATTAAAAAATTACAATTGTAGGGGTGCCCAGGTGGCTCAGTAGGCTAAGTGTCTGACTTTGGCTCAGGTCATGATCTCACTCTTTGTGAGTTTGAGTTCTGCATCGGGCTCTGTGCTGACAAAGTGGAGCCTGCTTTGGATCCTCTGTCTCCCTCTCTCTTTTCCCCTTCCCTTCTTGTTCTCTCTCAAAAATAAACAAACATTAAATAATAATAATTATATAATTTTAAATGTGCAAACATAATATGAGCGAGGTTTTTTTCTTTTAAGGGAAAAAGAAAGGCATCTAATAACACTGTATAATATGCTATTGTTTGAACAAAAAAAAGTTAAAATAAAGATATAAGCTATAAGATATTTTAAAATATTTACATATTTTTAAGAGAGAAGCAATGGAAGTAGATTGAAGGAAAGTGAACTCAACTCTTTTCTTTCCTAATGAAGAGCCAATAGGCATTATCTAAAATTGATTGAAAAGTACAGGCCTATTGTTTAGAATTATGGGCATAACTACAAAAAAAAGAAAGAAAGAAAAAGAAAAAGCCAAAGATAAGTTACAAAGACTACAAAAAATAGGTTCTGAAATCTGACCTACTGGGTTTAAATCTCCATAGTCACACTTTAGTTAAATGGCTTTAGTCAAATTACTCATTTTCTCTCCTCTAAATGGGTGATAAAAATAGAATTTTTGACATGGATCTGCTGTGGTAATTTTTTTTTTTACAAGGAATGAAAAGACCTTAGTCCAATACTTGACATAAGTAGAAACCAATCAATAAGCTTTAGAAATGCTAGCTAATATCATTATTCCTGAGAGGTATGTCTAGGAGTGTGTAGAAGTAGGAGATGGTGACTTTTCACTATTCTTATTATATATTTAATTCACATGTTTTCCTCTCATGATTTACTGAAATAAGATTTTAAAATCCGTCTTTTGTAAATAAGGATGTTTGGAAAACCGAGTGATCCTGATATGAAGTAATAAGGAACTCAACAACAAGGCAGCAATGGAGATTGACTGGATAAGGATCGTGAGGAGGACAGGATCAGCAAAGTAACCTAAGAGACAGGGAAACATGACATAACCATGAACAGAACTAGAAAATGTTAACTGGAGATCCAACCTGGGATAATAAAAAATTTAATTTTAGATATGTTGAACTTGAAGGGATGTCAGTCTATCCAGATAGAAAAATCCAACACTTTCTTTTTAAAGCAGGAACCATGTCTTATTCATCCTTGAATCCCCAATACCTAGTGCACTTGGTGAAATACAGTAGCATTCAATACATGTTGAATGAATTAATGTTTGGGTGGATGGATGGATAGATGAATGCTGATTTAACTGTCACTCATGAAATGTGTCAGTAAAACCATCAGAGTGTATAAGCAAAAACAGTCTTAAGGACTATCTATATTTAAGGGAAAATAAGCAAAAAAGGAAACCACTGGGGGTGCCTGGGTAGCTCAGTAGGTTAAACTTTGGACTTTTGATTCTGGCTCAGATCAGGATCTCATGCTTCATGATATGGAGCCCCCCATTGGGCTCTGCGTTGTCTGTGTGAGCTTGTTTGGGATTCTCTGTCTACCTCTCTCTCTCTCTCTCTCTCTCTCTCTCTCTCTCTGCCCCTCCCCTGATTGTGCAAGCACACTCTCTCAAACTCTTAAAATAAATAAATATGTTTATTTAAAAAAGGACCACTGAGGGACACCAGAAGATTAGAAACAAAACCAGTGATTATGGCATCCAGCCACTGAAGAAGAGTTTTGACTTATTAATAATATTTAAGTGTTTTTCCTTTTTTTTCTGTTAGGAAAAAATGGATGAGCCCTCCCATTGGTAAGAAAAAAAAATGCCTATGTATTGAAAAATACAAGGTATACTGTTTCTAGAATAAAGATGAGAATAATTAAATTTTTGTTTTAGTAATTTAAAAATAACCAAATAGGCCTGTCGTATTGAGTGCTTATTTGTATGTAGCTAGTCAATAGATATGAATTGGATTACATTAAATACCTTTGCTTGAAAGTAATACCATATCACTCAAAAAAAAAAAATACACATGCTAATTTATAAGCAATTGAAAAACATACAGAAAAATGGAAGGAAGAATAGATGATTTAACTCTAACATTTTGATGACTTAAAGTTTCTAGAGTTGTTATACCACATTGATTTTTGAAAAAGTCATTGTCCTCAAGGAATTTTCATATCATCAAAGGCATTTTTGTTTATTAAGTGCATGATCATGTCTAGGTTATATTAGGAAATATTTATACATTTCTTATGGGGAAGGAGTATTCAGTACATTTCAGTTTTCTTCTCTCAAATAATCTTGACCTTACACAAAACTTCTTATTGACACACATATTACACAATAATGTATAGATATTAATTTGATATTTTGCAGCATGCTGCATGTAAAAGTGATTCCTTTAATATTCTTAATTTATTATTCTTAATTTATGGTGGATAAATTTTTATGCTTTTAATGTGGCTTTTTTATTAGTTCATGCGTAGTAAGTGGTCACTGTCTGAACAGTCTCATGGTAGCAAGTAATAGATCTTCGGGACTTATCATTAACTCTTCTCTGGCTATGCAATCAAACATGTAGTTTTACTACTAATGGTGCTCCTTAGGCTATAGGGATGTGAAATGGGTATTTTCAAAGTGAAGTTGCTAAGTAACATCAAGAAAATTGCTATGAAAGCAAAGTTAATGATCTCAGTTGGTACCATTTAGTAAACGCATTTAAGCTAATGGTAGCATCAGACTGAATTTACTGCGACTCTGCAAGCTCTTTTCATATGCTTTGTTGGAGACATCTTCATTCTCCAAACAGCAACAGTTAGTGTTTTGGTCTTTCAATTGCTCAACAAAATTAACAAATTAATATAGCACACTATTGTGGAGTGGTTATTATTCCCATTTCACTATTAGCAAAATAATAAGCAAGTAATGTGATTTGATGGGAAAATAAGAAACTAGGTAAATTAAGAGGAAGAGTAAAAACACTAAAATATTTTGGTATTAGCAAGACAGCATCTTTAGTTCTGCTTTAAATATTGCAAATTTATGTAAGTACTCAGTTCACGAGAAATCCTTAAAATATTTTGTTATTTTCCTTGATTTTATGTTTCATTTGGCATTAACACAAAATAACACAATTCACGAATAAGAAGTGGGTAGCTCAGGTTGCCTAACTAGACGAACTAGTGAATCTCTTATACTGCTGCCGTGTGGGAAATCTGATGGGAAATATAGCCAAATCACTTACAGAATTCATCCTTGGGTGATAGAACTGTAAAAAAATGGCCACATTCTTTGTCACAGAGCCTCCGCAACTGGGACCATCACCTTTCTGTAGGGTTCACTGTTGGTGAGAACCAGCCTTATGTACATCCCACCTTCATCTAATGTAAAAAGAATAAAGGGAGCAGTGAGAAGATAAATGCAGAATGGAACTAATCTCACCTCTCCTAAAGGGATGATGCCGTGGTGGAGGGAATGCTTTCCTTTCCAAGAGTGTGTGTGTGGGGGGGGGGGGGGTGTTGGGGGAGCACAGGGTATTTAAAGGAATATCTCATGAAGTTGGGGTTTTCAGGTTACTATGGAAAATTGACCTCTTGATTTGGGCTAGCTGCTTACCTTAGAACCACAGATTCACCCAGGTGCAGAGTTCTTGGAAGAATATTCTGGGAGCATCTGTCTAAACTGTCACCTTTGTTTAGACCCCATCTGCCATTAAGGCAGGGAACAGGGAAACACTTTACATGTATCCCCTGCAGATTAAGGAGATTGTTTAAACAGAGACTAGAGCTATTTACAGTTCTAATGAATTCTGAAGGAGTCTGTGGAGTTGTGTTTGGAAGTAGGGCTTGAAGAAATGATGCTAAGTTTTTGTCAGAAACAATATGGAGCAACCTCCGGTTTATGTTCCATTTCGTCACAGCACTTGAAAGGGGCAAATAAAGATTTCCTTATGTGGTTTTACAGTTCTAGGGAATGATATGTTAAGGGGCACTGGTTATTAGAGGGGCAAGAGCTGTGAGTCTTCTATTGTGTCAGACCCTGACAAGGGCCAAATGGAGACAGGAGCCCCTTGCACTAGATGAAGGGAGGTATTGAGTGATGTTGTACTTGGAGTGAAGGGGATACTCACATCACTAGTATAAACCACCCCAGTAGAAACAGAGCCTCACCCAGTGCAACAAAGAACACCTACTACTGGCTTAGGGAGCCTTATTCTTCCTCTTCCTCCTGCCTGATCCAAACACAGGGGGAGCTAGCTACTGAGGGAGTGGGGATAGACAGACTACTCTCCCCACTCCCCACTCCCCACTCCAAGCAATCAGCATCACCGTTCAGGAAGAGCAAGACTTATTTTTTAAATTAAGTTAGCTTCCAAGTCTATAATACTAACAAGGGTTGTGTCTTGTGTCTTCTGTTTAGAAAAGAGATTGTGCTCTAAACTCAAAGTTAAAGGGAAATTTTTGGAATTTGAAAAAGATGTCATTAAAGTACCTACTATGCAGATTTGACAGTGTTCAGATGAAAGGAATGGTTGGGGAAACTATCGAGACATTTTATGTTTATACCCTAGTATTTTGGGACTTCTCACAAAACCCATTCTATTTGTGGCTACTTACATACTTCATCAAAAAGGATTTGAAAACTCATGTCCATAGGTGAAAGGAAAATTTCCAACAGAATATCATTATGACACTTTCCGTCAGAATAATGGAAATAATACTATGGTTAGGTATAGTAAGTATATTGTGCCTTGAAATTAATCAAAACTAATTTTGTCTTTACTAGAAAACACTATTTTGATTTGTAATATCTTCTATAGAGTATCTCTCTAGAAAAAGGTAAAAGAGTTTAGCCAATAGAGATTTGACCTATTCTATACCTTTGAAAGGAATGGAGGGATTACGTCAATAAAGATTACAGCTTTGAGGATTAGGGATAAATTGGATAGATCTGGTACTCATATGAAAAGGATCTATATAGAGGTGAACTGAAAAAAATACCTATAAAATGGTTTGAGCTTTGGCAGTAGGTCAAAGGTAGGATTTGTGCCTTATTCATATGTGCTTGGGAAATGATCTAAGGCCTCGGATGCTTCGGAAGGAGCCATGTCCTTCTCGAAGGGGAGAATGTGCAGACGATGCCAAGAAAGAAGAATGGGAGATGGAGGGGTAATTGACCAGTGGGATCATTTATTCTTTTTTGAAGAAACATGATAAACTTGCCTTTTGAGTTCCAGATGTAAACAATGTATATAAGGACAGAATCTAACATTAGATATCACCTGTGGGTCAAAAAAATTAATATGCATGAAATTTCAAAATAAACAGGAGTTTGACAGTATTAAATTCATTCTTTATTGAGGATACTGGGGTCCAGTGTTGGCATTTAATAATATTTGACACTGGCTGTTTCACCTATGATGTAAGGTAGAATCAGGGTTCTGAAATTCTTATTCTAGAAATTCACCTCCTTGGAGTGTACAATGTATTTTAGCAAGGAGGCACCACTTAAGAGAGAGTGATGTGTTATGAAAGGGAGAAAAAGTCACTTGTTACAGCTAGAATAAGCAATAACAATGCTTAACGGTTTCTCAGCTGGAAGAAAAAAAATACAGGCTGTGGTTTAATGAAGGATGAGACTTTTGTCTCATTGTTATGAAAGCTCAGATTTGTTTTTCTGCCGTGGTGATGTTTCCCCTGATGACCCAGGTGGCAGTCTTATTGATTTTTATGACTAAATGAGTTGCTGCAGCTTATATGCATAACTACTCTTAAGTGCTTCCCTGAGTGAAATTGACAGTTCATTTTATTTGGTTTGCACAGAATTGTCCTTTGCTTTACACATCTTATAAGCAATGTGAGAAGAAGTTGATTTTCTACTATTTACATTGGACCAGCAGTGTTTACGCTCCAGGGCTGGGGATGGGAGCCAAAGAAGGGGTGGGAGGGTGGGTTAATGTTCTCTTAGCAGTAACGACATGCTTTCTTTAGGCAAGGGCCCTATAGATAAAAATCTGTTCCTCTCCTCTATCTCCTACGTGTCTACCGATTTCTCTAAATAGAACTTGCCTTTCATCTGGTCCAATACACAAAATCTGAACATGAAGCAAAATGATTGAAAGACACAAAATAATAACCAAAAAAAATCAGACTGATGTACAATTGGTTGCACTTACCTAAATTCTTGCATCATGCCATCAGATGAGACTTTAAGAATGAAAAGTGATCATCATATATTACAAGCCTTGCCTTAACTAGTGTATATTTTATACTATTTGGAACTTGAACATATTAATCATCTCAGAACCTTGAGTCCTTGCCCCTTTACTCGCTTTAAGCTTACCATTAATATTATTTCCTTCTCTTTCCCATGTAGCTTCTTTTGAAATCAACCCCTTCTTTTCCCTCAACTATTTTTTTTCCAAATCTTCTCCCTACTTTTCTCTACTATTCAATCTTCTGATCTCCCATTGCTGTGCTATCAGTGAGTTGTTGTATAGTTGTTGTTGTTTTAATAGAGCAGCTTTACTGAGATTATAATTCACATATAATTCATCCATTCAAAATATCCAGTTCAGTGGTTTCTAGTGGACTCACAGAGTTGTGCAATATTACCATAATCAATTTTAGAACATTTCCATCACTACAGAAAGAAACCCCATACTCATTAGCAGCATTAGCAGTCATTTCCCATTCCTCCCTCCCCCACACCTAGCCACCCACCCCTGTCCCCTGGCAATCCCTTGTTCTGCCTGTTCTACAGATCTGCCTGTTCTGGATATTTCAAATAAATGGAATGGTACATTTGAGTTTTTTGTGTCTGGCTTCCTTTACCTAGTATGTTTTCAAGATTCATCCATGTTGTAATACATATCAATACCTCACTCATTCTTATAGCTCAATAATATTCCATAGTATGTATACACTGCATTGTGCTTATTCACTCATCATTTGATGAACATTTGGTTTGTTTCAACTTTTTGGCTATTATGGATAATATTGCCATGCACATCTGGTACAAGATTTTGTTTAAACCTATGTTTTCACTTCTTTCAGGTATATTCCTGGGAGTGGAATTGCTTCCAGATATGTTCTCATCATTCAGTTTCATTTGAGCACCCCCATTATCATGTTTATAGTCCCAGGACTCTGTTAGTACTTTGCAAATTCCACCTTCACTTGGGACCTTCCACTGAGAATTAGACTCATATCTAATTAAATCCTTAACATCTTCACTTAGAGATCACACAGACACTTCAAACTCAGTGTCATAAAACCAACTTAGGATGTTTTCCACAAAACCCTGGTCTTGGGCCAGTGCTCTTTCTCAGTAAGTAGTACATTCATTCTTCTGGTCATAGAACCTAGAATCATTCCTAAACTCTTTCCTGAGTCCAATTAATAACTAGATACATATAATTCCATTTTCTAAATTTATTCCACATGTATCTACTTCTTCCCGCTTCTACCACAGCTCCTTTCTTTGGGACTTCACTTGGATCATGTTAATTGTGGTCCAAATAGTCTTTCACCTTTATTCAAGACTTCATCCAAATTCACTCCATCCTCTGGAATGCTCCTTTAAAAAATCCTTCTTCTTTGAAAAATTACTTCATTCAAGTTGTTGGTAGGATACAAATTTTAAAATCATGAGCATGTTATTAAAGTGCATATATGACCTCACCCTGCTAACTCCTCAGCGCTGGCTTCCTCTTGAACCCCTTCCCGAGACTACAGACACCTTCCTTTTCTTGTTTCCACATCTTTTAACAAGCTCACTCCTTTCCCAGCTGTAGGGCTTGTTCAAATATTCTTTCTCCTGCCATACTCTAGCCTCATTTAGAGAGTAAACCCTACTTATGTTTAATTTCTTAACCTAAAATTACATCTTTAAAACTCTAGCCCTAACTACATCAATTCTGTCTTACAAGCTTTCAATGTACCCAGTAGTTTCCTTCATAACATTTAAGACTTTTAACGAGATAGTAAGTAGTTTACTATCTCTCTCTGCAGTAAAATGTGCCCTTAAACAGGAAAGGCACCACAGTAGGGCTGGATCACTGCGTTCTTAGGACTAGTATGGTATCTGATCTGATGAAGGGAACTCAAGAAATATTTTTGAATTAATGAGACAGTGACCCTCCAATCCACTTACTCATCATTTGATTTGGCTTATAATCCCAAATTACATAACAGAGACAAATTAGAAATAGTTAGACAGGACCAGAAAAGGCAATAACATGGAAAACCTTAGTAGATGATGACCGTGTGTCAGAACACACACAATAGGAAGTATATTTAATGTTTTGTAAGAAACAAGGACCCCAAAGTCCTCTTCCTCCTATTTAAACTCTCAAATAAAGCTCACCACAGCCTCCCTTCTATAGGTGCCTTTGCACAGGTAAACCCTGATGGTCTTTGGAAGATTTGCTTCATACCTTTCATCATGGCACAGCCTTTTTACCTGAATTCTACATTTTCATCTGAGCCCACAGAGCGCTCCTGTCTATGCTAATCATTGTTATGGCCCTTGATGACATCAGTGCTGTTCCCTCTGCCCTTGATCTTTGCTTTTGATTTAATCTTACCTCTCTTATCCATCCCACCTTTTCCTCATCCATTACACCAACTCATGCAAAAATCTTGTTTTCAAAAATGACTACTAAGTAACTAATGTTCCCAAGTAAACTTTGTAAACATTTTTTTAATGTTTATTCACTTTTGAGAGAGACAGAGACAGAGCATGAGCAGGTGAGGAGCAAAGAGAGAGGGAGACACAGAACTCAAAGCAGGCTCCAGGCTCTACATTGTCAGCACACAGCCTGGCAGGGCTCCAACTCACAAACCGTGAGATCGTAAGCTGAGCGTAATTTGGTCGCTTAACCAACTCAGTCACCCAGGAGCCCTCCAAGTACACTTTTAAAAGAGCTAAGATGGGATTTTGGCTTTATCAAATATACATATTGTTTCTGTGATAAAAGCAGAGCTGAAATCATGAAGTAGGAAGCATGCCTGTTTGACCAGTAAAATAAGCTTGATTTACTCACTGTATTCTAGACTTAGATGGCAATCTGAACTATTTCAACCCAAATTGCTGATAATACTTAAATTGCAGTGTTGCTTGATTGCTAAGTAGTGCTAAGGAGCTGTAAAGCCAATACTCGGTATAATGCATGACTTTGAGGTCACTCTAGGTCATAGGGAACAACTAAATTTAGAATCAAGAGATTCGAATTTAATCAAGGCTGAACCCCCACCAGGTCCGAACTGACTCTGGACAAGTCACTCAAATTTTCTGTGTCTCAGTTGTCTCAGTTTATAAAATGACAAAAGAAATATTTATTTCAGTTGGTAGCTTGGAGAACTTAATTTTACAATACAGCTAAAGCATTTGGCACATAATAAGTTCTCCACACTTGTCAGTTTAATGTAAGTCATATTCGAATTCTACATTTATCTGACAATAGGGTATTCACTAATGAAGACACTCGGTAGACTTAACAGTCTTTCCTTATACATTGTTTTACCAGCAAACACCCCAATGCTAAAGCTTTTAGTGAAATAAGGTATTAATAAGTTGAAGTCTATACATTGAAATGTATTTCTCCTAGACATTTATCTCATTTATCTACACACTGACATGTATTTATCTATATACGTTAACTGTGACTTTTTGTAGGCAAGTTGAGTATTACTAAGTTATTTAAATGCAAGTGTCAGCAAACTTTTTCTGTAAAAGGGCAGGTAGTAAATATTTTAGGTTTCGTAGACCATATGGTCTCCTTTCAACTATTCAACTCTTATAGTGCAAAAGCAGCTATAAAAATTACTTAAATCAATAAGCATGGATATGTTCCAGTAAAAGTTTACTTGTAGACAGGAATTGTAAGTTCACATGTCATGAACGCTGAGTTTTTTTCAAACATACAAAAATGTTAAAAACAAACACAGAAACGGACAACTTGGCTCACAGGCCATCTAAACACAGGTGGCAGGCCTGAAGCCCCCATAGGTGATATTTGCCTGCTGTATTACTTGCTGAATTATTATGATCACTTTTCATTGATCTTGTAGCCCACAAAAAACACAAGTTCTAAACACAAAGGACTGTATCTTCTGATGTGTTCCAAATGCCTGAACAGTGACCAGAAGTTAGATAATAAATATTTGTTAAATAAATGGAATGTTCTTTTTCCTCCCAAGCTCTTTATCATAGGAATTTCTAGCAATATAAGAGTTTTTTACATGCTCTTTGGCACACTGCCACAGGCACAGAGGATTGAAGATTTAAAAAAGGTGAATTTTGACTTCATATCTTACTCCAAAGTAATATTATAATTTAAACCATGGTGTCAAAAGAAGTATACATTAAAGGTTAATAAACTTTTTTTTTTAATTTTTTTTAACGTTTATTTATTTTTGAGACAGAGAGAGACAGAGCATGAACAGGGGAGGGGCAGAGAGAGAGGGAGACACGGAATCGGAAGCAGGCTCCAGGCTCTGAGCCATCAGCCCAGAGCCCGACGCGGGGCTCGAACTCACGGATGGTGAGATCGTGACCTGAGCCGAAGTCAGACGCTTAACCGACTGAGCCACCCAGGCGCCCCAGTTAATAACCTTTTCATGGATATGTGTAGAAAATGAACAGTTCTAGCTATATACAGAAATATATATGTGTACACACACAACTATTTTCTAAACATATACAAGTTCGATCTTGACAGCAAAACTACAGAATTATCTTACATACGGGTTTATATAAGTTGTTATACACATATAAATTATTTCTTTGAGCATGGTACTTAAGCAGATGTTTAATTAGGGCAGCTAAGTGGTAATGACACTAATTAATCACAAAATGAAAAGACATTCACCTTAGAAAAACCAACACTATTAAACTCTAAGAGATTAATTGGCTTTTTGAAAAAAAAAAAAACACATTGTAACATAATTATCTTAGGACAAGGTCAAATGTTCTGTTGCATCTATGTTTGTACTCAGTAAACATGAAGTCCAAACCATTTACCATAAATCACAGTCCACCTTAGTAATGAAAGAGAAAAGACAATGTTTTTATACATTTACATAGCATAATTTTTCAGAAAAAATAATCTAAAATAAATCTGTATAGTTAACCTTTAAACTTTTACATATAAGACTATCTTTAAACTTTCTAGAATGGATATTTTATACTGTAGATCAATTAGTCATATATAATTCTATAGAAAACAGTATAGTTTCCCTAACACACGTAATTTTTTTTAGGAGGCCAGAGTGGACTATATTCCGTTGTTAGAATTTGATCACATCTTTAATAAAATGAGAACTAGAAAAAGAGCTCTTAAAATTGTTATACAATGGAGTTACAGCTGTGAGATTTATTTAAATAGTATTAGCCAAAATCATAATTTAGAAGTTGCAAATTTATTGTCAAGGTTGAATGCTTGAGGAGAACCATTTCATCCACTTGTAAACTCAAGTTAATTAAAACCATTTTTTTATGTTATTTTCAACAAAAGTCTCGCTATCATCTGGGCATTTCTGCATCACAGCTATTCTCAGTCACTGTCTTTGTACAAGGCTTTGTTTCAACATATTTAAACACGTCAAGCAGTTTCCACACCAGTAGTAAATGTCATCACCAAGGAGTGAAAATGCACGAAGGCCTGAGTCACACCTGGCAGAGTAAACAGCCCCTGTATAGCAGATAAGGGACTAAAGTAATTTGCGTAATTATTCCAGATTTTGAATCATAGAATCTAAGTATAGCAGCTATCATCCATTGTCTCAGACGCTGCACTTGAGGGGTCATTAATATATTGTCATATAGCCCTCAATGTGAACATGGCAGGTGTCAACCATATGCTAAAAAACAAAACAAAAAACAAAAAAATATGCTCTATAACTTTGATTCATTGGTGCCTAGTTTGGCATGAGTGATATACTAAAACCTTCTGTAAAAACATCATGAAAGAAAAATTGTGTTTAATCAAGTAATACATGAACAAATATTTACTGCAGCATATTCAAATAAAATGAAATATATTGATTAAGTTAGAAAAGGCTCTGTAAAATGTACACTTACATGCACACATACATCTTACTTCTATATAAATAGGAGCGTAATTTATGGATGATCTCGTCTTTCTTTTTTTCCTCCTTGACCCTCATCTATTGGAAAGTGATCTACACCAGTATTTATAGCTCTGTGTCATTCATTTTAAAGGCTGAGTGTACATATATAATAATTTATTCAATTACAATCTTATTTATGGACACTTAGTTTTCCCTTTCCATTTCCAGTAGGATATAGAATTCTGCAGTGAATCTTCTGGGCATATATCCTGGTAGTAATGTGTGACTATTGCTCTAGAATAGATTCCTGAAGAGAAAATCCTAAGTCAAGGGGGATGCAGACATCAAACTTGAAAATAGAGCTAAATTTTCCCTCAAAACAGCTTGACTCATACAGTCTACGATTGGATCTGTTTTTTGTACCCTCATTTATAACAGATATTCTGTCTTTCTAATGATGGTCAAGTATATGGATTAGAAGAACCATTATTGTTTAATTATATTTCTTAAAATCGTGTTAGACCAAGCACTTTTCATATACTTTTTGCAAATATTTATAGTTCTTTCTCTCTGATCTCTGTGTTCTTATTCTTTGTTATTGGACATCTTTCTCTCATTGTTATATAGGCGATGTTCCTATGCCTGTTATATTTGTTAAAAATATTTTTTCTAGGGGCGCCTGGGTGGCTCAGTCGGTTAAGCGGCCGACTTCGGCTCAGGTCATGATCTCGCGGTCCGTGAGTTCGAGCCCCACATCAGGCTCTGTGCTGACAGCTCAGAGCCTGGAGCCTGTTTCAGATTCTGTGTCTCCCTCTCTCTGACCCTCCCCTGTTCATGCTGTGTCTCTCCCTGTCTCAAAAATAAATAAAACGTTAAAAAAATATTTTTTCTAATTGTCATTTGTATCTTTAATGTTAAATTTTAGTATTGAGGAATATTTAATTTTGATTTGCCAAATATGTAAATATTTGTATCATGGTGTCTGGGTTTTGATTCTGACTTGGGAATGTCTTTCTCCATTATTATCAAATTTTTCCACTATTTGTTAGTTCTAAACATGTATAGTTAAATATTAGCTCTTGGCTTCATCTGAAATGCGGATGTCAGTGTGTATTGTGTGACTGTGTTTGATTTATAGAAGGTGTTTATTTACCAATGGATAGACTATAATCAAAGCATTATTTATTGAATAAATCTTTTTTAAAAAAGACAGCTCTACATTTCTGGAGGCTGATTTGGAATCTAATATGTATTCCATACATCTATTTTATTTTTCGATTCATGTATATATTATAGTGTCTCTTTTATTATAAGTTAATAAATTTGGGGGCATGTATTAAAGGAAAACCAAGTCACTGTACTTCTTTTTAAAAGCTGTCATGGTTAGGGGCGCCTGGGTGGCTCAGTCGGTTAAGCCTCCGACTTCAGCTCAGGTCACGATCTCACGGTCCCCGTGAGTTCGAGCCCCGCGTCGGGCTCTGGGCTGATGGCTCGGAGCCTGGAGCCTGCTTCCGATTCTGTGTCTCCCTCTCTCTCTGCCCCTCCCCCGTTCATGCTCTGTCTCTCTCTGTCTCAAAAATGAATAAACGTTAAAAAAAAAAAAAGCTGTCATGGTTATACCTTCACATTTTCTCAGCCATATGCATTATGAAGTCAGTTGGTCATTTTTCAAAAAATATCATTTGGGACATTGATTGGTATTACATTTAAAATATATACATATATTATACATATATCATATATAATAGTATATGTAAAATATATTAAAAAATAAAAATATATATATTATATATAATGTATGTATAATACATACACATATATTTACCATATGTATAATATATATATATATATATTTTTCCCCCCAGTGAGAAGATCTTGCAGAGTGTCTAACAGTGTCAAGAAAGCTGGATAACAGAAATTGAAATACCTTACAAGATGCCATAATTCTGCTCTCTAGTCCTGAGATAATATCCTCTAATGAGAGTATGCACTGGGCTGGCAGAGGCTTACTCACAGGCAACTCAAATAAACCATAATATGCTAATACTTTAAACTTACAATGAACAGGATAATTGAGTGAGTTAAGTCCTTATGTCTTCTACATATCATATTTTCTCAATGTAACAAGCTACAGGGTAACACAAATTATAATCAAAAAGTTGATTGAGCATGAAATAAGAACAAAGGAAGTCCATTATTTAATTCAAACATTTAATGATGCAATTGATCCAACTATTCAAAGGAGATTCACGAACCACTTGCCTTGGACAGATAAATTCCCCATGCCAGGCTGTAGTCTCCCATGGGCATTCTTGGAGGCCTGTTGACAAATTTACCTTTTTTACTCTCACATTTGTATAGTTCTGTTTTATAGCAGCCCCACTTCTAATGGACACACATTTTCTTATAGATATTTTGCATCCAATAAGAACGTGATAAGCTATGGGTAACTGTGGGAAATCCGGATAAACAGTGGGTTACAGGACTCAATAGTACATGCAGCCAAAGGGGGAAATTGTTGGAAATAAACACAGTGCTGTCCATGTAGGGCCACGGTTCACTCAGGTACTGGTAAACTCACTAACTAGGTCACCATTTTGCCAAAAAACTCAATTTATCCATTTTACAGGGTTAGGTATTATTTTTATAGTTTCAAGTAGGTCTCTAATTCACATTGGTCCCAAGTTCCTGAGAAGCATTTTATTTATTCTCTTGTAGTCTAGATATACTTCTATTTCTCTTTCATATTTGTGTTCATCAGAACACTCTTTAGATTTCCATTAAATCATAAAACCCTGAATAGCCAAATCAATCTTGAGAAAAAAGAACAAAGCAGTAGCTATCATACATCCTGATTTCAAACTATATTACAAAGCTACAGAAATCAAAACAGTATGGTATTGGCTTAAAACAGACACATAAATATGTAACAATAGTATCCAACATTACAGTATCATATAGAATAATTTCATTGTCTTAAAAGTGAAAATGTGCAACACAAGAGTAAACGCTAACATAATCTATGGACTGTAGTTAATAATAATATTTCAACATTGGCTCATCATTTTGTAAGAAATGCACTACACTAATATGAGATATTAACAGAAACAATTGGGGAGGGGGAGGCATTGAGCAGGTACATTAGAACTCTTTGTACTTCCTGCTCAATTTTTCTATAAACCTAAAACTGCTCCCCCAAAATAAGTCTATTATGTTTTTTTTTAAATTTTTTTTTAACGTTTATTTTTGAGACAGAGAGAGACAGAGCATGAACGGGGGAGGGGCAGAGAGAGGGAGACACAGAATCTGAAACAGGCTCCAGGCTCTGAGCTGTCAGCACAGAGCCCGACGCGGGGCTCGAACTCACGGACCGCGAGATCATGACCTGAGCCGAAGTCGGCTGCTTAGCCGACTGAGCCACCCAGGCGCCCCATTCTATTATGTTTTTTAATGAGGTGTGTTTAATTATAGTTCTCTTAGAACATTTCCATATTTTAGAGGAATAATGTAGCATTAATAAAACATTTAAAACAAACAAAAAAAAACAAACAAAAACAAAGAACAAAAACGAAAAACAAAAAAAGAAAAACTAGACACATAGATCAATGGAACAGAAGACCAGAAATAAACCCATCCATATATGGTCAATAAATTCACAATCCAGGAGCTAAGAATCTACAATGGGGAAAGGACAGTCTCTTCAACAAATGTTGGGGAAACTGGACAGCCACATGTAAAATAGTGAAACTAGACCTCTATCTTACATTATACACAAGAATTAACACAAAATGGTTTAAAGACTTAACAGTAAGACCAAAAACCATTAAACTCCAAGAAGAAAACAATGGCAGCAAACTCCCTGACACCAGTCTTGGTAATCATTTTTTGGATCAACAAATTGACAAAATGTCAGTTTGGATTGACAAAAGCAAAGGCAAGAAAAGCAAAATTAAACAAGTGAGACTACATCAAACTAAAAAGCTTCTAACCAACAAAGGAAACCATCAATAAAATTAAAAGGCAACCTACAGAATGGGAGAAAATATTTGCAAACCATATATAAAATAAGGGGTAATATCCAAAATATATAAGGAACTCCTACAACTCAACACCAAAAAACAATCTGATTGAAAAACAGAGTATTCAAAATGACATTTTTCCAAAAGACATAAAACCGGCCAAGACACAAAGAAGCTCAATATCACCAATTACCAGGGAAACACAAATCACAACCACAATGAGATATCACCTTACATTTGTCAGAATGGTTTTTAACAAAAAGACAAGATATAACAAATGTTGATGTGGGGCAAAGGGAATCCTTATTTATGCAATGTTTCTAGATATGTAAATTGGTTCAGCAAGTATAGAAAACATAGAGAGGTCCCTCAAAAAATTCAGAAATAGGAATAGCAATTCCATTTATGGCTATTTATAGAAAAGAAGAGAAAACATACTAACTGGAAGATATATATATGCACTCCCATATTCATTGCAACATTATTTATAGTAGTCAAGGCAATGGAAACAACCAAAATAATCTTTGATAGATGAGTAAAGAAGATATAGATATATAAGCACACACATAGGCACAATGGATTATTATTCAGCTGTTAAAAAAAATTGAAGAAGGAAATCCCACCATTTGCAACAACACTGATAGATCTTAAGGGCATTTATGCTAAGTGCAACAAATCAGACACAGAAAGACAAATAGCATATGATCTCACTCACATATGGAATCTAAGGAAAGGAAAAGAAGAAAACTAATTTATGGATACAGACAGCAAATTGGTAGTTTCCAGAGGCAGGGAGTGTGGGATGTGCGAAACGGGTAACGGTGGCTAGGGATGCCAACTTTCAGTTATAAAATAAATAGGTCATAAGTAAGTTTTGCACAGCATGGGGACTATAGTTAGTGTTGCTATGTTATGTATTTGGGAGTTGCTAGAAGAGTGGATCTTGAAAGTTCTCAACATAAGAAAAAGAATTTCTAACTGTTTGATGGATGTTAGCTAGACATTGTGGTGATCATTTCTCAATGTTTGCATGTGTCAAAGCATTATGTTGTATACCTAACACTAAACTTTTATGTCAATTGTATCTCAAAAAATTAGGGTTCCTCAACTAGCTAAAAGTAGCTATCCTATCTCCCATGATATGATTTTAATTTTTGTGTATTTATACATTTTTCAAATATTTTGCTACATGATGATGTCCAGATGTCTCAAGACCCTACTCACTCCTCTGTTCAAATCTTAAGTACCTAGGGCATATCAAAACCATGGAGACCATAACTAGATACAACAGTACTAGTGTTGGTTAATGAGCATGTATTCTCGACCCCGTTTTTGTATTGCCAAGTGTATCTTAAAAAAAATTTTTTTTAGCGTTTATTTTTGAGACAGAGAGAGACAGACCATGAACAGGGGAGGGTCAGGGAGAGAGGGAGACACAGAATCTGAAGCAGGATCCAGGCTCTGAGCTGTCAGCACAGAGCCTGACGCCCGGCTGGAACTCACAGACCGCGAGATTATGACCTGAGCCGAAGTTGGACGTTCAACCGACTGAGCTACCCAGGCGCTCCAAGTCAAGTGTATCTTTTTAAACAAAACCCGACCTACGCATTTTTATTATGTTCTCCTTTTTTACCAATACAAATATATTTTACTGGGAAACATCGTCCCAATTCCCCTGCATTAATGTTTAAAATTTTCACTATTAGAGTTACAAGAATGAAAAAGTCACAATCCTTGTATCGATACATGACAGCCCAACAGTGGGGCACCACACCTCAGAAAAACACCAGATGTACACAACTGTCCACAGTATTCATTGTGTATCTGTCCCATTCTCCTTTCTTGAAAATGTTTTCTCACCGGAACCTTTTCTGAATGGGTGAGCCTACGTGGTCTCGTTGCTCCCAAATAACTCTGTTTGCTGGTCATAGCTGTATGCACATATGGATATCTGGCTCAGGGCACTTGTTTTAGGGGAATTCAATTCATTAGTGTAAGCTCATCCAAATACACTCTTCCTTTCAGAAAGTTTGGATTGGAAAATGGAGAGACTGTTTAGATTCATTATCGGTAGAAATGAAAGATGTTATAAAACTAGGTCCATACAATGTCACATACAATTCAAAGCCCTGGAATACAATGAAGGCAAAGGAGGAGACAGAAGTGCTCTGCAGAGAAAAGTTGGAGATCTGAGGTAAGCAGAGCTATATGTTTCTGAGGGCCCATGAACTAAAGAGAGAATAGCCTTGACTCGTGGCTTTTCATTTCTCTGTCAACTACAAAACTCTTCGTGGCTTGGATGAAAAATGTCTCTTTTGTCCATGGAGAGCTGCCAGATTCCCCTGTGTCTCATCAATAACACCCTATCATATTTGAACTACTTTGATTGGACTCTTCTGCCTCCTAACAACATTGTGAGTAAGTCAGGCATCATGGGACTAGAGAAAGGTAGCCACCAGTTTTGCTTCGGAATGTCAGGGAATCCTACACTGAGTAGGTGGCATATGTTCCGGGTCCTGAGGAGGGAATGTAAATTAGTAAAGAAATTAATAGACTGATTCTATGTAGGGGTAAATGATGACACAACCTGATATATCTGGGAATTAGTAAGGAAATATCTTGGTCACATTAATTTCCTTAGATAAGGAAAAAGTTTATGTGCTGTTTTAGTTTACATACTTATTTTGAGACAGAAAGAAAGAGGAGGGGAGGGGCAGAGGGAAAGAGAATGAATCCCAAGCGGGCTCTGCACTGCTGATGTGGGGCTCAAACTCACAGAGAGATCATGACCTGAGCCAAAATCCAGAGTCAGATACTTAACTGAGTCACCCAGACACCCCATAAAGCCAGTTGAATTTTTACAAGTATAGTCAATAGACATGTGACTTTTGTCAAAGACCTGGAGGCAATAAGGTAGCAAAACATGTGGATATCAGGACAAGAACATCCCAGCCAGAAGGAATAGTAAGAACAAGAGCCCGAAGGCAGGGCCTGTCTGGCGTGTCTTAAGAACCACTAGGGCAGTGTGGCAGTGAGGTCAGCAGAGATTGGAACCAGAGCATAGTCTGTAATCCAATCTAGGAATCTGGGCCTTTATGCTGAAAGACAGGAAACCAGGGAGCATTTTTCAGCAGATAAATGATGTGATCTGAATTTGATTTTAGAGCCACTGTTAAATATTTTTCATTGAATCACAAATTCATGTCTGCTTTTAATTTGCCAAAGATAACTTCAAGAATGTAATAATAATTCAGTCTTGACATCTAGCTTAGTTCATATATAAGCTACTGAAAAACTAGATCAATGAACTGATATTCTTTAAGGAATTCATAACCCCCTCTTAGTACAAAATTTTAAGCAACAATGTTAAAGAAAATATGACACCATATTTTATAATGCAGACCTGGAACAAATGAATTTTTTTCTCAGATTAAGTGCAATCTAAAAAAAAAAAAAAGTGAAACAAATATCCAAAGAATACAACATAGACTATCCAGCAAACAAAATGCACTAAATAATTGTTAATACTTACTATTATCAATTAGAAATAATAACAGATTTTTATTTTTGTTTAACCAAGCTACACATAGTAAGATTGATACTCCTTTAAAGGAGTGAGCGGCCTAACCACTACCTATAGAATGTCCAATTGAAAGCAATGCAAATTTGAGATGAACACACTCTTTATTAACTACCCAGAGTAATCTGTGGAGTAGATGGGTTAGTAAAAGCTAATTAAACCTCAGATGCTATCTTCCAAACTGTTCTATTTCTAATTCGTTGACCTTAACCACTCTTTAAAATAACAATCTTAGCTAGCAAGAGCTTCAAGTAAAACTGTCAGGAAGGTATAAGAAAATTATTTCCATTTGTTTGGAATAAAAAGTAAGAAACTCTAAACATAAGCTATTTCTCTTTCCATTTCACCCTCACATTTTATTACTCAATAATTCTAAAAAATTAAAAGTTCCCAGAACACATTGTTTAACTCCTCTGTGACTATAAAGGCTCTTCCCTCCACATGGATACGTCTTCCAACTTATCTGCCTAGCGAATTTCATACAGACTCTCTCCATCTGAAGCTTTCCCTCAACTGAGGCTCAGTTAACTCCTCCTCCTCCTGTTTTCCTGAATTAGTTTCCTATTACAGCTACAATAATGCATTCCTCTTTCTGACTATAGTCTGGAAAGGTTCTCCACTTTTCTTTTTTTTTTTTTATTTATTTATTTTATTTTTGGGACAGAGAGAGACAGAGCATGAACGGGGGAGGGGCAGAGAGAGAGGGAGACACAGAATCGAAAACAGGCTCCAGGCTCCGAGCCATCAGCCCAGAGCCTGACGCGGGGCTCGAACTCACCGACCGCGAGATCGTGACCTGGCTGAAGTTGGACGCTTAACCGACTGTGCCACCCAGGCACCCCGGTTCTCCACTTTTTGATTAGATGGTAGACACTCCTATAATCCAGGGTCATCTCCCTCCGTCAAGGTCCCTAACTTAATCACGCCTACAAACTCCCTTTGTTATATAAAATAACATATTCACAGGTTCCAGGAATTAGGATGTGGACATCTTCTGAGCTATTCAGCCTTACCGCAAAACCTAAAACCCTAAGGCATCCACTACAGTAAGTACCACTGGTAGTGTAATTATTGGTTTGCAATCTATCTCTCCAAAAAAGTGCACTCTTGGCCAGTAGAGTGTATACTTGTTTTACCCATAATATTGAACACAGTGCTTAATATAATGCTAAGTAGCTCAATAAATAAATGTGTGAGAAAAATATACATTAAAGTCTATATAGTACTGCTTCAGGACAATGGAAAATTAGAAGTAGTGAATGTTTATTTTAGTGAAATTTCTATCCTTAAGAATTTTGCACTCTATGGATTTTATTCTATAATACTTTAGGGATACTTTCACTCTGTAAATCATTTTATATAATTAGGAGATAAATTTTCTATTTGTTATATCGATATTTTGATGACAAGGACCATGATTTTTTATGGGTTTTTTCATCATTGAAATTGAAGTAATGATGGGATTTTATTTGTTCTTAGCTCATATTTGTTTATACTTTCCTGTTGTGTGGTACAACAGCTATTAAATATTTAAATTTTATCATTAATTGCCAACATCTGTGATCATTATGCACAAGCAACTGATATTCCCTCAGAACTTAGCCAGATATGTAGATAAGCTACAATTTTTCATTTTCCAAATAAATTACAAGTAAAATTCCTTCACTATTGTGCAAGGATTTTCTTTTTAGAACTGGTCATGTCGTTTAGTAACAGAGTCTCCACATACAGTTTTAAACTTTGTTTACCAGTAATTTAAATGTTCATTAAGCATATGCTTGACACAGGTTTCTCTGAAAATTCATATGCAGAATGGAATCAAACTGAGAGACCTTCTAGCCCAATCTATTTAATTCATTCATAAACCGGGAATTGAAGACTTCTAAAATCAAATGAAATGTGTAAGTTTACAATATTTAACACAGTGGAGAGGCATTTGTACATTTTCTCAATAGGTTAGAAGAATTCACAGTGTAAAGAAATGTTTTTACATCTCAGACTGCCCATACAGTAAGCATATTCATCATTTATTCTCTGTGTCAAAATTCTGACAGAAATTCAAATAATTGAATTTTGTTTTTTAAAAAAGGAATTTTGAGCCTATTTTCACCTTGGTGTGATGTTATTTTAAAATTCATCTGGTTTTTAAAAGAGGTAATAGTGCTAGTATTCAAGACAATAATGACATTAAATTAACTCTGAGCATCATCCAGTGCTTTGTTAAAATCAATGCATATTGCACTTGGACCTTCTCTTTATAGACCAATGTGTTACTTCCATAAAATTTATTGATTGGAGTTCATTTTTGCCCTAAGCTTCTATGATTTTTCAGTATTTATTAACTTTATCTTGTTTGTTCATAGATTTTTCTTTAAATTGATTATATAATAACAGACTAATCACACAATAATTTCCTTCTTTTATGTCTTGATTTTTTATCACACTTCTTTCTATTTCTCCATAAGTTTTCAAAGGAACTTTGTCAATAGTCTCCTTTCCCAAATGCAAGGGAATGCTATGCATTAATTTGTATAGCTATGTATCAGAAAAAATAACGTATTTAATTTTTGTGAGCAGTAATAGGAGAAAAAGAATCATTGTGAAGCTAGATCTCAAAAAGTAATGCCAAGAGGTTGTAGCAAAAGAATAAACTTGGGGATTCTTATTACAAACTTGATCTTAATAGTAAAAAGGAGAACAAATAATGTCTATATTTGGAAACATGGTCTCAATTTAATGAAGTGGTTTAGCATCTGAAACAAAGTTCCAGTTAAAAACACAGGGACTATTTTATAAAGGTTACCAATATGGCATTTTATCAATTAGTGGTTAAAAACATTTTTCTTTTAAAAATGCATAGAACATATTTGGAGAGCTAGTCCTCTTTTTCACACATAATTCAGATTGTATATTTTTAGAAATAATTCCTGTTTTTGCACATCAGCTTAGAAACAGATAAAAGAAATGTTGATAAATTCAATTTTTTGTGTCTTCCTGTTTAAAAGTACACCAGTATAATTTCTTAATATCACACTCATAGAAAAATTCTAATTCAGTTACTATTGGATATTTTCCCATAAACTAAAATTCTATCTAGTGGAGAATTAAGATTATAATTTTGAGCTTCATATTCATATGCAAACCTTGACGAAAAGATCCACAGTGGAGATTAATATTCATCAGATAAAAAAAATCTGCAAAAAGGTAAATAATACCTAGCAAATGGCCATCAGTGTCTAGTATTTGATAATTTTTTGTTATACTGTTTTTCAAGAATATTATCAGAAGACAGGAAGGCAAACTCTTCCTCTCCATTATGTGGGTGAATTTTAGATTTACTTTAACTGTTCATCATATTGAGTACTTTGTATTTCGTATGACTTAATTTAGCAAGACATTGAGGTCTCTAAGCAAATGAGATAGGAAAATACATTTGGCTGGGGAAAATATCTTATTTTACTGATATACTCTAGGGTACACATATGATCTGGGTTTACTTATACACTTTTATGCTGTGAAGGGGTCTCCATGTTCTGAATTTCCCATCAGAATGGCCTATGAATGAACACATAGTGCATCTGACTACCTGGGTCATGGTAAGCACACATTTGTGAACTATGGGACTCTCTGTGCCTTGGTCTTCTTAACTGTAAAACAACCCCCAAATTCCTTCTAGCTCCAAATATATTACAGTAGGGTAAAATGCCTTATTGTTTTAACAAGTGTAAAAAGTGCAAAACCATGAATTCAAGGGAATTAAGGGCTTATTAAGACATTGTTCTGAAACAGATAAAATAATGACATCCAAGGTTGGGGGTTCATGGAAAATAGCAATGAATACAAGGAAAGTTTAACTGCATGGGTACTGCTCTTGGTTTCCTAGATTGTAATGACACTTCTCGTCTTAATTACATACAATAAGAAAAGACATTCATGTGAAATAAAAACGAATGGCAGAATAATTGATGATCGCGTTAGCTCTGATTTGGGAAATGTCATATGGATTTGGATGATGCCAGTGCAGCACACAAAGGGTGAATGGAAGGTTAAATTGATACAATGAACTGGATACTTAAAATTTCCTGGGTTAAGAGACCTGGTATTCCTTAGTCATACTTTGTATGAAACTTTCTAGCATTAATCTATTTTGTGTGGATCTACTTTATTCCACCCCTCTGACACTTGGAAGGATACCCTAGGTACAGCAGCAAAGGTGTACCAACTCTAAAAACACCAGAGGCAGTCAATCATCTCCTTTTTAACTGTTAGTACCACACTTCCCATTAAATGTGAGAAAACAGAGGACATGTCAATGCAGATATTTTTTTAAAGCTTGAATACACTCCACTCTTGAAAGAGAAGAGCCTAGAGATTTTAAACACTAGTTTCATACTACTAATTTTCATATTCTTAATCATTTGTCATAAATAGGGTATCATGTTAGTATTATGAACTTGAAATATTGACACAAAGACAAAGTAGTCTTGAAAATAATTTACTCTCCTTAACTTACACTTATCTGACATTGCAAACTAAGTGTTCTTGTTGAAAAAGAATCTTGAAATTTTTGAATATATAAAATATATATTGAATGTATAAAATCTATATAAAATTTTAAATAACTTTGAAAATTGTGATTATAAAGGGATCCCATCTTTACACTAGAATTACATTTATTTATTTTTTTAATTATTAAGCAAATTTTATTTGTTTTATTTTATTTATTTTTTCAATATATGAAATTTATTGTCAAATTGGTTTCCTTACAACACCCAGTGCTCATCCCAAAAAGTGCCCTCCTCAATAACCCATCACCCACCCTCCCCTCCCCACCCCCCCCAATCAACCCTCAGTTTGTTCTCAGTTTTTAAGAGTCTCTTATGCTTTGGCTCTCTCCCACTCTAACCTCTTTTTTTTTTTAGAATTACATTTAAAGTAAAGTATCAGAGCACCTGGGTGGCTCAGCTGGTTAAGCATCTGACTTCAGCTTAGGTCAGGATCTCACAGTTCATGAGTTTGAGCTCCACATTGGGCTCTATGCTGACAGCTCAGAGCCTGGATCCTGCTTTCGATTCTGTGTCTCCCTTTCTCTCTGCTCCTCCCCGACTTGCACTCTGTCTCTGTCTCTCAAGAATGAATAAACTTTAAAAAATAATAATAAATTTTAAAAAAGTAGCAATGATGTACTTCTATTTTTTTAATTATTTTTCCATTTTTTAGTGGTGTGCTTTTAAAGTAAAACCTGAATAAACAGTTTAAGATTATCAAGAGCATCTGGGTGGCTCAGTCAGTCAAGAGTCCAACTCTTGATTTCTGCTCAGGTCATGATCTCATGGTTCTTGAGATCAAGCCCCACGTTGGGCTTTACACTAAAAGCGTGGACCCTGTGGGATTCTCTCTCTCCCTCTCTCTCTGTCCCTCGCCCTGCCCTGCTCCCATGCACACACTCTGTCTCTCTCAAAAATAAATAAACATTTTAAAAAGAGATTATCATACTGGGAGTTATTTATTTATCTCTTTAAGCATCTTCTGTGGAATCATCTCAGGAAAATGATGGCTCAGTGGAAAGAACATGGGAGAAGGCCATGCTCGTGTTCCACTGTGGTGATCCACTGGGAAGGAGACTGAATGTAGATCTAGTTCCTGTCTATAAATCAGGGATAATAAAGTCACATTCACCCAGCACATATTTGTTCAGGGTTTCAACTTTTTACTGTAATTAGAAAAATTAGAAAATAATGAATAAATAAGAGGAATATTAAGTGCACGATAGTTGCCAGGTATGATGTTGGATGCAAAAGAATACATGGGTTAAATTATTTTGCTTTAGTTTAGTTTTATTTATGAAAACAGGCTTTGAATTACTGGGAAGTTTGTCTTTTTTTTTTCCCTTTAGTTACTTGTTCAACCAATTTTAATTGAGCATGTCCCAAATGCTTGGCACCATTTCCAGTATCTAAGGACACAGGGGCAAACAGGAGAAACAATACCTTTACTTTCAGAAACCCAACATCTTGCACATTTTAAAATTAACATTGTAACAATCAGAAAACAATACTAAACAGAAAGCAACAAAAATAACTAAAATGGAAGGAAAAAGGGAAAATGTTAGCTATTCTGAAAACCTTTTCACCTCCTTTCTTGGTAATTTTATAGAATTAAAATCACTCACATTTCAAACACAAAGCAATTCATGGAGCATTATGAATATTAGACAATAACAGTCAAATGAATAAACTTTATCTAGAAAAGCCATACGTAATAGAATACCAGCAACTAATTTGATTCTGAAAAACACCACAAACTAATTTGTTTTTGTCTTTACTTTTTAAAGAAAATGGTAAAAAAGATTTTTTTCCAATAGAATAAGCTGCTAATATAGTTGTGTTATTTCTTTTGCAGAAATTATTAGTTCCATGAATGACTTTCTTATCATTTAGCAAAATAATGTAAGGGGCACTTGGGTGGTTCAGTTGCTTAAGCATCTGACTTTTGATTTCTTTCTGCTCAGGTCATGAACTCACAGTACATGGGATTGAGCCCTGAGTCAGACTCTGCTGACAGCACAGAGCTTCCTTGGGATTTTCTCCATTTCCCTCTGCCCCTTCCCTGCTTGTTCTCCCTCCCTCCCTCCCTCCCTCCCTCCCTCTCTCTCTCTGTGTCTTTCAAAATAAATAAATACACTTTAAAAAATGTAAAAACGGCAACACTGAGAAAATCTGCAATTTCTCTATTAGTATTTGGACTATGACCTTGCAGTTTATTGACAGGTATCTCCAACCACTTTTCTACTCCCTCATTATAAAGAATCTAATAATATTGTATAATCACAGAATCTCCAGAATGCTACAACACACTAGTCTGTTTCAAGTTGCTTTTACAGTACTTAATGCATAGTTAGGAAAACTACATATTTTAAATTAGTTTAAGCTATTTTATTTATCCATTAAATCCTTAAATCTCACCTATTAACATTTCAGCAGGTCAGTACAATTTTATAGGCATCTTGCCTTCAGCTTTGCAAAACCTAATGGAAAAGAAATGTGTTGGGCAAAATTGAGTATGAAAATATAGTATAGTAGTTCTATGTTAAAGTATGGCTTTTGAGTTATAACTCCAGTTATCTATTGTTTTGAATGTAACAAATTACAATTTGACTAAGAAACATTCACAGGTAATCTTTAGGGAGGTTTTGGAGGAAGGCATGGGTCTATTCTTCTAGAGAAGAGCAAGTAGAACTATACTGCTGGACCACAAGAAATAAATCTCAAAAGCCGAGTTTAAAGTGGGTGGAAGAGAAGCATGAAGAGAATTTCCATTCGCTCTGTGAACCTCTTGTGACCTAGTAAAACACTCCAAAAGAGCACAATTAACTCAAGGTGTGTGTGGGGGGGGGGGGGGGAGGGCTTCTAATTGACTTCAAATTCTTAGAGATTTGTCAAGAGCTTCCAACTGAGTTTCAAGAGCTTTTTGGCTTCCACATTGATTCAATTCACTTAAGAACATCGAGAGAAGAAGCTACAAGCTTAATCAAGTAAAAAAACAAAACAAAACAAAAACAACTATGCAAACATGTTATGTTTAAATATCCTTGGAAATGATACTGTCAAACTCAAGGTACAACAGAGATCAAGATGATAAAGTAAAAAAAAAACCCACGTATTACCATTATGTTGTATAAAATTAATATGGGCCCCAAGTATCTCAGAAACCGCATAGCATCAATCTGAAGAATGTGGAGACTCAAATCTCAATTGCATTGCTGAAAGGGAAATCTGCACAGAACTGCCTACTTAACAGGTTCCTTACTGTCATTAGTAGACAATCAAAGTCAAGTGCATACATGATATTCCATGCTTTTCTTATATTTGCCCCAACATCCTGCTATTAATAAAGTGATGGCTGATCTTACTGTTGAAGAGGTTAAACACTAAAGAAGACCATATTACCTAATCCTGGTTAGTTCAAATTCTAGTTAGAGTCATACCTACCACAATAATTATGCTAACTTCTTTCCCACTCAACACATTACCAAGGAGAATACAGACTTTCTGAGAAAAAGGGATCAACTATAGCTCAACTGTTTTCAATAAGGGACTTTCTGATGGTTTAGTAAAGGCAATTAAGTACAATTAAGAACTTTTATTTTTTAAGCAAACAGGGAGCTTTCAAACAATTCTTTCTGCCGACCTAGGTGGCCTGCCACAGAAAATTCAGCAAGATATCACTTATAAGCCATTGACTTCCATGATAAATGAGAAGATTATGCAATGAACCCACTGGAGCAAGGGCTCTGTGTTCTTTATACATAACAGTGTAATGTCCTCTTAATGTACATGCTTGCTTCTTCAATTTCTGCTTGGATGATTAAAAGCAAAATGTTGGTATCTTCAACAGAATTCAACATAGTAACTTATACTTTCAATTCTTTTGAATTTCTGTAAGAATATTCTAATGAAATAACTTCCAAAGACCTTGCAAATTTAATATGGATTATAGACAGTTTTTTCTTATGTATTTTTATCTCCTTGACCTTCTTTTAATTTTGATGTTACTATTCAAAAATTGAATATAATCTTTGCAAGTCACCAGAATAATTTCTTATATTCCTCCACATTGGTTGAATTAATTCCATCAGTGAAAGGAAGTTTAAACATAATGTGGTGTTTGGACTTCTAATACAATAGTATAGTCATTTTTATTAACTCCTTTTGTTTATTTAATATATATTTAAACAGGACAGTTCATAATGCTATGTACCTCTTACAATGTACCGAAGAGTATAAAAAGACTTCTGCCATATGAGCTTTCATCAAGGAGCTCACATATTGCAGAGAAGACCAAATTATGTTATTTATTTTTTCCTTCAATTTTCTCAAAGCAGTACCTCCTTAGAAGACTAATCAAAAAGAATCAGAAGTCAAAACAAAGAGTGGCAAGTATATAAATTATTGGCCAGTTGAAGTGTCTACTCTGGAAGTCCGTCACTGGAAGTTCTATTTTGGGAACAGAAATACTTCATGATCTCAGATTAGTTTGTTTTATAAATCACATTATAAGGGTGGTTTGAAATCAAAGTCAACAACCTCTATCTGCCCCTGAATATGTCTTAGGAAAAAAATTAATCACCTTAGGTCCCATCCCAAGAGCTAAGATCCTTTTTATTTCATAAACCATATAAGAAAGTTCAGACAATATTTTATTTGTCAAAAATTTATAGGCCTGAAATGGAGAAAGGAAACATGATTCAGGTTTAATCTCTTTATTCTGAAAATTATTTAATTAACCAAATTATATATTCTTACTAGCAGAATAAAAAATAAATAATATAAAACAAAGTGATAGCTGCCATAGGAAATACAGACTTGAGGGTTTTATAAAGTTCAAGAGACAGGAGAATTTCCCATGGGAGGGAAAAAGGAACTTTAATGCCCTTCTGGTTAGATCCTAAAAACACTAAAATTTGGACAGGTGGGGAAAATTCCAAGACAATGCTACAGCTTACGCAAAAGAGTTCAGAAAGCAAATAGATTTGCATAGTATGCCACAATTAGTTAGCATTTGTGCAAATAATGGGGTATAAGGTTTCTAGGTTAGCAGGAAAATTTCACTATACATATATATGAAATTATTCTTTTCGTTTTCTTCTTGTTGTTCTATTTAGGCACTTTGAAATTTACCTTCCTTTTTATTTTCAATCAAATATATCTTGGACATAGGATATTGAAATTTGTGCTGCTTTATGCTTTATCTCATTTAGGGTTCAGAATCTCACTGATGATGCCAAGATTGTTTTACCACCGATTTTCCCACTCCATTCCTTTTTCAAAATGGGCTTTGTAGTGGGAGGCAATTCATGAAGAAAAATGGTAAGTTATAGCATATCCCACAGGCCAGGACTGACTGCAAATTTGAATTTTTTTTTTTTCTAAGCTCAACCAATACCTGACCACAAACTGAATTATAAAAGCTGAGAGTCAGCCAGCCACAAATAATTCTGCACTGTCTACTCAGGGAGAGCTGCTGTGTTAGATGCCCTTGGGAAAACAAAGAAGTACACAATATAATTGTTGCCCTGAAATAACTTAGGTTCTTAGTTGAAGGGATGAGACACAGGCACACAAAGTGAAATAATAGTGAAAGATAAAGCATGGTTAGGCAAATATATGATAGATATGGATGTGTCGGAAGGGAAGGCAGTTTCTATCCTGGGGCACCTTCATGCCCTAGGTGTCAGTGAGTAATAAGTTGCTCCTGATGGAAGTATGTTCAGTACCACAAAAAGTCCAAAGGAAATGCACATTTCTTTCCTTTGTCCCAGAATCACATGAAATCAGTGTGACAACACTGTTTATCATTAGGAGGAAAACAAGTTACTGCTTCAGGGGTCCAATTTGTATGTGTGTTGGAGGGTAAGCAGCTGGCAGAGTTTAAATATGGTAGAAAAGGAAGCAATGCCACTTAAGGTATGGTCTTGAATGAGTATATAGTGTAAAATGATGCCCAAGGTCCATTCTAGATGGGATTTCAGTGATAGGCCTAACAGAGGATAATCTATTCAAGGGCTAAGCATTATAACATAGACCACTCTCCAATGGCATGTAACAAGAATTCCTACTAATACATTTATCACAGTTTTTAATTATTTTAAGGCACCATATTTTATCTCACTAGACTATGCGATTTTATTTTTTTAATTTTTTTAATGTTTTATTTATTTTTGAGACAGAGAGAGACAGAGGATGAACGGGGGAGGGTCAGAGAGAGAGGGAGACACAGAATCTGAAGCAGGCTCCAGGCTCTGAGCTGTCAGCACAAAGCCCGACGCAGGGCTCTAACTCACAGACCGTGAGATCATGACCTGAGCCGAAGTCAGACGCTTAACTGACTGAGCCACCCAGGTGCCCCTAGACTATGCGATTTTAAGAGGAGGCATTCTAATTTATTCATCTCTGTAACCCAGTCTCCAGCATAACACTTGACATACATACATATTATAATAAAAAAAAGTTTGTGAAAGAAATACATAGAAATGTGGAATCAAGTCATGAAGAATATTTAATGTGAATTGGCAGGATCTTCTCTATAGAAGTTTTGAGTAGAGGCTTGCCCTGACCAGAACTCTGGGAAGACAGATCCAGTTGAACCATAAAACACACATAGGAGAAGAGGGTAAAGAAAGGGAGAAGCAAGTTATGGGCTACTGAAAGTGTAGGAGGGGAATGAAGAGGCTCTGGGTTAGGATGGGGATGTGGGGGAGAGAATGAGAGGTAAATTTTAGCAGTAGAATCAACTGGATTTAGTAAACATGTGGCTATGTGGTCAAGAAGCAGAGGACGGCCTCAAGGTTTTGAGTCTGTGGAACTGCAACTGTGATATACCATAAACAGAAATAGCAACAATCATTTTTCCTAGGTGAAATAATTTTAGCCTTGGACAGATGGAATTTGAGGAATCCTTGATATGTTTAGGTGGGAATATTTAGCAGAGAGTTAAAAATTCCAGAGAAATTATATTGGAGTAAAAAAATATAGCTATGATAACATTACTCTAAACATCTAAGGAAATAGGAGGAAAAATTGGGGAGGAAAAAAAGGAGCAATGAACAAATATTCAAAGTGTCACTGTGTTACTGCCATTTAAAATAAATTGAGTACAATTAACTTAGAAATAAATTGCTCCTAGGTTATAGCTTCATATAATTTTTGTATCAGGCCCCATTTTAGGACTCTGAAAGAAAACTTGACATACTAAAATGCAAATATCTGAAATTCATTATTGGGACACAGCCTGCATTTTGGGATCTTCCTTTCCCCTGCTTTTGGCTTCCTGTTCCGTTTTGAACAACCAGGTGAGATGGTAAATGTACAAACATATACCTATATGCTTACATATTTTAAGATAATGTATTATATTTTTATCATATATTATGGTACCTTACACACATCGCAAAATGATAACAGAATAATTACTTTCAACCATCTATGACAGATATACACACAAATTTTGTATATGAGAAATTTTCTGAGGTCTCGATTACAAGAACAGAGTAACAACTTACAGTTTCAGTACCAGGATATAAAAAACTTGAAAGCTGTCACCTCTTGTCCTTACAGCAAGAAAAATCTAAACAAACAGAAAATCAGTAACTTTTTCTTGGCTTCATCACAGAAGTGAGTATGCAGCAAAATCACCTCCATGAAATTTGGAGATACAGGCAAATACATGGAGTCACTGATGAGATCTGCATGTCTGGGACAGAAGTTGTTGGAATCACTGAACAGTAGGAACACTTTAAAGGTAATCTTAACAAACTGCCAGAGATTGAGTGTAGACTAGCAGGCAATGAAACCTCAATCTTAGGGGGAACCCACACTTTCATGGGTTTCACCTTTAGGAACACTACCAGATTCTCACACTGATGATCCAAGAAATGTCCCCTCTTGGTACCAACAGAAAGAGGGGAAGAACAATCATTATAAATACACCCACAGCATTACCTGTAATAAAGTCTTACTCTCAGGGAACAAAGGTCATTACCAGAGTCTTGTCTTAGCTGAGAGAAAGGCATTGCTCCCACCAGACTATTCGAGCCTTCATGTTTCACCAAAGAGAAGAAGGGAGCTATGCAAAGGTGACATGAAGATCAAAGTTCAGAGACATAGGCCCACTAAAAGACTGAGATTTAATTATAAGACTATAGAATGCTTATCCTCCCTCGGACCCTACCTCCACACCAATAGGACTACAATTTGATAATTGTGGATTATAACTAAAAAGGCTGTGAGACACAGACTCTCCTAGAAGACCCCAAAGTCAAGAAGGTAGGCAAAAAGAATAACCATGGATCAATTTTAATCCTCTGGCATCTATACAACAAACATTCAATCCAACACCTTGCCAGATGAACATAAATCCCGAGACTAAAAATCTATTTACCTCATTTCCTATTACCCAATACAATCTGTTTGGCTGGCTTGCTTTTCTTTCTTTCTTTCTTTCTTTCTTTCTTTCTTTCTTTCTTTCTTTCTTTCCTTCCCTTTCTTTCTTTCCCTTTCTTTCTCTTTCTCTCTCTCTTTCTTTCTTTCTTTCTTTCTTTCTTTCTTTCTTTCTTTCTTAGGTTAATTTATTTTGAGAAAGAGCATGAGCAGGGGAGGAGCAGAGAGAGAAAGCAAGAGAAAGAGAAAGAATCCCAAGCAGCCTCCACACTGTTAGGACAGAGCTTGATGTGGGGCTTGATCCCATGAACGTTGAGATCATGACCTGAGATGAAATCAAGAGTCAGAAGCTTAACCGAGCCACCCAGGTGCCCCCAACCTGTTTAGCTTTCAACAAAAAATTACAAGGTATGCCAAAGGCAAATAACATACAGTCTGAAGAGTCAAAGTAAATATCGAAACCAGACTCAGATGGGACATAAATGTTGGAAGTATCAGATAGGGAATTTAAAATAATGATGGCTAATATGTTAAGGACTCTAAAGAAAAAAAAAAGTAGACAACATGCAAGGATAGATGGGTAATGTAAGCAAAGATATGGAAACTGTAAGAAAGAATAAAAAGGAAATGCTAGATACCAAAAATAATGTAACAGAAATGAAGAATGCCTTCCATAGTTTTGCCGGTAGTCTAGGCACAGGTGAGCAAAAAATCAGTGACCTTCAGTCAAAGGAAACTTCCCAAACTAAAATACAAACAGATAAATGAAAAATATCCGGGGGCGGGGGGTGGGGGAGAATATCCAAGGACTGTGGACTGTGGTGTAACATGAATAATTAGATCACAAGAAGCAAGAAATGACACAGCAAAAAAACCATTGAAGTCAGAATGCTGAGAATCTTTCAAAATTAATGCTAGACATGATAGATACATGGAAGCTATCATGGAAGATCCATGGATAGATACAGGAAGCTCAGAGAACACAAAGCAGAGTAAACACCACAAACAAAAACTAAAAAATTCCATCTAGACATATCATATTCAAACTGATGAAAATCAAGACCAAAAGAAATTCTTAAAAGAAGTTGATGAGGAAGGGGACATCTTCCCTATGGAGGAACACGGGTAAGAAATCTAGTGGACTGTTCATCAGAAGCCATGCAAGCAAGAAGAAAATAGAATGAAAACATGAGAAGTATTACCAGGAAAATAAAACAAAAAATCACCCCCAACCTGGATTTCTATATCTAGCAAAAGTTTCCTTCAAAAAGTAAGGACAAAATAGAGACTTTCTAAGACAAACAAATGCCAAAGAAAGTTTTTCAGGGAGAAAAAAAAATATTACATATATCAGAAACTTATATCTACATGAACAAAAGAAGAGTGTTGAACAAGGAATAAATCTTTAATTTTTTAAAACTGATCTATAAGATCACTGCTTAAAATAATAATGCAAAGAATGTATAAGTTAATTAGAACATATAAAGAAAATAAATGGCAATGTCATAAGGGTCAAGGGAGGAATGAATGATATTCTTTTGTTTTCCGCTTTTTTAAAATTTTTTTTTAAGTTTATTCAGTTTTGAAAGAGAGACAGAGCATGAACAGGGGAGGGGCAGAGAGAGAGAGGGAGACACAAAATCCAAAGCAGGCTCCAGTCTCGACCCAGGGTTTAAACCTATGAACTGTGAGATCATGACCTGAGCCAAAATTCGTCTCTTAACCAACTGAGCCACCCAGGCACCACAGTGGTATTTCTTTGTATCTACAGTGCATGACAAGTGGTACAGTGTTATTTGAAGGTGGAGCTAAATTATCTAAAATGTATATTAGAAACTTTAAGACAACCACTAAAATAATATTTAAACAAAGTATATTTGACATGCTAAGAGAGGAGATAAAACGTTCAGTGAAAACCAGAGAAAACATAAAAGGAAAAGAAAATTCAACAAGTATAGAATAGGTATAAACGTGTTAGTAATCTAACTATATCAATAATACCTTTAAATATGGTTTGATGCACTAATTCAAAGACAGAGATTGTCAAGTAAATAAAAATACAAGACCCAATGATATATTCTCTACAAGAAACTCACAGTTAATATAAAGACAAAAGTAGGTTAAAAGCAAATGGATGGATGGCTCCTGGGTGGCTCAGTCGGTTGAGCATCCGACTTTAGCTCAGGTCATGATCTCACAGCTCGTGAGGTGGAGCCCCATGTCAGGCTCTGTGCTGACAGCTCAGAGCCTGGAGCCTGCTTTGGATTCTGTGTCTTGCTCTCTCTCTGCCCCTAACCCACTCACATTCTATCTCTGTCTCTGTCAAAAATAAATAAACATTAAAAAAAAATTTTAAAAACATTAAAAAAAAATTAAATGGATGGAGACATATGTACCATGCTAAGAGTAATCAAAAGAAAGCTGGAGTAGCTACATTAATTTCAGACACAGCAGATTTCCAAACAGAAGAAATTAAAAGACAAGCAACAAACTGGCAAAAAAATGTATATATGCGAAAATCATATCTAATAAAGAACTTGTATTCATTATTAATGTATGTTTGTTTATTTATTTATTTATTTATTTATTTATTTATTTATTTATTTTGAGGCAGACAAAGCATGATTGAGGTAAAGGCTGAGAGAGGGAGACAGAATCTGAAGCAGGCTCCAGGCTCCAAGCTGTCAGTACAGAGTCCAACATGGGGCTCGAACCCAAGGACCACAAGATCATGACCTGAGCTGAAATCAGATGCTTAACCCACTGAGTCACCCATGCGCCCAAAAGAACTTGTATTTTAAAAAGTATAAATAACTCAAGGGGGCCTGCATAGCTCATTCAGTTAAGCATCCAACTCTTGATTTTGACTCAGGTCATGATCTCATGGTTTCCTGAGTTCGAGGAGGAACTGGCTCTGCATGCTGACCACAAAGAACCTGCTTGAGATTCTCTCTCTCTGCACCTCCCTGCTCATGCTCTGTCTCTCTCAAAATAAACAAACTTTAAAACATTATTAAAAAAATAAGTAAAAATGGAAAACCCAAACAACTCTTAAAACTAAACAGTAAGTAAATAAACAACCCATTACTTCCGGACTTCCATAGTTCTTCTAAAGTGACATTTATACAAGGATTGGTCTACCCTAATGTATGGATATTAGGCAATCACGTTCCTCATTACTAGAGAAGATGTCAGATAAACAAGTGCAGGAGGCTAGAATGTGCCGCCTAGTAATCAAATACAGTGGGAGAGTTCAGTGGGAAGTCACATGTGATATAAGCATGATTATATATGTGTTGATCAGCTCAGAGAGTTGCAGATGGAAATATTTATGGATATGTGCATGTACACTAGTTAGTAACATGTATTTTCTTTCTCTTTCTTTAAGGCTTCTTGGAAAAATGACAGGTTCTAGGGCTGAGCAGGAAATACCCAAAATTAACTTAAATATCTTGTAGTGCCAGAAAGTAAGGAAGAGCTAAAAAGGTTATTTAAAAAAATACAAAAAGTGGTGGTATGTCAAAAAAAGACCAGAGTTCATCAATAAGCTCACAATGGCAAAATGCAACAATTTGGACAAAATAAAGTCAATTAAATCCAAAGTATAAAATAAATATCCATGGGTCCATGTTGATACAAGTAAGCAATTACTAAATAAATCATGCAAAAGAATTCCCGATAATTAAGTGGATACTCTGCCCTCTAGGAGGTAGAAAATAATTCACTTTTTTAAGTAGGAGCTGAACATTATAACTTCTTCCAAAGAATGTACTATATAAAGCTGGGGAGTGAGGGAAGAATAACTTTTGAATGAGGAAGCCTGGTAAACACTACCTAATCCAGGTGGATCAAGGTTAACTTCAGCAGTGACAAGTCACATTGATAGTATGTACCCTTGTTATGTGATGAAAATAGCTCTTTATCCCTGAGGTCTCCCTAAAGCACAAAAGTCCAGTCTAATCATGAAAAACAAAACACTAGATAAATTCCAACTGAGGAACATTGTACAAAATACCTTACTAGTACTCCTCACAATTATTAATCAAAAACAGGCAAAGTTTTGGAAACTTGTCACAGCCCAAAAGAGCCTAAGAAGACATGACTACAAACACAATGTGTCATCTTGGATGGGATTGGTGAACAAAAGAAGAACATTAAATAAAAATGAGGAAATATGAATAAACTATTGTGATGGTTTATTTAATATGTTGATAGGCTCTAGTGCTCAGTTGTTGGGTTAAATACCAGTGTTGATGTTGTTATGAAGGTATTCTTTAGGTATGATTAACATTTAAATTGGTACAATATTTTGTTTGGTAAAACAAATTCCCCTTCATAGTGTGGGTGGGTCTCATCTGGTCAGTTGAAGTCCTTAAGAGAAAAAGACTAAGGTCCTCTGAGGAAGAAGGAATTTTCAAGACTATTGTTGCTGTTTTCTGGAGAATTCTAACACAACTATGGACACTGGTTAATAATCAATCAATAATAAGCCACCTGGGTGACTCAGTGGGTTAAGTGTCCAATTTTTGACCTCAGTTCAGGGTTGTGAGTTCGACCTGCGTGTTGGGCTCCACACTGGGCACGGAGCCTATTTTAATTTTTTTTTAATGTTTATTTATTTTTTGAGACAGAGAGAGACAGAGCATGAATGGGGGAGGGGCAGAGAGAGAGGGAGACACAGAATCGGAAGCAGGCTCCAGGCTCTGAGCCATCAGCCCCAGAGCCTGACGCGGGGCTTGAACTCACAAACCGTGAGATTGTGACCTGAGCTGAAGTCGGATGCTCAACCAACTGAGCCACCCAGGCGCCCCTTGGAGCCTATTTTAAATAACAACAACAACAATATTGGTTCATTAACTGGAACAAATGGACAATATTAATGTAAGCTGTGGATGATGGCAGAAACTGCATCAGAGGTATATTGTAACTGAACTATCTTCACAATTTTTCTGTAAATATAAAACTATTCTAAAACAAAATGTTCATTTTTAAATAATGATAAGGACAGTTATCAATTACCAATGTTTTATATGTAAACTTGGACAAGTACAGAGCCCTAAGAACTTAAAAATCTACTAAGGAAAGAAAATCGCATACATACCCATACTGCCTAAATATGTGTGTGTGTGTGTGTGTGTGTGTGTGTGTGTGTGTGTGTGTGTGTGTGTTTTCTACATATCAGTGAAAAAAGAATAATCTGCAATTTGGATCGAGGAATTTCAAAATAGTTTCTCAAATTAACAACCTAAAAGTTACTTATGTGGTGGTTGAATTTATGCAAAACATAAAGAGAGTACTAAAAATAAGATTAGGGCTTGAGAAGGCCTAAATTTCTTTGGGAAAAAAAAAAGTACTGAAGGACAAACAAGGATACTTCAATTTGATTTGTTATGCGTGAAAAGCCATTGAAGAATGTAGAGTATGTTATCCCACAATTATGTCTATTTACCTACCCCACTGAATATTAAATTTATCATAAAGATTCCTTAACAGTTCATCTAGGCATGCAAATTTAAAAATCAACTCAGTGGGGTTCTTGGGTGGCTCTATAGGTTAGGCAGCCAACCCTTGATTTCGGCTCATGTCAATATCTCACAGTTCATGAGTTCAAGCCCTGTGTAGGGCTCTGTGCTCACTGCGCTGAGCCTGTTTCAGATCCTGTCTCCCTTTTTCTGGCCCTTTCCTGCTCTCATGCATGCTCTCTCTTTCAAAAATAAATAAATGTTGAAAAATTTTGTTTTTTAAATCAACTCAGTAAATGACATAGTTGCTATAAAATAATTCCTGGAGGGGCACCTGAGTAGCTCAGTCAGTTGACTGACCGACTTCAGCTCAGGTCATGATCTCACAATTCGTGAGTTTGAGCCCCATGTTGGACTTGGCACAGACAGTGTGGAGCCTGCTTCAGGTTCTCTGTGTCTCTTTCTCTGTTCCCCACCCCTGCTTGCACTCTCTCTCTCTCTCTCAAATAAACATTAAAAATAAAATAAAAAAATAAAATTAAATAAAATAAAATTAAATTAAATTAAAATAAAATAATAAAAACTGGAGAAAAAGTTAACACTTTGTGCACTTTTTTTTAAGTCAGGAAAAATCTTAGTTTAAAAAAGTTGAAATTGTATCTACTAACTAACACTAATTAAAATTATAAAACGAATTTATTGTAGAAATATTTAGATTAATCAGGAAGACAAAATTTTCTTTTAAAGAATTATGGGAAAACAAAAAACAGATCAATGGATTGTTCTTTTGTAGCTGATTGATTAGTTGAAAATATGTGTTTTATTTGGATTAGAAAGAAGTAACTTTCATGACAAATATTTTGAGTAAATCTCTATAGACAACATGTGCACTATATGTACACACGTTTAGCAAACACACCAAGTACAGAATATTTTTGAGCACCTTTTTAGGTTGCATTTGCCTCCGTAAGTAAGCATAGTGGTCTACTATACTTAGACCACTGCATCCTTTGAGATCCAAAATTCCACTGGAAAACCACTTCCCTTTGCCACTCAGCCTCTGCTTGAATACCTCCAGGGATGGGAAACTCACTTTATGGAGTGACCCATTGATATCTGGAAAACTCCGAATAATACAAAATCATTCCCAGAAGACATCAGAGAAGATATAATTTACATAACAGAAAGCCTCTATGATGTAAATTCCATTGAATATTAACAAAAGTTATCTGAATGAAAGGTAAAGTGAAAAATTAACCTGAAGGAAAATTAATAGGTAGAAAAATGTCCTCTTGGAATGAGTGGAAAAAAAACCAGCTTTATATCATAAAAATAGAGACCCTCTCCTCCCTACAACCACCTCCAACGTCTCCAATGGGCCATCAGACAAAGGTAAGAATATGATTAGAATTTTAAAAGCAGTTGAAAGCTTTTTCCAAAATTAAAACAAAACATCATGTGTAGGTATCAGATTTGTAAAAGTATAATAACTGCTAAGCTGGAACATTCTTGGCTCTGTGCCCCCAATTTTTGTGCTTAGCTCCACCCTCTGAAATAGAGTAGGCCAATTAGCTCCTTTCTCACAGGGAAATTTTACATGGAAAAATACATTTGCTTCTTATTAAAATGTACATTCTTTTCCTCCAGAAAATCATAGTATGAATGTTTTTTCTCTTTAGTTTTCTCACATTAACTCTTCTGGGGTTTTGCTTTAGCATCCAACATTGATCTTACACAATTGCATGTATCCTTAAGTGGGTGGGTATCTCAATTATTCACGTGATTAGTTCCTCTTATCAAATCATTAGGGTGGGTGACATAAGATCACTTACAATCTCCTTGCCTCCAAAATTATCCCCTCCTGCCTCACAGTTTAGCTATGAGGAATTTAATCTGACCTACATCTTGTCAGATGTGAACTTTCAGAAAGTCATTATCAATATGCCTTGGGTTCTATAAGACTGCCTCAAGGATTTGGTAGTGACGTCTTAAATAAGGAAGCCAGAAGAAAATTGGCCAATTTAGTAGAAAAAGCCTTTACAAAAGAATCATGAAAGAATACAGTATCAGATATTAAGGTAAAAATTAGAATATATATTATTCATGTAAAGAATAGTAATCCAGGAGATGGATACCATGCGTCTAGTAGCAAATGAATGGATCTATAGCAGAATATTTCAACTACAGAACAGAGCCTTTGGAACATTCTGTTATATGTGGGGAGGATCATAACAATGTATAATGAGCCTTAAATAATAATATAAAATCTTTAATAATGTATACCAAAAATCTTATTCTGCACCTAAGATCCTAAGCAAATGAAATACACTTCACCTCCATGAGTTTCCAAATAAAAAAATTTTAAATCATCTGGCATTTTAAACAAATTACAGAGAGAAATTATTGTGGCTTATTACTCGCAATAATTTAATTTGTGTTTACAGTTGGACTGCATCTTAATGGACAATCACATCTCATTTCTGGTAAAAATTCAAAACTAACAGGATGGTAATGCAGCCCTCATACCTGAAAAATGAGTATTTACAGTTGCAAAAGTAGCAACTAAAAATATGGATTGGAGAATAACATTAGTACAAAAAAGTGATTTCTTCTGTTTAACAAATATATCAAGAATTCTATTAACAAGGAAATGTTTCTAAATAAAATTTGTGATGCCTCTCAAGCAATACAAGGCCCTAATCTTACTTCTATAAAAGTACTCTGAAAAAAATAAGTGGACATTAATTTCTTGTATGACTTCATCATTATGTCTCTACATTTTGAAGCCTAACTACCATAATTTAAATCCAATTTTAACTCTAAGGCTTATAAACAAACTTAATCTATGCATTGATATTATGACTAGTTGAATCAAAGCCCTATATATTTGTCAAGATTTTGTTAAAAATAGGTATCGTTAATATACTAAAATGGAAACTTCCTTGTTAAAAATATATACATTGGACAAAACATAGTCAGTTTCTGAAAAATTGATTCTTTCCTTTTGTTGGCCATACATACACAAAAAAGATAAAAGGTGTGCATCAAGAGTCAGTGAGGACAAGAGAAACATACCAATGAGGACAAAGAATCATAGACCCAAAAGGAAATCTGGGTAAACATCCTGAATAGAATCGCACATACAAATGTCTTTAGGGATGCTGTGTGTCAGGTATGGGACTCTCTTGACTATAATCCCATAAAAGACAGCTGCTCCTTAGCTCCAACTGATAGTGTCATGCAGAAACATAGGACACACAGATGTCTCCACCACACTCATGCTGGCTCACTGTTTCTCTTTGTACACAGACATCAGCTCATTTAAAACAAAACAAAACAAAACAAAACAAAACAGAACCACAAAAAAAAAAAAAAAAAACAACTCTGAGTGGATCAATACTTTTCAACCTAAACAAAACATGTCTGCAAGCTACATTTTTTTCATAGGCTGTAGATTTGCCACCTCTAATCTGGACCATTCAGTAGCTCATACAATTCACTTTTCAGATATAAATCTTCTAGAGTAATATTGGCTACCTCACCTTCTTTAGATATTTTAAGATCTAATATAATACAATCTGTCTGCGTTTATACCAATTTTATACTGCCTTAAACTATTATATTTGACATTCTTTGGACATTAGGTTTGCATTGTAGATTATTTTTTAACTCTCTTTCATGACCACAGACATCATTTAAGCAAATCCAAGACAAAATTCTAATCGAGTTGTAAAAATGGTGGTAAGCTGATTGTTTCCTATATTTAATAACATTACCATAAAGCCGGTTTTATCTGACAAAGTGGTAAGAATTATACATAGTAAGTTTTCTAGATTATAGCATTTTACCCATTTAGTAACCAATTTGTTGTATTTCATACTTTTGAGTCTACTTTCTTAAATGTATGGCTTCCATAAACTCAATAAAATGATTATTTTACATTTTTTAAAAATGATGACTACAATAATAAACAGTGTTTTATTATGTACATACATTAATGGACCCTCAGAGATTGATTATACTATTTGCCTTTATATTTAAAAGTACCAAACTTTTTTTGTCTTTGAGATCATGTGTCTAGGGTTTTTTTGTTCTCTGAGCATTAGCAGTTAGTGTACAGAATGACCCTCATTTTGTTTTGTGTCACATAATTTCTATTATTTGGGAATTCAGGTGGTAAGTTTATTAGAAAAACACCTACATTGGAGTAAGATTCTAAAGGAGAGTTAGAATGGCTCTAATAGGAGTCCTTGTTTCCATGATAGATGGTGTAGTTTTGAAGAGAATCACCCAAGTTCTTTTGTAGGAAAGTTGTGTGCCTCACCCCCTACTCTCCAGCATGTTAACTGAAACACATGGAGAAAGTATGGCCTGTTAGAAAGAGGATGCATTTTGGGGGCGCCTGGGTGGCTTGGTCGGTTAAGCGTCCGACTTCAGCTCAGGTCATGATCTCACGGTCCGTGAGTTCGAGCCCCGCATCGGGCTCTGTGCTGACAGCTCAGAGCCTGGAGCCTGCTTCCGATTCTGTGTCTCCCTCTCTCTCTGACCCTCCCCCGCTCATGCTCTGTCTCTCTCTGTCTCAAAAATAAAATAAACGTTAAAAAAAATTTAAAAAAAAAAAAAAAAAAAAAAAAAAAGAAAGAGGATGCATTTTGGAGAGAGATAATTTTGAGATTTAATCCTTACTTTAAATGTGACCTTAGGTAAATTACATCATCTGTCTGAGTCTCCATTTCCTAGTCTGCAAATAAAGAGAACATTCTTCCTATACACAACTAGGACTCTTGCACAGTATAAATATGGTCATATATTTGAAGTATTCAGCACAGCCCTGGCACTTAATAAATATGAGTTTTATTTGCCAATAGTTACTGCGTATATCATGCAACAGTGAGAAAGAGAAACGCAGTCCCCAGCCACTTTCTGTCACTTACAGCTAGACTCTAGTATTTTCCTATTGAAATAAACAGCTTCACAGAATATTAACATCAGCCAGGGTCACTCTGTGACCATGATGGATCAAGACAAAGAGCAAGACTACTCCATGACCGTTTCTGAACACAGATGAAAGCAGACTGTTTTTCCAAATCAACAAAATTGACCAAGCATTTCCCTATCCTGGCTAATATTAAAAAACTCCTACTTCTAGATAAGTCTTCTTGAAATACCCAGTCATAAAATTACTTCTGCTTCCTGACAGTATCTAATTCCGCGCAAAGAACTGCTTCCTTAGACATTCCCCAAGTGATCTAATGTGAGCCCAAATCTTAGAAGTCTTTGTAACACCCTTTTACCGAGATACCCCATGGTTCCTTAGGGTGTGTGTCCTTCTCACAGCAATGGGCAATGAATCTGGCTTGTACAATCACAGGTGTGTTCCTCATGGTCTTTGTCTGGAGAGAATTCACAAAAGAATATCAGGGCAAGGTTCAAAACGGGGCAGCCTTTTCGTTAGAGATGACATTTATAGTCATGCTGTCCTAGCCACCATATGGGCCCCAAATTCCTTCATCAGAGACGTGTATCTTTCAAGTTACATGTCAAACTTAGCTAACAGAAGTAATAGTAAGTTAACAGCAAGATTATTATTTTTCTTCAGCCAAAACATTGGAAAGAGGAATCTATCTTCATTCCTTTAACATACATATAGAAGTTAAAGATCAAGATAATCGACTTACCTTTTTATTTTTTACTAACTCAAGCCAAGTGTTAATAGGAAGAAGTCAATTACTTTAAACTTCTAAAACGGGGGTTTTACAGTAAAAAAATAAAGTTCAGAAGGAGTTTCAAAGCCATATTAAAGTTACATTTTAAAGTCTAACTACAGAAGGAAAAAGATACTTTAAGAAGCAAAGTATTTAAGGTTGATTTTGACTTTAGGAATATTTGATGCACTGCAATCTTCAATAAACATGGAAAATCTTGAGCAGCAGCACCACATCAATTGTAAAATACAGGCTGTATTAGGCAAACAATTTAATCAGTGAAACAGTAATAATGCCTTACATTAACTTCATACTGATCATCTGCTAGACACTAGTCTACGGCCTTACATGCGTTAACGAAATTAATCTCCAAAACAACCCTTTGAATTAGAAATTACAATTATCTTCTCTTTACTGGTAAGGAAACGAGTGCTTCAGTAGGATAAGGAACTTATCTGAGCTTATATAGTTTGATGGTACAGCTGGAATTCAAACCCATAAAAGGCAGTTACAGAGGCCACATGCTTAACCTTTAAGATTAGCTTCTGCACTGCCCAAGGGTTCCGATTTCTTCTAGGAACATGACACATTTTCAAACACAATGAACCCTGTATATAAGAGGAGTTTAAAAACTTCGGGGAAATATCCATCTTGAAGCAATTCAAGAACCTCTCCAAAATCAGAAAGTAACGCTTTGTGAAGTCTGATGACTCAAAGGCTAGTGGTTCCACTTCTGCTTCATTTACAACAACTGCCTTAAATGTATTTGCAGTCAAATTAATGACAGGCCATGGGTCACACTGTCAATTAAAAAAAAAAAAGAAAAATCACTGGAATGAGCTGTCAGGACACATGAGTTCTAATCCTGACTCAGTAACGGCATTAGTTAAGTAACCCCTATCTTTTCAGAGGTGACCAAATTAGAGGTTAATTCCAAAATTGTGAGCAAAAGGTTTAAGTTTAAATTTGAAGCTAGGAATCAATGTAATGCCCAATACTCTAAGACTTTATTTTCAATACGTATGTCACTACAATTGTGAGTACCTTTTTATAACACAGTAAGGTCCAGACCAGAACAACAAATCAGAAGTTAAAAAGGAAACGCACTAGAGAATAAGAAATATTTATTTTAAACATATGGAATCAATGTCTTTTGACATTAGGCCATGTTTATGGGAATGGCTGCTTGTTCCCATAATATACAGCAGGTATTATTCTTCAAATGTACCCTTCAAAAAGCAGGCAGAAAGTTATGTTCCCATTTAGTGGGTAAAACACATTTATTGAAGGTCTTTTAAGAGCTTAACACTGTTCAAGACACAGTGGGTATATTAAAACCAGTTCAGCTGGAAAATAGTTTACTATCTTTGAGTTGGGAGTCAAGAAAGTAAGAGAGATCCACATGACTTATAGAATCTACCTTTTTAATATATAGTTATACCTCATGGCTTGATCGTGTCCTAATGTCATTCAAAGCATACTAATCATGCCAAAGTATTCTTATCTCTGACCTTAGGGAACCAGTAAAAGCGATATTTTTAAGATCCCATTGGTTCTCTACCTATAGCTAACAAGTTTAGTTTTACAGAAGGTTTGAGCCAAAATGGTGGGAAATAATACAGAGCTAAAGGAACAGCAAATTGCCTGGAGCTCACATTAGCAAATTCTTCATCAGAAGAATGTTTCCAGAATTCTACACTTTTACAGCTTTCCTAAATTTTTCATGGACCGTGGCTTTCTCATATGTTGAACTAAGAATTTAAAAGAAACTATGTCTTACTAGGTTTGTAAAGCTTTAAATAGGCTCAGTTTAATTTGATGAAGTAGGCAAAGGTAGTTACATGGACAGATATTCTATGGTTCATTACATCAGCCTAGCTAGAAATAGGCTTGTTTTATCGGGTATAGCCTTTCCATTGGAAGGTCACTGCCTACTCAGCCTGATAAAGAACAAGTGGGTCACTTGGGTATGATTTTCTGTCCCTAAATGAAGTATTTCATGTTTTATTTCTTTTCATCTGAAATTTATATATATACACATATGTATACATACACACATACATATACCCCTCCACATAGCACCATAGTACATAATATAAACAGTCCACTGAGTACACGACAGCCAAATTCTCAACTTTTGCCCTAACACTCGAAATGTGAAATGTACATATATAGCATTTATATTCAGAATTAAGTGGCTAGGAGTAGGCTACCACTGGGATGCTTCAGCACAGTGAAGCAACAGACAAATGCTTGCTCCCACACTGGCAGCTGGAAAATAAAAGGCCATATTTGGGCAGAGCTTTACCATCTGCTCTACAGATAAAATATGTCCCTTCTAGTCGTCCTGTAACTCAGGCAGTCACAGCAACCTGCAATCACCAAGGCCTCGGTCACATCTTTACGATGCAGTCAGGTTAGATCTGACCTCACATGAAATTGGCCTTGGGCATACTTTCCGAACGAAAGGGTGATGGGTGAGAGGGTTCCCACATTGCTGACTGCATATCTAGCACTTTAGTGGACTTGTGTTATGAACACCTTCCACTCACAAACACCATTAGTTCACAGTTCTGCTGGTATCTCTGTCGTGGCAGACTACTGCTCAAGGGCGACAGAAGAAAAGAAGTATTTAGGGTGTAGTCACCACTCTCTTTCCAAACTCCTCATGCTTACCATACTATTCATTTGGCTCCAGATTCTGTCAGAGGAAAATAATACTGTTTGTGTAGCTACCTTACTCGCCCCTCCAACCTCAAAGATCACATGCTGGAATTGTCTGCCTTTAAGATCGCTCTGTGGAATTTTTTAAGGAAGAGAAATGACACACATTGTCTTGGTACCGCTGAGATATTTATGTTTCAGAAAAATATTACAGCCCTATAAGTTGATTATATAAATGATGGGCTTGTAATTACATTTCCTTAAGTCATGCTGAGTCTTAATAGAGCTGGCTTAAATAATTTGATTTTTTTAAAAGCAAGTTTTTGTCCAACATAGCAGGAAAAAAAAAATAAGAGGAAATGAGTTCTGTGGTTGTGATATCCCATCCTGGGTCTCCAACTGAGCTACAGAATCTTATAGCAGGAAGATGGGATTGATTACAAACTGGGCACAGATACCATCTTTTGTAATGATCCATACCTACAGAAATCTCTGCCCATTTCCCCCAAGGCTCAGCTAAGATGCCAATTTAGTTACGTACCAATCGGGTGGCAACTGAAAGAACCTGAAGTGAAAAAATTAAATATAAAAACAGTACATATATCTACCTTAATATGGCATTTCGTGAATATATTGTACATATTCCTCTCTTTACCATATTGGACCTTATCGTTTTTTGTTTTTTGTTTTTTTTTCCCACTTTCCAACTTTGAAGAAACTACTGAACAAATGGCCTTCAAAATCAAGAGTCGGACATTTAACTGACTAAGCCACCCAGGCCCCCCACTCAACAACTTTTTAATTGAAAAAAAATATTAGAAGTTAAAATAGAACTTATTTATAGCCTGGTCTTGAGTGGTTAACTGACATATCTTTAATGTGCTTACAGGGAAGGCTTTATTAAAATAATCAAATTTAGGGGAATATATGATGATGAGTAAAATAGGACCTGAAATACCTTGTTGACTAAAAACTCACAATGACTGGCTTCAGTGTTTCCTCCACAAGTGTTTTTTTTTTTTTTTTTCCCTTTTAAGTCTCATTCTATTTTCTTTCTTTTTTTTTATTTAAGTTTATTTGTTTTGAGGGAGGAGAGGGAGGCAGAGAGAGTGGGTAGGGGCAGACAGAGAGGGAGAGAAATAATCCCAAGTAGGCTCCGTGCTGTCAGTGTAGGAGCTCAATCTCAGAAACAGTGAAATCAGGACCTAAATTGAAATCAAGAGTTGGACACTTAACCAACTGAGCCACCCAGGTGCCCCTGCCTCATTCTATTTTCAACTAATACGAGAAGAATCAATATACCTGTGTACTAAACCGAAACAAGCATAGTGCAAACTTAGTCTTCTGATCTTTTATTCTTGCAAGACTGTAAAATTAAATAACATCATTGTGTTTCCTTTGCTATAATATATACAATTATGAGACAATCAGACCCCAGAGGCAAAATAGAAGTATTAGAAACCATCTTTCTGTTGATTTTGAAAGGCTAGTTAGACAGTATTCAATGATCAAAGTATTTACCACTTAGTTTAAAAATAAATATTTAATAAGCATGTGTGAGACATTTCTGCTTTTACAAGTGAATTTTACTTCTCTAATATGCTATGATACTGGTCTACATAAGATCGTGGTTTAAACATGCTTGATGTTAAAAAAAAAAAAAAAAACAAAAACAACTTAATGTTTCTCCTGGGAAACGAAGTGGCAGGTGAAGATGTGAGAGCAATGAGCATCATACATATGAAGAGGAGATTGTCCTTTTTACGGCCAATGAACTGAATATTCTTGTCTACTATCTTGCAATTATGAAAGTACTCTCTCCATAATGTGATTTCTTATAATATGCATTACAATGTGCATGTACCATTAACCGGTATGAGCTAACCTGGGACACAATTTTCTTGTATAAGCACTTTGCCAGCATTTTGGCTTCTGTTGAACTAGTGTCCAAATAATGGAGTCCAGTGGATACAACCCCAGCCAGAGAAATAAATTTATTTATTTACACCTATCAGAAAATATGCTCTTCTCATTGCACTCAATAGCACTATAATTAAAGTATAAAATGCAATATTCCTTGTAACCATTCTTCAGACTGGAGAGATAACCTAAATCCCCATTCAAATCATAGAACAGATGTGAAACCAGGTCTTCCTAATGTTCATTTATTCATTCAACTTCACTGTGAGATAGCTAGGACAGATATAATCAATGATAATGCAGGAAACAAAGGACCAGAGAGTGCAATTTTCTTTGCAAAATTAGAAGCCACTAGTTTTTGGCAGACCCCAGATGTTATGCAGCATTTGTGAAACTTGGTTATAATGAGTAAGAAAAGACAAACAGGATTTGGGATACAACATTCAAATCAGTAAGATATTGGCATTTTAAATATTTCCTTACCAGCCCTACTTTGATTTACTCTGTTAATTGTATGTTTATTTTGAAACAGCCAATTATTTCAGTAAGAATGGACTAATAGTATTTTTTTTTATTTTTTTTTTAACGTTTATTTATTTTTGAGACAGAGAGAGACAGAGCATGAACGGGGGAGGGGCAGAGAGAGAGGGAGACACAGAATCGGAAGCAGGCTCCAGGCTCTGAGCCATCAGCCCAGAGCCCGACGCGGGGCTCGAACTCACGGACCGTGAGATTGTGACCTGAGCTGAAGTTGGACGCTTAACCAACTGCGCCACCCAGGCGCCCCTGGACTAATAGTATTAAAGAAGGCTGTCATCGTCTGTAACAGAATGTCAAAAGGAAATTTTCCTGTGGTCTTGGAGAAAGAATAAAGCATCAAAGGTGAAAATTTTAGGTGTGCCCACACCCTACAGAACCTTAAAGAGCTTCTAGGTCCATCTCCACAAAATCCGCGAACCTGGCAGACCCAGCCCAGTAGACATCAGCACACTACACTCCTCCAGACTATGTAAGCAGCACTAGGAAAGGAAATTGGGAGCCTTCTCAGGAGTGTAATGTACTTGGTGAGAGATTGCTTGGGGGTGGAGAGGGCTTCCCCTCTCCCAGAGAGCAAGCTAAGTGAGGGGGGCCACACAAGGGAATCACTCCTCATGAAAGGGGCTGCCACCAAAAAGGATACCGAGACCTCATTTGCCCATTGGAACTCGGCTTATGCAGTGGCCATGCCACCCTGTGCCTGTTACCAAGCTGAGGAGAGGACAGTGAAGTAGGCTGGGACAGCAGGGAAATTTAGCCACCAAGCAGTTTGCAGAACAACAGTACTTATATGGACAAAATGGACTTTAAAATAAACAAAGATGATAAAAAGAAACAAAGGAGGACATTACATAATGATAAAAGTAACAATTCAACAAGAGAATGTAGCAACTGTAAATATTTATGCACCTAACATGGAAACACCTAAACACATAAAGCAATTATTAACAAAGGAAAAAACTGACAATAATACAATAATAGTAGGGGATTTTAATACCCCACTTACATCTATAGATAGATCAGACAGAAAATCAATGAGGAGACAGTAGCTTTGAATGACACATTAGACCATATGGATCTAACAGATATATTCAGATCATTCCACCCAAAAACAGTGGAATACGCATTCTTTTCAAAGGATGAGTGACCTATTGGTGGGCAAAATGAACTACTATTGACAGTAACCAGAAGTGAGCCATCTTTCCAGCAACCAAAACAAGAGGGCTTATTGGAAACTACCAAGCCAAAGAAGCAATTTGCTGTGAGAGATACATGCATAAGAAAGACACCCTCCTCCATCCCCAAAAGCCACATGTGGGAATCAAGAGAAAGACAACATGTGATTATTAACTACACAGAGGACACAGAGAGGAACTAACAGTGATAATCAAACTAATGATTTTTGCCCTTTTTCTCTAATCCATCCTTCTTGCCCCAACAATGAAGAAGCCAGAGGAAAGGGGTAAGAAAATGAAGACAAGAGAATGCCTTCTCTATATTTCAGATTTCTCAGCTGGGGCCTGGGTAGCATCGGGAATAAGGGAGACCATGAGCATTATTTAGAAGGAACATTGATTAAACTAGAGTGAACGTGAGTTGAAAGACATAAGGTAGACAGGATCTGCCTCAGATAATATCAATGGATTAGAAAGGGAGTTCTACTAGAATGTGTTTGAAGACAGTGATTGCAGAAATAAGTGAATAATGTCTGAATCCCACCCAAATAATAAACTGGTTTCATGGGTAATCATTAGATAGTTACTTAGTATTGTTAAATATTACTTAATAGTTCTGGGCTTCAGTTACTTTATTTTAAAAAGTGAGATGTTCGGGCACCTGGGTGGCTCAGTCAGTTAAGCGTCTGACTTTTGGTTTACGCTCAGGTCATGATCTCACGGTCCATGGAGTCTAGCCCTGCATTGGTCTCCGCGTGGACAGTGCAGAACCTGCGTGGGATTCTCCTCTCTCTTTCTCTCTCTCTCTCAAAAATAAACATTAAAGCTTTTTTTAAGTGAGATGCTAGTATCCTCCCTTTATACATTTATTCCACTAACATCTATTAACTGCATATTGTATGCATAATTTTTTTCTTGAGGCAGAAGGCTAATATATATGATCGGAAGACGGGCAGCTCTATGTACTGGATGGCATTGCAGACAGTTAGGCTTCTTAACCCGATAACAACCTTCAAGAACTGAAAACAAGGTAAAGAACACCCATCATTTATTTCTCATGTCCTCTGTGCCAGACAGTAGATAATGCACTTGAGGGAATATAAACCCCAGCCCTCAAGATACTTACAATCTAAAAGTAAACATATACACACAGAATAGCTCTTAATTGTAACAAATGCAATGACGAATTTGTTTTCCATTTCAGGTATCACAAAACTCTGCAATAGGTCTCATTAAACCCCATTTTACAGATGAGAAAATTAAGTCATGTTGCTAAGAAAAAGTAGATCGTGGTTTTGAATACAAGTTTCCTTGCCTCCAAAGTCTATACTGTTTTGACATCATTGATCATAACCTCAAAGACAAAGCAATGCTTCACATATCCAATTTATAACCTCAAGTTGAGCTGAAGCCTAGAAACATGTTTAAAATGGTTTTGTGTCAATAAATAGTTATTAAGGGAAGCTAAGGATATCTGAAGGAGTAATTCCAACCTTCTTTTAGTGATGACATTATGAACAGTCATGGTTTTTACACTGAATATTTTTCTTTCATTTGTTGGGCTGTCTATAATCATCCCACTGCAATTATTAATATATCATGTTTACTTGGTTTTAATTTAGCCTTGCCCCTTAGTTCCACATATATGACCAAGAATATTCATAATCCTCTGGCATTTGTTCCTAGGCAGGACAATCCACATCTCCCTGGGACTAGCAGGAAAACAGCAGTTTCTTTTGGTTGGATCCCTAGATGTGAGGATGATTTAAGCCAATGGTTCTTTATGGTCAACTGGTAGCCAGATTCACAGTATGTTTGAGACAGAATAAAAGGTTCAGCTGCCCTAGTTGTATAATGCATGAAGCAAGGATGTATGAGTATCCACTGTGTGTCAGGCCTGCACAAAGTGCTAAAATGTGTTAGCCTAAAAGAAAGAACACACTACTGCTTTATTCCAACTTAATGACAAGGACTATATTCTGTGATTAACAAATTTTCTTGAAGTTCCAAGAAAAAATTTACTCAGTAGCCCACCAAGACCCAGGTTTTGACAATTCCACCTTGTTTTCCTCTATGAATCACTATGCATTTCTTATAATTTGACAAGACTGCTACTCAAAGATAATTTAATGGGACTTCATTTTTTTCTGAATTCAATCTAGAGTTCGCAATCACATATGTCTGTGTGTGTATATACGCAGGTGTATACATATATAAAACTTATCTGTGGAAATGAAGATTAAAAATTTTTAATATCTTAAAAGTGAGTCTTTATTTTTAATGACTTAGAGGTTCAATCTCTGCCACACAAAAATTAATCATTTAACTTTCATTCTCCAACACATTCTTCCCTCTCACCCCACCCATGCCTCCCTCTTTCCTTAGCTTAATGAATTCTAAAACTAAGGAAGGTGAATCATTTTTTAAAAAAAATCTTATTAATAATCTTTTCTAGTTGCAATTTCCATGTCATATTACACAAAGAATCTGATCCTTTGCTCCACATCACTTGTTGTTTCACCTATCTTGCCTTATACATGCTGTGAATCTAGTCCTGGCACATCTAGACAGCAATCCTTATAATCCTATTCTAATCCACATGTAATTCAACAACACTCACTGAACACGGTACTAATCTTGTCCATGTCCTCAAGGAGGTCCCAAGAGAGTGGGGAACACAGACGTGCAGAATGTAATTAAACTTCATGGTGAGAACACTGGCAGAGCAAGCCTCTGCCAAATACAGAGGCAACACAGAGGAGTGAGTCATACCAGTCAGAGACATTTATATAAAGACTTCAGGAGACAGTTGATTCAAGAAATAAGGTTGGAAGGATAAAACAAAAATGCCCACTAGGGTATCAGGAATAGAAGTCAAGAATAATTAGAGAATAGTTCTTTCTTGCCTTTAATTCAGGACGTATTTCTGAATTAAAAAGTTAATTACTGAAAAAAAGTTGTGGCAAATTTTTCTGTGAAGAGGCAGGCAGTAAGGTTTTTTTTTTTTGGTTTTGGTTTTTGGTGAGCTATGTTGTGTCTCTGACAACTACTCAACTCTGGAGTTGTAGCTTGAACGCAGTTATAGGTAATAAATAAATGAAGGGCTGTGATTATGTTCCAATAAAACTTTATTTAAAAAACAAGTGGTGGGTTGGATTTGACCCATGGGCCACAGTTTGCAATCCCTTAGCATACAGTATCTACCAACAGCACAGAGCAAAGAAAACGATCTTTAATTTTAGCCAGACCTTTGCAGACCAGCGATACAATATTTGGGAAGAAAGGGGTATTAAATTGTTGAAGACAACAAATTAATTGAAGACTCTTTATTCAAGTCTTTATTTTTAAGCTCGGAATCCAAGTACATGATTTATTTTCTTCCTAGTTCAATATATCTTTTGGGAAGGGACAGGAAACTATGAAAAGACCCCTAATTAGCTTTCCAAAAGTGTTTTAATTCCTTTCAAGTGACAACAATTTGGGGAATTGAATAAATTTTGTCGCAGAATAATTAAGAGCAAGAGATAATATTTAAACAACACTGGAGACAATTCTTTGAACACAGGTCAAAAATTATTACTACAAGTGTATTTCCTCTAAAGAGCAAGCTTTAATCCCAAACTTCTTTGAAATTATACCATTCTATATAGTTTGGAATTAGCAAGTTCCTTCAATTACCACTTAGGAGAATGAAACTAAAGCAGAGATATAAAGATTAAAATGAAAGAAGTAAATATTTACTTTGTTATCTATTTCAAACAACAAGGGTAAAAAGACAAAGATTGAAACCTATTGCTGGAAAAGGAGTATCGTTTGTAAGTACACAAGTATACACAAACACATGTTTCCTGGAGATACCACAAATTAAAATGATTCATGAGACTTTTTATTTATCAAGTAAACAAGAAATAAGTTGTAATAATTCTGTTTCAAAAATAATTCTCTTGACTTATTTTAAGATTTTTTTCTGCTAACTCTTCAAAATCATGGTATATTTTGTAACATAGTTGTATAAAATTGTTCCTTCTGTCTTTGTTTTTATGCTAGTAATTATAAAAGGAACAAACAAAGAAAGCTACTCATCCTGTGAAACCTGTAATACATTTTGGGCCAATCATTTTATTTTAAACTTGAGCCTTTAAAGGCTTTAAAATTGGGTTCCTTAAAAGCTCCTACTTGTGGGCCTTAGAAATGTAGATTTTTGACAGCCTTCCCCAGGTGTTTGTGAAGCAGAAAACACACACTTGAAAAGAAAATGTTAAAACTTTCTTAGGATACAAATGACAGAGAAAAAAGACAAATCGCACCCTTTAACCCTGGTCATAGGGTGCTTTTGGTTTCAACTGGGTTTTGGCATTCTAACACAATGCTAATTGAACACTTCCTGTGGGAGCTTTCTCCCAAGGGACTTACTTCATACATATTTGGCAGTGAAAAGCTTAGACTGAAATTACTATTCTGCTTTCTTGTTTTAATATTACAATTACAATTTACATCATTAAACTCCTGTAACTTTTGTCACTTAAGAGGTTGTGTGGTTTAGGGTGAAAGGGGAACAAACAAATGTAGTTTATTAGGTATAATATATTTATATTTGCCATACTTTATGAAAGAGGCATCCCAACTCATTTACATTTTGCTTTAAAATTTTATGTTTTAAATTTCATTTTAAGAATTTAGTGAAAGATAGAATATACCAGTGGGTATTGGCTCTACAATATATGACAAATGAATTCTGATTCACAATGTATACAGCAACCAGCCTGGGAACCACACCACCACCTCTGTAGCAATCACCTTAGAATATCCACGACTTTGTTAATATCTTCCAGCTTTCCTATTTCTGTCCCTTGATTCCAATTAAGACCAACTAGTGGAAGCCAAATATGTACCCCAAACATTTTATGAGAATCATGGTACTTTTCACTGTGGCAACACCTAACTCCTGCCACTCTTACACTCTCCTGTCCTTACCAGGAGAAAGGAAAGAGTAAGTCCATACCTATCAATTATCAATTTAAATCTTACAGGACTAATTTCTCCAAAAAGACATAGGCTGAATGGATTAAAAAAAAAAAAAAAAAAAAAAAAAACAAGACCCAACTAAATGCTGCCCCACAAAACTCACTTATGCTTTAAGGACACACACAGGTTGGAAATAAAGAAATAGAAAAAATATATTCCAGGAAAATGGAAACCAAAAGTAAGCATGGGTAGGTATATTACACAAATAGTCTTTAAGGCAAAGACTATAAGAAACAAAGAAGGTCATTAATGAAAAAGCTGAATTTGTTTGAAAAGATAAAGTAGCTAAAACCTTTAGCTAGACTTGCCAAGAAAAAAAGACTCAAGATTGTAAGTGAAAGACTAGATGTTACAACTGATACCATACAAATAACAAAGGATCTCTCAAGAGAGAACTATGAACAATTATATGCCAACAAATTGGACAGCTTGAAAAAAATGGATAAATTCCGAGAAACATACAACTTACCTACACTGAATGATGAAGAAAAGGAAAATCTGAACAGAGGAATGATTAGTAAGGATTAGAATCCGTAATTAAAACCCTTCCAACAAAGTTCAAGATAAAATGGATTCACTGGTGAATTTTATCAAACATTTAAAAAAGAAAACATTCCAATCCTTTTCAAACTAAAACAAAAATAAAAAACAAAAACAACAAAAAAAAATAAAACCAAACCAAACCAAAACAAACAAACAAATACAGAAGAGGAGAGACTATTTCCAAATTTATTTATTTTATGAGGCTGGGATTACCCTGACACCAAAGCCAGACCAGGACACTATAGCAAAAGAAGATTACAAACCAATATTGCTATAGGTGTAAAAATCCTTAAAGTATTAGCAAACTAAATTCAATAACACATTAGAATGATTGTACATCATGATCAAGTGAAATTTATTCCAGGGAAGGAAGAATGGTCCAACATCTGCAAAATAATATATGTCATATACCACGTTAACAAAATAAAGGGAAGAGTCATATGATCATCTCAATGGATGCAGAGAGAGAATGTGACAAAATGTAGTAATATTTCATGATACATATTCCCAACAAACTGAGTGTAGAGGGAATGTATTTCAACCTAACAAAAATCATATGACAAACCCACAGAGCTAACATCATACTCAACAGTGAAAAGTTAAAAGCTTTCCAAGACAAGGATGCCAATTCTCACCACCTTCATTCAACATACCACTGGGAATCACAGCCAGAGAAATTAGGCAAGAAATAAAAATAAAAGATATTCTGATCAGGAAGAAGTAAAATTGTCTCTCTTTGCAGACGACATATTAAATACAGTAAACCCTAAATAGTTTAACAAAAGACTTAAAATAAATGAATTTAGTAAAGTTTCAGGATACAAATATACAAAAATCAGTTATGTTTCTGTACACCAACAAACCCCCAGAAAGGGAAATTAAGAAAATCTCATTTATAAGAGCATGAAAAGGAATATAATACTTAGGAATACATTTAACCAAGGAACTGAAAGATCTTTACATTGAAAAGTCTTAAGGAATTGAAGAAAAGAATTGAAGATGGCACAACTAAATGGCAAGATGGCACATTTTGAGGAACTGGAAGAATATTGCTAAAATATCCAGAATACCCTAAGTGATCTACAGATCAATATAATCTCTTCCAAGTTACAATGACATTTCTCACAATTACAGAAAAACTGATCCCAAAATTTTATCAAATCACAAAAGACCCTAAAATGCCAAAAAATCTTGAGAAAGAACAGAGCTGGAAATCACCCTTCTGATTTTAAACTACATTACAAAGCTATCGAAATGGTATGGTATCAGCATAAAAATAGATACAGAGTGGCATCTGGGTGGCACAGTTGGTTAAGCGTCCAACTGTTGATTTCAGCTCAGGTCATGATCTCATGATTTATGGGATCGACCCCCATGTCAGGCTCTGTACTGAGTCTGCTTGGGATTCTCTCTTTCTGCACTACCTCTCTGTCTCTGTCTCTCTCTCTCTCAAAATAAACAAACTTGGTGGGGAAAAACAGATACACAGAAGAATGGAAGAGAATAGAGACCCTGAGAATAGACTCATAAAAACATGCTCAATTAACTTGTAATAAAGGAGCTGAGAGTATACAATGGGGAAATCACTGGCTAGTCAACAAATAATGTTGAGAAACCTGGATGGATAGTGAAAGATGAAACTGAAGCCCTTCTTACACCATGCACAAACATCAATTCAAAGTGGATTAAAGACTTGAATGTAAGACTGAAATTGTAAAACTCCTAGGAGAAAACACAGAGGGGAAGTAAACTCCTTGATATCATCCTTGAAATTTGCTTATTTTTTTTTAATTTGACACCAAAAACAAAGATAACAAAAGCAAAAAATAACCAAGTAGGACTATAGCAAACTAAAAAGCCTCTGCACAGCAAAGGAAACCATCAACAAAATGAAAAGGCAACCTATGGAATAGGATAAAATATTTGCAAACCACATATCTGATAAAGGATTAATATCCCAAACATACAAGGAACTAATACAACTTAATCGCAAAAAAAAAATAAATCAAAGTAACTACTTTTAAAAAGGCAAAGGATCTGAATAGACATTATTTTCAAAGAAGAGCTACAAAGGACCAATAGGTACATGAAAACGTGTTCAGCATGACACATCATCAGGAAAATGCAAATCAAAACCACAGTAAGGTATCACCTCAGACCTATTAGAATGGCTAATACCAAAAAGATCGGAGATAGCAAATGCTGGAGAGGATGTAGACAAAGGAAATCCTTGCACACTGTTCGTGAGAATGCGAACTAATAAGCCACTATAGAAATCAGTATGGAGCTTTCTCAATAAAATAAAAATAAAACTGCCACAGGATCCAGCAGTCCCACTTCTGGGTATATACCCAAAGGAAAAAAAAAATCATTATCTCGAAGAGACATCTGCACTTCCATGTTCACTACAACATTATTCAAATAGACAAAGTCCGAAAACAATCTAAGGGCCTGTCAATGAAGAATGAATAAAGAAAATACACACACACAAACACACACACACACACACACACACACACACACACACACACTGGAATATTATTCAGCTTTAAGAAGAGAATACTGCCATTTATGACAACATGGATGAAATGAGGGCATTATGCTAAGTGAAATGAGTCAGACATAGAAAGACAAAACTGCATGAAATCACTTACATGTGGTATCTGAGACAAGTTGAACTCATACAGAGTAGAAAAGTTGTTACCAGGGGTGGGGGAGGTGAGGGAGGAAACAGAATGACTGCCAAAAGAATACAAACTTTCAGTTTTAAGATGCATAAAGTCTGAGGATCTGATGTATAACATGGTGACTATAGTTAATAACGCTGTATTATCCGATTGACATTTGCTAAGAGAGCACAGCTTAAATATTCTTACCAAGAAGAAAGAAAGAACGAAAGAAAAAAAAAGAAAGAAGGAAAGAAGGCAAAAGGGAAAGAGGGAGGAAGGGAGAAAAAGAGGGTGTAAGGAAAGAAGGAAGGACGGACGGAAGGACGGACGGAAGGACGGAAGGAAGGACGGAAGGAAGGACGGAAGGAAGGACGGAAGGGGGAAGGGGGAAGGAAGAGGGAAGGAAGAGGGAAGGAAGAGGGAAGGAAGAGGGAAGGAAGAGGGAAGGAAGAGGGAAGGAAGAGGGAAGGAAGAGAAAGGGAGGAGAAAAAAGGTAAACATATGAGGTGATGAAAATGTTAATTAATTGGATGGAGCAAATTCTTCTACAGTGTACACTTACATCAAATCATCATGTATACTTATCAATTATACCTCAAAAAAATAAATACATAGAATTGGATTATGGTGATGCGAACAAAACTCTAAATTTACTATAAGTCACTGAATGGCACCCTTGAGGCTGGTGAATTTTGTGGTATTTAAGTTATACCTCAATAAAGCTATTTAAAAATAAAGAGTTAACCACTAACTCAGAGTTACTAATGATACTCCCTCTACCTTGAATACAGATCAGTCTCAACAAGCTGACACAAGTAATGACATATAATTGCGTTGCTCTGGATTCTTTTTTTCCTTTCACCATGGTGGCATCTGTGTTACTGCTAGTCCTTCTTGTTGTACTTGCATCAATGAACAAGCTAAGTAGAATAGACACTACATTGGCCTAAGCAAAAAAAACTATATAATATGTACCTAAGGTTGATGCTCAAAATCGACACTATTTGTTCTGATAGTCCAGATTGGTTCTGAAGCATCTTATAGGTACTGGTCATTGTTACCATTTTTGTCATAGTGGTCATGATGTTGATCCATTATATTCTATCTAGTCCAAAAGCTTTTGTGTAGTTATTCTCATCAAAAATTTTCATGATACTACAGTAACAAAAAGGTCAAAATTTCTTATGATACAGTTGGGTATGGAGACAACTGAACAATCCCTGTTCAATGAAGATCTGGATCTTCAGCTGTCCCTGAATTGATCAACCTCTTGCCAGTAAGACAACGAAAGTGTGTACAGAGAGGCTGAATATACAGGCCATAATGACATATGAACTCTGACCCGCAGTCTCTGCATCCATCCGCCCAGAATAATAATGAACTGGTCAGTCACTGCTGGCATTCCTGTTTTTGCCTCCACTTTGTAGTCAGGACCAACCAAAGAAAATTAGTATGTTCTCCAAACCAAGCACATGCCCTGATTCTAGTTAGCCCACCTCCAGCTTCCAAATGCCAACACTCTCCTACTAGAGCATTATCTAAAACTTCTCTCCACTCTCCTACCCCCAACCCACCAACAAACCTTTCTCATTGCCCTGTTTATCTTTGTGTCTCTGAAGGTGACTGATTCCTCTGCTCTGAATGAGTAGACTGTTCTCATCTAGATGATGTTCATTCATTTCCACATTAGTCCTCATTTTACTATGAAAAAGATCAGATACTATATAATTAAGAATTTTGATAGCTCTTAATATTAAATTAGACTAGACTAAGGTCTCACAATGCCTATCTTTTTCTCACCTAACAACATGCCTACCATGAATCTTTACGAACTTTAATGCAAAAGTATCCTCTGAAAAGTCTTCAAACTGGTACTAATGACATCCCAGTTCTAAGCTGCAATCCTTACTGAAAATTTCTCCAACAGATTTTGCATCTTTCCTCTGGGACTCAATGTTATGACCCGTATTTCCCACATAATGTTGTTTGACACATCTGGCTGATTTGAACCATACATCTTAGGTAATAAAAATCAACACCTTTCTTAGTCTTTTCCCTTATCTCCTTGTACTTAATCCTCACATAATCACACATAAAGTTTCTTCATACCACTGTCATTTTATTTCTGGCTCGTATCCTATTATGAATTGCCAACTCCCAAAGGCAAAGACAAATTTCTTTAAATCCCACTGTAGCTCTCCACAGAACATAGCATAAGGCTCTAAACCCACAGATAGTCATGCCGGGCTGGCAATCGGAGGAGGATGAGATAGCAAGAAAGAACCAACAGATCTGAAACTGTAATTTGAAACTGTTCTCTCTCTAGATACTCCGAAAGTTAAGACAAAATTCTTCAGGGTTCTGAGAGTTCTCTGGACCAGTGGTTCTCAAGATTGCGTCCCCAGAACCGCATCAGCAGTGTCACCTTAGGAGTTTGTCAGAAATACGGATTATTATCCACCTCCCTCCCTCTGCGCATACACTGAATCAGAAACCTGGGGCCAAGGAAATTTGTTTCAACACTGTCACATGGGGATCCTGATCCATACTTAAAGTTTTGGAACCAGTGTTGCATACTACTCCAAGTAGGTACCACCCCAGGAAGCAGAAGTTTTGGCATCAACTAGGGACTTGTTTCAAATACAGAATCTTAGGCCCTATCCCAAACCCGTGGATTCTATAGTTATTCAGTCTATTTGGAAGAGACTCTGTTTTAAGTAAGAAGCTACTTGGGTGAGTTGTTTGCACATTAAAGTTTGAGAAACATCGGTCTAGAGAATTCCATTGTACAGAACCTATCAGGATTACAAGCAGAAGATCAATAATCCATTTTATTTATTTGTTTTGTCCAGAAGGAGGCTCTTACTGGCTCCACTCCTAAGAATCAATTGTGCGTATCTCCTGTTAACTACAAGTTCAGTGCCATCATGCTGAGAGTTTAAAATCAGCCCTTATGGAAACATTGGCACCACAGAAAATCAGCAAATACTACAAATCAGAGCTACCTGCGCCTGTCACCCAGCTATTTGATCTGCACACCAAGGGTAAAGAGGACTCATTTTATTAAATTTCGCCAATCTAAGGTGTGATATATTCAGTTAATAAGGAATCAGAACTTATTGCAAAAGGTGTTATTCTGTTTTTGACATCTTCTACTGGCTTATAACAGTGTGATTTTTAACTAAGGTTTGAGTCTATACCATGGTTTTTATTTATTAAATTTTTCCAAGTTGATTCTGTAGTTACTGAGAGGGTTAATAAAGTAAATTCACATCAGAGCTCAGGGTTTTGATTCATCTGCAGGAAAACTGCAACCCAAGGTCAAAGCAGTATGCTATAATATTAATGGAATTATTGAATAATTTCAAGAAAATATGAATGGCATTTTAGTAACTACATTCAGCAACATTACACCAATCATATTATGATGAATTATTTATCAGTTCCATGAAACTAACCATTCTCCTTCCTTCACTGTTAATCAGATGAAGGAACATTATTGTGACCTTGGTTAGTTGTGGCAGGATTTGTCACGTTTAGGAAGACTAAAATGAAACTAGCTCGAGTTGATTACTCTTTTTCTATACTGAAAATTCTATTGGAATGGACTTTGTGATGTATATATTTTCACCTTTATAACCTTCCTGCTCTGCTTTAAAAGAATCTTTTTCATGAGCTATGTACCACAGCAGAATATTATCAGGGATATGAAAGACTGTAAGTTAGACAGAAAGAGATTTATAATCACAGGACACAAAGTACCCATCAGAAAACAGAATATTATAAACTAATGTTACAAAGTATATGTTGCAAAAAATTAAATTATTTGGAGGGATATACTGATAGGGCACTGAGTGTATTTATTATGTATGGCAGTTGTGTCCTAAAAGAGCAAAACACAGCTCCTAAATATTTCAGGGCTAAATGAACAATGCTTTTTAAAAATCTTATTTGGAAGTGACTGAGTTAATTTTCCATCTTTATTTGCCATTTAACAGAATGTTAGAGATGATTGACATGCTGATTTTTCTGTTTCTTTGACTCTTCAAATTTTAAAAGCAAACCACTGATTTCTGGATTTTAGATAAAATTAAGTAGGGGGAGTTTCCATCCCATCTTAAGTAATCATCAATTTTGCTGACATAATAGGCTTCCTTTTCCATCTGACAATTACTCCAAGGTAATGACTCCCTGTGCATTTTGTAATTCAGAAACCACCAATCTACTGACCATTTAATGGAAAATAAATTAAGCAGTTGCAGTGAAAACTTAGGTGAACAACGTAGTCCTCCTGCTAAAATTCATGACCCTTAGGAGTAACCAGATATTGTCATCATTGACTAGGAGAAAGCAGTTTTAATGGCTTCGCTCCAACATATATTCATTAATCATTGGTCTTACAGCAATTCCTACACATTTCACCAAGTTATTTCACACTCAACTTCCATATGAATGTCTAGCTTTGTTTTAATCAAATTAATTTTCTAATGCTCAGCTAAATTTTCCATATTCAGACCTGACAGTTATAATCATATATTTTACATTTTATACAGCAATAGGTGATACAAAGAATTTTAAATTCTATGGAAAAATTACCAGGCTGAAATTGAAAATAATACTTTGATGATTCTACAGAAGCAGAAAAGTCATCTGGCGACAGTACTTAGTAAAGTTGTCTTAAAAAAGAACCTGTCTATAAACATTGATAGGACAATGTGTAGATGAGCACCTTACTACATGGACTTATTAAATATTTGTTGATTTTCTTTAATAGAATTGTAGAGTTAACATTTGAAAGTATATCATAAATCTTTTTCTAGCCTTTAGCAGAGTACTTATTTTGGTATCTTGTGAAATTATACTATAAAAATCAATTCTAATTACTACCTATAATACAACACAGGCAAAAGATAAGAAAACGAAATGTTAATGGTAAGTGATTATGCATTAAATTGCAAGGATTTTTATGATGGGAAGTTCTGAGATTTGGTGTTATCACTGCTCTTAATTCATTTTTATTGAGGTTCATTGAGCGAATAGCTTAAGACTCATAAAGTAGTTTTCCTGGAAGAGTTTGTAGCACTCATATCCATAGTTTTATTCATTCAGGCTTTGCTTATTGAATGCACATTTGATTTAATATAGTACACTGGGTACCAATGGAAATACAGCAACAGTGAGAGCAATACAAAGTGTTCTAAAGATGCACTGATGAATGACAGTTACCATATTCAAGTCTAATATTTACCTGTCTTATATTTTTACTCATTGCAATCTTTGTGAGGACAAAAATTGTATCTTGTTTATTATTTAGTCACCCAGGCCATCCCAGTACCTTGCAGATCACCAAATACTATCTTACTTTGTCTATGAATTTTTCCACATTATACTTGGACAAATACCAGTGAGATAGTGTACAGGTTGAGGAAAGATAGTGCAGGAAGCTCATCCTTGACCACAACACTTAAAGACAGTTTTTCTTCTCATACAAAGAAACCATGAACAGAAAGCCAATAACTATTCTTCTCCCTAGAAAACCAAAGGACATCCTTAATTCAAAAGTGTGTATGCCTAGCTTTGGTTAACTTAGACTCCAGCCTTTCTAAGGAATATAAAAGTGAATACCAAGTCTGTTAAAGTAGTTTGAATTATAAATCATTTGTAAATTATTCAATACTTTTGCAAATTCATATTTCAGTCCAAAATTTTAAAATGACACTTAGCAAAATTAACTTTCAGGATTCTACTTAGTTTTTGGAATTTTGTTTCTGAGGTTAAGAGTATAACTATCAGCTGCTTGTTGGTGACAATAAGAGGTTTTACCTTAGTAACTTGAATAATTCTATATGCTTACCACTAACCATCCCCTCAAGCAGAACTTATCAAGTAGAACTTACCAAGTCCTGAAAAAGGGCTTGGATCTCCTTCCCAATGCCCTCCCTCATTTCCAGTTCTGGGGAATATCCAGCATGTGAAGACTTTTCCTAGTTCATTTCAAGACCCCAAAGAAACTGCATTTTTCATAAAATTACCTTGCAAGATAGGGAGGAAATAGAAAAATATGTTTTAAACCTGCTTTTTACTTCTTCATGTCAAATCATTTTGTTTACTCAATTACATGAAGATATAAATCTCGAGTTTGGCAATCTTAAGGTGGAAGTACAAAATGGAAAAAAAATTTCAAAATAGAAAAATGGTATTGTCACTAACTTTGTTATATAACAAATGCAAAATATTTCTTACCAACCTCAGACTTACATCACAGAAGTTATGAGAAAGGCCAAAAGTGACAAGAGTTTGGACAAACAAAAGGTAGATTAACAAATGCTTTAACTGTTAAACATATTGATAAGACTATCCATTGAATGAAAATTCTTTAGTTTTGTGGCAAAAAGAATGTCTAGGTTAATGACCCAATGACCTTCTAGAACACCACTCCTGATGAATGCATAATGGCGATTAAAATTAAATCAAGGTTGCATTGATACTGACAAAATTGTTTGCAAAATCAATTAGAATATGGATTTTATTAAGTCTCATGGCTATGAAAATATTACTCTTTGCTTTAGAAATAGCCTTAAGTCTCCAACTCTCTGCTTGGGAGTTTTCTGATTAATGCGGTTTTCCTTTCTTCCATTTTCTATCTGGTTGTTTCTTTGTGCGCATTACTTTTGTAGACTTTGACATGTGGCAACAAACTGAATGGATTATTAATGTAACTGTCCTGTCTGAAATGGGTGTAAAATGATGATTCAATATAAAGAAGCACAAACTATGCTCTGAAGTCAAATAAATCTAGGCAACAATAATGCTACAAGCACACCAAGTAAACTGCAAATTAAATATTTTTGCAATATGTCAGTTCCCAAATCTTCTACCTTACTTTCCAGGTAACAAAACTGTATTTATTTCTATGATATGTGCACTAGTCTTGAAGCGCTAATGCCAATGTCTGAATGATAATGCTATCAGAGTTTCAATCAAAAAATGAAATTTGTGTTGATGACTAGGTGACTTTTTCTCTTAGGTGTCATGCTGAAAGTACTAGGTTTATGAAAAGAAGTAATCCTCTGTCTTTCTGTCTGACAAATATTTAATAGAACAGCTGTAGCTGTAAATGCTGGTGGCCTTAACTTCAAATTGAAATGTCAGATATAGCACTCAAACCTGAATATGTCTATTTAGACACTACATTAAAAAAAAAAAAAATGAAACCTGAATTACCCTTATAAGAAGATGCCTTACTGTCTGTTAGTGCACTGAAAATATGAAGAATTTCAGAAAAAAGTCTTGATCAATAGTGCTAGCTTTATTATGGCTTGCTATTATTCATGTTTACCTATGTCAATGAAAGTTATACATGAGACATCTATTCCTGCAAAGTACTGAGTCAGTAATCAAATAAAAGACTAATTAATAAAAACGTAATGGAAAATTTCTCTGGTAAAAGGAAAAGATAAAATAGAGAACCAGCAAGACCAGAACTGGAAAACAGATCATCTTGTTGTTACATGTTTTATTTTTAAGTAATAATTATAAAGCTTTGCTTGTTATCTTTCATAATATATTATGTACTTACTTATATAATATACTTTGTTTCGTATCATTACTCTGGGATACATGATTCAATTGCTTATTTCTTACTCTCACTAACTTGACTGCAAAAAAGCAAAAGGAGAGGTTAAACTTATAGGAAGACTGTTCAGAAAAATGAAAATACATTTCCAAAATCAGTGTTGAATCTCAAGGATAGAAATGTATCATTGGGGTGCCTGGGTGGCTCAGTTGGTTAATCATCTAACTCTTGGCTTTGGCTCAGGTCATGATTTCACAATTTGTGGGATCAAGCCTGCATGGGGCTCTGCATTGACAGCATGGAGTCCCCTTGAGATTCTCTCTCTCTCCCACTCTCTGGCTCTCCCCTACTTGTGCTCTCTCTAAATAAATAAATAAACTTAAAGAAAGAATAGAAATGCATCACAATCTCAAAATCTGAAGTTGATGCTTTCTACAAACTATTAAAATTAGGAAAATATTTGAAAAACAAATTCGTACTTTGTTTTAGTCAGAAATAACTAAAGGCTAGTTTGCTTTCTACAAACTATTAAAATTAGGAAAATATTTGAAAAACAAATTCGTACTTTGTTTTAGTCAGAAATAACTAAAGGCTAGTTTTGTGTTTCTGTCATTTCTTCAGGAAACATTGAGTATGTAACTATATGCTTAGTATGGTATTCCCCACCAGAGAGCAAAAGACGAATGAACCTATATTCTAGTAAACCCTGTAGGGTATCTTTTGCAGAATATTAGCCATGCATTCATCTGAATTTTAGTTTTCACAAGCTAGATCTTCCAATTTTCAAATTTATATGCTTAATAAAAAACTTCTCAGCTCTTCTTTTTTATATCTTCCATTTCTTTCCTAGTCACGCACATAGTTCCTTTATTCCCTTGAACATATGGGGAATAATTATAAGCACCATTTTGCCATCCCTGCCTACTAGTTACATCCTCTTTCTCAGTTCTGATTTCTTTTTTATTTATCTCCTGAATATGGCATTTTTGGGCTTCTTTGCTAGCTGGGTATTTATGAGTGAGTGTCAGACATCGTGTACCTCACATTGTTTGTTGGTGGATTTTTGATGTGCCTTTTAACAGTGCTGTCTTTTGTTCTGCTTTATTACGTATGCAATTAAGTTAAGGAATTAGAGGAAAGCTTTCAATGCTTGCTTTTAAGTTTCCTAAAGCAAGAATGAAACACCTTTAGTCTAGGGTGAACTTAACCCCATTTTTATGACAATCATTTTCTGAAAATTTTACCACAAAACCCATGTGTTACAGGATTTCCACTCTAGTTAATACGAAAATGAACTATTCTATTGTTCTTTCCCTTTGCTTTGGGTAATTATCTCTCATGCATGTGCAATCAGTACTGAGGCCAAGATTTGAGGAGATCCCAGTCTGTCTGTCTGCCTGTCCCTGTCTCTCTCTCTCTTCTGATATTTGCTCCATAAATTCTAGCAATCTTGGTGTCTGTGAACTCTGGTCTCTGTTTCCTCAACTCCTGCAGACTGCTAGGCTCTGTTTAAGTTCCCTCTTCTGTACAATGGCCTGGGAACTGCAGGAAGTAAGCTGGGGCACTAGTAGATCTTACCTTGTCTATTTCCCTTCCCTTTGCCTTTTTCCCAAAGCATGAAAACCATTCTTTGATGTAATCCACTTTTCTATAGCTGTTTAAGCCAAAAGGCTAAACCTGGTCCCTATTACCTTATCTTTGACAGAAGTAAAAGCACTCTCCAAATCTTAATAAAAAATCTTCATTAAGGAAATGTTGGTCAAAAACTAAGAAAACAGTCTGCTACTTCTAGCCACACAGAGATTTTTAAATTTTTTTTAACTAAAAGAGAAAATGTAAGGATTGAGCAATGAATTTTCAAGCCTGTTGAAAATGTTTCCTGTGAGTTCTTGATATCTTCTAGGACTTACACTTGAGTTCCTGGTGATGAGAGAAATCAAAGCACCATCCAAGCCCATCCCCTCTGCTGGGAGAAATTATGTACTTGAACTTCAAAGGCAGAGGAAGAATTGCTAGTGACAGTGCCCAGGAAAGAAGCATATATAACCCTCTTTTATAACAAACTCATGACTAAAATTCCCTTGGTCAGTTTCTCTCTTAACAGAACTAAATCTGTGTGCTCTAGTTCGTCCAACACCCATCTCCCTTGATACAGGCTCAGAGCAGCTAGTAACAGTCTCTTTGTGGTCACATATTAACAAGAATCCTTACAGGCTAGGAAACAGGAAAGAACCACAAATCCTTCTCTAAACTCACAAATATATCTGTAACAACAATCTGAGTTACAAAAAAGTATAAAACACTCACTGGGTAAGTGAAGAGGATGAAATAGTAGGAAATTATTTAATTCTCTATTGCCTTTCCCTAAACTACAGAATTCGTAGTAGCATATTATTATTTTTCTATTATTCCATTATCATGGTCAAGGAATCTGCCTCTCCACGATTTAAAAAGTGCCTAAGGTCTACAGCAGATAATGAAAACATTGAATTTAAACCTGAGTGTCTTACATTTATATAATACAAGTTTATCCATGTAGATCATCAACTTTTTATGCTATCACCCAAGTCAGGAATGGAAATGCCAAGCGTTACTCTGAGAAATACCACATTTCCTGCCAGGTAATCCAATAATGAATGGATCATTATACATAATTCCACAATCTGTGGAGGTTTTCTTGAGCCATATTTTTGTCTTCAGCTTATTTACAAATGATAGGGACCCACTTTCTCCCCAGGCACCCTCTCTAGTTCTCAAAGTCAAGAATTTAATTCAACTCTTTGGCTGTCCACATCTTACTACTGAGGTACTCTGTTGTGGTTGATTCTTTGAATTCATCTACTAAGTCCCCTATTTCACTCCCCATCAGATATCTATATACTAATATTAACATGACAGTCTTCTCATCCACAGGGTGGTTGTCTGTCAACATCTTGTTCCATAATCTTAAGGAAACTCAGAGTGTAGAATCTATTCTGTTTTGTTTTGTTTTCCATAACAAGAGAAGGGCCCTGAAACTCAGAGTCAAGTTAAATGACTGAGCCTAACGTAAACCAGCAGCATAATGGGACTCAAGTTTGCATCCTCTGATTCCAGGGCTTCATTATAGGTTTCCTACCATCCTCAGATGTTCTGAATTAGGGAATGTAGACTTTTGTGACCACGGGTTTTGTTATTTTTTGTGCATTTATTTTTTCATTAATTTGAATTGGCAAACATTATTTTATATAATTAAGGATGTTTTACATAAAAACTCAGATTTCCTGCTTCTCTAGAATAAATGGCAGATTAGGTCACAGTGCCCACATTTTCACATGGCAACCATTTACTAGAACTGACAGAAGAGGAGCCTCTCAGTTCCTTCCATTCTCTGTTGTCTCTGAGGCAACGTTTGAATTTTCATTTGCTAATTTATGCCAAGCTCACATAATGCAATTGGTCTGTTTCATAGGCATTTATGTCAATTCCTTTGTAATCTGCACTATTAACTTGCTTCTGCAACACAGCGCTAACTGGATCAGACTACAATTTCTCCATTTTCAGTCTTCTTCTCTACAAATGGTATTTCCATACTTTCAGTTTTGCAGGCTGAACACTATAGAGCCATTGATGACTCTCTCTTTCACTCACATCCATATCTAACCCATCAACAAACCTATTCAGTTCTCCTTTTAAAATAGAAAATCCAACCACTTTCCACCATTTCCACCAGGAGGATGGATACCATAATCTCTAACTTGGAATATTTAAATAACTTCTTAATTAGTCTCCCTGCTTCCACTTTTGCTCCTTTGGGGTCCGACACTGTAACAAAACTCCTCAAAACCCACCAAGAGCTCCCATGTCATTCTAAATGCTATGGAATTTACCAGGATGACTTATTCCAGCCCCTCCTTCCACCATCTCATCACCTCTGATCTGATCCTCAAATTCTCTTTCTGTGGTCCATTCCCCTCTAGTCACCCTGGACTCCTTGCTGACTGGGTCATATTGTATCATAAGTATGCATATTCTCAAATAATATATGTGCAATAAATAAATGATTTAAGAATGACATAAATACACAAGGGCTATGCTGGATTTTCTGGTCAGCTATAACCTTGGAATTTTATTTAGGTAAGAGAAACAGAAGTACCAGTGAGTAGAGAACTGAATTTAAAATAGGGATGAAATATTCCCTAACAGGAATGATGATGGGGAACAGGGCCAAAGGAGTGGATTATTCTGGGTAGTGACAGTAAATAGACAATGTGAATTTCAATCAAACAATGAGAGAATTGAGGGCCTAAAGAAAGCTATTTACAGTGAAAATCTGGAGGATCCCAGTAATTGTTGCAAAGAGAGCTATAAGAGAAGATGACCATTATTAGTGAATGGGTATTTGAAACTGCATTTTGGGGTATGGGCTCTTATTGGTAATGGCAAAGTCTATTATGAGCACATGCAGTGAGTAGTTGATATAAATGAGGACAAGGAATGGAGACGTCAAGACATTGAATCAATCATCTAGTGAGCATTGAAATAATAGAGTACAGAATGAAAATATTTGGGGAGAGGAAGACAGGAAGACAGATGTTACAGTCTTCAGCAAATGAAGGAGACAATTCGAAAGGACAGTATGACTCAAAATGGGAGGAACATAAGTTATCTAATGGCAAGTACCTCAGAGAGGCTCAATGGTCTGTAAGCAGCAAGGAGAATCCATAAGTATTCTACCTTTGGGCTAGTGGTAAGGAAGGCAAGGGTCATAAAACACTACCCTTGTTTTATGAGAGACTGCAAGGGAAGCAGTATTCTTAGGTTTCAAAATCATGGATTCAAGGTAAGTTTCCTTATATTACTTTAAATGTAAGAAGGCTATAGAGCTCTTATTGTTTAGCTTCATAAAAATAAACTGAAGTATTTCCTTCATTGAGTATTACATTTTGATTTTTTTCAGTCTTGAAAATCCAGTTATGTTGACAACAAACCACAAAATCTCCAAGAGAAGTTATGTCTTCAAGGTGAATAATTTATCTTCAAATAAATGACATATGTACATGTGTATATGCGCATACCTTTATGCTGTTAATAGCATATCAGTTTTTAACATTAAATAATAAAGAACCACCGATTATTTGAGCTAGTGTTTTCAAAATACCTAGTTTAATCTCTTAACTACTTCTCAAAGAGGTAACTCACATATAGGGCATGTGGTATCAGCTTCATTATCAATCCCTCTACTACCCTTTCCCTCACCAACTGAATACCACTTCCTCTTTTGTACACACTATTCTCCAGACTCCCGAGATTATTTTCAGTCTAGAACTTTGCTCAAGGATTATTTATGCCTGGAATGCTCTTCCCTTGATTTCCTTATAAGTAACTCCTCTTTGTGACTCTGATCTCCACTCAAATGCCTTCTCCTTAAATGTAATTATCTGACTACCCAGAATACAATGGCTACCCATTCAATCATTATCATACACTCTTTTAAATCTTAATAGCATCAAAGTTTTTTATTTGTTTCTTTATTGTCTTTCCCATTGAAAAGAATAAACAGTATCACTGCCTAAAATAGTGTCTGCTACACAGCAAATTCTAATACTTGTCCCATATCTACTACTGCTTAGCCAAATTTATCTATATATCTAAATCACATCTCTATTTGACCTGCAATCAACTGATAAAAGGGAAAAGAATAAAATTTGTAAAAGGAGCAAAATAAATTTCATAATAAACTGTTTTGAGCTATTTTAAAGAAAGAGGTTGTATATACCTTAGCTATATATTACCATAGTAATATCAATAGAGAATGGTAAGTCAGAGAACCCATGATTTAATATCAAATAGCTTGACTCCTAGTGGAAAATTATATCAAAATTTATGACCAGAATTACTTGTCAAATTACAGAACAAAAGCTTTCCCAGCTGCAAGTTCAGAGCATGTGTAACTTTATAATCATCATATTGAGAATTATGTTTTGACAAGGTCAAACATAAAAATGTTAAAATGTAGGTAATAAGTTACTAACAAAATGCCTGGAGAATGAAGACAACTATGAATTTTTTTTAACATTAAGCATACAATGGGTTCTAAAAATATTACTCTTCCAAATAAGATTTGTACATTTCTTTTCAAAACAGCTAAACATGCTCAGTTGTGCATGCTGTGTGTATACACTTTTATTAATCCTTTCACACTCAATAGAAATCAAGTTCAAGTGATTTAAAAACTCATATAGTAGGTTTTGATTGGAATACTTATCTAGTGCTAGATATTTAGTAGTAGTGTATGAGCTAATGAATTCAGTGATTATCCATACCCCCCAAAACACTAAGGCTGTAATTATTGATTTTGAACTTCAAAAATCAAGTATTGAAATAACCATAAGCCTATGTGAGTTTTATTTGCTAGTATTTGTTTACTCATATACTGCTATATATTTAGTGATTAACTTAGTACATTTTAATAATTGAGTTTTCTACCACAAGTCTACAACCTAAAACCAAATTTACAACAAACCAGTGGTTCCTCCTCAATCCAATTCCTCTGCCTTACTGTCTCACATGACCTAAGCATCTTTCCATTCCCAAGCTTGTCCTTCCCTTTTTATTCAGTTTTATATGCATATGTACTTTGTGTGGGTCTTAAAAATGTGTATTTGCTTATATTTAAGATATTTCTAACTTGATAAGAAAGACATCATACTGTATGCAATGTTTAGGAACATACTTTTTTCACTTAATATCATATTGCCAAGATAAATCCATATTGCTCTGTATTGTCGTATTTCATTTGTTTTGACTCTCATATAATATTCATATGAGTATCCAGAGGTTATTTCATCTACTCTCTTACTGATAGACATTTCCACTGATTCTAGACTTTTGCTATTACGAGCAGCACTACTAGGATTGTTATTGTTCTAATCTGAATGTACATGCACAAACATTGTTCTTGGATACACACCAAAGGGTTTTAGGCTTTAGAATACATAAATATTCAATTTTTGAATTTTTAAGAGATAATACTATATTCCAAAGTGGTTGCAGAAATGTGTGTTCCCATTGGAAATTTATCAAAACACTATAGACTTGTATCTTCTCTAAAAATTTTTTCCGGACTTTCTATTCCTAATGATACAAGTAGAAAATGCCATCCTATTGGTGTCTTGATTAGAATATCAATGGTTAATGATTAATAATGTTGAATCACAAATTTACCCATCATATGGGCTTTCGTTTCTACGAGATACCTAGTATGTCTTTTGCCAAATTTCTATTGGATTTTTGAATTTTTTTATTCATTTTTTAAGACTTCTTTATACATACCTAATGCCTGGGGTGCCTGGGTGGCTCAGTTAAACGTCCAACTTCATCTCAGGTCATGATCTTGCAGTTGGTGGGTTTGAGCCCCACCTCAGGCTGTGTGCTGATAGCTCAGAACCGGGAGCCTTCTTCAGATTCTTTGTCTCCCTCTCTCTCTGCCCCTTCTGCACTCACAGTGTCTCTCTCTCAAAAATAAATAAACATTTTTAAAAATTTTAAAAAAAGAGCTCTTTATGTACTCTTGATACTAATATATTGTGGTTAGGTACAATCACCTCATACAGTTTATAATCCCTCACTTTGCTTAGCTTAGGGTAGTTTTTTAAGAATTTGTGATCTCATTTTAGCATGACTAAATGTGATTTTTTCTGTTGTAGTCAGTTAAGAAACAAGAAATATGAATTATGAAACAAATATGAATTAAGAGACATTTCACTGTCAATATACACGTTTATCTATCGTTTTTTTTTAATTTTTTAAAATATTTGTTTATTTCTTTTGAGAGACAGAGAGAGAGAGCACAAGCTGGGAGGGGCACAGAGAGAGAGAGAGCACGTGAGAGAAAGAGAATAACAAACAGGCTCCATGTGGTCAGCATGGCAGTGCTCGGATACATCTCAGGAACCGCGAGATCATGACCTGAGCTGGAACCAAGAGTCTGTCACTTAACCAACTGAGTCACCCAGACAACCCTATCTATATTTTTAATCTACAGTTTTAGAATCATTTTTATACATAATTTTTAATTGGATTACATTTCAATATATTTTATGAGGTAGGGGTACCTTTTTTCCCATTTGTGTAATTATTTTCCAGGTTCGTGTGTGATCTCATCCTTCCATATTCCACTGAAATGACAGGCCAATTTTTTCATACAATGAAACCCCACACAGTAATGCATTGACTTCTCATCAATCTATCTCTGCACTTGTGACACTCTAGCTTAGTGACCTTGGTCTACAGTGAGTCTTATTTACTTCGCAAATATCTTCTTGTTGCACTCCTGATTTCTATGTATTCTTTGTTCTTTACGGGTCAATATAAAATTCAAAACGCATTATTGAATTTCATAAACAATTCTGGAGGATTTTGATTGGAATAACACTGATCAATTTAGAGAGATTTAACACTTCACACTATTGTTTCCTTGTCCGTGAATAGGACAGATCTCAATTAACTTAGTTCTTCTCTAATTTGTATAGGTTTCTCTGTGTATTTTTACATTGCATTTACATTTACATTTATTCTTAAATACTTGACATTATCTTGTACAATTTTAAATGATGTTTAGTCTTTCAACTTTCCGGTTTGCTGCCTTTTATAGAAATGCAATGGACTTTTCCATGCTAATTATTTTTTTTATATATCAATATTTATCTACGACCTGTCAAATTCTTCCATTATATCAAATAATTTGCAGGTGGATTATTTTAGGTTTCTCTATACATGATCATATCATAGGAAAAAATGATTTTATTCCTAATGGACAGTCTTTATCTTCTTTTGTTGTTGTTGTTGTTGTTGTTTATTTATTTTGAGAGAGAAAGAGCATGAGCTGGGGAGGGGCAGAGAAAGAGGGAGAGAGAGAGAATTCCAAGCAGGCTCTGCACTGACAGTGCAGGGCTGAAATTCACGAACTGTGAGATCATGACCTGAGCTGAAATCAAGAGTCAGACGCTCAACTGTCTGAGCCATCCAGGTTCCCTTATAGTCTTTATCTTCTAATTATCTTTTTTCTCTTTTTGCCTAGGGTAGAACCTCCAAAATGATATTGAATATAAATGGTGATATGGGCTTAATTACCTTATTCCTGCTTTTAAAGCTATGTCTTCTAATGTTTCAAATTTTAATATCTTTGCTCTAATGTGTAAAAGATACTCATTAAGAGAGCAAGCACACATCAGTTCTGGTAAATTACTTATTTTAAAAATGCTGCTATGTAGTTGGTATTCTTCTCATGCTATCATCAAAATCTTCTTTTCACATAGCTAGTATCCATCTTTTCACTTTTACCACTATTAATTTTTGTCTTTTCTTCATCAGATGGATAGACATATGTCTATTTTGCTAGGTTCTTAAAGAATTATCAGAAAGAGAAATTAAGAAAATCCCACTCAAAATTGCATCAAAAAGAACAGAATACCTCAGACCAAATTTAACCAAGGAGATGAAAGACATGTCAACTAAACAGCATCAGACACTGATGAAAGAAATGGAAGACACAAGTAAATGGAATGGTATCCCATGCTCATGAATTCAAAGAATATTGTTTAAATGTGCACATTACCGAAAGCAATCTATAGATTTCATGCAACTCCTATCAAAATTCCCACTGCATTTTAAATGGAAAAAGAACAAGTGATCCTAAATATTGTGTGTTACCACAAAAGATTCCACAAATCCAAAGCAATCTGAAGAAGAACAAAGTTGGAAACATCATGCCTTCTGACTTCAAACTACATTACAAACATACAGTAATTTAAAAATTATGGTGTTGGCATCAAAGCAGACACAGATCAATGAAATGGACAGCCCAGAAATAAACCTACGGGTATATGCAGAATTAATTTATGGCAAAGTATACAAGTTATATCATGGAGGAAAGGCAGTGTCTTTAATAAACAATGCTGGCAAAACTGGACAGCCATATGCAAAAGAATGAGACCATACCACTATTTTATACCATACACAAAAATCAACTTGAAATGGCCTAAAGACTTGAACAGAAGACCTACAGCCACACAAATCCTAGAAGAGGACTTAGGGGATAATTTCCTTGACATTGGTCATGGTGATGATTTTCTTGTATGTGATACCAAAAGCAAAAATAAACCAGTGAAAATATGTCAAACTAAAAAGCCTCCGCACAGCAAAAGAAACCATGAACAAAATGAAAAGACAATCTACAGAACGAGAGAAAATATTTGCAAACCACATATCTAATAAGGGGTTAATATCCAAAGCATATAAAGACCTTCTACAACTCAGTATCAAAAGAATTAAGAGTCCAATTTAAAAATGGACAAAGAAGTTGAACAGCGATTCTCCCAAAAACAACATACAGATGACCAAGAGGCACATGTAAAGGTACTCAACATCACTAATCATCAGGGAAATGCAAATCAAACCACAACGAGCTATCATCTCACACTTGTTAGAATGGCTATTATCAAAAAGACAAGAAGTTTTGGTGAAGATGTGGAGAAAAGAGAACACTTGTCCACTGTTAATGGGAGCGTAAACTGGCACAGCTACTATGGAAAACTGTACGGACGTAGCTCAAAAAATTAAAAATAGAACTACCATATGATCCATAAATTCTGCTTCTGAGTATTTATCTGAAGGAAATAAAAACACTGGTTCGAAAAACTATATGCACCCCCACGTTCACCACAGCACTATTTACTATCATAAGACATGGAAGAACCTAAATGTCTGTCAGCAGATGAATGTAGGGATAAAGGAAACATGTGTGTGTGTATGTATACATATATTATACATACATATATATGTACATGTCATACATATACAAAATATTATTCAGGCATTAAAAAGGAAATCTTGCCATTTGTGACAACATGGATAAACCTTGAGGGCATTACGCTAAGTGGAATATGTCAGACAGGGAAAGACAAATACCATATGATCTCATCTTTAAGTGACATCTAAAACAAAAAGCCTCCATTTTCCACCCCCCCACTTCCACACACACACACACACACACACACACACACACACACACACACACTAACTCATAGATACAGAAAACAAATTGTTTGCTGGTTGCCAGAGGTAGGGGTTGGAAAGTACACAAATATATGAAAGGGGTCAAAACTACAAACTCCTGGTTATAAAATAAGTCATGGGGATGCAACATACAGCATGGTGACTTAGTTAACAATACTGTATTCTATATGTGAAAATTGCTAAGAGTAGATCTGAAAAGTTTTTATCACAAAAAATGAAAAATTGATAAATGTGTGTGGTAATGGATTTGGCATGAATATATTTTGATGATCATTTTGCAATATATGCATATGTAAAATCATGTTACACATCTGAAACTAATATAATGTTATGTCAATTAATGTCTAAAAAAAAACAAAACAGCAGAGGTAAGAGGTCACTAACTTAAAAGAAATGAACCAAAGTACAGTAATCCTGAGAATATTTTAGGAACCCACGCTGAATTTCCAATTATAATAGTTTTGTGTTAATATATTGTTTTGATTTTAATTATCTAAAAAATATTTTTACATTTTATTTATTTTTTAGAGAGACAGAGAGAGCAGAGAGAGAGACAGAGCACAAGTGGAGGAGATGCAGAGAGAGAGGGAGACACAGAATCTGAAGCGGGCTCCAGGCTCTGAGCTGTCAGGACAGAGCCTGATGTGGGGCTCAAACTCACAAACCATGAAATCATGACCTGAGCCGATGTCAGACACTTAACCAACTGAGCCACCCAGGGGCCCTGATTTTAGTAATTTTTTTAAAGTTTATTTATTTTGAGAGAAACAGTGCAAGTGGGGAAGGGGCAGAGAGAGAGAGAGAGAGAGAGAGAAAGAATCCTAAGCAGGCTCTGTACCATCAGCACAGAGCCTGATGCAGGGCTCAAACTCATGTAACCATGAGACCATGACCTGAGCTGAAACCAAGAATCAGATGCTTAACCAACTGATCCAGCCAGGCGTCCCTATGTTAATAATATATTGTTAATGTAAATAGGCTCCAGGAATATGATTTAGGTGACATTTTTGAAAATTTAAGTGATATCTAAAGAATTATGGGTTAATGGCATTATTACTGTATGAAGTATATTTTCTTAGAAAAATAGAGCTCTCTTTTAAAAATTGTTTTCATTATTTGCTATATAAATATTATACCTATTTGATCATGTTCAGACTTATTCATCCTTATCTTTTGAATGCAATTTCTTACCTTTTCAACATTGGACTGGTCACTGTTAGCTTCAACTACTCTCCTAATACAAGTTTCCCTATTCAAAAGCAGAGTGTCGTGAAAACTTTCATAAGCTAAAATGGTGTAAAGTGAAAAGATACATTTTCCCAAGAAGTTCACATCATGCCACTTTGCTTTTAGGAAAGACCTGCAGTAGTACCTGTTTCACTAACCAGAAATCCCAAGAGGATTTAATCTCTAGAGATAAAAGTCTGGGTGGCTCAGTCCATTAAGCATCTGACTTGATTTCAATTCAGGTCATGATCTCCCAGTTCATGAGGTCGAGCCCCCCACATTGGGTTCCGGGATAGCATGGAGCCTGCTTAGAATTCTCTCTCTCTCCCTCTTTCTCTGCTCCTCCCCCACTCACACTTTCTCTCTCAAAATAAATAAATAGACTAAAAAAAAAAAGCTGTTATACTAATGGAGATCTTTCATAAAAATGAATGGGCATAACACAAACTTTTGGAAAGTGGGGGATAAGACTAGAGGATAGATTAGCAAAAACAGAAATGGATAATAATACATGTTCAATAAACTTATATGGAAACAAATCAAATGTATTTTATATAGAATAGGTTTTAGCAGAATATAAAACTCTGACATGTTTCATTTAGATAATTTAATGATGAATGTTATATTGCTTAGTTTAAATTCTGAAACTGATTTTACAACCACTACCAATGTTTGATTGAAATGTGGTCAATGTTAGGAGGAAGCTACTGAAATGTTAATTTTATAAAAATTATGCTAAGATAGGGGCACCTAGGTGGCTCAGTTGGCTAAGCATCCGACTTCGGCTCAGGTCATGATCTCATGGTTCGTGGGTTCAAGCCCCGCATCGGGCTCTGTGCTGACAGCTCAGAGCCTGGAGCCTGTTTCAGATTCTGTGCCTCCCTCTCTCTCTGCCCCCACTAGTGCTCTCCCTCTGTCTCAAAAATAAATAAGCATTCAAAAAATTATGCTAAGATAGGTTAATTTTAAAAATGGAAAGCATCAATATAAATCAAGACAATCCTATTATTGTGTTTCAATACATGTCTGAATTATATCAAAAGTCAGCCTAGTTTGTCAAAAGTAGAATTTGAGAACTCATGAAATGAAATACAGTAAAAGAAAAATCAGACAGTAATATACCATGATTTCAGAGGAAAGAAAAATAAAAGGGGTAGTTTAAGGACAAGAATATTAGCAGAACCACAAAATCAAACAGAAAGCATTGTACTCATCTTATAATATAGGGCAATTTGAACTTCACTTAGTCTCCAAACTCTCTCGGTAATTAGCAATTTCCTGCTCTCCCTGGCTCCTGGGATGTAGGCACAGACATATTGATCTACATGCTGGTGAATTATCATTTTGCAGTAAGTGTCTAAGTGGTGTTGCTACACCAGGTACTTTGATAGCATAAGAGAAGGACACCTCCAGACCCATCTCATTATGAACAAGTAAGACAAATGTTGGTCTCTTGATAAATAAAACAGAAAAACAATGGTTTTTGTGAACTGCACATCTCACCATGGTACTCTTTGATATGTTATCTATTTAAATTTTTAATTAAAATGTCAAATATATAAACATTGTGCCCTAGATAGACAAAATATGGTCTAAATCATGTTGTAATATATGAAAGTGAAGTACACAGAAATGCGTATAAAGCCATATGATAAAATTCTGATGGGTTTAAATAAAGCCCCTGAAGAAAAGTTTGAATACCTAAGGCTGGAGTAAAAGAAAGTGGTGGAATGCTTTTGCATTTGTTAAGACTTAGAACATTAACTTAAAAGCAATAAGAAATAATGGAAGTGTTTTCAGTAGGAAACTGACATGAAAATATCCATATGTTGCAAGCATAAAGTGGCATCACTGTGAACAACATCCACCAGGAGCAGGTACACATAAACTAGTTAGAAGACCATTGCAATACTGCCAAGGAGAAAGTGTTTCCTAATAAACAATTGATAGGAATTAATAATTGACAAGAAATGGATGAAAATACTTAGGCAAGGGGTATAGAATGAAAGTAGAAAATTAGAGCTCAGAGCAATGAACACCACACTCCAAAGAAGGCAGCTATAGAGGTCACAGTTGAGCAAGAAAGTCCAAGGTCTGATTTGTAGAAAACCATTAGAAGAAATGAAGGTTTGCAGAAAATAAGATAATTGGAGATGTTACAGAATGGAGAATTCAAGATATCAAACTCATCAACAAGATTAAAAATGAAAATTGTAGGGTGATAGCAAGACCATTTATGGACATGCTATGTCCTGCATAACAGTGAGTTCTCACTCAGAAACCAGCTACCCCAATCTGCCTCCCCCTTTATAAACATCAGAACTTCTAGCGATGTTACACATCACATTTTTGTTCGTAGAATTTTCCCCCTCAAAAAATTCTATGCTCTAAGTTTTTATAATCTTTTGTTGGTTTCACACAATAAAATTTCTTTAGTATTTAAATAATGATAAATAATTTTAACAGGGGGTTTACTTTGATAAATATGTCACATTTGTAATCATTCAAAGTTAATTTTCATCCAAACGTGAACTTACTAAATCAGCACCTCAATTCTTTATCATGCAATCACAGGATTTTTGAATAAAATCTGAAAAAAATGTTTCTTTGCTTTAAAACAAGTTCCTAAAATATTTATAGAATTACTTTAAATTGATCAGTACAAAGTTTCTTTTAATCTTACAATAAAATCCATGTTTCTTCTGTAATCTTCATTAAAAAACAAGCAAGTATGTCTTTCATAAATTTTTAAAAAAATTTTTAATGTTTATTTTTGAGACAGAGAGACACAGAGAGACAAAGAGAGCAAGCAAGGAAGGGCAGAGAGAGAAGGAGACAGAATTCGAAGCTGGCTCCAGGTTCTGAGCTGTCAGCACAGAGCCTGATGTAGGGCTTGAACTCATGAACTGCAAGATCATGACCTGAGCCAAAGTCAGACGTTTAACTGACTGAGCCACCCCAGCGCCCCATCAGCAATATGCCTTTAAAATTTAGGCCCCATATAAATGGAACCGGAGCCCAAATTTATATCCTCCTTAAATGCTTGCTATGATAACATTTCTTGTGAAATATCCAAGTAAAGCCCTTGAAAGTTTTTATTGAGAAAGAAATCAAAGCAAAGTAATGGTGCCTGAAATTTGCTTTTTTTTTGTTTTTTAACTAAGTATTTCATTATTGAATCTCTTCTTTGCTTGAGAATATGGACATATTTACTTTTCTCCAAACTTTCTTGCAACTAGTTTGTAAGTAATTAATTTTCTCCATTACTTTGCCAAAGATTTCCCAAAATATGTCTTTCCTTAAAATCCAGATTTTTAAAAACTAAGTACTAGAGCAAATAAATGTAATTCTGCAAAGCACAAACAAGAAGAAAATAACTCTTATTGCTTTAGTGTTTCTTGACAGAATGATGTTCATTAGATGGTATTTGTATGTTTTACAACCCAGGAACCTATCTGATGACACTAAATGCTATACAGTAGGAAATAGAAGAAGTAAAATTGTTTTAATTATTTTTACTCAGTAAAATCAAAGTGAGTTTTTGTACATGTAGGGAGAAGTCAAACATTTAGACTTTCACAGAAGCCACACTAATGTTTTTTACTGTTAGTTCAGCCATGTGACTGATTTTATATTTCATCACTTAACAATTTCAAATCCTGCCCTTTCTGAAACTAAAGAACAATTAAAATTACACTGCTTAAAATGTTGATACATGTTTTAATGTAAAAAGTTTTTAGAGCCCCTGAAAATCTAAGATCTATATTTTACGTTTTTTTTTTTTTTATTTTTTTTTTAATGTTTTTTATTTATTTTTGAGACAGAGAGAGACAGAGCATGAACGGGGGAGGGGCAGAGAGAGAGGGAGACAGAATCGGAAGCAGGCTCCAGGCTCTGAGCCATCAGCCCAGAGCCCGACACGGGGCTCGAACCCGCGGACCGCGAGATCGTGACCTGAGCCGAAGTCGGACACTTAACGACTGAGCCACCCAGGCGCCCCTATGTTTTATGTTTTTGATAGAGCCATAACTATGTAGTTTTATAACTATTTTCAAATATTTAAAAATTTAGATTTGGTCATATTTTAAAAACTCGGTGTGTATACTAAAAATTATTACATCTATTTCCTTAACATTCAGTTTTAGCTTGGATTATGAACACTGCCATAGAATGGAAGGTTTCTTTCCCAAATTCCATCTATTTTCATCATTATTTACCATTACTGCTTCCCTGGAAGTAAGCAACATAATTATCATTTATATACAATTTTCTTATGGAAATATGTAAGGTGTAAATATTTTCTGATTGTGACATTAAGTCAAAATTTCACCTCTTAAACAATATTAATACTAAGTTACTATTATTAATTTTTCTCTGATTTTTGTCATTTAATTTTTATTTTGAATACATTTTTGGTAAAATATAGAGAGATGATAAAATACTTGTATTCATCCTCATATATTTTTGTTCATAGATATAAATACTCTGTATTTTTATGGCCTAACACAAAGAAAACAACATTTCACACATGTGTGCACACTTAGCATCAGAAATACATTTCATTCGTTGTAAAAACATAGCTGTAAAAATAAAAATAAGCTACCCAGTTACAAATTATCTATTTGCTTTAAGTAAGATTGTTGTAATTATGAGAATACCTTGCTTTAACTGTCCTTTAAAGCCTCTTGGAAATGTCCAGATCAGTAAAAACAAGTTCCTGAGTTTACTAAAATTAATTTTAAAATAGCACATTTGCAGTAGCTTTGGCAATTCTCAAGCTCAAATGTGTAATTCCTGGTTTTATGTATACCCAATCAACATTTTCCTGTGTGTCTGAGATCAAATATCCTTAAAAATACTTTGAAGTGCACATTGCTAATTGGATAGTTATAATACCATTTAATTCATTCCTAAATGTTGAAATAAAGGTGGCAGAATTCTAGCTAGTGTTATAAAGCATGAGGCTCTGAATAGGTCTCCCACTTCCATGAAATACAGCAAATAAATATTACACAAAACATTTAATGGCTCCTTAAAAACTTACGTTTTAATGTCATTGATTTCTCAAATACCTATGGCCTTCTCATCTGAAGCCTATGAAGCAAATATCTATAAATAGAAGATTGTTTCCCAACCTTAACATATTACAAGCCTACTATGACATCCTGCCTTGAAGAACAATAACATTAGTCAAGAGAAACATGAATATTGGAAACAGAAGACACGACAAATAATACCGCGCGCACGCGTGTGTGTGTAAGCTATATAGCAGATATATATCTCTGCCTATATATGCTGATATATATGCGCAGATATATAGTATCTGTTTTTTGAACAGAAATAATATATTGAAATGTCTAACTGGCATCAAGCAAGCACTTTCAATTAATGAATGTTTTAGAAAAATAAAATATCTTCATCATCTTGTTTTTTTCATTAGGGCCAAATCTAAAGGAATCGAATTCAACCCATGGGGAGGATTATGGAGCGCGATTTTCTTGAACCATGAAATTTTCTCTTTTCAAAAATAAAATTGTGATCTTCCAAATTAAATTTCAGTGATTGCAAAGTGTCAGTTGCTTACTCTACACTGTGATGTTACTTGCCACAACTTTCCTGTGAAGTATTTCCCTAGTTTTCATTCTAAAATTGAGGAAATGAAGGATTGAGGCAATTACATAAGTGAATTGTCTGGCACCATTTCAGTAGTAAATGATGAAGCCTGGATGGGGCACAGATCCCCAGGACTCCAAAGCTTATGCTATTAACACGCTATTTACCGTCTGTCAATATTCTTTACCCCTCACTGCAAAAAGCCACTTACAGGTGAAGAACAGAGAACAGAAAAACAAGGCAGAAGCTATCAAACCAATATTCCCAGCTTGTTTATTCTAGCTCCATTACAAAGTATTTTCTTTAAAAGGCTTAAGCGATGTTGAAATACATCCCACCTCACCTGAAGTGTATAGTTTAGTATTATATATTCAATCAAAACTTCTGAAAATCTATTATTAAGAAAGCTGAAGGATTTCAATGTCATTATAAAAATAAAGCATTTGACAAAGCTCTGAGTGAGGGAGTGGCTGGGGTGTGGGTGGGAAGGAGACAGATGATGTTAGCCATGGACTTTTCAGAAAATATTTCAAAGATTTTTAGTGCTATGAAATGATTTTGCACATATGCCTCTAATTACATAATTCATATACCCAATTGTTTTTGTTTTGCCATAAACTACTTCTTCGGTTACTAATCAAAATTGTACTGAGTATTCCAATTTTTCTTATTTTTGTTATTCAATTGAATTTATAGTAAAGAATCCCCTACAGGGTGCGTGTCCATAAGCATGTAAAATACTCGTCTCTAATATAAATTATAAAAGCCTGGTCAAGACCTGAAGACAATGGCTAAATAAGACTTTGTTGGTCAGTAAAAGTTTGGTCGTGCAGACACACAATATGACATCAAATGAGATGTATATTTCAGCTAGCATTCATACTATATATATATGTGTGTATATATATATATAATTAACCACTTTTGTGAATTATTTCAAGCTGCATAAATATTTACACCTGGACTAATGGAGGACAGGTAAGAAGGAGGGAGGCAATTTGAAATCCCGTCAGTCATCAACACAGCCAGCCTGTTATTGTGCTTGTATTTCAACCAGGTATCTCAGCCACTGCTATTTTGCTTTATAATTAACATTTCTGTGAGTATAAAAACTGAGAAACCTATTTTTTAATTTAGTGTTCTCTTGAGTGAAACTTCAAATTTCACCATTCACCAGGTTCTCATTATGTGACAAAGGATCCAAAGACAAAGAGACCAGATGAGAGGCAGTAGCTTAAACTCGCAGACTTCAGTCATTTTCAAAAGAGATAAACTCGAGGCAGTTTGTAATAATTGTGCTTTAAAATACATTCCTACTTTGTTTCTGCCTCACTGAATCTAGGGTGTACTTGTGTGCATTAAGAGATTGAGGGAAAAAGGAAGAGGGAAAGACTAGATCACTGAAGAAATTATCCATTCAGACTTGATCGAAGAATGAGCAGGGATAATACACAGGCAATTAGAGATTCAACAAGTAACACCTTATTATAATGTTTTTAAAAATTTAGACTTTTGTTGTTAAATTGCCTAAAATGAATTTAAGATGGTGGACACAGTACAAATTTATCGTAATTTAAATGACCTTAAACTATCAAGAAAAAAATAAACAATCTGCTATTTTTATTTAGGATCAATGATCTTTGAAAATAAACATGATTGATTATGGTTTTGGAAGCAGGAGGGGAGGAAGAAGCAGGACGGCTCAGGGATCAAACAGTTTGCCTGTGGGTCACTGTGGACTAGGTTTTATAATAGCAAGTTAACACTTTCCTCAAGGCCCAGCCATGCCTCACACCTAAATTAGCTGCTTTGTGTTCTGCACACACACATATAGCCAACTTTACTTTGCTCCTAGGAGACATACATTTTCTCTCTAGCTCCCATTTTTTTCTCTGGAAAAACTGTGCCCACCCTTTTAAATTCATCTTAGGCAATTTAACAAAAAAAAGTCTAAATTTTTGAAAATATATTACTTGTTGAATCTCTAATTGCCTATATTATATATATACATATATACACACACATATATATTTACATATATATATATATATATAGCCTATATATTATATATATTAACAACATATATATGTGTTGTTAATGAAACCAAACACTTTAGAGGGGGCTTAAATGAAAAACTCTCACAACTTTCCCCCAACTTCTGATTGTACTATCACCGGACCAGAGAAACAATGTTTTGAATGTTTTTGAATTTTTTGGGTAACTTTCATATATTAAGCCTACGCACATATGTTTTTAAAAATTTACATATGCAGGATTGCAATATATAGGAAAATGCTTGCATGAAGGATGGATGAATCAAAGAAACAGTGAATAAAGAACCAATCCTCTGAGGGGAATTGTTTCACTTCTATGATATGCCAAGAGTTGGTATTAGCATATCCTTCTACCAACAGATGTTAATGGACTTGAATAGGCACACGGAGGTGATTACAGATCTCCACCACTGGCAGCCTCCGTTAACCAATGAGGGGAATCAACTGGGATAAGAATCAGAGGATTCTGTTTAACTTTCTCAGGGCCAGAACTTGCACCCTCTCAGTATACCAACCTGCTGCATTGCTAAATAGGGTCTCTCATCTCCAAATACGAGTGATGTTTTTCTGGGGCTACAAAGTACTTAATCAGCATTCCAGCAACTCCATTAGTTTCCCATCTGACTAATTAGGAAAAGCTGGCTTGAATCAAGGAAGTGTGAGGAAGAAAAAGGGGTGGGGGAGACTTCATTTCCATAACTTAATAGTCTCATAACTGGTTCTCTTTTATAGCAGGGGAAATTAATAACATCAAAGCCTCTTGTAGCTCCAGAACAAGTATGTAGGACGCAGTTCATCTAGTTGATGAATACACCTTCATTAAGAGATCTCCACTTTTTTTATCTTCCTCTGATGACTGTTTACCAAGCCACAAGACTGTGGCTGCCTTATGTGGTTGACAGACTGCCATAGCCATGGTCTTCTTGTCTTTTCTAAGCCAAACGGTTTTATTTCAAAAGATTCCTCAAGTTAAAATGAATGAATAAATACAGCTGGAATAATAATACTCCCCTTCTATACTACTTGAGTTTTGTTTTTAGAGTGAAATCAGAAACTGATGATGAAGGGAAGCTGAGATAAGCCATCTAATTATACGTGCATCTTTGGAGGAAGGATAATTATAACCTGCTTGACCCTCTAGTATGCTTACATCCTCAGTTTCTCAGAAATTTAGGATTTCAAGCCCTGAGATAGGTTGGGGCACCAGATTCTAATAGGTCGAAATTGGTAAGGCATAAATCAAGAGTTGCCTGATACTTGAGCACATAAATTCAAGGAGGAAGACATGAAAAGCATCATCAAAGAAAAAAAAAAAAAAAAGACCAAGTCATTGATCCAAAGCCCCTAAACACAGAGTTAAATATGGATTAAATAAGAAGAACCACCACAAAATGATGAATAGGAAATTCAGCTGGGACCAGAGCATTGGAAATAAGTAGAGATGCAGAATCCAAAGACACTCTTTGAAAGTGGAAATAAAATGGTAAGCCTCTTCATTAACCCCTCTTTTCCTTTTCAGGGACATGGAATGGTATACATGAACCTGACCCAATCTAGACATCCTAAGCAAGTCTGCTCCTGGCCGTGAGGAGTTTGAGGAGTGCAAGATCATTGGTACCTTCTCACTGACTGGAGTATTGACTCTGGTTCTTTTCAAATCAACAACTCTTACCATACCATCTAGTTCCAGGAACATGTTCATGCTTGTTCCTCTGGGACAAAGACCTTGATTCATTACTTCCTTAATACTCTCACTTACCAGGGAACGAAATCCCTACTTATTTTACTTGGTCTCTTAGGAATAGGCAAACTGTCTAATAACCCAGATGCTCTGTCTTGGTCTATTTGTACCTGTTGTTTCCCTTTGGGGAACTTCCTACCAAGCTGTACGCCTGCATCTTACAGTCCCCTGATATTTGTATGCCATCCTCCTTATGCCTACCCAACAGGACCTATTACATGCAGTCCCAAAAGTACAAGGAGAAAAAAGACCTCTTTCCCATCCTCAAGGGGCTCTCGTTTTAACAAGGAGGACTTGTTAACGACCAGATGAACCACAGTGCCTTAAGCACCATAGAGTGTACAGGAAGCTCCTCTGCCCTGAGGTAAGGTAGCAACAGCTCTAAAAAGCACGTTGCAGGGAGTCAGGGTTGTCTAGGAAAAGCTTCAGAGGGGGCTATTTTGGGCTTTGGATTTGAGCTAAGACTTTATCCAATGAAAACAAAATGGAAGCATCTTTCAGACCTAGGGAACTTCATTGTAGATGGCATAGAAGAATGAAGACTTACTGGTTTGGGAACTGAGGGATTTGCTAGTGAGGAAGGGAGGGTAGATGGGGCACCTGGGTGGCTCAGTCGGTTGAGTGTCTGGTTTCAGCTCAGGTCATGATCTCATGGGTCATGAGTTCGAGCTTTGCATCTGGCTCTCTGCTGTCAACGCAGAGCCCACCTCAGATCCTCTGTCTCCCTCTCTCTGCCCCTTCTCCACTCATGCTCACTTGCTCTCTCTAAATAAACAAATAAACATTTAAGAAAAGAAAGAGAGGTTAGGAAATAATACAAGAAATATGACTTAGGGACAAAAGGAGGGGTTCCTGAGTATCATAGTCAAGGGTTTTGATTTTATTCTATAAGAAATCAAGGAGCCATCCACAGCTTTCAAAATTAGAGTATGATTATGTCTGGGGTTCACAAAAATAATGCTGATGGTAGTGTTAAAGATGACTCTGTGTTTGGATCTTCACCAGCTCTTTTTATTGGAAGCCATATAGATTATTCACTCTGCTCTGGCAGTTACACCATTTTCCCTGATCTTGTTCTCTGACCTACAACCAATATGGTCCTTATTTTGATAAGCTGGATGCTAATTATCAGGAAAATCTTAACTTTCAAAATATCTAAGAAAACATGCTTATTTCCTGAACCAGATAAGAATTTCCCCAATATATAAAATGGTAACATAAGCATGTATAATACACAGCAGGAGACAGAAAAGAGGTGAGTGTTTGGGGGTAGAGAAAAGAGAAATTGGGCTTTTCTGATGGTATTGGAGCAAACTTGAATTAAGCAACAACATTGTAAATTAAACTTGGGCATGTAGTTCTTTGCTATCAGCTGGGAACAAATGATAATGATTTGAAGAGGGCAAAGATAAAAGCCATAGTGAAATGGGTCTAGGTTGCTGCAGTAAATGATTATTTACAGGACTTTGTAAGGAAAATATTTCTCACTGCTAGAAACCACCAAACCAGGATAAACATTAATTCTCAGAATGTCATGAATATAGGAAACACTGAAACAGACTAGCCCAAGGTAAAGACAGGGAGACAGGATGAGAAGGTTGAAGATAGTACATAAAGTGAGGTCACAATGGTTACTGCAGTCAAGAGCAACAGATAGGCAAGTGAGAAATATTTACAACTAGTGAGGGACATTCCTTCATGGCCCTATAGCTGGATGCAGACAACTGTATGATCTTATATACTGATACCTGTCCTTTACAAAACTGACAGAAAAATAAGAAGTGCACAAAGAACCTAAAGATCAGTCAAGGTAGAAGTATATGTTTGAAAACTGAGTCAGAATAAATTAATGTCATTTGGTCCAACAGTTAACACGCTAGTAGAATAACCAGATTTTAGCCTTAGAGAATGGAACCAAATCTTGGTTTCACCACTTACTAAATGCCTATCACTTGGCAAGATCATGCCCCTTCATTTGCCTTTTAATTGTTTAAAAACAAGATTCTGATTCATTAAATAATCCCGATTGTAAAGTTGTTATATACAATAAACACGTAAAGTGAGATAATATACAAATGGCATTCGCACATAGCACATATTCATTAAATGTTGAAAGACATTTTCCCACCAGATCAAGAGAGGTGTCTTGCTTCCAGTAACATAATGCAACCTCATAAATGATGACATTAAAAAAGACCAATAACTAATGGAAAATTTCAATGGCCTTACCCATCACAGTATAAATCTTGCCCATCAGAAGTGGTTTCAACCACCAGTGAGAATAGAGACAGCAGAAGATCAGATTTATAAGGACAAATGTGAAATCCCAGGCGGGAGGTGTGACTAATAGCCAATGTCATGGGGGAAAAAAATGATCTCAAATTTGGAAACAGGCAAAAGGATGCAAGGTTTCTTTCCAGAGAGGTAGTGGGTGTTGTAGTAGCTCAATTTGCTTGAGGAATTACCTGACCTCCAAGGTATATGTACCTTTGTCTTCCTATTTAAGTATACTTAACTCTTAACAGTTGACGCTAGCATGCAGAAAAGAAATAAGGGAGTAAATGAGAGCAATGAAGACATTTTATTCAATAGCATGATAAGTATCTTCTGTCCAGGATAAAGGGTAACACCAGATGTTTATTGTCTTGAAAGACAGTTTTGTATCTATTAGCACATTCTTTGCCCTATTCCTTTGGTTGGCCAACCCATCTGTAAGTTTCTGTTCCTTTGTTGTTGTTGTTGTTGTTTTGAACTAATCTTAATCATCATACTAATCCTCGCAGTAACCGATATATTAAAGGAAATCTCTGGCATATGTTCAAATTTTATGTTTATAGGAGAGTCATTTCTAAGTTTTTGAACATGACACTTTACCATAAACTTCTTTAAACAAAAGTACAAAACACTATTACTATGTGCATTTGTTAACATTCCATTATAAGTATGCCTTAGTTAACTATTTGAATGTAACTCACTGCACACGTTGGTCCCTTGTAATTAATGCCACCGTTTCAAAGTCCTAAAGATTCCTATTCAGGTGTTGCTGAAAGAGAAACTTTGAATCATGGGGATTGATCACATCTTCAATGGGACAGCACCTCCCTTGAATCTGCATGTTGGCCAACCATTTACATTAACTTTGCCCACAAAGCTGTTGATCAAAAAAAGGGTGTTACTAGATGACTGCATCTTTCACAAAAACACTGAAAGTATAAAAACTGGCTACACTACCATTCGGAATTCAATATAAGAAGTGAGGGGGAGAAGGCAAGGAGAACCAGTTTATCCATTATTTCAGGTTTTGCCTGCACAACAGCCCCAGCGACCACTTTCCTACCTCCCCCTATACACACAATTCACATCTACTCTCCCCACAGAAAATGAATGGAGATACTACAGTAATGCAACATTCTCTGATAGCGAGGCACACAATTTTTCTTGGGTAACTGGTACATTCCTTTAATCTACAAGTAAGTTTATTACCTTATCTTACTAATAAGTTATTTAATAATAACTTACAAATTACTTACAAATAAGTATTTAATAAGCCCTTACTATGCACAAAGCAATCTATAGGTTTTATGCCTGTGTCTACACTAAAGAAGAAATAGAACACATAATTTCTGCTATGGACTGAATGTTTGTGTGCCTCTCAAATTCATGTATTAAAACCTCATGCCCAATGTATTACAAGGTAGAGCCTTTCAGAGGTGCTTAGGTGATAAAGGTAGATCCCTCTTGAATGGGATTAGCACTACCATGCTAATGGCCTGAGAGTGCTCCTTTGTCCCACCATGCAGTGTTACAGTAGAAAACCATCATTTAGGAAGGAGTCTTCCCCCAGACACCAAACCTGCCACTGCCATGAGCTTGAACTTTCACCCTTCAGAAATCTGAGAAATAAATGTTCGTAATTTATAAGCCACATAATTTATATTATCATAGCCCAAAGAGATTAAAACAGTCCCTTTAATAAAGGTACCCACCATTAAAACAATTTTTAAGATTAATAGTCATTAAGTTGTCCTGAAAATGTTTATGAATTTTCAAAGGCCCAATTAATAAGTGAGAATTCCTTAAATTACATTAGGTAAAGATGTTTGCTTTATTTGATTTATCCAAGTATTAAACAGGGAACTCACGGCATGAGTTCACACTGAAATCATTATCTGAACAATTAGATCAGCTGGGGCCCAAGAAGGTAGTGGAAAAAGAGAAGTTATCATCCACCTGAATACTTTTTTCCAAACCATTGATGTTCATAAAGCTATTTTTCATAGACATTTAAATGTTCTATCACTATAATATAAAGCCGAGGAGACTTACATGATATTAAAAATTTAAAAAAACTACCAAAATCAAAGAAATAGATTAAAATGTACATACACAGTGAAGTTTCTATAAAAATATGAGTCATTTGAGTTGAATGTTTTAAATTTGTTTTCATTCCCAGACTATTTACATGTAAGCTTCTTCCTTAAAGTTTTAGGGAAGAGGGAAAAGAGAAGGATATAGGATAACACATTTATTTTGTGCAAGTCTGAATTATTTTTTATCATAGATATGTAAGCTACTTACTGGTAAGAGGCATTGTACTTAATAAGAATATCAAATCTTTTTTTCTTTTTTCTCATTAATAACTTCATTCCTCACTCAGAATGGCAACATATACATAAAATAGTAATTGATGTTTCAGACGAGTTTGAAAAATCTGAGAATCACCAGGTCAGATTTACTCTCATTTGGAATCTTCCTTTGACTCTTCCAAATATATGACAACATATTTTGTAACATCACTTTCTCCTTTTGCAAATTGAACCATATAATTGCGCCCTTAGTTTATACTGTTTTTCTTATTTCTTTTGTGAGATATGAAGTCTTCTGAGGGTACCTAGGTAAAGATAAGCTATTTCAAAAGTGGCTCTAAACTTCCTGATCAAAGTTTGTCTCCTTTCAAATGCAGCAGTTTATAATAACATGTTTACATCTATAAAAATCTCTACAGCAAAAAAAAAAAAAAAAAAAAAAACGAGAAAATCAAAAGTCACACACAAAGTAATAATGCACAATGTTGCACAGCATTATTTTTTATTTACCAGATAATCCTGAGTAGAGATCATACTACAACAAACTTTAACAAGGTGTCACCTTCTTGGTATTATTTTAAAAGGCTATTTCTATTCTAAAATCTCTTAATTTGGGTCTCGTTCTGCAGTCTGTGCTAATCTACAATGAAGACCAGAGGGCCCCCACCTCTTTAACTAAATTTGACTTTCAACCATTTATTATGCCAACCAGACATGTAAAACATTTTACCTTTCTTCCAGAATGAAAACCTTTGTCTCCTGTTAGGAGGATATTAGGCATTCATATTCAGGTATTCAGAGTTTTGTTTTAAATTGGTTTACAGCAAACCTGTTTACAGCTAATCATAAGCTAGAATGTGGTGTAGTTCTAAAATAGTGTACTTTAGATCTCATGATCCACACCCTTATGCGCTGTGTGGGGAAACCACCATCATCATTTTGAATCTAGCACTGAAGACACCAAGTAAGAGAAACTTTCTGCATTCTATACCACTAAGTATTCCAAGTTTACAAGTATAACCAATATATTTTCCTCTTTTTAAAAATTTTAAATTACTATCTTACATATATACAGACAGGCTCTCACATGTGTTCATTGTATTTAAAGTATGCATAAAAAGAATGAGGGTTTTGTCATTGACTTACTCAGTTTATTAAGTACAGAAATCTCTAGGCTATACAGGACAGGTACTATTGAACCTTCTGATAGATAAGGGTTGACATTTTAGTTCTCATGAACAGAGACCATATCACAACATTAAAGTACATAAAATACAACAGCAATGGGACTTTATTAATAACACATTCATTTTTATGGAATTTTTTGGTAAATTTCTACTTTTTAAACAGTGAATCAGTAATTGCCAGATATCTTTAAATCACATGGACTAGTGGGTTTTTGTTTTCCAATACTCTGACATAACCGTCTATAATCTTTAAAATAAATTGAATTGTGAGTACATTTTATAAACAGAACATGGATATTAGTAAAACAAAGGATTCATTTATTTATTTTAAAACTATTTTCTTAAGATCAGGAATAATGCATAAGAAATCATTTGACTTTCTAAAAATTTTCAGTCTTCATATCAGTTTAAAAACTTATGTGTATATATGAGTCGTATATATATATATGTGTGTGTATATATGTGTCATATATATGTCATATATATACTTTTATTAACTTAGAAAATAATTGAATGCCTAATGTGTGCCAGCTCCTCTAAATATTTTTTCATTGCCTAGTCAGTTCAAACCAATAGTTTTGCTCTATTGTACCAAAAATACACCTCATATGAAAACTACTAAGAACCTTATGGTACACCCAGAAATAGTAATTAACAACATTGGTCTTGGAGCTCTGATGTATTTGATTTCATAGACTTTTTCTCTTCATTACACAGCTTCCTTCAGAGCATGTTAAGTTTATTAACAGAGCAGTGGGTGGGTCTTAGGACTACTTTCTTTTCCTAGTAAGAATCCTATAACAAGATCAAAATTCTGCTTTTCTGTAATTCATCAATTTCTTGGTATTTTGTCCCCTCCCCGGACAGACCCAGAAACAGGAGTTTCCTGTTTGGAGAACTCTTGTGATAGTATATTAAACACTTGCCTGATGTGGAGAAATTCATTAGAGAGTAAATTGAGTCTTCAAATCATTTTATCCACGATGGAAATTGAGCATGAAACTGTTTCTTCAAAGATGAAAGGTATGTTGAAGTTGAGCCCATGAAATTTGTTTCTACTTAAAGATATCTCATTATTCATTGAAAAATTAATAAATTCACAAGCACTTATTGAATGCCTACTATGTGTACAGCATTGAATTTGGTCTATAGAGAATGACAGGCATACAGTCCAGCTAGTGAGACTATTAACCATTTACAAAATGTGTGTGCTTCTATGTGTTCTTGCACCCGGTTTAGAGGAGCGGATTTCGGTAATTTCTTCTCGTTTCTATACAGATTCATTTCAAAGTCATGCTTTACTTTTAAAACTTTATAGGGGTGCCTGGGTGGCTCAGTTGGTTGCTTAAGCGTCCAACTTCGGCTGAGGTCATGATCTTGTAGTTCATGGGTTCGAGCCCACATCGGGCTCTGTGCTGACAACTCAGAGCCTGGAGCCTGCTTCTGACAAGTGTCTCCCTCTTTCTCTGCCCTTCCCCTGCTCACACTCTGTCTCTCCCCTCCCTCAAAAATGAATAAGCTTCAAAAAATTTAAAAAAATATATTAAAAACTTTATAAACATACTGCTTTTCTTTGTGATAATTGTTTACAGGTGTTCCACAAGATTTTTTTTTTTAATTTTTATTTTATGTCTTAAGTCAGATTTAGTGTTTGCTCACAGCTTGTGAGCTTCTCTTTTCTTACCCCATTCATCATCCCCTTGATAAATTGGTTACTCACCTCTCTTCTAAGGTCATATCTAAAGCTCTACCACTTACTATGTGTGTGACCTCATACAAGTTATTTACACTCTGTGTGCCTCAGTTCCCTCACTTAACAGAGGCCATGTATTAATTATCTTTGTATTGTTAAGAGTAGCTGATATGTCATGCATTAAATAAATATACGTCCCACACATAAATTCATTTAATTATTGTTTGGTTATAAAAATGAAATTCAAAAATAAAAATTAGATTACCTATAACCACAGAGACTACTCTGGCTATTATCCATGTTTACTATTGATTGTTGATAGAATGTATCACGGCAGCTAAAATTTTATCAAAGAACATGAATAAAGAACACAGAGTGTTTCAATGGATTCTAAAATGTCTGAAAGATAAAAAAATAAGTACGACCATATAAGTTACAACAGAAAATATAATAAAGAAATCTGGTAGCCTAATCTGAAGACAGAAATTATAAAAGCATAAAGAAGCCTGAATTGTTCCTGAGTAATATTCTTTGGCCATCAAGAGTTTGATTTGTCTAATAATTCTATTTTAGATACCAGTCTTTCATCTTAGCACTTTTTCAACTTATGTATTTGAAAGTTACATTTGACTTATCTTACATTTAAATGTAATTTACTTAGAAATGCATTGATGTAAAAAGATGACAGCACCTAAACCGATGATAAATGTATCTATAAAGAGTTTGACATTGGCATGCTGTCAAGCCATTTTCATTTGTTAAAAGGCGAGCTGTAACTTTCTCCAGAGATATCTTCCACAGACTTTTTTTAGTAAGGTGATTGCTAATAATACCATTCTACACTGTACAAAAAAAAAAGAAAAGAAAAATCCAGCAGTAATGTACTATCAAGGTAACTCATTCAAATTTAATTAGATACCAGGATTTATTATCAGTGGGTCAAGGATTCAAGAAGAATGTTGGTTTAGATGTTTTTGTGGATCACTGATTTTAAGAATCCACATTTAAAAAGATCTTCAAAACGGTCTTAGTTTCTAAAATCATGTTATGCTTCACAATATTTAAAACAACTCCATGAAGTTCAGGCATTCGGGGGCCTTAATTAATTTTCTGTCTATGGTCTTTCTGGTTGTTAATCAGATTTGGCGTTTGCCTTATGTTTTGATGAGAAAGTTGTAGTTTTGATTAGAAAGATTTTAGACAAAAGTGTATTTTCCCTTATCAAGGGTCATTAAGAAATAAGGCATCCAGCAAAAGACAAGCTGGAACTCATTAGTTAGGTTAATAAAACACTTATGAGGAACAACAACATGTACTAAAAGAATGACTATATTTACATGGCCTTTTAAATAAACAAACCAAAGCCAAAAAACACAAGAAAAAATGACATAAAATAGACTTATTAAAAGATAAAAGTTGAACAGCTAGGAAAGTCACCTTTATGTTATTATCTTATACATTGCCAGAATAGGTTTTTCTTCAAAAGAGTAAAGTAGGGTCTTTATAAAATTTATTTAATCCTATGTCATGTCTAAGACAGTGGTTAATATTTTAAGATTTTAACTTTCCCCCAAGTATGATATTTGAATTGATAAGTAACTTTCTTAGATTGTTCAACCCAAAAATACATGCAACTCCATATGCTAACATGGCTTTGCATTTCTTTCTTATCTTGGAAAAACATTATAGATTCAAAGCAAAAGAAAGTGGTATTAAGTCTAATTTATAAATTATATCCTGCACTCATTTGTTCCCTGACTTAAACTATGGGAGACTGTGTTGCAAAATAATAGGTAAATTACCTTGAAATAAAAGTGTTTATTAATGTGTGGTAATGATACTTAGAAAAATATATGGAGATTCAATGAGTAAATGGAATTACAAATGATAATTTTGACTAGAGACACAAGACAATGATAAATAACATGGATAACATGTATAATGTTCAAAGTGTCAAAACACTAACTCTCATAGTGTTGCTGCTAAAATACAAATTGAATTTTACATGATGTAAGATTTTTTTACATTTTTTGAAAATTCTCACTGAAAAAAAGATGATGACAATGTTGATGTAACACACCGCATAGTACGTGGGACATATAAATGTATGGAAATACCCAACACCAGGTAGGTAAAGCTCAAAAAGGGCCAGCTACTTTTAACATATTAGGAAAGTAGCTTCTTTTACTTAAGTGGATGATTACTGGAGTAAGCATAAAAATGTCAGCTCCTGGAAGTTAAGTTTTATGGAGAATATATTAAGTACATGCTGATGTGCCAGACAATCTGTGCACATAATACAGATGGACCATACTTTAGATATTAGAAGTATTTCATTATGGAGATTGAGGTAGGCAACCTTCATAAAATATGTATTTCCATCTTAGTTCATATTTTTCTAACTAAATTCCTCTTTTAACTTTAGAGATAGATTCTCATGAGGGAAAAAATACTTTACCCTCAAATTGTACTAAACATCACAGTTAAGAATCCTAATGCTTTTCCAAAACGATTCTATCTTTATGTAAAATATATGTATATTTAATTCACTAATACTAATTCTGAAAGAGAGAAGGAGAAAATAACCCTAATAAACTGCATAAACATTCAAACTCTCATTTGCTCAAATGCAAAAGATTATTTCTACTTTATTGGTAGTTTCAATCTACTGAAAGGAACTTGGATGTTTATACCACTGCTCTGTCAGTCTCCACCACCCTCTCTACCAACTGAAAGAGAAAATGGAGGTAACTTTGCAAATAATTTTTATATTTAAATATATGGGTCCTTAAATATATGAGTTCTTCTTTTTTTAAAAAATGATCTGTTTAATGTTTATTCCTTTTTGAGAGAGAAAGAGAGGGAGAGAGACAGGGAGAGAGGGAGAGAGAGAGAATGAGTGGGGGAGGGACAGAGAGTGAGGGGGGCACAAAGGAGCTGAAAGGGCTCTGTGCTAACAGCAGCAAGCCCTGATGCAGGGCTCTAACAGACCACAAGATCATGACCTGAGCCCAAGTTGGACACTTAACTGACTGAGCCATCCAGGTGCTCCTGAGCATTTAAGTAAGTTTCTGTATCTTTTATTCATTCAACCAACCAAAAAACAAACACGCACTGAAAATAGCCTTTGGACCAGTCGCTGTAGTTGTTCTTGGGGATGTGGAATGTGACAACAATGTATACGGACCAATCAAAAATCCTAAATCATATCTACCCCACCTTAAAAAACTTCAGAGTTTAGCGAGGACCCACAAAAACTTATAGTACCTTGTGATCATTTCCATTATTAAAATACATCTGCAATTATATGGGAAAACATAACAGGCAATGGTTAATTTTATAACAATAAATGATAGAAAAAATGATTAATGCCTGTTAATATGGTACGGAGTAAACTAGATTGAGACAATATTTCTGTTCTATAGAGATTATCTCTTTTAAGACACATGCTGGCAATTGTCAGGAATCTGGGGGCCAGTGGTTCAACACACACATTTTTAAAGATTTTAATTTTTATCATTTTAATTTACAACCTAATAATTTACAGTAAAATAGTCAAAACCCACAACTTCCTATTTTACTATTTTATATATATGATGTATGTATTTATATATTTACTATTTATATTTTAAATACTTCCTATTATACTAAATTTATGCTCTTAAGGTTATTTAAGTCTGTATGCTAGAAATACTGTAAAAGTATTAAATCTCCACATTTAGGAATGTCATATTGGAGACTGGAAATAAGCTCTGTTAGTAGTGTTTACAACACAGAAATCAGAAAATAGTGCAATTCCGGTTTTGGTGTGTGTGTGTGTGTGTGTGTGTGTGTGTGTGTGTGAGACAGAGAGAGTGATGCAAGCCAATTATTAAACGTTTTCTTGCATACCACCAACAGCACCCAAGACAAGACATCTGACTCACGATTCTATCAGTAGCAAAATACAACCAGAAAATGTACAAGGTAAGTTGAATTCTATACTTAAAGATTCATTGACATTAAAAAAAAATCAACACAATGAAATCTAAATTCTTCCATGGTAGGTATGATTATATTGTGTATGTGAAAAGCTTCTGTTAGGCAGATTAGGCATTGATATTAAGAATCAGATTTTCTTTGGGGCACCTGGATGGCTCAGTCAGTTGAGCTACTGACTCTTGATTTCAGCTCAGGTCTTGATCTCACGGTTCATGAGACTGAGCTCCACCCCAGGCTCAGCACTGACAGTATGACGCCTCCTTGGGATTCTCTCTCTCCCCCTCTGTGCTCACAAGTGTGCCCACACTGTCTCTGACTGTATCTCTCTTTCTCAAAATAAATAAACTTTAAAAAAGTAAGATTTTCTTTGCTTAGGCTTCAGATAGGAGATTCTCAAACCTACATTAATCACTAACATCTGGAATATATTTTATCCAATAAATTATCCAGAATTGAAATTTATTACACTGGAAATAATTTCAAAATCTTATACTGATGTGATCTTCCAGATTGTTGTAGTAATTAGAGGAGCAGGGTCCAACTACAATGTTAACCAGTAACTTCTTCAAACATATAAAAAAGGTAAATGCAACTACACATGAAGAGTAAATTCTATTAAAATTCTATTTTCTCTCTTCCAGCATCCTGAAACTCAAAAATCCATCACTTTCCCTGAAGATCTCTTTATTACTTGTTATGTTGGATCCTTTTCCTCACTCCACCACCCCCCATCCTTCTACGAAGAGCATTCCAGATTGATCACACACACTATCCCATGCTGCCCACAGTCCTTGGACAGCCAGTTCTGTTGTCTGATACACACTATCACTATACTGGTTATCTCAAGAATCCACCCCCTTGGACATGCTCACAAATACACTCTTGCCAGTTGGAGAAAACTCTGAACAACTGCATATTAACTATTTTTGGCAATCTAAATTTTGATATATTTAACATTTAGAAATAGAACTTATGAAAAAAATGTCTTGAGCTATGGCTTGATATGGAATTTTCATAGCTTACTTTTAATATAGAATAAACAAGACGAAGCACATCCAAATGATTGCAATTCATGACCACCTTAAGGAGAATACAATGTATCATTTAACATTTAGAAATATGAATAATTTATGAATGATTAAGGTAAAAATATCATATATAAAAGATGAGGTAATTACAAGTAACCTTAATCACAATTTATGAAAGAAATAAGATCAATACTAAAATTTAATATGAAGCCTGTTTCTTATCCAGAATATTTTTTTCCAAAACTTATATACACAGATACATATGTAACTTTTTCTATGAAAAAAGAAACCTTCAATTACTTTATCAAATACAATACTATTCTTGGAAAAATATAAATCCCTTGTGCATTTGAGATAATAACATTAATTTGCATCTATTAAGTAGAGTTTCAATGCTTATTCAGTTAGATTAATAGATATTCAAAACTCATACTATGTCTTTAGTCTTATTACACTTTTCTTTACAAAAAGCTATTTAGGTAAAAATAGATTGTATATATACTTAGATAGCTATCATTCCATACCTAAAATGTCATTTTACTGAAAACTAAATATATAGATGTACAAAATAAGACTTTGATTAATGTTAGAAGCTTAGAGAAATGTTACATTAAGAATAATTATCTGCATATACCCCATTCTTGTGTATTGCCTTTCTGCCTACTTTTTAAGAAAAATCCGTGTTTCTTTTTCTATATAATTGGCCTGCAGATATTTAAAAATAAAACCCCAGCCACTGACTGGATGGAAAGGTGGTAGTGTGGTCAGTGTTCATTTTTCTGAGTTTATGTAGTTACCATTCATTTTTGCTTTCCATAATTTCATGTTAAAGTATCTTACTAATCATTGCCTTCTTTATATTATACACAGATTAAAATGTGACAGAAATATAATCCCCAAGCAGAAATATTTTAAATAAAACAAAAATCTTCTAATGTAATGCTATCTGTCCTTAGAGTTAATCAAAATGTCAAAATGGGGAATTATGTAAGTATCCTATAGAAATAACTTGTTCTTTTCAGTTTTATTTCAAAAACAAGAGTTTTGTTTATTAGTCCCTTAAGGTAAGGTCAAGCCTTTCTCTTTGGGAGTATTTTCATTGAATAACCAAGTTGACTTTATATAAATCACATCCACACATCTACTTTTTCTAATTTAATTTTATCTCAAGTACGGCACAAATTAAAACCCTTAAATTTAATCTGAGAATCCTTCTTAGATGTTCACTGATTGTTTTTCCAATCTGTATCTCATTCAACAAAATTCTTTTAGTAGTTTATCTTCTCTGGACTGATCCAAACCTTGAGTTTTAACTTTAATGGAAAAGATTGCCCTTTAATCTTTCTTCTTCTTTGCTTAAGTTTGCACCTTGCACTAATCTAGTCACTTGTACTATCAATACACAGGACCAACAAGGTCTGTGTAGTGTTGAAGAGGTGGGTAGGGATTCTTCCAACTCTGATGTTCAAGTCACCATGGGCCCGAGTCAGAATGTTTCCAGACTGAATAGGAAGGTCTGGCAAATCCATTGTTTTGGTAAAATGAAAAGTCAGTAAAAAGAGCTTCTAAAATTAAAACTGAAACTTGGGAGTAAATCCTTATCCAATCACCCATACCTGGGAAGAGATTATTTAGCAGTCTATTCAATTTTTCTTACCTGCATCTAGTCAAGATTTCATTAGCTCATTTATTCTTTTCTACTACCATTCCAACTACTCTAGTCCAAGTAACCACTGTCTTATTCCTGGACTTTTCCAGAGCATTCTAAAAAGAATTTCTGTCTCAACTTGCTCCTTTTGCAACATATTTTAACCCAGAAGTTGATGCCCTTTGCCTATACTCCCTCTGATTATGTCATGCTTGAATATGAAACCTAAATTAACGTTCTATTGGCTTTTAGATAAAACCCAAAGTCCTCAATATAAAACATAAGATATTTAATCATTTCCCCTGGCCTCAATGTCTCTCTCATTCGATTTCTATGTGCCTATCTCATTACTATTATGTGTTCCTCTATTTCCCTGTGTTTTGAGGATATTTTCTCCTTATCACCATGTTTTTAAACAATTTCTCTCACTTTCCAATATTATTCTGAACACTTGTTCAATTTCTCTCTGGTTTTCATCTGGATAATTTTTACTTATTTACCAAATGTCAGCTTATAGTTATTTTCCTTACCTCTTTGAGTTGTTTGAGTATTTTCTGTGTTCATATAGAAACCTGTTCTGCCTCACTACTCCACTGGAATTGCCTTTTCCCTGCATGCTGCTTGCTATGATACACATAGAATGCCTAAAATGTGTGTTTAACAAAAGAAAATAGATAAGTGGTAAATGACTAAATGATGGTTTAAAATTCATAGTTAGTATTCAGTAAGTGCCGTGTGTGAGGGTACTTAACACGATATCTCTCATCCAGTAAACTATCGGTCACCTGCATTGTTCTCACTTTAACTCTCAGGAGTGTGTCTAATGGCAAAAAATTATTTTGCTGCAGTGATTTCAGTAGGTCTGGTTTGCCCTTTTCGGGCCTGGAGTACAAAACTTGAGGATATTTTGAGAGTCTGAAAAGTACAAGAAACTGACAGCAGCTGTGACAAAAAGGATTGAGAGAAAGACAGTAAAGATACAAGATGCCTGACAACTGCCTAGCTACCCTTGCTTCCAAGAAAATTCAGGACAGAGCAGTTATCATTGAAAAGAAATTTTAGGAAGTATTGAATGTGGCATGTGACAGAATTATCTTCTCCATTTGGCTCTAAAACTTCACAAAAAAAAAAGTCCATTCAACTCTCATGTCAAAGTTTATATGCAGTCTTTTTTTTTTTTTAATTTAATTAGTGTACTGAGTTCTTTATTTCAAGCTGATAGAAGGACTCATTTGAAGACAAGCCTAAAGGTGGGCCAGGCAAGACAAGTCCAAATTTATCCAGGGTAGCACTACATCTGGATATGGCAAACTCTCTCTTTTTCTTCTCTTTGACGTGCAAAGACCATTCTCCTATGAAGGATAAAATGGAACCAAGGGCTGAAGTCTGCAAGATCAGGGAAAGATGTCTAAATAGGACTCTTGTCTGGCTGTCTCCAGATTAGACCTTTAAACATTAAGAAAAAATTGAGGAGTAGTCCTGGATCCCACCACCTAGTCAACAGTGATAAGAACAGACCATGGATTGGGGGTAGGAATCCACCAACAATTTGACCGAAGCATCCTTTCCATCACATTGCTCAAGTCAGGTAGAAACTGGCTGCCTGGGGTTTTCCTTAGGGCAAGTTAAGAGAAACCTTGACTTCTGGGATAATGAGCAAAAAACAAAACCTCAGCTTCTGGAAATGGTAGACTTTAAAAACAAAATCAATGTGATCTATCTAATCATTTTCCCCTCTTACTTTTCCTGCACTGCTTTGTCACAAATTATTTGCAATCGTCTGAAGTACAGAAGGTCCTTTTCTTCAGGTAAAATTTTGAAACCGTGTGACTTTCAGGTATAAATGGTACTAGGTACATTAAGATTTTAAAAAATCCGTTACTCTTCTCAGCATGACTCCCAAGAATTGATATTGGTGTGTTACGCTTTGGGGAGTAGAGAGCTGCCATGAAGTTCTACTTTAATAAACTCACTGGCTAGAAAAAATGCTTGTATCAGCTGCTAGGTCACAATTCTATTTTCTTAGTTATACTGTTTTTTCCCAAGTTTCTTTGGCCAAAAACATTTGGAATTCCCATTCCAGATACAGAGGAATGACCATTAGGTCTTTTAGAAAACTATTCTTTATTTGTACAAGCACATGGTCCCCATCATTAACTCAACATTAAGACAATTTCTGGCATTACTACAGGAAACTTGTTTTCTCAAAAAATATGCATTTTGAGGGGCGCCTGGGTGGCTCAGTCGGTTAAGCGTCCGACTTCGGCTCAGGTCACGATCTCACGGTCCGTAAGTTCGAGCCCCGCGTCGGGCTCTGGGCTGACTGCTCAGAGCCTGGAGCCTGTTTCGGATTCTGTGACTCCCTCTCTCTCTGACCCTCCCCCGTTCATGCTTTGTCTCTCTCTGTCTCAAAAATAAATAAACGTTAAAAAAAATATGCATTTTGAAATTAATGAATGATATTGGAATTTATTACTCATTTGAACTAGAATAACAAATTTCTGTCCCACAGGTACATTTTAGAAATGACCTAGGTACTGGATATTATAGTAAGAGCTGAAGAAGCCTTTTCAAAATTGAACATGAGATTAAGTCACATTAAACAGAAATGCTAGTTATTAACAGAAACTGAAGACAAATTTATATTTACAGAACAGTTCTTTTTGTCTGTAAATGTGTTATCGTCATGTAATTTTAAAATTATGTCAATAAATGGCAATTTTATGATTAAAATTTAAAAAGGCATTTTATTTTTTTAATTTTTTAATGTTTATTTATTTATGAAAGAGAGAGAGGCAGAGTGTGAGCAGGGAAGGGACAGAGAGAGAGGGAGGCACAGAATCCAAAGCAGGATTCAGTCTCTGAGCTGTCAGCACAAGCCCGAGATGGGGCTCAAACTCATGAACTGTGAGATCATGACCTGAGGTGAAGTCAGACACTTAACTGACTCTGGCACCCCAAAGGGAATTTTAAAAATGAGAAAGTCAATGAATTTTATTCCATTAATGAATATGCAGTGCAAAATATTAAGCAACTCCTTAAATTATCAAGTAATATGTTGATAACAAGTGTTGGCAAGAGTGTGGGGAAAAGGGAACCCTATAAATTGGTGCAGCCACTATGGAAACATTATGAAGTTTCCTCAAAAAATTAAAACTTAGTTCTAATAATTAGAACTACCATATGATTTAGTGATACCTCTTCTGGGTATATATCCAAAAGGAGTGATATCAGTATGTCTAAAAGGGATCTGTCTACACTCCATGTTCATTGCAGCATTATTCACAACAGCCAAGTTATGGAAACAACCTAAATGTCCTACAGCAGATGAATGAAGAAAATCTTGCATATATATACATACATACGATGGTTTATTGAGCCATAAAAGAGAAGGAAATTCTTCCATTTGCAACAACGCAAATGAACCTGGAGGACATTATGTTAAGTGAAATAAGCCAGACACAGAAAGACAAATACTGTATAATAGCACCTGTATATGGAATTGTAAGAAGTCAAACTAATCAAACCAGAGAGTAAAACAGTGGTTGCTAGGGATTGGGAGATGGGGGACAGACGTGGGGAAATGTTGCTCAAAGAGTACTAACTTTCAATTATTAGTAAGTTCTGAATTCTGAGGATCTAATTCACAACATGGCAATTATTGTTAATACAATATTGTATACTTGAAATTAGCTAAGAGGGCACATTTCTCTTATTATTTCTTTGCAGTAAGTGCTGCTAAAAGTTAGTTTAGCTTTCAAAATATTATGTTACTCATGTAGGGCCTTAGTTGTGCATAAATTGCTTTATTTTGATATACTCCTGAAACTCTGGGTTTTTTCCACTCCACAGTACATAACATGCATCGGAGTGTTTTCTTATAGCACACATATCTTCAATCTCTCTTAAAGTGTAAAGTGAAGAGACTGGAGATGTCCTAGAAAGAGGAGTAGGAGAAAGGCTTTGAAATTCATATCCTTTGTAGATTCGAAATGTTTTAAACCTAATCGAGTCCCACAGAGGCCCAAATCATCTCTTTATAAAGCAAGTCTGATCTTGCCACTGTCTTGGTTAAAAGTCTTTAATGACATCCGTTGCTCTTCGAATAAAGACCAAAGTCCTTTATATGGTCACAATGGTGTGACTGGTTGTCACTTTATTACCTGACTTGATCTCCTTTTCTACCTATTCTCCCGACCTTCCCACACTGTTTCTGCCCATCAGAACTCATCCAAAGAGTATTTTCTGGCACCAAGACTGAATCAAAGTATCCTGTTCCTTCCCTTTCTCCTTCATACCATGTGTCATGAGTAATTAAATAATGTGTTTATCTTTAAAATAATTTCTCTAATAGAAGATAAATCCAATGAGGGCAGGGCCATGGATGCCTTATTCACTGCTCTATCTCAGTGGCTAAGATCGTTCCAAGTACACGTTAGCTGCTCTACAAAGAGTTTGAATAATGAGTTTAGTTTTTATTACTATGTGACTTTTATAATTTAGAATTATTCTCAATTACTCGTACATGGATTCCCATATGTGTACCTTATATTTACGAACTTTCAACTATTGCTGTTCGTTGGCTACTTTCATTAAAAACTATCAAGTGGTCTTTTTTCTATAAAAATCATTTCATTTCTTCCCCAGTCTTTTAATTTCCTATCTTGTATTTTAGGCTACTTTAACATTCAAAGCCTGAAAATTAATTGCTACTATACACAAGAGATATTCATGGAATAATGACATGATACATTCAACCATTTATTCATTCCAACTTTCCTTCAAAATATTCATCATCAATGCTATCTGTATAAATTAGCAGATAGCCTTTCACCATCCCTTCCGTATAATGTGGTTATTTGTATACAAAGTGCAAGTTTGGTGGTTTTTATTTATTTTTTTCTTTTATATATATAGAGAGGCAAAAGGATAGAAAAAGAGAGAATCCCAAGCAGGCCCCATGCTCAGCGTGGAGCCCGATGTGGAATTTGATCTCATAACCCTGGGATCATGACCTAAGCCGAAATGAAGAGTCAGACACTCAACCAACTGAGCCACCCAGGAGCCCCAGTTTTTACATTTTCATATCTATTTGCAGCCTACATATATTGTAATGGGAAGAAATGACATTAAAATCTTAAAGAAAAAACAGTAAAGAGGAGAGAAAAATATGATCTTAAAAGTTTTAAAAATTAAAAAAATGAGAGAAGGTGAACAACCATAAAACAATTGGGAAAATCCCTTTCTATGATATAGCAAATCCATAGACAAAGTATAGATTTGTATTTCCTACTGGTCTGCTTTCATGGCACTCTGCACAAATGATTTTATGAAGGCCATCTAATGCAACTTGCATGGAATGAGATACACTGCTACAACTGAAGCCATGTTTACACTTTACAGAAAGGTAAACTTTAGGTCTAGACTAAATTTTTGCCAAAAATAGATGTCTCTTTCTTAAGTACCATAGATGAAGTATAATAAATATAGAAATTAGGAATATGGGGGGCACCCATATTAGGAATACGGGGGTAGCTCCATCAGTTCAGTGTCCGACTTTGACTCAGGTCGTGATCTCATGGTTCATGAGTTCGTGCCTTGTGTCTGGCTTGCTGCTGTCAGACTGTCAGCAAAAAGCCCTCTTGGCTCCTCTGTCCCCCTGTGTCTACCCCTCCCCTGCTTGTACGCTCTCAAAAATAAGCATTTAAAAAAACAAGAGGGATGCCTGGGTGGCTCAGTCAGTTAAGTATCTGGCTTTGGCTCAGGTCATGATCTCACAGTTCGTGAGTTCCAGCCCCGCATGGGGCTCTGTGCTGACAGCTCAGAGCCTGGAGTCTGCTTCGGATTCTGTGTCTCCTCCTCTCTCTCCCCCTCCCCTGCTTGTGGTCTGTCTCTATCTCTCAAGAATAAATAAACTTAAATTTTTTTTTAAAAAAACAAGAAATATAGAAGTAGATTCAATACAAAAGTATGAAACAATTTTGTTCTCAAGACCCCCACCTATCAGTATATAATACAGCAGAAAACTTGCCTCATTCAAATATGTGAAGGTCAAGGAAAAAAATAGAGAAATAACAAACACTGCTATTTACAGTGAATTGAAAGATAATGTTTTAAAAATATGTTCTAAAGTGTGTTTATTTCTTAATTACTAGCCAATAAATTAAATGAATTAAACAGCATGGAACCAGCGGACTGAATTGACAATAGTGTAAACACAATAATACAAATAACAGGTTAATCTTATTTACATGTAAACACATTTAAACAGTTCTATTCTTACAGTAATATACATAAGAATCCAACTATTTAAGTATACACAAGTCATGAATTCTTAGGTATCTGAAACACGCCTTGAGAGATCATATAATTATGTTCTATTCAAGATTGAGATATTAATCTTATGCCTGTAGATTCCCAGTGAAAGGAATACATATTTTTTGTTTCCTCGAACAGTGCAGTATACTGCAGCTCTTACAATCAGAAAATTGCACATTTTACCTTCAATTACCTTTTCCTGTTATCTAAAGAAAATATACTAATAAGACGTGCACAATAGGGTCTGTATTCACTCCATTGTGCTGTGGATGAGATCTCGTTTTCAACAGCTATTAAAAAGCTAGTGTTTTGTTTTGTTTTTCATTGCATGAATGTGTTCAATATTTGCATAATGATCCCTCTCAAAAGATGAGAGAATGAATGAGGAATAAATAAATTGCAACCTCCCTGAATAACGACTCTACCTTTAAAGATGGATCACGCGTGGCCATGCTCGAATGCATCCAATATATCAATATTTATTAAGTAGACAGAAAGTCAATTGAACCATAACTTGCTTTGTGCTAAGAAAGAAGAAACACTGAAAAGGATATGGGAGGATTATTAAAAAGAAACTTAAGAACCCTCCCCAAATCAATATGAGAAGCTCCTACTGAATCTCTTTTTCCAAATCTTTATGGAATTGAATAAACCATCTACACAGGGAATTAAAAAAGATAACTAAATATGAAATGATCATGCCCTGTCAGAAAACCTTATTGAATTCTTAAAACAAGGATATTCAATGTCCATTTATAAAGATGTTCTGTACCATTTGTATACATTGTGCAAGAATTCTTTGTTGTATACATATATATTCACTTCCCCAACTGGAACGTAATCCTTGAGAACATAATCAATGTTTTCATGTATTTTGAGTTCCATTGAAAAGTGTTTAATAAATGTAAACTAGCAGATGGTGAAGAATTGGTGCAGTGTATTAGAAAGATGGCATCCACACACCAAAACCACAACAAGCATGGGCTTATCCCTTTTCTTTATCATAGTAATGTTTGTTGAACATTCTGTGTGCCAGGCACAGTACAAGCACTTTCTTTACATTATTTAATGCTGACAAACGCTTAGTTGAGTTTTATAATTTCCATTGTATAAAGGAAACAAGTTGGAACAGTTCAATTATTTTTTCCTAGATTAAAAAAGGAATAATTAGAAAGCCAAGGGAGTCAGCACTGTTTTTTTTTGTGATTCCACAGACCATGCTTTTACCCACCTCTCTATACTTTTTGGACCACTTGGTGATTACCTTGAAAAAAATATATATGAACAACATGTTTGATTGAAAAAAAGATTTAATAATTTAAAGTAAATCCTCAGCTGTCGCTCTCTGCCTGACAATTAAAAATGTACTCCTATATACAAGGTAGACATAGGCTTATTGAAAATATTTATTCCTCTTGTGATGATAAAAACTAGGGGGCATGATCTTTAACCCCTTACTGACTTATTTTCCTATCTGTAATGTGGATATATTATTCGGAGATATTATTTTAGGTTTTCTGTATGTATGTTTCCTTTTCTGTGTTTTCTATTTTCACCTCTTCTGTGTTTTCTATTTTCACCTCCCCTCATCCCAATACCTGTCTGACTTAGTTTTAAGGGAGGTTTGTGACTTTTGTTTTATACAAGTTTGAGCTCACACTTGAACTCCTGGGCCACAACCAAAATTAAAAATTACAAACTTTTGTATCTCACACACACACACACACACACACACACACACACACACACACACGGATAACATACAATTTAGCGTAAGCCTAAAAAAGAGATACATGTTTAAAAAAGAGAACACAAATTTCTTAAGCTATGTTTACTTTTCAGCATGTATTTCTTAAAGGAACAGTCTAAGGGTCTGAAGAAATAAATAAAATATATAAAATATATGAAATTTCATCTTCGTATGAAAAGTTAAATTTTAAAATAAAGCTAAGTAGCTAAAGAGTAGGTATTTTCAATATACTGTGGTTTTTTTTCTTCCATTGACTTTGGCTCTTGCTCTCTACCATAAGATCTTTGTCAAACAAACAAAAAACCCAAAACTATGCTCTCCTCCTCTACATTAATTGGTCCCACAGACTGAACAATTGAGCTCAAATACAGAATAATAATGCAGCAGGTTAAAGGTGAGATAAAAAATGATTTTATGCCAAGGGTAAGGCCCTAGGGGGCCACCATTCATTATGCGCTTTCTGTTTAGATCAAGAATGAGAGCAGAGTCTGGGCAGGATTATTAGCTTTAAGAGAAATAGGAAGGATGCATCTAGCTAGAGTGGAGTCTCCATTAGGCCACCTCACACATGATGCCTCCTCTTGACTAAATTTATTTTTTCTCTGAGGATCCATCAAGTTCTTCTACTCCACCCAGTATACTGTGCATCTCCTTCATGCACCTTTTTCTCTTATTTATTTCTTTTTCCTTTCTTACTTGGGTAAACATTGCAAAGGACTGTTCTGTCTTTAGTTTCCAAGTTATTTTCTACAGATACTGAGACCTAGGAAGAGGAGGGGAAGAACAGACGTTTTGCTTCCTAACAGTTACAGGGTTTCTCTCTCTCTCTCTCTCTCTCTCTCTCTCTCTCTCTCGGGCGCGCGCGCGCGCGCACACACACACACACACACACACACACACACACACAACTTCTACTTTTGCAAAAAAAAAAAAAAAATTCCAAGTTTGAAAAAACATTGGCCTATTCATACTTCATTTAACTTTTTCACTGCTCATTTACTCTGTAGCATCTTGAAATCCAGTTTCTAATCTCACTACTCAATTGAAACAATCTTTTAAAAGTCACAGCTGGACCTAATGGAGAAGCCAGTGCACTTGCTGTCTCAGTCTAGGTACTTTGCCATCTCTCTGTAGCACTTGAAAGGGACAGTGCCCTCCTTTAAAAAACTCTTCTGCATTTTGTCCTTCTTGGGCAATCTACTATCCCAGTTGCCCTCTGGCTACCCTAAGAGCTACTCCCCTGAATCCTTCACTGACTCTCAATCAGGGAGATGGGCCAGGTGCTCTCTATGGGCAATGAAATATATGGTGGGTCAAGAAATAGTGGACTTGAAATCTGAAGACTTGGAAACAAGCTTAGGGAGTTTTGGATTTTCTATCAAATATGATCAAATATTTCACAGACTTATAAATAAATAAAATGAATGAATACATTCTTAGAAAAAGTGAACATCAATTTAAAACACCAGATTTGAAAATTTTTCTTTAGAATGTTTTATAATATTCTTTGAATGAAATGTTGTGTTAACATTTTGACAGTCTAGTTTCTTAACCCAGGGTATTTCCCTGATAATGCTGTGTGAAGGGGAGAATAGTAAAATAAACAGTTGATGGGATCAAGGCAGTGTGCTGAGGGACAAATATCTTATTTTTAAGTGTATACTAAAACACACATTTTCGTTGACTATATGTCTTAAGGTTAGTTGAGATTTACCCTAAGAAAAATACAATTACTTATTTTTTAAAATAATTAATTAGATCTATGTCAGTTTTAATAATTCACCTCCTTTGAATGTATTTTCAGACTTAAATAACTATAATTTAAAAGATTGGTGATATGTTTTTGCCCTGTATTTAACTGAATATGGCCTTGGTGGCAAATACAGATGAAAAATGGTACTTTAGTATGAACAGTTGGATATGAGTAATGAATAGTACATTATTCTGATAGTTACATCACTTAGGAAAATATTTTAAATAACTTGAAAGTTGTTTAGATATATTGTTTTGAGATAATGATTATGGCTAGATTCATTTTGCATCCATTTTAGGTGGCACTAAAATGGTTTAAACACAGGTCTCCATGATGGGAAATGGATTTCTGAGATCATAAGCCACATCTCACGATCAGTTTTGTTTCATTCATTTCAGCATTTAGTGGAAAAAAATATCAAATTCCAAGAAAAAAAATCAAATGTTCTAATTATACCTAGTTATAACAAATTTGTCTGTTTATAAAGAATGTATTCAAAGGAAAATTTTTTAAAAGTTTGATGAATTATACACCTAAATGTGGATATTTAATACATAGTTGAAAGATTAAACAACTATCTCTGGCTACTCAAATGTAGAATGGGCAGGGGCCTATTCTCCACAATATACAATAACAAGAATTACAATAAAGATGATAAGATGGTCTACTCATTTATTACCTTCCAAAATTAGGTTCCAAGATGGCCACATTAACCCTTTGCATTAAAATCTTGGACAGCCCAATATCTGCAGTGAAGCTTACAAGTTATGGGGTGCAAGTTCTACAGATACTATGAAGTTAGAAAAGTTACTCTTGATTTATATTCACGATAACTTAAGAGTAAATAGAATGGAACTTATATAAAACTTAAAGAAGTATATATCATATACAGAAGCTACCTTATAACATTTAGAATCTCCTATTAGCATTTTTTTCAGTGCTGTGATGTTATATATTTATGAGCCCACACTTCTAGTCTTTGTGGAGCTGAGGCCAAGGAACCTGCTCACTCACAGTTGTGACCTCAGAACTATCACAGGGCCTCCACAAAGTAGACAACTATTTGTTGATTGGATGAATGGGTAATTTATCAAACACTAAGTGGTATCTATCACTTTCTAATCATCTGCTCTCTGATTCTTTGTATATGATGACATGGTATGGCTTAGATCCTCACTGGCCAGCTGTTCTTGGTTATGTTTGAACAATGTTTCCTGGTTTATACCAAATCCTAAAGAGCCAATATCTGGTCTTTTATCACCAGTAACCTAAACTAGAACTCTTGGTCCCTACCCATGTTAATTGCTATAAAGGTCTATCTCCCTGATGGCTAGATTCACATTTCTTAAATTTTTTTTTAAATTTCTTTGTAAGTTTATTTGTTTTGAGTGAGACAGAGCATGAGCAGGGGAAGCAGGAGGGCGGGGAGAGAGGGAGAGAGAGAGAATGAATCTCAAGCAGGCTCTGCCCCATCAGCGCAGAGCCTGATGTGGGGCTCAAACTCATCAACTGTGAGATTATGACCTGAGCAGAAACTGGAAGTCAGACACTTAACTGAGCACCCAGGTGCTCCCACATTTCTTAAATTTTCAATATTAATCCCAACATTCTTCAAGTGCTGACTTCTCCATTTGGAATCTTAACATCTGCTCACTCCCATCTTGCATGCTTGAATTCTTAGACTGTGAGTTTGGACTATTTCAGAACTAGACATTCTGTACCTGTCTTTAAGTTATAAATATTAAACTTTATTGGCTATATTGACTCATTTAACTTCTCTAACAAGCGTAACACTCAGGCATCACTTGTACTGTCACTGAGACTCCGGCATGGTATTTTTTGCCTTTCCTGAAAAGAAGTACCAAACATGATCCAGTCCCCATAGCTCTGTGCTGGATTGCTGCATTCCATCTCCCTAAAACCAGTTCTGGTACCTATATGCTTCCCAACTGTAGGAAAGGAACTTGTCGACGGGGGAGGGGGGGTGCTATTAGAGGGTAAAAGTAGAGAGAATAGAGGTATTGGTTATGAATGAAGATGAAAAGAAATTCTAGATTGTAACTGGAAAAATAATTTGGGATAATAGGGATTATGGTTTTTGAAATGGAAAAAGATAGAAGAATTACAGAGATAGTAATAAAGATAAGCCTTCTCTTTACTACTTTGATCCTTCCATAAGGGTAATAAGAGAGGGGTGATTACTGAAAGAGAGAAGGAGATTTTAAGGAGATAACAAATGTTTCTGAAAAATGTTTCTGCTGTAAGTAATTCACCAAGGAATCAAGATACTTTGAATTAAAAAATAAATAAAGAGGTAATAGTCCAGCTAATATTATGCAGCATAAATATGTAGTTGGTCAAGTCTTATTATCATAAAACATTGACAAGATAATGTACTTGCTAACTAATCTTATTCACCAAAAAAAAGTGAAAGATGTTATTAAAATCATAAAGCTATTTTCTCATATGTTAAATTTAATCATCTCTAAAGAAACAGTCCAACAAAGAATATACTAATACAAAAGGTAGATTGAAAATAAATGCAAAACTCGGTTTAAAATGCAATTCTTTGATTCTAAGTTTGCTACCTTCTTTCCTTTTAAAGCAAACTACTGCAACAAAATGAGGTTTGCATTTGGGTTATATCCAAGGGCACCATTCAATTTCACAATCTCCACTACAGCAATTACACTGAGTTCATTTCATTCATGTGCATAGAAGCACTCAAAAAAAAAATCTATGTCAACAATTGTGGTACTTTGTTCTTTTCCCTATGGGCATTATATTGCTCAACTGTCCTCAAACAACATAATGGAAAAAATAGATATTAAGTGCAACATTAATTCCAGTGAAGATAATTAGTGCCAACATTGTACTTGCAGTGTTTTAAATGGAAGATTAATGTATGGAATAATATTTACTATAAGGGACTGAAATTCATATCTATTCATATATATCTATATACATATAAAAATTTATATATATTCTACATATATAGATGTATATTAAAATATGTAAATAAGCATAGTACAGATAAGTCTACATAATTATGTAAAAATCAAACTATCTACATGTATATTGGCATACAGAATTTATACATATCGTACATGATAGATCTGTTCCATTATATACATTCAACTGTCTGAAAAGTTAAAGTTTAAACTATAATCACATCAATAAAAATAGTATCTTGGACTTACATACAACTTTATAATTTACAATTGTGACCAGTTTGTATATATAATCCCTAATCCTGATGGAACAGAAAATGCATTATCCTCACTAAGAAGGTGAATAAAACAAGTTATGGATAGGTTAAGCAACATAGGTCAGAAAGCTAGCCAGTGAAGAATCTGTATTTTGCAAGAAACCAAGTTCTCCATATATTTTTCTTGCTACCCCATTTTTAATATACTTTAGTGCCTACCTACATATCAATATCATCTATAAGTTTAACTAGACTCTCAAGTACCTTTTTACCTGTTTTGATGCAGCCCTTTCTCCCATTTCCAACAACGGGGATTCCAGAACTTTCATTTTTTCAAACCTCTAGCTCGTTGCCGACTTCTGTCTAGAAGATGATTACATGACCTACTACATCAAGAAAACTGAAGTTATTAGGAATGAATACTCAGTTTGTTATTTCAAAAGAGTCCCTATTTTTCTGAGTTTCAATATTTCCTTTAGGCTAAAAGGGCAGTTTTACTTCCAGACAAGTTGATTCCATTAAGTGGCATGTTATTTAGCATACTCTCTCCCTTGTCTTACACTATGTGCAAAGAGGCTACTCTGACGCTTCAATAGGAAAATAACAGACTGTCTTTATTGCTGTTGAAACCACAATTCCTAAATAGCCAGGAGTCCAACTTTTTACCAGTTCCAGTGAAGAGGGCTAGGATCTATCAGGGCATTACCCTTGCTCATGATGAAGCTAGCAAAATTTATCTGACTGTGGATTTTCCAGGTGACTCTATTGTAGCTTAAGTTTGAGGACAATGAGGCAGAATAAAAAGGAGAGAATCCAGATTTTGAAATTGATTGAGAAATTGATACAACAAGTTTTGGGCATAGGACTTTGGGAACAACATTCTCTTTATACTCAGTCTAATGTCCTCACTACTGCACTGTATTCCTTCAAAAGAACACTCTAGGATGATATTCTTTGCTTACAGTCCTCTGCACAAGAAAAGCATGCTTCTGGAAAACCTGTCTTCAGGAAAGAATAAGGAACTTCAGCTTTATGTGGCTTGAAACACAAATGAGTTTCATTCTTTGGTGAGGGATTAATCAGTTGTTTTCAGCCAAAGTTTGATTTAAAAAACAATCCTTCCAGGTATTGTTACAAATATGTTATCACACTGTGAAATTTGGTTCCAGGGTGGACAAATTAAGCAGGGAGCACTCCTTAACATCAGTTTCACAAACCTGCTTTTTCATAAGCCTCAGGCTGACTATATAATTTGCATATCATACAAATGATAAACATAATCATACTAACAGCTTAAAAGTCTCTACTATGTATGCAATACTTAGATAAAGGCCCATATTCTGCAATAAACCCACGTTAGAACAATAGTTACTAATGATTTCTTAGTAAGTTAAATGTGCACATAATTTCAGATACAAAAGATGAAAACAAACAGTTACTTGAATTTTTAAACTAGAATAGTAATCCTTTAACTTTTTCTTAGGCTTCAGAAATAATCATTTATGGTTATAGATCATCTTCTGGGAGAAAAAGACAAAATCTCTACTTTATCTAAGTTTATGCTATATTTATTAAATATTGTATTGTTTTTACCCTGCCTATCTAAAAAGTAATTTTTTAAAACAGGAATGTGTCATAATCGTTAAGATTTTTCTTAGGAATGTTAGTACTTTTACTTAAAAGGAATTGTTAGGATTAGAAATGCACATTTATAAATCTGAATGTTAATTACAGCCATTATTCACAGACATTATTCTTCTGGAGGTGTGGATATCACTCTAGTGTAGCACTTTTTTTTTTTAATATATAATGACCCATCAAAGGTTTGTTCCTAAGTATATCAGCTTCTGTCAAAAGATTTTCATTACTATAGATAGAAATTATTTAAGATAACTAATGGTCTATCATGTGGAATGCTTTGAAGTGCTGAATTATGGCCTTTAAAAGAGATATTCATAAAGATCTTTGTCATGAGTTATAGGACAAAATAAAAAAAATATAGGACATTTTAAGAGTTGGAATGATATACATCACTGATTTTTCAAACTTGTATTTTCATTAAAAAGTCTATATAATTCCTTAATTTAAAGTACTGGAAAACAAAATCATAAAAGTCTAATTGAATCTAATTAAAAGATTTCCAATGTCACAGCTTATTTGAATCTGTATTCAAAAATTTTGTTAAAATTTCTAATCACAAGTATGCAAAATAAAGGGGCTTCTTACATTTATTGTGATTTACATTCATGGAAAAGTGCTATAAATCAAACAATATGAGTCAAATCCATTTCCTCATATTAACTGTTTATAATAGAGGTTTAGATTGCTCACCCAAGTCTATTGACTACATAGCAATGGGCAAAGATACGTTGCATCATTAACTACCAACACTACATCTTGTAGCCTTGACTTTACCAAAGTTCCAGATAAATTAAATAATTCAAAATTAATAATATAACCTGAAAATTATCTAACACTTAACATTTTACAGTACTATCAGACACATATCCTGATTACCACTCGAAGAACTATTTATTATTATTCTATACAATAAAGCCTGTGTGTACAAGGATGTATGTGGATAATTTTCTATCTCGTTTCCAGTTCCTGCTAAATTTCTCCTGCAACCATTTAAAAGAAACTTAAGGCTTAGAATTATAAAATTCAAAATAATTTTTTTAGAGTGGATAACTGATAGGGAGCTTTAAGAATTCTTTTAGGGAATCTTTAGGCAGCTCATGAACTTTCTCAAAAATATATTCATAAGAGTATATTTCACTGCTTTTATTCTTTTTAGTATGAGAAAAAGGATGGTGATGCTTTTTTATGTTGGTATATCTATCTTGTTATTAAGTTGTTAAAATATGTAAGAAAAGCTAAGGGTTGGCGCACCTGGGTGGCTGAATTGGTTAAGCATCTGACTTTGGCTCCAGTCATATTCTCATAGGTCGTGAGCTCTGTGCTGACAGCATGGAGCCTCCTTGGGATTCTCTCGCTCCTTCTATCTCTGCCCCTCTCCCGCTCTCATGCACTCTCTCAAAATAAATTAAAACTTAAAAAAAAAAAATCTAAGCATTCAATACACTAATCCTCATAGACTTACTATGATTATGTTTGAGATAATCTATAAAAGTCATTTAACAGTTTCTGGTACTCAGTTAAACAGTTATTGTTAGTCAATATTAGAGTTATTATTAACAATAAATACTGTGACATGTGATAAAAAAGTAGAATGTTTTAATAAGGCTAATTTATACCATTGTGACCTTCATTTCTATGTATGTATGTATGTATGTATATATATTTGAAGGGTCAAATATATATATGTATGTATTTGAAGGAATAATGGTTGAAAACTTCCCAAATGTAAAATACAAAGCAAAACATCAAAGAGATTCAGTGTACTACAAGTAGGATAAACACAAGAGCCACACTAAAACACATTGTACTCAAATCATTAAGCAGCACCTGGGTGGCTCAGTTATTTGGGTGTCTGACTTCAGCTCAGGTCATGGTATCATAGTTCGTGAGTTCAAGCCCCACGTCAGGCTCTCCACTATCAGCACAGAGCCTGCTTCAGATCCTCTGCCTTCCTCCCTCTACCCCTACTCTATTCACTCTCACTCACTTACTCTCTCAAAAATAAACATTAAAAAAATTTAAGCCAAATACAAAGAGAAATCTTCAAAAATGTCAAGGAAGAAGACTCACAACCATGTATAATGGGTTTTTAATAATATTAACAGCCAATTCCTCATCAAACCTATGGAGGCCATGAAGCAGTGGGATGCTTATTCAAAGTATTGAGTCATCAAGAAGCTATATATATATATATATATATATATATATATATATATATAGTGCATATTTATCTATATATAGTGCATATATGTATAGTGCATATTTATAGTGCATATATATAGTGCATGTTTATCTATATAGGTATATATTGCAAATAGCAGTCTCAATATACACCATGTGCACATTGACAAAATTCAAAGACATAGACAGTTCTATAATAATAAAAAAACTAATAATAATAGGAGACCTCAATACCCCACTTTCAATAATGGGTAAAACTAGACACAACAGCAGTGACACATACAGAACATCCTACACAACAGAATACGCATTCTTCTGAAGGGTACCTGGAACATACTCCAGGGCAGACTATATATTAGGTCAGAAACATATTAGGCCATATGTTAGACCTTTATCAAATTTAAACAAAACTCAAATTATATCAAGCATCTTCCCTGATCACAATGAACTTAAGCAATCACTACAAAAAAACTGGGAAATCCACAAATATGGATAACACACTCAAACAGATGATAGGGATGCCATAACAAATTGCCACAGATGGAATGAAATAACAGACATTATTTTCTCATATTTCTGGAGAGTAGAAGTCCAAGATCACAATGACAATGGGTTGTTTTTTTCTGAGGGCTTTTCTCTTTGCCTTATTGGTGGCCATATTCTGTTTTCATATGATCTTCCCTTTGTGTGTTGATGCCCTTATCTCCTCTTAAAAGGACACCAGGCATATTAGATTAGAGGCTACCCAAATTACCTTATTTTACCTTAATTACTTCATTTTTTTCATTACATACTGTTTTTAGTTCATTTTTATTTTTATTTATTTTTTGGTTGATATGTCTTATACATTTCTTATTCAGTCATTTTTGAATTTAATTTCATTCAATTTTTAATTTTAGTTTTGAATTTTGAATTCATTTAATTTTAATTTACATTCAAGTTAGCTAGCATATAGTGATTTCAGGAATGGATTTCAGTGATTCATCCCCTCTGTGTAACACCTACCACTCATCCCAATAAGTGTCTTCCTTAATGTCCCTTACCCATTTAGCCCATCTCCCCACCCACAACCCCTCCAACAACCCTCAGTTTGTTTTCTGTATTTAAGAGTCTCCTATGTTTTGTCCCTTTCCTTGTTTTTATATTATTTTTGGTTCCCTTCCCTTATGTTCATCTGTTTATCTTAAATTCCTCATATGAGTGAAGTCATTTGTCTTTCTCTAATATCACTTAGCATAATACCCTTTAGTTCCATCCACATAGTTGCAAATGGCAAGATTTCATTCTTTCTTATTGCCAATACTCCATTGTATGTATATGTGTATGTATGTACACACACACACACCACATCTTCTTTGTCCATTCATCCGTTGATGGACATTTGGGCTCTTTCCATACTTTGGCTATTGTTGATAGCACTGCTATAAACATTGGGGTGCATGTGCCCCTTTGAAACAGCACACTTGTTATAAAAACAAATGTTTTTATATATTTATAAATATACATCTATATATTTATATATTTTTATCTTTTATATATTTCTATCTCTTATATAAACAGCACCCTTGGATAAATACCTTGTAGTGCAATTGCTGGGTCTTAGGGTAGTTCTATTTTTTAATTTTTTGAGGAACCTCCACACTGTTTTCCAGAGCAGCTGCACCAATTTGCATTCCCTTCTTAGTTACTTCTTTAAGGCCCTATCTCTAATCACAGTAACATTCTAAGGTAAAGACTTCAACATAAATGATTTTGGGTGGGAACACAATTCAGCCCATAACAGAGTCAAAGAAGCAACTAGGAACATGAGAAAATAATTTGAGATGACAGGGCGCCTCGGTGGCTCAGTCAGTTAAGCATCCGACTTCAGCTCAGGTCATGATCTCACGGTCCGTGAGTTCAAGCCCCACGTCGGGCTCTGTGCTGACAGCTCAGAGCCTGGAGCCTGCTTCGGATTCTGTGTCTCCCTCTCTCTCTGACCCTCCCCCATTCATGCTCTGCCTCTCTCTGTCTCAATAATAAACATTAAAAAAACAATTAAAAGAAAATAATTTGAGATGAATGAAAACAAACACAACATACTAAAATTTACAGGATCCTGCAAAATCACTCCTCAAAAGGAAATTCATATCTGTTAAGTGTCTACATTTAATAGAAGACAGACTTCCAATCAACAACCTAACTTTACACCTTTAAAAAACTAGAAAGAGAGAGCAAACACATAGTGAACAAAAATAAGGAAATAAGATAAGAGAGATGACTCAAATAAAAAATAGAGAATATATGCAAAACCAATGTCGTTTCTTTGAAAGCATCAACAAAATGGAGAAACTTTTAGTGAGACTGAGAAAAAAGAGACGACAACTAACTAAACCAGAAATCAAAGTGGGGACATTACTCTCAAACTACCAGAAATTACAAGGATTCTAAGAACACTATGAACAATTGTATTGGTGATAAATTAGATAATCTAGACAAAATGGGTAAATTAGAAACATACAAATCATTTCTATCTCAGGGGGAAAAAAGATGATCTCAATACACTTACAATAATTAAAGAGATTGAATCGATAATCAATAAGTTCAGGAATAGATGGTTTCTCAATTGAATTATAGCAAACTTTTAAGTAATTAAAAACAACTCAAACTCTTTCCAAAAAAATTTCCTGGGACATTGTCTAAGGCCAGATTCACACAGATACCAAAATCCAATAAAGATACCACAAGACAGCAACAGAATATTCCTTATGAATTAGACACCAAAATGTTCAACAAAATACTAGAAAACCAAATCCATTTAACAGAACATAAATGGATTAAACACTGTGACCAAGGGGAATTTATCTCAAGAATGCAAGGGTATTCCAATTAAAAAAAAAAAAAAATTTAAATCATTGTATTACACCACATTTGTAGCACAAAGGGCAAAAATCTGTAAAGCAACTGATAAAATTAAACACTCTTTCATAATAGAAATATGACCTAATAGAAACATAAAGAACTGAAATTTCTGCTTTAAGATCAGGACAAAGATTCTCACTTTCACCACAGATAATGAGCATTGTAAATAGGGAAGAAAAATAAACAGTATTTAAACTGAGAAAGAAGTAAAACCATCTTTATTTGTAGGTGACACGATTCATGATTCTCTACATAGAAAATCTTAATCTACAAAATAGTCATATTTTTTAAGAATTAAAAGTGTAATGTTTACATTTGTCCTTTTTTTTTTTTTTTTTTTGAGAGCACCAGGATCTTTGGCTAACTCCTGATAGATAGCTCTTGAAATTCCAGCTTCATCCTCTAATAAAAGTGTATCCTTTTTATTTGACATTCATTTGTTTATAATACATGTTATTAGTTTTAATCAAACAGTATGCAGAGGCCATACTAAAATAAGAATATTTTAGTGTCTCAATACCATCCAGCCACAGGTCAGACCTTACTCTCTATATACATTCCTATACTTGATTTAACAGACGTTCACATGTTCATAGACTACCTACTGAATACTTCCTCACATATTGTACAAAAATAGAAATAAGGTGACTGTGATGCCACTTTTGTGATCACAATTTTGAACGTGATAGTTTTTGGACATACAATTTATTGACCATTTAATTATATAATGGCCACCATCAACTACACAAAGAAAAAAAAATCTTTCCATTAAATGTTTAGGTTTTCTCAGGGCACCTGTGAGTTAAGCATCCAACTTTAGCTCAGGTCATGATCTAACCATTCCTTAGTTTGAGCCCCGCATCCCACTCTCTGCTGTCAGCAAAGGGACGCTTCACATCCTCTGCCTCCTCTTTCTCACTGCCCCTCCCCTGCTCACACTCTCTTTCAAAAAACATTTTTTAAGGTATTCTCAATATGTTCTATGAGAGTTTTATCACCAATAGAAGAGAATAAATCATTAATTTACTATGTTCTGGAACTTGAAGGAGTATTTTCATCAGCAGGGCAAAATAAGTGATATATAATCTCCCCCTTTCACTTATTACATGCCATCCTAATTTTTGACCATCCTTGAACATAACCTATAGCTATGATTATGCAAGCAATAGAAATACAAGTTTATTTCTTTGAAAGTAATTCTATTGTTACTTTAAAATATAGAAATGATCGATTTGGCCTGTGACATAGTTTAAAATTCATTTCTGTATTTCCCACCATGAAATCTCAGTGCAATCATTAACTTTGTCTTCCTCTCTGTTGCCCAAGGACACTCAAGCTGTTAAGTGTTTCCAGACCCGTGGTCCATGTCCATTCTCTACACTGTTGAAAAAAACAAATCTACAGAGTTGTGAAAAAATATGAAACAGAATTGTGAAATTGTTTCCATTTACTTAAGGAAAAGGGGCAAAAATTGAAACATTGAAGCGACCGGCATAACTGGGAATAATCCCAATGCTGTAAGCACCTAAAATGTTGCTGTAGCATTTCCTATGGATTTGGTGTAAAGTAGAAAAAAGAGACCAAAAGTAATGTTTACATTTCCTATGTTCAGTGCACTAAAGGAATACTGCAAATGTATATCTAATCTGGATGAGCAAAATTCTACTTGCTTCACCATTTACAATTCTTTTCTGTGAACTTTAAAATTTTATCACGTAATGCTTTCAACTCTACTGAGGAAAGATGTTAATTTATGGCAATGTTAATAAATATAATCTATAGCAAGTCATTATAAGCCTATTGGAGCATTGCATCTTAGGATATTTTCTAGTAATGTAAAGACATTAATTCTGATGAAGTAATTCATAGAAGAAAATGTAGTGCAAATGTTCCTCACAATGTATTCTGAAAACTTGAAGGTAGTTGAAAGAATAAGTAACATGGACAAAGAACTAGCATTCATGAGTCACGTTTTTATTTTTCCAGAAGCCCAAGAAATGTAATGGTCAGTTTAATGCCAAGTTATTTTTGGTTGTGATTTTAAATATGAATAAGTATTATTCTTTTTTGAATCTTAACTGTAGCAATAATACAATGGCCCCAAAGAAGGATGTTCTTGTCAAATACATTAACTTTCCCAGGGAAAACCTGAGATAGTCTATGAAAAAGTAGAATTTTAGTTGGTAGAAACAAAGAATAGCAAAACAAAACATCCTGAAGAATCAGAACTATTAGATGTACTGTGGATTACAAATTATTGCACTTTAATTTTTAAATGAGTTTAGACATCTGTGAAACTTAAGCCCCAGGGCAGGTGATTTGTGTGTCAGTATCTCACAAAAGGAACAAAGCTTTGACATGCAAATTTTAGCTTTATGTTGCATCAGCTCAGGTAACCTTGTGAACCACCTTCACACAAACACTGGAAGCTGAGTGATGCCTCCCATATGGATCCATTCTTCCCTTCCCCTTCCCAATCAAGTAGACAGCAATTCTCAGTTCATTTTCTGAACACACTGATAAAAGCTATACTAAGCCTTTACTTATTATTAACCTCCCCAGTACTATTATTACTCATATTTTTTTTTCCTTTGAGATAAGCAGCTAAGTGCAGAAGCTGATCTTTGCATATGGTGGGCTATTACCCCCCAAAAAGAATTGCAAATGTCAACCTATTATTGGGTCATTAATGTCAGGTCATGATATTTCAGAATTTGATGTTTTTAACCTTTGCAAGCATTAACCCATATACAATACACTTTTCAAAAGAGTTTATTTATTCTGGGAAACAGTGGATGCATGCTCGAGGAACACTGTCCTGTAATATTAGGTGTTGTGTATATGGCAAGGATCATTAAGTATATTTATGTAATCTCCTCAGTTTACTTTGGCCCTTTGTCTATTACTTTAGAAGAATCCAAAATCATGGATCAAAGAAATGTTCAGATATCAGACACAAAAATGAGGGAAACAATTTAATAGTGTTTCTCTTTTATTGTAGAATTATTCAATTCTGACTTAGTCTTTAGACAAAATTTGCAAGGATAATACTATCTTTTTTCTTCTTCATCAGAAGTCAAAATTGTTTCTGGTTATAAAATTCAGTGAAGTCAACTTCACTACATGAAGCAGTTTTAGTGTGTAACATTAAAGTCATAATTCAAGAGGGTAAAGAAAATCTATGACAAAATAATTTAAATAGGAGATTCTGTACACAGCTGTGCCAATGTTTACACTACTCTGGATACATGTATTTGCAACGTGGCTTCAGAATATTAGGAAATAACACAGGATGCTTGTGTATTTTAAAATTATTTGAAGTTGTTTTTGATTTATTTTTAATTTTTTTGTTTTTTTCATAAGCCTCTACTCTTTAGGTTAACCGGACATACATAAAAAAAAAATATTCTGAAAACAAATAATGGAGAGTAAGAAAATAAAGAAATTTAGTCAGAGGAAAAAATATAGCTAAACAAATTTATCTGTTATCTTACGGTCAAAGGAAGGGATTTTCTGCATATTTCTGTAAAGGAGTCCTCATATAAATCATCCTTTCATTGAATGAATCATTCATTTGGAAGCTATTATTTTAATACCTACTGTGTGCCAACACAGTACCAGGCCCTACTGTGGTCAGCACTCTCATGATCCCCACCTTGCGTAACTTCTCTCCTTGAGTGTGGACACCTATGATTTGCTTCTAACAGAATTTGGCAAAGATGAGGAGATGTCACTCTCTTTGATTATGTTATATAAGATTGTAACTTCCATCTTGCTACAATCTGTTGTCTTCTCAATTTGCATACTTTCAGGAAGCAAGCTGCCATCTTGGAGAGGCTCACATGGTCAGAATCTAAAGGTAGCCTCTGGGCAATAGTGAGGGAGAATCTGAGCTCTGCCCAACAATTATGTAAGCTTGGAAGCTGCACTTTCCCTCTTTAGCTTTTAATGAGACTCCAGCCCTGACTGATACCTTGTTTGTAACCTTGTGAGAGACCTTGAAGTAGAGCAAACAGCTAAGCTGTGTACAGACTCTTGACCCAAAGAAACAGATAATGTGGGTTCTTTTAAGTTCCTAAATGTGTGGTGATTTGTTATGCAACAATAGAGAACTAATGAACCAAGGAATGCCATAATAAATAAAAGCATTAATAGTTGCTATATCTCAGGGAACTTATGTGTCCATGGAGAGAGAGCACACAGCTCTAATACAGCGTGGTAAAATGTGATGAAGAGAAAGGTGACTAAGGCTACTAGGGAGATACAAATTCAGAGAACCAAATGGGGCTTGGGGAAGAGAAAAATCTCCCAGAGAAGTAGCAGCTGAAACTTGAAGAGTGAGTATGAGTTACTGAGGAGAAGGGGGAGGTATGTTGTGTACATCATGGGAAGGGTAAATGGCATTGGTCTGGAAGACAGGGAATGTGAAAATACAGAAGTGAGAAGGGGAGAGAACGTTTTGCCTTATCAACATGTCTAGGTTATCAGAAACAAGGCAAGGAGTATTAAGAGATGAAGAAAGAATTAAGCAGAGACCGGATCATGTAAATCCACATGACTCTTGCTTATGATAAAAATCATGCTTATAAATTCTAGGACAACAAAATTAAAAGAATCTTGGAGAATTATTTACAAAATGCATTTCCTCCAAAATACTGTCTAGTTGTTCTGATAAAGTCTAATTTTCAAAAACTTAAAATGGGACTTGACTACAAATGTAAAATGAGTATGTGCTCAAAGATTAATTGATGAGGGAATACATATCAAAGCCTGTTTATTTAGAGAACCAGTCAAATATTAAGATTAGCTTAAGTGAGAATTTGAGTAAGAGGTTTACGTTATCAACTGAACAAGAGGTTTTGCATTGGTGTAAACAGGAATCTCTTGCTATGCTATTGGTTGTCTATAAATTGATCCGTACTCCTACAGAGTTGTGAGAGAACCTCGTCAGTTAAATACATACTCTTATATAATCCTTTATACAATCAGGTAATCCAGGAGGGCCCACTAGGCTATGTTCAGCAATCTACTGAAAATTCACATAGTAATTAGTCATTTTCCCTATTTGCAAGTATTGCATAATTTTTCTTGCATATCACAGAATACCTATGACTTTCATCCGCCTGACTATTTTCCAAGTGATTAAGGGGCACAACAATTTCCCCTGAACCCTGGATTTTTTTATCCTTTTCTTCCTGGCACTTAAATTCACAGAGAAGTTTGAACTTCACTCCCAAATTATTGTAATCTCATTAAAAACTTTTTTTGGTACCATTTTTTGTTGCTTTGATGTTCTAAATCCATATAATTATCTTACTAGAGTATATGAAGAGGAAATTCCTTTTATTATGTTTATTAGAACATCAAACCATCTTTATTTCTATACATAACTTTCTGTTGTTGTTTTAATAGGACAGTAGCTAGCGTTTATTGTTTACTTATCTGTACTAGGCATTAGGATAAATACCTTACATGCCGTATCCCTGTAAGAGCCTCCTAACACACTTTAGTGGATATTGTTCTCATTCCTATTTTACAAATGAGAAAGCTGCATAAGGTCATTGATCAAGATCAAATAGCTACTAAGTACTGGGAGTAGAGGTGGCTTCAGGCTGACGAGTCCCACTTTGATTAGTGTGAAATCACCACCCACTGATTAAGTCAACAGATGGTGAGAAGATACCTACAGTATCTAGGCCTGGTGCAGAGCAAGGAGACCACTGTGCTAAACAAATACATCCAACAGGAAAGATGTTTTTAAATGTTACTTTACTTTTTTAATGTTATTTTAATTTTAAATTAAAGCAGCATTGATTAAAATTAAATCTAAGCAATAAGACAAACCTCTGTTTGCTGTCAGGTGAATCTCCAATTCTCGGCAATATCCCAGGGAGCAGTGTCCTCTGTTCCAGGATCCTTATCAGTCCAGTTCACAATGTGAACATTGCTTTACTTGCTCATCTTTTTTGTTTCCTATCTGTATTTTTGCCACAGTCTGGCTTTCTGCTTTTCTCAATTTGGTGCCATGCTGTCTCCAGCATCCTATCAAGAATGTCAAATTGCTTTCTAAAATGTTCTATGGCTTCTGGAGAAAAGAAGTGTGTTTCCCTTTGAGTCTCACAGGTTCCCTTCCCTCCAATTTTCTCTGCAATACACTCTTCTAAGCCCTATGGAATCAAATTGTATTACCTTTCTCATCCTCAACAAGGAGGGAACTATGCAACATTGGCGTCTGCCCTTGGCTGTGATCCATGGCCATGCAGATTCCAGACACAGGCTAATCCTGTTCTCATAGCACAGCAGAACAGCAGACTGCACTCGCCAATGCCCTCTCCCTCCAGAGAGCCTCACCTGTGCAAGGATGAGAACTTCTGCCCCAGTCTGCTCTTCTGACAGGTTAGCAGGATACCCAGTGGCTGGGAGGGTAGAGAATCACAATCTTTCTACTGTACTTCAAATAGGCAGATCAGTGCTAACTCATAAATCGAAACACTATTAGTTGGTTAGGTGTTAGGCAGGGTTTCCAATGTGCCCCAAGTGCCTCCTAGCTAGTAGATATTCCTCTCAGGACTGGCTTTCGAACTTTGTGCCCTATGGTGTTGTGAATTCCCCTTCTTTCCTTCCTGTGTTCCTATCTTTCTTCATCGCTTTCTTTCCTGGATGCTCATAAATATTTTGGTAAAATATTTGAGAAGGGTGTATCAGGATTATATACTATAACAGCATTTTACACAGAAAGTCCCTTATTGGAATGTTAACTCTAACCAGTCTTTAAACTTCCCTTCTTAATTTGGTGATTCAGCTGCATTTAGAGATCCAGGATTCATGTGCCCCATCCCTGCCTTCACTGGCTGAACAGTGAATAGAGTGAACAACCAGAACAGAGAGAAGGTTTGTCAAATAAGACCAGGAAGTACCTGTGCAGTCAAATGATGGTCTCCTGTATACCATCAGGCTTAGCATTTGCTAATTTGATGCCCTATTTATGCATAATCTAGTCTTACATATTTATTTGCAGTTTACTTTTGGTCATTACATTTCTACCAAAGGAACATAAATTACCCAGACCGCATGTGTCTGTACTGGAAAAGAAGAAACCATCTCTTCACTGTCATTAATTTGTTTATTTACCTAGTCACATATGGTAAGATTTGCTCAACTCCTGCTCAGTGTTGGCATTTATCTCTAGGTCTCTGTCTTCTATCTCTCTGCTCTACTCCCCCAACCCCCAATCTCTGGAGAATATCACCATACTTTATATTCTTACTAAATGTTTTTAGAAGATTATGACTTCCAAATGTTCTTCTAAACATAATGTTCTTCTAAATGTTCTTTTTAAATTTCATTTAAGGCTTGTTGCATAATATTCCTATAGCATTCAGTTTCTCTCCCTTTCTGAAAAATATGGTTTCAGCAGCTAACTCTATAAAAACAATCTATGTCATCAAGCTATATACTATTTAGGATTGTTTCCTTTGATTCATGGAAAACATGTTCCAAGAGAGTTAACAAGCAAGGTGCAAGTCGTAAAAGAGTAAGGTTAGAAACAGACTGCCCATCTATCATGATTCCTGGGAAAATATTTTTGCTGGAATTGACAAATTGCTCTCATTCTCTACTTAGTGTAAACGTGCAGCCAAACAGGCCTCTCCAGCATGTTTTCTTTCTCCCCAGTATGTCACCTTTGGCAAAACACAGTAGGTGCACCCACCCTGGTCCTGCTCTGTACAGAAAGATACTTCGACAGTGCTCAGACACAACGCATGGGTGACACATTTGTTTCACAGCATAGGGGCTCCAGGGAATTGGGTGTAAATTTTTTCCTCTGGGTGCAATGGAAACTACTATCGACATCAAATAATAGGTCAGTTTCTAAGTTCCCAGGCTAGACCTTGGAGACTATGTTTGCCTTTTGAAGGCAAAAAATGTATTATTTTTTTAAAGGCAGTATGATTAAGCATGTAGCAGTGTTACATAGAAACCATATATAAGCCAATGGAGCTAAAACAGCCCTTTCATTATCAAATATAAAGATTATGAATTATATATGCTTAGTATAGATCCAGGGTTAAGTCAGCGTTCCAACATTTTAGAAAAAAGTATTGAATTTTTTAAAGAAGTTTAGTTTTAGGATCCAGAATGGGATTTAAATGAACAGAGTTCAGAATTTCCATATGATGATTTTCTATTAAGACAGATCAACACATAAGATATTTTCACATCATCTTATTATGCGAAATGTACATTATCTGTTACTATGTGACGAGAAGTAGTTGACATTTCTGTTTCCTGGATATATAACAGAAATATCCAGACGTTTTACCAAGTATTAAATATCTTTTACACTATGCCAACATAATCGCATCACTATATGGGTAGGTTTCACATTCCCATCATGGTCCCTATGCTTGCTATTGCTGTGACATGTAACAAACATAGAAGAGCCGCCTCCTACCCTCCCCTGACCATTATCTGAACCACTATTAACCACGGGGCCTTGTATACAATCAGAAAATTACAGAGGTCTCTAAATGGTGAACAGACTCATTCAGAGGATGTGAATATAGGTAACTTGAGTTAAACTAGGTTATGGCAGGAACACGTCCTAATTAGCAAGATAAATGAGAAATGCTCAAATCACCCCCCCCAATCCAAACCATGAACTCTCTTAGAAAGGAAAAAAAGGGAAAACAAAACAAAATCCAAAATTCTGCCTTAACCCTGGCATACTCCTGTGTACCAAAACACACAAGGACTCAGAAATTCTGTAGGGATTAGGGTTTTAGTCCAAAGAATTCTTCACAGAGGATATATCTACATTATTTCATTTTATATCCACTTATGTAGCTGGTTGGTCAAGATGGCAACAAACTATACCTTATGTTAAGAACCTTTTTTCAGGGGTGCCAGGGTGGCTCAGTCAGTTAAGCATTGACTCTTGATTTCAGCTCAGGCTATGATCTCATGGTTTGTGGGATCAAGGCCTGTGTCAGGCTCTGTGCTGTCAGTGTGGAGCCTGCTTGGGATTCTCTCTCTCCCTCTCTCTCTCTCTCTCTCTCTCACTCTGACCTTACCCTGCATGCATGCTTTCTAAATAAATAAATAGACTTTAAAAAAAAAAAACACAAAAAACATTTTTCATTGATTGAAAGTAACAGTAACTTTACTATTGTTCTTCCCTTTGGACACATGTTATTCTACTTTCAAATTGCTTTTCATATTGTCTTATATCACACTTATTACTCTTACACGGATTTATGCTCACCAACACATAATAAACACACAGATTTATTGTGTGTTCAATAAATGGTTATGGTGTTGCATATACTTTTGAAGTGTTTAGCAAACATGGAACAGAAGTTTCACCAAACAACAGAGTTTCAAGTCAATAAAGTTGGACAGTAATTTAGTAAAAATATCTGTCAGCACTGTGGTAAGCTAAGACCAAAGAGTTGAGTAAAATGAGCCTTTCCTTTGAAGAATTTAAATCTCATAGGAATTTAATTCTGAATCTAGAAAGAAATGAAATCTAAAAACAGATGTGTAAATAAAGCTGCTTTAATTAAAACAGTTTGATATGGGGACATGGTTGACAAATAGAAAAATCACAAATGAATTAATTACAGAAATGAAATTAAATTCTGAGATGAAACAATAATTTAATGGATAGTGTTGGATAATTTACCATATAATTTGAAAAAAATATTCCTACAGCCAAGTGTACCCAAAAACAAATTCCAAACAAGGGATCAAAGTATTAATACAAATTTATTTCAGAAAATTAGAATAATTGTTTTTATCTTTGAGTAGATACTTTGAAAAAGCAATCAAGTAATACAACATCCCCAAAGAGAATAATTGGGAGGGTTGATTACATAAAAACTAATAGGAATCAGTCCACATTTAATGATAAAATATGGACTTGGGGCAAAATAATGAAGAATATAGACAGGCCAAATGAAACTTTCTCTGCTAAGTCAAGTACTCCCATGCATAAATATGAACAGGACTTAAAAACAAAAATGGATAATACAAACTTACATTTAATGGACATATGTAAGAAAAGGTCTTTTAAATATACCAAAAAAGTTTGACAACATGAGGAATACAATGATCAACTTTGAAAACTGAGTTCTATCCACTGTCGACAATGACATAAGAAACAGGTACTCAGAAACATGCATTGTACTTGGGACTGAAAGTTGCCCTAATGCTGTTCAGACACAAAGGGGAAGGTTCACATATTTGTGTCATAGCACTGAAAGTGCTGCACGGCAGTGTAAGACAATAAATCTTAGAGAATCGTTTTGGAGTTCTACTTCAAAAAAATGCTGTTACCAACATACTAGCAGAAACGGATATAGATAAATGAACAAGTTTGTTTACGGTAGTGTGTAAGAGCCAAAAAAAAAAAAAAAAAAAAAAAAAGGAGGGGGGGCAGGGAAGGGAAAGAAAGGGAAGGGAAAGAGAAGAAAAAATATAAAAACATAAAAGAAACTATGTAAAGGTCTATCATGTGGAACAGATCAAATAATTTCTAGTATACATCCACACCAGGAAATACAAAACAGCTATTTTACCAAGAAAGGACTTCTATATATACTAAGGTTGAGAGCAGTAAACAAAGAGTAGATCTTTTTTAACTTGCGGGGGGAAAAAGTCATTCTATTTTGTTATAGATCTGTGTTTATCTGTATCAAAATTCTTCCGTGAGCATAAACACATACTGAAAGAGATACACACGGAACTAATAGCAGTCGTGCTGTCTGGAGGAAGGGATGGGACACAACTGAAGGGCTGGAAGGGAAGATCTATTGGTACTTCACACACTTCAGAATGACACTGGCCCTGTTGCAGAAACTTTTACTTCCTTTTTTATCCTTTTATTTCAAACAAACACAATGAATGAAACCAGGCAGATAAATAGTGCGATACATATGATAATAAAAGAGCGGTCTGGACAGCGTGTGTACACACACGGGAATAATAATTATTGGAGAGATTCAGGACTTGAGGGGTGACTAGAGAACAAGTCTTTTTTTCTTTTTCTTTTTTTAAATTTTTGGTCTCCTATATAAAATTAAGGGGAAAAAAGTTTAAAGCACCTATCAGAAGACTCTACACACAAGGTAGAGAAGAGCAAATAGATTTGTGGGGTAACTGGGCTCCAAGTTTCCTCTTTATCTCCTACCTATCCTATCTGGGGTTCTAGGTAAGTCCAAATCCTTCTTGAATGCTGAATGAGTACAGTCAGAAAAAGCTCAAAGAAGAAAAGCATTCCTACTACAGAGAGAATTAGGAGAGGTCTTCCTGTACCACAGATGTTTCAGGGAATTTCCCCACTAACACCAGGTACAGAGCTACACTGAAGGGGCAGCCTTCCCCAATTCTCCCTTCCCCAGGCAGACATGGCATTTAGGACCAGCAAAAGAGGCTTTCGACACTCCCCACCTGTCATATACCAGTTGAGCCACAGCCATCAAGTGGCTCCCCTCCCTGTCTTTAATAACAGGGCTGAGTCCCATTTTAACACCCCCTGCCCTGCAACTGAGATGCAATATTGACACCATACCCCTGATGCAGCAGCAGCAATGGTGGGGATGATGGAAGCAGCCCTACAGGCTGTTTTCTGTCACCACTTTGCCATCTGTTGGGCCAGTTTGTAGGTACGATGCAATAGTGTGTGAAGATTAAAGTCCCAACTTTTAAAACTGAACACTGAACGTAAGAATACGGAGGGCATAGAGACTTGGGGATAAGATCCTGGAGAGGAGGAATTAGAAGGGACTCTCTGCACCTGTGTATGAAGCCCGGGTTCACTCTTGAATTGCAAAGATGAAACCAATTGAATCCAGACAGCAAATACTTCCAGACCATGTAAAGGCTGAGGCTAAATTCAAGACTGAAGTATATTAGCATATGCATAGGCCAGACAATGAGAGGTCCAGGATAGGATCTAAATTATTAAAAATATAGGGGTGCCTGGGTGGCTGTCAGTGAAGCGTCCAACTTCGACTCAGGTCATGATCTCATGGTTGGTGGGTTCGAGCCCTATGTAGTGCTCTGTGCTGACAGCTCAGAGGCTGGAGGCTGATTCAGATTCTGTGTCTCCCTCTCTCTCTCTCTGCCCCTATCCCACTCGTGCTCTGTCTCTCAAAAATAAATGGTAAAAAATTTAAATTATTAAAAATACAAAGAAGCAAAAAAACAATTATCAGGGGGAAAGCACGATCAACAGATACCAACTTGGAGAGGGCACAAATGTTAAAGATTTTTTAAACAACTATTATAAAAATGACCCATGAAAAAAAGGGTGAGTACTCATGAAATGGAAAGATAGAAGTCTCAAAGAAATACAAGAAAAAAAAAAAGCTAAAAAATAATGCAACAAATTTTACTGGAGTGTCTCACAGCTGGAACTGCGATGTTAAAGCAAAGTGTACATTAAGATAGAACAATAGAAATTATCAAAACAGAAAAAAATATGTAGAAGAATGAACAGATACCAAAGGTCTAGTATCTGTGACATAAAAGACCCTGCAGAAGAGGAGAAAGGTTGGAACAGAAAAAAACATTTAAAGAAATAATGCTGAATCCTCCCCCATGTTGGTCAAAGACATAAATGAGAAGTTCTAAGAAACTAAACAAACCATAATCAGGATAAAGTTATTCACATGCAGATACATTAGCATCAGACTGCTGAAAAACAAAAATAAATAAACTTTAACATTTATTTATTTTTGAGAGACAGAGGCAGACAGAGTGTGAGCGGGAGAGGAGAAGAGAGAGAAGGAGACACAGAATGTGAAGCAGGCTCCAGCTCTGAGCTGTCAGCACAGGGCTCAACGTGGGGCTCGAGCTCACCAGCTGTGAGATCTTGACCCAGCCAACGTCAGACGCTTAACCGACTGAGCCACCCAGGCGCCCCAATAAAGAAACTTTTTTAAAGCAGGCAAAATAAAAAAAAATTATGTATGAGAAAACTGGGAGTTAAAGGACTATAGATTTCTCGTGAGAAACCAAGAATGGCAGAAGAGAGTGGAACATTATTCTCGAAGTACTGAAAACAGAGGCACCTGGGTGGCTCCGTGGGTTAAGCTTTTGACCTGGCTCAGGTCATGATCTCCAGGTTTGTGAGTTCCAGCCCAGGTCAGACTCTGCTCAGCAGAGAGCCACCTTTGCTTTGGATCCTTTGTCTCCCTATCTTCTCCTCCCCTACTTGTGCTCTCTCTCAAAAATAAACATCAAAAAAAAAAAAAAAAAAAAAAAAGTACTGAAAACAAATGACCTACCAATCCAGAATCCTCCATCTAGGGAAAACTATCTTCCCAGATGAAGGCAAAATAAAGAATTTCAGCAGGAGTAAAACTAAGGAATTTGTCAATACTATGTCTGCTTTAAAAGAAATGCTAAAGCAAGTTCTCTAGTAGAAGGGAAATGATAACAGAAGGACAGGGACACGAGGACATGCGGAAGGTCAAACATGAAGGAGGAGAAAGAAAAACATTTTGGTAAATAAAAGACCTTTTTGTCTTTAAATACATTAAATTATGCATGACTGGTGAAAGCAAACATAACAGATGTGATTTTTAGGGCAGTTAGATGTAGTACTTTTGGCAACTGCCTCACATAGGAAGTACAGGTAATGAAAGGTTATGACGGTAAGATCATTCCATTTTACTTGAAGTGGGAAAATATTAATTCTAACTAGATTGTATAAAGTTTGTTAATATAATCCCTAGAAACCACAAAATAAAATAAAACCACTATAACCTATTTACGTGTGGATATTTTCTTTTTCTCCACTTGGTTAATAGAAGCTATTTATGTATGTAGTTATCATTCTCTCATGTGCTTGTGTTATTTTCATCCAATGGGATTTTGTTCTATTTTTAACTTTGTGAAATATTTAGCTAAATTTTTATCTTTATATAATCTAATATTAGTCTATTCTACCACTTTTCATCTTTATGCTTTAGTTATGTTTTTTAGATCTTGTCTTCTAAAGTACAAATTATCTCAAAAGTATTTACCAAATGTTAGCACTTTTCTTATAATTGTATTTTCTAACCGCTTTATAAATTTTATTATCAGATTATGTTGGCTATTTTACTGCAATCATTTATATTATTTGTTTTCCCTTGAAATCTGACAAATGTACATTTTTACTATGATTCTGGTTTACGGTTTCCTTTTATTTCTACATTTGTTTGCTACTTATTTTGTTTTTACATTTTTTGGTTTATTAGATCTTTCTGCTTACTCTATTTTTAGATACTGCAACCAATGTTGTTACAAAACAACATTTTTCCCATGTAATATCAGCTTAAAGGTGCTCTTTGCCAGATTTTCACTTTCTCACTTTTGTAACATGTCACTGTTAGCTCTGTGTTCAATCTCTTTGTGTCTTTCATGTTTGCATGATTAATAACATCAGGACTAATATTGTTCTTTAACTCATTTTAAGATTCATGTATGTTAATGAATTAGTTGAATCCAATTCCACTGATTCATATAATTCAGTTGTATTAGTAAATTTTTATGTTCTTACCTATAGTCTATTAATGTCCCTTTGTTGCCTTTCCAATTTTGTTGTTTTTCTTCACTCTATTGATAAAGTTTACACTTGCCTTCCTTCCCTCTCATAATTAACGTTTAAGTTCCATATGTATTTTTATTCTATTAACTATTTTCAAACTATAAAACATTTAAATGCATTTTTAAATAATCAGTAGAAGTAAGCCCCACACATTCTTTAGTGCACATTTAATTCTCCCCTTGTCCTATCCTTCTTCTGGGTTTGGGGATAAATTGGAACTTTAGATTTTTTTTTTTTTTTTTAGAGAGAGAGCAAGTGTGCAGGAGCAGGGGAGAGGAACAGAGGGAGAGAGAGAGAGAAAATCTTAAGCAGGCTCCGTGTTTAGCAGAGAGTCTGACACAGGGCTTGATCCCACAACCCTTGAGATGATGACCTGAGCTGAAATTGAGCCAGTCACTCAACAGACCGAGCCATCCAGGTGCCCCCAGATACATTTTTATTCAGAGCTTATTACTAACAGCAAAATGTGAACATGTGTGCCATTTTATTCTTTTATGAATATATGTGACAAGAGAATCTAACACTTCACTGCTTTAGCTTCAACAATAATCACAAGACAATTGTATATATTAAAATAAAGGAAACAGGTGAACTGCCACTAGACCTAGGATAACTGAACTGAGCAAAACTGCTGAGTGTACTACCTCCTTTTTCCACCAGCTTCTCAATTATGGTTCTAAATCATGCAACATGACACCCAATATCTACATATTAGATTTTTTTTTTACTCTATCACTTAAAAAATAAAACATATATTGAATAGATCTTAGGCACTCTACCAAGTTAAAAAAAAAGGCCAAAAAGGGGTGTCTGACCCCACAAAATGACTAGTTAATGGGGCAGAAAAATAAATGAGTTGTCAAATGTAGTAGAATGGAGTGTTGTGGTGGTCAATTTATGAGTGTTAGAAGAGCACAGAGAAAAGAAAAACTATTCTACCTCTTGAGGATGTCCAAGAATATTCTCTAGGCTGATACTAGGGTATACTAGATATGGATATAAGAGAAGGAAAACTCTGTACATCAAGATAGCATAGTTGTAAAACAGAATAACAGAAGGATATTCATTGTGTCAGGATTATTATCACAGAAAACAGGAAGCTCTAAGGTAAGAGGCCAGAATGTCGAGAAGGATCTTGGCATAAAACGTCTCAAAAGTCTTGTTAAAATTTTGAACCTGATCCTAAGGGCAATGTTATTAATTCTAAGTTTGATGTAAATCAGAGCTTTAACATATTAATGTTCTAAATAGCAGGCAAAATTTCCCCATTTTCAAAGAGCATGCAAAGTCTATATGACTATTGACAGAAAGGACAGGTTTGTGTCATGTATTAGCAGTCCCAGTAAAAGCTAACACACAACTCAATGAAACAAACACAACCTGGCTGGCAGAGGAGCAAGGAAACCAGGTCATTTGAATGCAAGAGGGCAGTAAATTGCAGTACATTCCAATTCACTATAACTATACTTCTTAATGAGGGTAATCATTTATTATACAGATAACAAAAAATAATAAAGATTTTGTTGAATTAACTGCTTTTAAGAAAATAAATTGTTTCACAAGGGTGTTGCATTCTTATATATCTCTTAAAGTTGACAAAGAATCAAGTGTATAGTTCCAGCTGAGCCAAAGAAAATGCAGCTATTGTTTAGCTTCTTTCTCAGTGAACAACATAAAATTACATCTTTAATTTTGAAATGGAACCAAGTTAATATTTAATGGCTATATGGTCACATTCAGAGTAAATTATGGCCGAATACAGAATTTATGAGTTTGTTTTTAACCACTAGGGCACTATGTTCCCATGAAGCAATTTGACAAAAAATATTTTATCTCAACCATAAAAAATAGTTCACAAAATCATAGATAAGTTTTTATTATCTCAATTATGCAAGTGTTCTTAAAATAGAGGTACTCGGGGTATACAAAACAATTTCTATTGTAATGAAGTATCAGCAACCCAGTTCTGTAAGGACTATTACATTGAACATTATTGTCATGAACATTACATTGTCACGGCACAGATCTTCATCCATGGATCTTGAAGGAGTTTTTTGGTTACCTTGTCCGCAGATGACCGTAACTTTAAGTGAAATAATTTTTTCATATTATTATTATATGAGCACATAAGTTATTTATTATATTGTAAAATTGAGGCCTTTTTAATTTTTCTAGACAACATCTGAATTGGATACAGAGGATACAGCCCTGCTATCCCTATGCTTCCTTCTCAACTGGTTGTCAGAATAATTGCTGGCATTTAGTAAGTTCTTCCTAACTATTTCTTCAACACTTGAATAAATACAGGTAAAAATATTCTTCACATATATTAGTATATAGTTGACTCTTGTTACTCACAATGGTTGTGGTCTATAAAGTCATAGCAAACACTGAACCCCTGCCTCTAGCATAGAATACAAAATAAGGTTCCTATAAGCCTCTGGTCAAAACAATTTCATCAAATACTCAATGTAGAAGCCTTGTTTTATATATGTTTCTGATTACAAACATTGTATTCAGTATCTACTATTGATTCATCAACATTGAACTCATAGCCAACAGTATAAAGGTTATCTAACACAAGCACTTACCTAACACAAGCACCTGAGGCATACTAGAGTCTTTCTGCACCTAAGAACATAAGACAGCACTTCAGCATTACACCTGAGGCCATTTAAAAAAATTTTTTTAACATTTATTTATTTTTGAGACAGAGAGAGAGTATGAACAGGGGAGGGTCAGAGAAAGAGGGAGACACAGAATCTGAAACAGGCTCCAGGCTCTGAGCTGTCAGCACAGAGCCCGACGCAGGGCTCAAACCCACAGACCGCGAGATCATGACCTGAGCTGAAGTTGGACGCTTAACCTACTGAGCCACCCAGGCACCCCACCAGAGGCCATTTTAAATGACAAAAGTATGGAACGAAAAGCAAATAAGTGTTATAGAGGCATACTTCATTTTATGGCATTTAGCATTATTGCAATTTGCAGATATTGTGCTCTTTTTTAGTAACTTGAAGGCTTGTGACAACCCTGCATCAGGGAATCTGTTGGCACCATTCTTCCAACAGCATTTATTTACTTCTTGTTTCTGTGCCACAGTATGGTAATTCTTTCAATATCTCAAGCTTTTCCATTATTCTTGTTTTCGTTATGGTGATCTGTCAGTAATCTTGTATGTTACTACTGTTATTGTTTTGGAGCACTACGAACCAAGCTCACATAAGACAGCAGAATTCATAAATGCTTTGTCTATTCTGACTGTTCCAATGACCAACTGTTCTTTTACCTTTCTCCTCCTCAGACCTTCCTGCTTCCTGAGACACAACAATATCGAAATTAGGATAATTAATAACCCTACAATGGCTTCTAACTGTGCCAGTAAAGAGTTGTACATCTCTTACTTTAAAACCAAAGGTAGAAATTATTAGGGTTAGTGAGCAAGGATATCAAAAGCTGAGAAAGGCCAAAAGCTAAGCCTCTTGCACCAAAGTTAGCCAAGCAGCGACTGCAGGGGAAAAGTTCTTGAAGGAAATGAAAAGTGCTATTCCAGTGAACACACAAATTTTAAGAAGCAACTGTACTGGTGATAAGGAAAAAGTTTTAGTGGACCCTCCCCTGTTCATGCTTTGTCTCTCTCTGTCTCAAAAATAAAAACATTAAAAAAAAAAATTTTTTTTTAAATAAAATAAAAAAAAAAAAGAAAGCTCAGATGGTTAGCATTTTTTTAGTAATAAGGTAATTAAGGTATGTACATTGATTTTCTGTTTAGAAGTAATGCAATTTCACATTCAATAGACTACAGTTTAGTGTAAATATAACTTCTGTATGCCCTGGGAAGTAAATTCATTTGACTTGCTTTATTGCAATATGTGCTTTATTACAGCAGTCTGGAATCAAAATGACAGTATTTCTGAGGTATACTTTTGATTTGAAAACTACAAAAAAAACTGAAAAAATCGAAAGAAAAAAAAGAGAATATAAAATAATAGATAATAAAACTAAAAGAAAAGGGACACCATGTTCATGGAATATAAGATTCAATATTAAGATTTGTATTCTCCCAAAACTGGCCTACAGAGTTAATGCAATCCACATCTCTACAAGTTTTTGTAGAAATTGAGATTATTTTTAAGATTTACATGAAAATGCAAAGGACCTAACCACACCAAAAGTCTTGGTGGGAATGAGGAGTTGGTAGACTCATATTTCCTAATTTCAGACTTTCTATAAAACTATAGTAATCAAGAGTGTGGTAATCATGACAGGATATATAAATCAATGTAGTAAATTCATACATAATAAATTGTATTTTGGCAAAAATTTATTAAGAAATTTAAATCAATGATGAAAAGAATGCCACTTTGTAAATATAATAGGAAAAATATATCTTTCTTTAAAATATAAGGTATTGGAAGAACTAACCTTAAATTTTCAAATATGCAGTAACAATCAATTTCAAGCTCTATTTAGAATAATTGTCCAAGTACATTGTTTCCCATAACTTTAGTTGTCCAATTTATCATAACCATTTCTAAAAGTTTATGTTGAAACAATGTGTTTTTAAAGAATTCTTTTGTGCCTTCTTTTGTGTTCATGGTCCTTTTGGTCAAGTGTGACGTTTAATACTACTCTATTATATAGCACTAATATCTAGACTGAAAATGGAGAGATGTGAAAAACAATCTTCTCTTCATAATGCTGCTCATTAACATATGTTGATTACTAAAAGCAATAAAAAAGTGACTGAATATATATTAAAATTTTCTAGTATTTCTTGTTTTTATTGCTAAAACCTATTTCCTCTAACTGCAATAGACTTAAAACGGTTTTTAGAATCAATTTCTCTTATTTTTGCTATTTATCTGAAAGCAATGTATAAAAGATGACCAATTCCTAGATGGTTAAGTGAGGAGAAGTGTAATGTTGACAGCTACAGGCAAAATATTCAGCAAACTATTAAAATATAGCCCTATATAAGAGGGACAAGTCCCCTATCAAGGTATAATTGCTTCAAAATAGTCATCCAAATAATTTCTACAGAATTAGGTGTTTTTGGTCTGGTTTGTGTGTGTGCATGTAAGCATGTTACCAGAACATATAGGAAGGTTTTGAAACTAAGGAATAAAATCAAATAAGAAGTGAACAGAAAATATTCAGTAATCGCTGAAAAACAAATAGATCTGGATCAAGTGGAAATGTTGGCTCTGTATTTAAGGAGTTATAATAAGTATGTAAGGAATTTTATATATTTTCTGAAGAATTAGAATTAAGAAATATAAATAGATTGGTCCACAGCCAAAGAGAAAAGAAAAATCATTTGCTAGATATAGAAGTTCTATTACCATTCAAGCATCCATCATATAGAGTACACTGAAAAAGGTTTTCCCATAGATTATCAGGTGATTGAATTGTCTCATGAGGTAGAACTGAGGCAACATCCATTTAATCAAAATATTCCTTTGTTCTCCACCCCACTCTCACCAGGGCCCTATGGTTTAAAACAAAGTTAGGTTAGCCATAAGATCATGACAAATTATATTGGCAGAGTGATCTAAGACCTTCTCAGTGGCCTTAGATGAACGATAGAGTTGGTATGTTTGTGTCATTACTATCAGCAATAGATATGCTATCATGAACCAGAAGTATAGTGGTTAGAGAAAAATAATTTTATGACAGTCTTTACACATATTTTAAATATTCATAGAGTAATGTTCAAAACATATTGTTTTCTACTAGCAAGATTGGAAAAAGATACATTCCCAAATATATTTGGTGCAAGGTAGTCCCCAAATCTTTCAGGGCAAGTTATCTTTTATTAATCTATTTAACACCAGTTGCTTGTAAGAGTTAAAGTGACTTTAATGTTGTGCCCAAAATATAATGTAAAAAGAGAACAAGCATTTGACTTTCTCATGTTCATAATTTGTCTCTAATTTAGTCTTAAGGTTGGGAATTTTGCTGGAACACAGAATACAAAGTGAGATGTGAATTATACTTTAACTTTTAAAATTGCAGTATAATGTATATTCAAGAAAATTAATGAATTTTGTATAACCCACACTGAGTGACATCAAGCACAACATGGCAGGCTGCCTTGGTTTGTTCCAGATTTTGGTAGAAAACTTTCAAAATTTTAACCATTATATAGGATGTGAACTATTGGTGTTAAGTGTATGCTGGCTTTATTTTTTTTTTTTTAACTTGGAAGTTTTCCTTTCTTTTTTTTTTTTTTTTTTTTTTTTGGTTCTATCTCCTTGAAGAATTTGTCTTAGGTTGATGTTATTTCTTCACCAAGTATTTGGAAGAATTATCTGTTGAAGCCATTGAGCCTGGCGTCTCTTCTGTGAAAAGTTTTTTGTTTTTAATTGAATATTAAATCATAGTCTATTATTAAAATTGAAATATAGTATTCTAAGTTAGCGCTTCTGAATTTTTCTAGGGGTTTGTTCATTTCATCAGAATTTTCAAGTTTATTGTCCAAAAAAATCAGTTTATATATTCTGTAGTGAGCAATTTAACACTTTCATATAATCATGTCTCCTTTTTGGTTCATGATATTAGTTATTTGCACCTTTTCTCTCTCCCTCATTAGTTCTCACTGGGGGCTTCTCAGTTTTACCCACAAAGAATTGTTTCTTTCAATTCAACAATGCTTACTCTATAAGTTTCTGCTTTTGTCATTATTTACCTGCTTCTTTGAGTTTAATTTGCAGCTATTTTTACATTTTTCTTTAGATACAGATTGGTTTTTAGCCATTTCTGTGTTAGTGTATGCATTTAAAGCTACACATTTTCCCCTGAGCCCAGCTATAGTTGCATCCCATAAATTTATGCTATGTTATCATTGTCCTTCAATTCCAAATACTGAGTGATGTTTTTTTCCTAATTTCTTTGACACACAGGATATTTAGAAACATACAGGTTAATTCCCAATGATCTTGATTTTCCTACTTAGTTTTTGTTACTGATTTTTAGATTAATTACACTATGTTCATATGATGCTCTATCCTTTAGAATTTATTGAAATGACTTTATGGTGTTGTACGCTTGGGTTCAATGTGAGTGTCTATAGCACATCAATATCAAACCCAAAGAACCATGAAAACATTTACAATAAAATTAGGTATGAAGGTCTCCCCCCAGCACCCCCCCCCCACCCACACACACAGAACAAACTAGAAGAGGACAGGGCAAAACAACAGTGATCACCCAACTGTGAATTATCTTTATCTGTATGGGAGAAACAAAGGAAGGCTAAAGGGCACCAGAGGGACCTCAGCCTAGAGGCCATGTGCAATTTCTAGCCAGTGCAATCACTCCCTTCGTGAAGCCAGCAAGCAGATTCCAGAACATCCAGAACATACCCCAAATTACACAGTTCGAATTTGAAGTATTATCTGACTTGAAAGATCAATTCCTTCCACTCTATCCCAAAAGCGTTATACTTCATGGAAGACAGGAAACAAATGAACTAAGAAAGGAATAACCCTTGGAAAGCAAAACCTTTTTTCTCAAAAAATAAGTGGCAAAAGATACAAAGAAATATTGTCTTGGAGAGGAGAAAGGAAATAAAACATACATTCAATGATGTTGAGCTTTGCAGCTGAATGATTCAGGAAACAAGGCTACATTGCGGGTATTAAGCATGTTGGTACAACTGGAGGCCACAATCTCTATCGTGCAAATAGCCTCTTTCTCTACTCTAGCATGTAAATATTTTAAGCAAAATCCAAGTGATAAGGTATTTTACAGGACTTGCGTTGGAAGTTTGCTTTATCCGAGTGACAACTTATTTTACATGACTTATTGTAAGTTTGTTTTCTTTTATTGTTTTATTTCTCTAATAGTGTCTCTGGTTTTCATTTTTCTCCATAATAGAGACCTAGAATTCTTCCATAGTAAGTAAACCAAACTATGACATCCTTCTGGTAGGGTATGACATATTGTTTCCCCATTGATAGCTGAATAGCATGGCAATGGGGGGACAGAGACGAATACTGGGATAAGAATAGATTTATTCAGGGTTTAGGATACTCAGTAGGATATACTAATTAAGCACACAATGAGACAGTGGTAATTGGGACTAATTCTTAATTCTTTAATGTATTTTTCCTCTCAAGCTTTACAGGAAATATATTTATATCATTCTGTAAACTTGGAATTGTATACTGTGGGAAATATGTTTGAATAAAACAGTGTCTTTTATGATAATTTGTAAGGTAACAGATCGCAGTTCCTTTCCACTAGCACGCTTTCATCTGCATCCATGACTTGCTACTGCCTAAACTTTATTTGATTGGTATCTGCCAATCATTCTGTTCAAATGAACATATTAAGTATACTCTGAAAACAGATGGGCTAAAACATATGGCATTGATGCTACATGTACTTTGACTTTGCTGGCTGCCTGGCCCCCAACTCCTTCACTCTGAAAGACAGATAGAAAATGACACATCTATTTTCTTTATTGTATCAGATCTTAACCCAACATTAATATCAATTGAATAAAATCAATTTTAAAACTTCCCCCAAATGTCACATTATTCAAATAGACTATGTTGTCACAAAATGTACTATCTGTTAAAGCAATAAAAGTAAAACACAAATGCCCCGTGTTGACATTTCACTGCATAGTATCTCCACTAATAAGATTCTGACTCCATTTCTAGTTATAATGCACTTGTGAAACACCAGAAACCAAATATAAATCAGATGTTGTAAAGCAGCCCCACACTCCATGACAGCCTAAGAACCTGCAGAGGAAGAAGTGGAAGAAAAGGGCAGGCAAGTTTACTTCTCTTTGCCTCAAAGAGGGCAAGCATGTTTCTTCCCTTTCTCCTTTTTATGTTTCTTGTATGTATTGTACAATAAAGGTCACCCGACAGTGCACATTTGCACACACATACATAATTGTACTTAAAATGCATATACCAGTTCATCTTATGTTTTATTAACTATTTGATTATGTGCAATTTTGATAAAATGGTATAAGCATCTTAAGTATTTGATTGCATGCAGTTTTCCATTTTTAAAGTAGTTTTCAACATTGCATTGAACAGTTTAGAGAAATTTTCCATGTAACCATTATAATTTTCCTCCAAATTCCCCATCTGAATCAGTAATATTAATATTACTATGGTCTACAAAAGTGGTAAGAAAAAGGATCTTTGATTTGCCCCACCCCCTTGATCTTCCTTTACCTATGAATGTTTTCTATTTTTAATTAAGTTTTCTATTTTGATTAAAAGTAGATATATAAAAAATATTGTAAAGTATTGAAACCATATCTCAAAAACCTGGAGCTTTCCCTATGGTTTCCTTATCAACAATCATTTCATTAATGATACATCACTTCTTTCATTGAAAATTCTTCTTCCGTCCTTTTTTCACACTTTCCAGGTATTTAAAATTGGCCATTTTATACTTTCATTAAACTGTGTTAAGGTATCCTTTTCTGTTTACAGAAATTTGTTAGAAGATAGTCCATTAAATAGCTTCAGAAAGAAGCCAATATTTGAATAATTTCTGTGCTGAAAAAAAATGCTATATTTCAACAGTTTGGGGTTTTCCTTTCTAAAAATATTTTTAGTCTTGCATAAATATGGGTGTTTGAACTTCCAAAGCTTCCTTTTGCATAGTGGTTTAATGCATAAAAATATTAGGCATTAATATTCTCCAATTAGAAGCCAGAGGACTCAGTTTTATGTTCAAATAATGTTATTTTACTTGCTAAATCAAATGAATAGCCAAGTTCTATTTTTCAAAGGAACATATGACAACTTTTCTGAGGAACACTGGGGAATTTACTGCTTTATCTGATGAATCATTTTTCATTAATTTGGGGGAATAAAGTCCTACAAAGGGGTAAAATTTAAATGTGAGCTCCCTTCCATTGTCCAAGGTTTTATTAAAACTTAACAAATGAGGCTTTTTTCAGTATTTACATAAGGCACTTTATTATCAAATGTTTCATGTGTCATGAATTAATGTCTTTTTAATATGAAAGTAGTGAAGTTTTTCTATTGACCTGTACATCATTCTGCTCACTGGTATAATTAGTGGTAATAAAACATTATCTCTCTTAATCAACTCTTTAAAGCTGGCAGGAATCATCAATTCTACATCCTTCCCATTTAGATGAGTAATGTACACTCTGCAGAGATTTTGTCGCATTTAGGGGAAAAATATATTCTTGTTAGAGAATGTTCCATTTGCTCTACTAATGACTAACCAATGACAATAATTACTATACAACACTAAACTCCTTAATACAGTGTAGAAAAATCCTTTTTGCCATGTCTGACCTCTAAGGCATTGTTAAGCTTTCAATGACCTATGTACTATGTAAGACAGTGATAGGAAAATTGTGATTCTGTCATTTTTGATTTTCATATCTCATAAGGTTATGTTAATAACACTAGAAAGACTAAACAGGAAAAATAAACCAATTCTTTGACAAGGAGATAACCAGTATGCATTATCTATTTGCCTATGTTTTTCATTTATTATATCATAGAATTGTTTTCCTATTATTTTAACAAATTCGTTTAGTGACTTTAAAATTTTAAATATGAAGGTGCCTATAATGTTGATGTAACATTCCGATGGTATTTTTGGTACAAAAATGTTATTATGTAAGAACACAGATAAAAGTTTTGGACAAGTTATGACACATAGTTCCCAGTAGTTCCTGTTATTTCAACTACTCTAACAGCTGGAATCTGAGATTAAACATTCAGCTTTTAACCCCCCAAAATATAAATGTCTTTAAACAGAGAACATCTAATCCCAAGAGAGCTGGATTTGAATTCCCATGTTAATTAAATCAAGTAATGAAATACAAATAAAGATGGATGTTATACAATAGATTTTCTATCAAGAAAATTTAAGAATGCTATGTGCACATGAAAAGAGGAAAAAAACAAAAGGTACGAGATCATGGTTTACTACAGTGGCCAACTCCATCCCACTGATTTCCTATGGCTAGTGTGCAGAGTTTTGAAATTTTTAAGAAATCAGCAGAGTCATAGAGCTGGCAAGAAGAATGTGAAGTAACAGAGGCCTTAGTTCAGAGTATGGAAGGAAAAGACAGAACATGGAAGGCAGGGAACACAGACCTAAGCGTCAACTTTCTGAGATGAGCAGGGCCTGCTGGGGACTTAAGAACAGCACACAGAAAAGATGAAAGAACACAGTTTTGCCATAACAGTACGTTATGGTTACAGGGTGTTCAAATAGGATCCTTCTGCCCTTGCTTTCAACTGAGGAATGAGGATAGCTGCAGCATTCTAAAGAGTTAGTGAAGCCACACTGCACAGTTTCCAAGAAGGGGCTTACAAGTATTTAGGAAACTCTTCTACATTGATTGTTAGAGATTTGAGAGTCTCTGAGTAGAGTTTCCGCAGAGAGCTGGTATGTTTTTAGCATTCTCCTTGCCCCCAAAGGTAGAGGAGTGGCCGAGATCCCATCTCTTAACTCCAGTGTTCAGTTAGACTGCAGCTGGATAATGCAAAACACTTGACATGAATCCCAGTGCTTAGAGCAGACTGACTCATGTATAGAAAGCTAGAGGAAGAAGAGCAGTTTAGTCGGTCTGGCTACATTCCAGAGGGGAGTTGTTGTTGGGCTGGGCTTGACCTGTTTTCCAGTTTGTTGAGTCAAGAATACTTGATTACCTCCCACTCAAAAGATGTGGGTCCCATATGTGAAAGAGCCAGATGAGGATTCCCTAGGAGCCTTCCCAGATGGGCCACTGAGAAAGGTGACAGAACCTAAGAAACTGGAAGCTACAGGTACATTTCTGACCTGTAGAGCTGCACACGCAGTGAATCACCAAGCCAGTGAGAAATGCTTTGCCCAAGCCTCCAAAACCAATAAAATCTGATGAGAGCACAGATTCCTTTTGAGAGGAAAAAAAACTCAAGCTCTAAGTACCTGCCAGGCCCAGTCATTTTAGAATAAGTCAGGTAAGAACAATCCCCTACATCTCTCCCTCTCCCTCCCTCCCTCTTTTGCCCCCCTCTCTCCTCTCCCTGTCCCCCCTTCTCCCCCCCTCTCCCCTCCCTCTCCCTCCCCTTCTTCCTCTCTCTTCAATCTTGTATCAGATACTGGTGATTAGTAAGATGAGAAACCGGAATCAAAGACTAACGCAAGGTAGGAAGGGAAAGATGGGGTGGACTGTTCTCAGTACTGAATTGGGTCTGCTTTCCAATCAACTCCACTGAAAGAGTTTTATTATCCAAGAATGAGTAGAAAATAGGACTACTGGAGTTTTCAAGCCAGGGGTATGGGGAAAACTTCTTCCACAAATGGACAATGGAAATAAAAAATTAGCCTCTTTTATTATATCCCCAGCATCCTGCCTGTTCAAAATATTCCATGAAATTTCTACTTGTCTTTGGAGGCCACACAGACAGACATAAGAATGCAAAGGGGAAGGGTGGGGAAAAAAACTGAATGATTAAGTGTTTACTCCAAAGAAAGTAACTTGTAAAGCTGAAGTAAATGAGGGAGCTTGAAGTGACAATTACAAATGGTTCCTACCAAGAGCAGAAATGAGAGATAGAAAACAAATTGAATTCAGATTTAGAAAGAAATATCAAGTCTTCTGTATATCCAAGATGTATTCTGTAAATGCAAATGCTAGGCACATAATACCCAAATAATCTTAAACAGGATTGTTAAGTTATCCCATCATGAGTGGTGTAAGAAAATGCAAACCTCATTCTCTCTCTCAAGGTTCTTGAAATCTTTACCAATTTGATGGGCAAAAATAGAGTCTTAATGACCAGGAAGCCACAGAACTGATTTGTGTTTGTCTATGTATGTTTAATATGAAATTTTAGAGTTTACCAATAACCATTAACAAGGTTTAAGATCGAATCTGAAATATTAATTCTTTTTGTTTCCCAATCCAATATATTTGGACGTTATTTAAAAAACACCAAATGTGTTATCTTCATGCCAGATAAAACTGAAAAAAACTTTTGATGGATATTTTATGTATTGATCAGAAAACATTTATACATACTTTCACAAGTTTCACCATTGGAATGCATCGATGCTGATAAAGCATGCAAATAACTGATCCACAGTGTACCCCAAATAACGGTAATTATACCAATTATTGTGTTGTGATATTCACAAGCCCACAGAGGAATTGGATCTTGGGCCAAGTTTTAGGATGCATTTCCGCACAGGTTAGAAAATGTCTGATAGCTTTGATTTAAGCAACACTAGAATTAGCATGTTTTGGCACCATTAAGGATTATAGCCCTGTTTTTTATTGGATTTGCATTAGAATTTCCCTGTAAATGAATGCAATTTTATCTTCTAACTAAAAGTTATGAAAAGAAGCTCAGGCATTTAGGTATCAGAAATTAACTTGTTCACCATTATTTTTTCTTCTAGATCTATAATTCTTTCTACATTTTCATTCAGATTTGATAAGCAATTTATAGCTTAGCAAGGAAATCATAATAAATTGGTGTCATAAGAAAAACCCTCAAACTGATAGCCTTTTATTATACCTTAAAAAAAAACTTATTCCTGGATAATTATTATTAAAAGGCAAATTCACTTAGCACATACACTCCACAATTAAAATAACCCATCAAAAACATCCTTGTATTAGAAGTTTTCCCTACCAGCTTAAAGGTTAGAACTATATGACTATACACTGGGTGCTGGTATTTATCTCAAATCATATACATGAAACTTCATAAATTTTTTGATGCTTAAATTTAGAGGTGATAAGTGAAAATAATATTCAAAATCTCTCATTTTTTTCATATCATAAGTACATAAATTAGGGTAATCATACATATTCTGATTCTATGAGCAGCCCAATAGCTTCAAATTGCATAAATATGAAAACTTTAGGCAGCTCCCATCTTTTCCCCACAAATAGTGGTGTGTATTCACAGCATTTGAGGAATGTACTTTGCTTGGATATAAAATCAAATTTTAATTTAGTCAAAATTTAAAACTATTACCTGATAAGCCTTGCAGATTTTTCACTTAAAATAATTCTTTTTGGTTTTGTATTGAATCTTTCCAAGTACTTACCTAAAGTTAAATATCTGATCCCACCTGAGCAAATTTATTTACTGCTATGTGTTTTTACTTTTTTAAGGATAGTCAGCAGCTATTTTCTTTCTAAGATGATTTTTACATAAAAAGTTAGTAATACAAAAAAAGAAAAGGTTGGATAAGTCAAATTTAATCCTACATTTCAAAATGATGAGGGTAAAAATGCAGGGGTATATCTTTTTATAGAAAATAAGATATAAATAATTTTACCCCAGGAACTATCAATTAAAGGACTACTTTAATTCTCAGGAATTCATAATCAGGAAGGTGTTTTAGCAGTGCAACTTTTTGTCAATGTACAACAATTAAAACATGTTACACTGTGAAAATACACAGTAAAACAATGGCAGACGGAAAAATATAAAGTAAATGCTATAACATAGATGGTGGAATTGCCTTTCACCCATACCTATAGCCAGGACTACAGACTCACTCTCAAATATTGCTAACTCTGGATAACCTCTGACAATACTCTGGATTTAAAAATATGTAAACCATTGTGGGATTTGGCTATGTAATTTCACTCACTTGATTTTCATTTTCCTCCTTTCCGTATGCCAATTCTGCAGAGAGTTTATGAATGCTTGAGATAATGTGATACATATAATCAACTACATAGTCACACATATATGGACATATACCATTCAACAGAACACACCATCTCTGGGTAACTACCAGATACCAGGAATAATACTAGAAAAACAGATCTAGATCTATATTCCAAATCAACAGGTTCTGCCAATAAGTTAAGCCTTTTCTACAAAATACATAAAGAATTATTGGTAGGGAAATTATGGCACCTTAGAAAAAATAAACTATGCCTTCATTTCACCAATGCTATGTGACTTACCTAAGAAAATTATTGATTCTAATATTAAGTCCTAGTGATTCTCCTCCTAAATGATTTTAAAGTGACCTGATAAGAACATGCAAAGAAAATTATATCCAATTCTTCCCTTCTTTCTAAACCTGTACCCATACTTTGAGGTTAACAAGACTATGAAAATTCTTGGAACAGAGTTACAGACAGCATAAACAAAGTAATAAACGGATAAGGCAAAGAATGATAATACTGAAAGAAACCAAATACTCTGTGAGCTCCAAGTGCCTGGATGCCAAGAGGCTCAGCTGTGTTACTGCGGAAATTTATCCCTATGCTAATATTGCAAAATCTACTAAGAGATCTAACAGAGAAATCCAGACTACTAGTGATTGCATAAAGAAAACATTTGCCCAAGCAACTGTTTTTGTTCCTTAAGACAAGAGCCTGGATATTACGATATTTTAAGTTCACATATGCTTATTAAAAGTTTAAGTTTCTATTTTTTCAATATTGAATAGTATAAGACATTAAAATAACATTCATTTTATTTATCAAGCTCATGTGCCTAGATGCACAGATTTCCATCTAGAACGTAAAGGAATTTCTATGTCTTTAGATTAGACGTCCTTCCATGAAAGTTCACCGATTCAAACAACCATGGCTTCTAAATGAAGAAGGATCACAACTTTATTGTTTGATGTTCACACAGAAAGTATGGTTAGGTCTTTGATACTCCATCCTAATTAAGTATAGAACTTTGTTTGCTCACAGCTGTTTTGCCAATATGTTCTTTTCCTCAAGGGGTATGCCAGGATGTAATATATATAAGTCAGTTTTTTCCCATTTCATCCAGCACAAGTTGTTCCATTTTCTAGTCAAATGAGTAAGAGTGAGGAGCTAGCTCCAAAGTTACTTTAATGTGAATCTCTATAAACTTCATGAAATGCAAAACACCTGTCATTACCCAAAGGTTCTTCAAAAAAGCTTTCATTATTTTTTGAGCATGCCTGACATATTAACTAGGCAATACAATCTCATTCAGTTGTTGGTGCTACCAACACACAAATTCTTAAATTCTGACTGAAGACTCATTTCCACCCACCTGTGAAGTCTTCCTATTGGCATCTGTCCAGATGCATTCTCCATCCTGTTCTCTGTCCCAGGAGGCTGACATGTATAGATACCTTAATTGGTGCTCATGCTCTTTGGCTTCCAATTAGTTCTGTCAACAAGGAATCCCAGTGAATACCCAAAGAACGAAGAAGAGTGTTATCTAGTTTCCATGACCCCCACGCTCAGCCCTGGTTCACTCCCTTGTGATGTTGCCTTCATCTGTTCTTGGCCCTTGACTATTTTCAAGGCCACTTAACTATGCAGAAGTCTCCTCTTTCATCTCTTTCTCTCCTCATCCATTCATGCTCAGGGGTGCAATCCACTGGGCTACTACTCATTTGGGGTTCCTATAGTATCTTTTGTAGTTCCTTTACATCCTATTAATGGCCTTATAATTAATTGTTTTGTAAGCATGTCCTCCTTGAACCATCCTAATTTTTTCCTGTTAGGACCCTGACACAATAGCTTTATCTTTCTAAAACTCAGCTCTTTCATCCCCCCAAAACTATTTGGTTTCCAAAATTCTGTTAATATTACCATTTTTCTAGGGGCACCTGGGTGGCCCGTTCAGTTAAGCAGCTGACCCCTTGATTTAGGCTCAGGTCATGATCTCACAGATTGTGAGTTTGAGCCCTGTGTTGGACTCCAGGCTGACAGTGTGGAGCTTGTTTAGGATTCTCTCTCTCTCAAAATAAGTCATAAATAAAATATTACCATTTTTCTATGCATATTACCATAAAATTTCATAATAAAACCAATAATAATCTTCATTTGTTTAAAGCATTATTAACAAGTTCATTTCATGTACATCCTTTCATTTACTCTCACAATTTATGCATCATTGCTTCTACTATACATGATACTCCTTTGTAACATCATGTATGTGGTCATCCAGAATGCTATCTTTGCTTGAGGCATTTGGAATCCATTGAACACAAGTGACTTCTTTTCTTCCCTACATTACTAGCTACTTATTTACATTCTATCTCTCTATTTTTTTGTGTACCATTATTTTGAGGTGTTCACTATTTAAATAGAGCCCTAAATAGATTTCTAACATCCTCACTTACTCCAGTCTATCAGCAGTAGCAGAACTGTTCTTAGAGCTTTTGTGTTATGTAGAAGTTCTAAATCCTTCAGTGACTTTTCACCGACCCTCATAATTTTCATAGTTCACAATTTTCTAGGCTTTAATAACCCCTTGAGACTGGTCTCCCACTATCCCCCTCATTACTTCCTCAATTTCAGTCCAAATAAATGAACATGATTGGACCTGATCTTCCCTACTTCGATGCCTTGCCTACATATTCCCCTATACTGGAAAAATTCACCCTTTCTTAGAAACTGATAAAATACTCTCCAAATTAAGGTCCAAGGAAAATTCCACTGTAAGTTTCCTCTGCCAGTTGACAATCATTTTGCTCTCTAAACTTCCACAGCACTGTCACATTCTTCCATTCTTATCACATCACGCTTCTATTTTAGCTTTTACATAAGTATTTTGTATGATATCCATCATCTATTTTAGACCCTTTAGCTAAAGGAATGCATCTTATTCCTGTTTGCAGTACTTGAGGTCACTGAAACTTAATTGATGACATTTGTATTTTTTTTAGTATCAACTCAGTAGTGTATTAAAGAAATGTTTAAAATTTTTTGATTGCTATTAACTGTATATTACCAAATTATCTACTTTCCATCTTTTAATAAAATCTCAGGTAGATCATTTAACTTTATGGTAACCTCTAGTAGCGAAAATATAATCCAGAAAAACTTTTTATACAATGGTAATTTTCCTGTAAGAAACTGTAGAGATGTATATACATATGTTTTTATAAGTCTGTATATGCAACTATATGACCATGTGTATTTTTTCTTCATTACATTCTAATACCTAGAATGGACCCATCATTTTACAGTCTCAGAAGTATTTTAAGTAAAAAAAAAACAGGAAAAACAAGACTAAAGGTTTTATGTAGTTTTATATTAGTGCTGCAAAATACTTGGTTAGAGATATAATAAAACTCTCATTACAACCGCACAGGGAGCTTCTTTCTCACATGTATTTGCATTTATTACAACATCTTGATTATTCTCGGTTAACCAGAAATATTTGTTCCTTATTCAAAGATCAACCTTCCTCTCCTTACAAATTACAATGTAATCTTCAAAAGCACAGGTCTTCTTATCCCCTTTCTATTCTTCAAAAAATTTATAAACCTTATCAGAGAGTTCAGCCATATCATTAATGCTTTTCTAGACTTGAGTGCTACCTCAAATCAACGGTTGCTTAATGTTCTAAGTTACTTCAATTCCATCCTTTCTCAGATAATTTATCTCTTCAGATAAGACATAACATTAAAGGATATAACCACATTGGGGAGATTATTTTACCTTTTGACTGTATAAACTCAGTTTGAGATCATTACATTAGAGTGTTTGATGTTCTCTTTGCTTCTAACTACATTTACCCTTGCTCTGCATTATTGAATAACATTGTGCTATAGATGGGGACCAGCTTCCTTTGCATCACACATGATTGAAAAATGAGCCAGAATAAATACACCTAATTGGGGCAATAAATGGTCATTTAACAGGCTGTAGTTAAGCGTGGTTTGCTAAACTCTTAATAGAGAAATTTTATGCAAGTCTGGCTTTATTCTACCTCTGCTGGTACCACACCATTTAAAAGGTAATAGATATTGTCTTTCAGGATCTTCAATGTGCCAGGCACTGTATTTGGATATTACACATCTTACTTTCTTCTAGTCCCTTTGCAAAAGTGCTTTTTACAAATGAGGTCCAGGGAAGCTACCTTGACCCAGTGCTCATTAGAGAGGAAATCAGTGGGATGAGATTCTGAGATCTACAATCTTTTCCATGTCCCATGCTGCATCCTGAGAATGGTCCGGAGGAACTGGGAGTAAAGGCAACTATCATGAAATACAGCCCTATTCAGATATGTACAGTTGTGAGCAAGTAAGACCAAATGAACTTAGATCGGTCACATTTGGAGAGGTCATAGTTTCACTATTCCCACCATGACTAATTTCCTACATGAGGTCACTGAATGCAGACTTGGGCAAAAGGCTGCATAGTTGGTTCTTGTCCCTGGTAAGACCCGGCTCCTACAGCCATTGGCTATTCCAAAGGAGAAGAAAGTATGCCATTGAGGAAATCTAAACGCAAATATTGTCTACCATCCAACTGGTGAGTGTTGAAAAGTAGGTGTGAAGCAGACATGGCATCTTCTGCCCAGACACTACCTGGCCATTAAGTCAAACGTGTTTTTTTTTTTTTTAAAGCAATTACAGACATCAAAACTGAGCCATTTGGGAGTGGAATACTCCATTCTTATTGCAAAATTGTATGTTCACCAGAAAGCTGTACCAAGCTGTCAGAGATTACATCAAGGAGGCAAAGATACTTCACACAAGAGGAGGATAAGATAAGAATAGAGGATACAGCATGTGTTTAGATGTGTTAAAAAGTAAAATTTGGTGTTTTCTTCCAATTTTGGTTTTGTACATAAATCAACATTCATAGGTATGGATAGTCACAGAATATTTTCTTCATCCATAAATAATTGCTCAACTCCCATGTGACATTGTCCTAGATCCCCTAGACTTATCACTAACCAACATAGATTACAATTACTTTTTTTTTTTAATTTTTTATTTTTGAGAGTGAGAAAGAGATCCCAAGAAGGGAAGGGGCAGAGAGAGAGGGAGACACAGAATCCAAAGCAGGCTCCAGGTTCTGAACGGTCAGCACAGAGCCCAACATGGGGCCTGAACTCGTGAACTGTGAGATCATGACCTGAGCTGAAGCTGGACGCTTAACCAACTAAGCCACCCAGGTGTCCCAGATTACAATTTCTTGCCACACAGTCTTACATTCCATTGAGGAGAGAGAAATTAACTACATAAGAAAATACTATGTTTCATTATACCTTTAAAAATCAATTTTCCAAAGCCCAATCTAATATTTTTAAAAGCACAGATGATAGAAAGCTACTTTATTATAATGTATCTAGTTCCTCAATATGTTTTATAAGTTATACTGTGGAAACTTAAAAGTCACTTGACCCATCTAAAATTATTTGAGTGCCTACTATAGGCAAGCAGTATTCTAGAAATAGGCAAACTGTTTTTTTCCCAAGTTAGTTATTTTACTTCATTTTAAGCAATTCATATTCTAACAGAGGAGAAAAACAAACATGAATTAAGATACTAGTAATTTCAGTTACTGACGTATACTCTTAAAACAACGGGAAAGGGTAGTGTGACAGAGTGACTAAGTGACAACTTGAAAACTTGGACCAAAGTGGTCAGCAAAACAGTCCTAAAGATGTAGACTGGAAGAGATCTCTGAAAACACTACCTCCCAGTACATCCAATAACATCAATAATTCCTGTCTCTGCTTCAAATTTCCAGAGACTTGAAACTCCTTCCTTTCATGACTAAGGCAGGATTTGGAACAAAACATTACTGTCCGAGGAAAAGGAAAATCCAAGGGCTCTGAGAGAAGAATGAGCTTAATGTATTCTAGAAACAGAAAAAAGGTTCATGTAGCCTACGCAGAGACAAGATAATGAATTTTAGTACCAGATAAAGTTAGAAAGTTGTGCAGAAATTCAATAGGAACAGCTTTATGGGCATTGGTAAATAATTTTACAGTTAATTATAATTCTAAAATGGAGTCACAGGAGAGAAGGGACACAATCTCATGTTTTTTGTTTGTTTTTTTAAAGATCATCTGAGGGGCACCTGGGTGGCTCGATCACTTAACTCTTAATTTCAGCTCAGGTCATGATCTCATGGTTCATGGGATCAAGCCCCAGGTCAGGCTCCATGCTGACAGCACAGAGTGTTCTTGGGGTTCTCTCTCTCCTTCTCTTTCTGGCCCTCCCCTGATCACATGCTCTCTTTCTCTTAAAGTAAAAAATAAACTTAAAAAGAATTCATCTTGAGTACTGCTGCAGCCCTCATGATAGGTGATGGTGCCATGGACCATCTACACCATATGGTGTAGAAAAAGACATGAAGATCAGTGGAAAGGTGATGAGCATGCTTTAGAGAGAAAGAGGACACACTCTGGTTCAGACAGTATGTCATGGTATCAGAAGACTTTTGCTACTCGATATGATAGCAGTTCACCTTCCTCCATGAAATGATCTCTCCCAGAGGCCTACCTTATTTTCACCATAGCATTACCTGAAATTTTTTTGTGTACTTGTTTGGTGTCTATCTACTTTCACTAGAATACAAGGGCTAAGAGTGCTAGGAACTTGTCTGGCTTATTCACAGTTATGTCTACGGTACCCAAAACACTGCCTGAAACATAGTAGGCACTCATTAAGTAGTGAGTGAATTCGTGACTGTAATTTCTACCCAATGGTTCTCCTTCTCCACCTTGGGACACATAGGATAATTTGTTATCTATTTTACTTATGAAATAAGTGAATGCAGATATGCTATCCCTCTTGAATTTCTCTTCTTTAGGGTATTTCTACTTCCTTAAAATATTCCTCTTATATGCTTTTTTGATTCTTAAATATCATAGGTCACTTTTAAATGTTGACTTCTAGAATTTATTACACAGACTTCCCACAGGAAGGAGGTAAATTATCTATAATAAGACTTAGTGGTAGAGACTACTAGTTACCACCCATGACATTTTATTCCTTGTTCATAGAAAATTCATTCCATCTGTGGCTATACTGAGCAGCTCTCCATACAGCCAAGTTTGGCCATGTGATTGTTCAGGCCAATTAGATTTGGGTAGAAGTGTTGTGTGGGAGCTCAAAGTCAGCTTAAGGAAAACATACTGTGTTGGAAGGAGTGACCATTTTAATTTATTCTCCCTCACCTTCCACCTTCCTACTACTTGGAATGTGAAGGTCCTATCATACTGCAGGAGATCCTCAAGATATCTTAGAACCTGCAAATTTAGCCATATGCAAAGAATGGAAGAAAAAAAATGAAGCAGTTGTGGTCCTTCACGACCATGAGTTTACCTTTTACTTCTTTCATGTAAGAGAAAAAACTCGGTCTTAATCTGCTGTTATCTGGTGCTTTCTGTTGTATGCCCAGGAATCTAAACTTAATTGACAGAAAATTCAATTTATTTCTCAATTTCTACTGTACCTAGTCATTCCTAGTCATTTGAGACTTATAAAGATTATGATACCATTTCAGGAGAAAAAAAAAAAAAAAAAAAAAAGAGGGATATATCACTAGGAGGAACCTGAAAACTCAATTGCTTTAAATACTGATGATGACAGACAAATCACATATACTCAAATGCAGCTCTGGCTTGGTCGTTTTTTCTAGTGTTTCTTTTAAAATAGATTGGAATTACTGGTATTATTTATTGCAAAACTAGATATAACTATTGGTGTTTTTTAAAATAAATGAATCATTAAAGTTTCTAATCATGACTATATTTTTCCAGGCTTTCATAAATGCCTTATAATGTAATGGTCACTGACATGATTAAGGCAATTTATTTCAAAATTATAATGAAATTGGTCATTGAACTTAATGTATTCCAAGAAAAAAGGAAACATTTGTGTTAAATATCCATGAACTCAATCTGCCTATCATCTTCCTCATTTCATTTGAATTTATAGATATTATGGATTTGCTGAATTCATTAGCTCGTTATCTAATATCCCTAATATCTACAACATACATATATGTGTGCTTTAAATGTTCCCTACTTTAAAAATGCCTGATATACCAAAATCCAACAATTTAAGCACAATATTATAAGCATTTATTCTTCCCTCTGCTATGATATTGTATAAAAGTTACCTTTTCTCCAGAAATCCACTACCTCCTATACATCCAGTTACTGACTTTAGTATTGTCAGTTCATCAATACCACCCTTAACTGTGTTCCCACATCCACTGCCCATTTGCTAGGTTTTTCTGGAACTTTATGAGGGATTGCAATTTGATGCTATGTGACATTATCACAATATTTAAGCATACAACACATGAATTACAAAGAAAATATGGTACTAAAGAGAATCCTAAATATAGTTTTCATACTTTGAAACATTACCACATTTATGGATTTAAATTACTTTAACTTGGATTTCTAACCCAACCCCCCCCCCCTTTTTTTTTTTTTTAACAGATTTTCATACATGGTGTATAAACATTTTTTCCCCCAAACAATGAAAATGACTTGCCATATGCCATCATAAAGCTGGTCAGGCTTTATCCTTATTAGTTTACATTGCATCCTCATTTAGCAGGATCTGGAAAAGTCTGAAAATCCGATTATCAGTTGGCCAAATCTCATTTTAACGTGCATTATTTTGTAACTTTCATCTACAGTTATTTTTTGACAAAAGTTATCGTCATTTTTATTTGTCAAAACTGATCATCTTGAAGTAGAACAAAAGCAGTGAAGGTCATGCAAGCTATTTCTGATGAGCCGTTCTACTGCACTGCCTACAACTTGCAAGAGTTCTACTATGCCAGGATCTTTAAATGTACAGCCTCTTTACGGACGTAAAGAAGGACTAAGTGGAAGTGAATTCTGCTCAAGACACATGGTATGAAGAGCATTGCTCTCTCGAGGACCTTCATACACATTCAGTGACAGTTGTCAGCTGTAAGCACAGTTATAAGCTTCATTAATGGGAGTTTCTTTCAAACCCATCTTCATTTATTTGAAGGCTAATATTAAAATGGGCATATGGTAGTTGCCTGTATTAGGAGTAAAACCCTGCCTGAAATAATACCTATGAACACAAGCACACAGATCTACACATAAAGTAATACATCTGCTGTATGACACACGTATACATGCTTTAAATTGTTAGCTTTAGCTCTCAATTTCATTGGCTGACATGTATCAGAGAATTCCTATAAATTGTGAGGCTATCCTACAATTTATAATTGAATTACCATTTTTCATAACAAAAATATAGATATACTGCTATAAATGCAGAAATTTGTTATCCGTTGACCCTTAGTATTATGTGTTTGTTATTGATTTCTTGTTTAAAATATGCAATTACATAATATATGATTGCCTTAACTAAACTGTATTTATCATGTTTGACAGATATCAGGAGAGTTATTGTAGTACAACCTCAGGGAGATAAATGGGTAATGCTTCCACTATGCTAGTTTCCAGTATGCACGCCTTTGATTTCTATAGTTCTTAACTAATATTTTGTTCAGGTTGAATAAGATTCTGAAAAAAATAGAATTAAAATAACCAAAACAGATTCCTGAATGACTTTGTTCTGCCACTACCTTAAATGTCTTTAAAGATTTCATTTGTCCTATCAGTACCCCCTCCTAAAAATTTTTAATAGTCTCCAATGCATTCAGACAAGCTCCCATCTGGCCATTCCTCAATACTAATCTATAGGAAAAGGAAAGTAACAACAGGAAAACATCAGGATAAACATAAAGAGATTCTTATGGCCAGCTCTGTCTTCTGCTTGTATGGACCAAGCTGGGCATTACACTGAGAACCACCACACAGAATAAATCTAAGGAGCATGTCTTTGAATTGTGGCTTAAGAGATGCTGCATGAAGGTAACGTTAAGTTACTCACACCCTTTGTATCGGCTTCCATAACATGAGTTTAAAGCAGGCATCCTATTTACCAGATTTTATCATCTCATGAAACTTAAAAACATTAGCAACTCTGCCATAGTTCTCTAATTGGGGCAAAGTTTGATCAAGCAGCCTTCCATTGTTTCGAGTGACAGCACCTTCAGCAGCAAGAAAACAGGAGTTTTCCTGACAGAATCCTTATCTCATCATCCTGTGTTCAGCCACTGCTTTGTGACCTTTGCAGGCTGGAGTCCTAGCCTTCTCTTTAACATCCTGGTGAATTCAGAAATAATTTTTTTATTGAGTTTCTACTGAACTCGTTACATAGATTTTCTTATTTAATCCCACCACAACCCTCGGTAGGAGGTAGTATCACCATTTTAGAGAAGAGAAAACAGACTGGGGAGGTTAAGTAACTTGCTCAAGTTCATTTTATTGGAAAATGTGGTGAAAGCAGATTGGGAGCACAGCCTGTATGACTCCAGAACCCCAAGCTTTAACACCTATAACTAGGTTCTTACACATAACTATCAGATTTTTTTTTCCTCCAGGTTTTTATTTGAATTCCAGTTAGTTAACATATAGTATAATATTGGCTTCAGATGTAGAATTCAGTGATTCATCACTTATACAACACCCAGTGCTCATCACAAGTGTCCTCCTTAATGCCCATCACGCATTTAACACATCTTCCTGCCCACCTCCCCTCCAGCAACCCTCAGTTTGTTATCTGCAATTAAGAGTGTGGTTTTTGGTTTGCCTCTCATCCCCCTGTCCCCTGCCATGTGTTCATTTGTTTAGTTTCTTAAATTCCACATACGAGTGAAATAAATCATGTTGGATTGGTCTTTCTCTGATTTGTTTCACTTCACTTAATACTCTCTAACTCCATCCACATCATTGCAAATGGCAAGATTTCATTCTTTTTTGTGGCTGAGTAATATCCCATTGTGTGTGTATGCATATATACATATATATGTATATACATAAAGAAGATATGCTGTGTATGTATGCATATGTATATGTATATACATATATACATAAAGAAGATATGCTGTGTATGTATGCATATGTATATATATGTATATATATACATATGCATACACACACACAGAGCACATCATCTTTATTACTATCAGATTTCTTTCATGTGTCTGAACTTTCATACCTTGTCTGCTAGCAGATAATCAAAATACTGAGCTTAACCTGCTGGCACACCATCCTGCTTTCCCAAAATATATCTAGCCAGCCCTCCCAAATCCCCCAAGCCAAGAGCCTAAAAAAATGAACATTTATGGTCTTCCCACTGCTACTCCTCTATTTCATGTCCCACCAACCTATTAAGGCATCCTACACAACTTACCCATACATTCCCACTCCCCTTCAGTATCATGCCTTGAGGAATTGTTTAGGTTGTCTAAGAGATAGGAATCAGCCACGCAGTTTGCCTATTATCTGAGTCCTGAACATCCTGATAACTCACCTCTTCTCTTTATTATTTAACATGTTTATGTGTACCAGCTGTCCATTTAGATTATAAATCTGCTCATATTACACATCTGCATCCTCATAGTACCTATCAAAGGTTAATGAATATATCAAACAATTCAGATGAAAGCGCGCACAAACACACACACACACACACACACAATCTGGATAAATGCGGCTTTCAAATTATTATGTGGGGAAAAGCCAGAGCATTGATAAATAGAAACTGTTCAAATGGGTGCTAAGTGGTCTTCACAAAAAGGCTTATATTCTATTACATTGTAATTATATATAAAAGGGTAAAACAAATGTCTTTCTGAGTAACAGTCTATGTCATGAATAATCACTCACCAGATAATTTAACTTACATGGCTTACTTTATCTTATTTATGATTGCCTCCTATGTATTACACAATATTGCAAGATACCTATAAAGAGTGGTAAATATTTCACAGATTATTATACTAAATACTATTAAAGTATCCCTATTTACTATGAAATAGTCAATGTATACTTGCTTAAAATATGTAAAATATGTAAAAGAGCAATACAACTACTATTAAAGAACTAATTATCTATTAGTGTCAACAAACGTATCTGTTGATTATGTATGAATTACAGTTCAATTGTTAAATATACCAAAATCTAAGACTTACTAATGACTTAGAACATCTAAATCTTAATTTACTCATAATATCCAAATAATACCTTCTTCACAGTTTCTCATGATGAACAAATGAGATTTTATACACACCCATACACACTCACGCAAATGGTTTGTAAGCTACAAATATTCAACATGTTAATTAACAACAACTCTCAAAAAGAGTGGTCTTCCTTTTCAGAATTACAGTATTAGGTTTTAAGATAAAGCCAAATTAAGTCACAATATATGGCTTAGATGATATGTTGTAATAGTTTTGTTTTGCATGATATCATGCATGAGTCTAAGCACACTGCTGGTCTTTAATAATTCCACCCAGGGCAAAAACCATCCTTATGGGAGAATTATGATCCAGCATGGCAAAAAAGTTGAAAGAAATATTTGTATCACACCAACATTACTGAGAATGTACCACAGACATTTGGAGATTTTTGTCTAAGTGTTTAATGAAAAAATTAGTATACCAAATTTCCTATAATTAAGATGAACCAATTTAAACATCAGTGTTGAAAACCACTTATAAAAAGTTGAAAAACCTGACATTATGTCTAAAACATAAAACTCTAACAGAAAATTTGATACATTCCAAAGATAAATATGATGTTTGTATAGCCAGAGAGCAGAATTCAAAAACTGAAGTCTACCTCAATTCTAGGTTTATCTCTGGATTTTTAGTTAAGTGTTTTTTTAATATGAAGATCTAATCCTCCAACTCGAGCCTAAGTTATAGTTGCTTTTCCACAAAGTATTGAAAAAAGAACAACCTGTGATGCATTCCCTCACCTCCGTCCAAGTCTCCAATGTGGAAACAGGGTTGGCAGGATGGTTGGTCAAGATGAGTGATGTGGCTTATAGGCAAATAATGCAGCAATCTATCTTTATACCTGACCTTCCAACAGGAACAGACAAGGATAAGCAACTGAGATTCTCCGTCCCACCACCACATCTCTCATTGACATAAGTAAACACATTACCCTAAAGAATGAATTCAATAAATTTATCTTCGTTATTTATGTTGTTATAGATCACAGTATATCAAAGCTCTCTAAACAACAAGCCAATGGAGATGCAAATCAAATACAAAGACCTCGAGTTTAAAATACCTTTTAAACCTAACCTTTCCTAGTATTTAGGACGTGTAAAGTAACATAGTATAAAATAGTCTTTACATCTCAAAAGTTAATTTATTAGTAACTCTTACTTGTACACCCATCTTAGTATTGCAGAATCAGCGGGGTGATCATGATTGATTCAATTATTTTATGACTAACTTACTATACTTTTACTATAAATCAGACCTATTTCTCACCTTTGTTCTAAAGAAAATAAATTGCACAATGGAAGGCCTATTATTTTTATAAGGATTTTCAAACACAAATGCCCACTTAAAACATTCACCAAAAATATATCAGAACTCAAGCAAAAAAAAAAAAAAAAAAAAAAAAGGGATATATTCCACACAAATGTTAAAACAAATAATAATAAAAGTGAAACCGAGATCCTGACTACACACCCCCAAAGCAACTTTAGTGAGGCTAGGATACACAGGCTTTATGGATCTGTTATGTTGTATTAAATTATTTTTATATCAAGTGAATAGCATCAAATATATTTTTGGCTATATGTATGCAATATTAAGATACTAGATATGGATCTCTATATCAAACTTTATAGTTACTGAAATATAACATCATTTACATCATTTCACTGAAAATATTCATATGCTTTAAGTAAGCAGGTATTATCCCCACCTAATGAAGACACAAATTCAGACATGTTTATTCATTCTCTCATTCATTCCATCACCCCTATTACTTAGTACCTACCATAGATTAGGTAATACCCTGGGTATTAGGAATTTATTAGTGAATGGAACAAATTAAGTTTCTACTCTGAGCCTTGTTCTTGAGAGAGGATAGGAGCAGGAAAAGAGACACATATATCAAGTGGGGATAAACACTACAAATAAAAAGAAATCAGGTAAGATAAGGAAGCTAATTCATATGGGGTGGTCAGGAACATGTTCTTTTAGCAGAGCCCTCTGTGAAAGGAAGTTGAACCATGCATCTATCTGGAGAGATTACATTCTGAAAAAAGAAGACAGTAACTTCCAAGACCCATAGGTTTTACTGGCTCAGAATTCTTTAAGAATTATGGCTTTTAGAGAGAGAAGTGTCCAAGAAGCACCCAAGAGAGAAGCTGAGCAGACTTAAACAGAATGACAATATACAATACATGATGTTTTTACAATGTTATACAAGGACATTCCAGTTTTACCAGAAACTATTTTACATGTATAAATGCATTATGTGAGTGCTTTAGGAATGAAAAAACTGAAAACAAGGAGAAAATTGAATTCTAGTGTTCCCTATTTTAGTAAAACTCTAAGGAATGTGAAATGCAAGCAAATAGGAAAAAGATCTTGGAGCTGGACTATAAAATTTAAGTCATTGAGGACTTGTTGGAATTTTTAGAAAATTTATTAAGTTCACAGAATGTAGAATATAGAGTCTAGTGTATTTTATTTAAACATCAAATAATTGGTCCACATCAGTTAATAACTGGGTAACATTTATGACATTTTATTGAGCTCTCGCTCTCTCTCTCTCTCTCTCTCTCTCTGAATATTTCCTAAAGCAGGCCAAATGTCATAATACCAAAATGAAATTTAGCAAGATTCACTGTTATGGGAGTCATAATTTCCATTTTACCTTCTGATGGTCTGATTAAAACCAGTGTTGGGGTACTGAAAAAGAACGCACCGTGCATATGTTGGATGGATATCTTCACAAATTATTCCCTTCACCAACCTTTTGGTTAATGAGTGCCAGTGAGTGTAAAGTTATACTAGATCCTAAAGTTTGAATAAAGAACTATAAACTTTACCAGTCAGCCCTTATGAAAGTTAATAACTCCTACCAAGAACTACCATTTGCCCAACATTGCCCGATTCATGGATTTCCTTATCCCTCCCATCGTTTTTCAGCTCCCTTTGCTAGATTCTTCTCAGTGGCCTACCCCAAATTTTAGGGACTAATAAAGCTAGGAGTTGGACACCATCTCTTTACACTATTTTTCGAAGCAAATATTTCCTCTCAAGGCTTTGAAACTATCTACAGATTGTCTAGTTTATACCTCCAATCCTGACTTCCATTGCCCCTATCATTGAATCTTACTTTCTACTCTATCAGGATGACTAAAATTCATCTTAGTCAAAATAAATCTGTAATTTTTTTTTCCTATAACATAAATCTATGTATCTGCCAAGCTTTTCCATACCTCAACAAATCAGATTATCCCCCATAAAATGAGTCAGATTAAAAATGTGGAGTCAACATCAATGTTTCTTACCTTCCCTGCTGTATCTATCCTACTTATTCTATACTATCAACCTCTAATGTGTATCTTAGAGGCTTTCATTTTTTTCCCCATTTGCACTGACAACAACCTGGCCCAAGTGACCCTCATCTCTTTCCTATACTGGTCTGTTTTTACTTTGGTTTCTCTTTAATCCACAGATTTGAAATAGAAGATTTCCTACAGATCATTTAAATTTCAGTGTGAAGATTTCCTCTCAAAGATGAATTCACAGCTAGATGTTAGGGAGGTGGCTCATCTAACAGAATTATCAAGCCCTAAAATGATCCAAACATAAAGTACAAAGTACAACCTTGGCTCAAAGTATATGGATATGCAATGTCTGTGAAGAATGTATTTTGAGAGTTGCAACAGAAATTAAGGTGAAATTACTATCAATAGCAGGTCAGATTAAGGCTAAGATGAATATAAACTGTGGAAAGGATCACTCCTAATTTAAGGCTAAAAAGCAGAGATAAGGAAATTTCTAAGTTTGATTTAACTGTAAAAAAGATTTTATTGAGAAAATCAGGAAAATCTGCACTGAGAACAAGACTCAGAATAATACTAAACAGTTGATTAAATTTGGGGTAAATATTAAATAAAACCAGTTAGAAATTAAACACAGAATCCTAAAGACTTGATGTATCTTTTACAGTTTTGAATATAAAAACATGGAGGTAGCAGATTATCAGGCAAAGATAACTTTAATAAATGCTTATTGTTTGGTTTACTCTCTGAATCAAAAGCTTATACTTCATAATCCTGCGTATGCTGCCTTGTTTATCTATCTCAAAGGTATCAACATAAGTACTAATAAATTCTCTGAATAGTTTGATATGCCCTTTAAAGATATCAGTAACAGTTTAAGTGGGACTAAATACAGGTTTTAAATAACTTTCTCTAATGTGAAAATATTCCTTGAAGTATATTTCTAACCTGAGATCATTTTTTAAAGAGTGCCTCAGGGGGAAAAATTAAGGAAATTATGCTGTAGATGTTAGAAAAGTACTATTAAAAAGCTAGAACAGAACAAGACAGAAAACTTAAGTCCATTAATTTGAGAATCCGGTTCTGTTCTGTGCATGTCCATTCAGAAAGGGACACACGTTAGAGATGGTCTGAAAGGTAAAGTTAAGGCTAATACCATGGTCATTTGATGTCAGATGTGGTCTTGAGGAAAGCTAGATTTAATATCAGGTGTAGTGGGAAAGCTTAATGAGAATGGACTTCTGATTCTTCTACTCTTGCCTTGGCTAGAATAGTTTCTATCATTCAAATATTTGAGTTGAGAAATTATTAGTGGTCAAGATGAAATTGTCCCTCAAGAACTAGTAAATAAGTCTCAAAAAAATTTATGATAAGATTCAAGAGTACTTCAGAATTTTTTTTCCTGGTGTAATTAATACTGCTCTTTTTTTGTATGAAAACAGCACAGGAAACTCCAAGACATATGTACATTATCTATGTGGAAGAGTCAACTTCAAAACTCACTGGTAAATTATTTTTGGTTTTCAGAATGTAAAAAGACATATTGCAAGGCTTTCACTTAAAGCGCTGTAGTCCTAGACATTCCAAAAAACAACTTAGTGCAGTATTTTCAAGCAATGTTCCAAAGAACTGAGAGATTCCATTTTTTACCCATGATGTACTTCAACAATTTACTATCCCATTCCCTGAACTATCATTGCCATGGACTACTAAACTCTGAAATCTGAAACTGTCTAATTTCTGATTAGGAAATCCTATTGTCTTAAGCTTTTCAACACCAAGAACACTGTACCCCAATTTTGTTGAAGCCTCCAACTCTGAGGAGCTCCATTGTCATCTTTTTACGCTTCCCTACAATTTCTTTCCATAATCATTTTTCATGGGAAAACTATGCTTAAGTAATTCACCGCTTATCAGGCACAGATTTCTTGTCTCCCAAACTTGTGTTCATCTCCTCTTATTGGTTCTAATACTAATCATTTTGGAGTGGAATCAAATTTGACAGAAGAACTCTTAAAGATGAGTTCTCATACAAGATACTTATTGTACTTGGGGTTATGCTTGAATTATAGGGAGTGAATATTTCTCCAAAGACTAATGTAATCCACTTGGTTCTTGGCAAAGATGTAGTAACTTTATGTATTTAAATATATATTTCCTTTAAATAAGACAACAATTAGTTTTTCCCTATAGCTATAGGTATTCCATCTAATCCTCATGCCTAGTTAGTATTCATGAACACTAGTTCTAAGCCTTTTGAATTTCTACTTCTGTCTCTAGAATTCACCTTTTATAGTTTTAAGGAGCTAAAATGCTCTTCCAGGATTACTTTGGTCACAACAGTAGGAATCAAATTTAAACTGGCTAATGCAAAATGTAATTGGTTGACTCAGGCAGCTGAGAAGTCCAGGAATAGTTGAGATTTCAGTTTGGCTGGATCCAGATGCTCAGATACTATCATCAGGAGTTTTCTTATATGAGAACACTGCTATTTTCCTTGTTGGCTTTATTCTAGGCAGGATCATTCCACACAAGGGCAGCACAGTTAAGAACGGCTCCAGGCTTATAAATCATAAGCCTAGTAAAGTAGAAAGACAAGAACTCCTCTTTCCTGTTATTCTAGCCATATCCCCAGATATTTGTCTGACTTGGGTCACTAATCTGCCTCTAAAGCAATCACTTCAGCTAGAGAGAGAAATGGTTTGAATGTGTCCTGTTCCCATCTTATGAGACCAGATTAAGATCCTTCAGATCTATAATGCAGGAGTTGAGAGAGAGAGTGACAGACAGACAGAGTGACAGACAGACAGAGTGACAGACAGAGTGACAGACAGAGTGACAGACAGAGTGACAGACAGAGTGACAGACAGAGTGACAGACAGAGTGACAGACAGAGTGACAGTGACAGACAGAGAGACAGAGAGTGACAGAGAGTGACAGAGAGTGACAGAGAGTGACAGAGAGTGACAGAGAGTGACAGAGAGTGACAGAGAGTGACAGAGAGTGACAGAGAGTGACAGAGACAGAGAGAGAAGGTGGTTCCTAAACCAAAATTTGAAAGCTTTTGTCAGATAAGGGGAGAAAATTATCTGGACAGTGACAAAACTTTTGATTCCTAATATATCATGTGTTGTGGAGTGAATCATGTTCCCCCAAATTTATGTTGAAGCCCAAACCCCAAAGGTGAGTGCACTTGGAGATCGTGCTTTCAACGCAATATGAAGATTAAGTGAGGTCATAGGTCATTATGACTGGTGTTTTTTACAAGAAGAGATACACCAGGGAAGTATGTGCACAGAGAAAAATCCATGTTAGGATTCAGTGAGAAAGCTGTAGTTTTTGAGCCAAAGAAACCCTACAAGTATCTGCCCTTGTTAATACCTTGACCTTGAACTTCTAGTATTCAGCTATGAGAAAGTCAATTTCTGTTTTAAGCTGTCCAGCATGGCATATTTTCTTACGGTGGCCCTAGAATATAAATATATGCTAAGTACAACTTATGAATATTGGTGTTTGGAAAACAGGGAGAAAAATCAGGATATATCAGAGTAAGATGATAAAGTAATTTCAGGAACTCAAGCTTCTTTTAACTGATGAGTAGGAATGAATTGTATTCCCAGGGTCAATGATACTCTTAAAGGTTGGCTTCTGGCTTCAGAGTCAATGTACTTGAAACCAGGGACAATTACAAATACACCAAAGAATGTGTTCGTATAACTACAAATAGTTTTTCAAGGGGAAAAACAGAAACAAAAACAGGACACTATTTGCTAATGTCCAAAGATCTTGTATTTCCAAAACTGAGATAAAGAGTTCAGATTCTTTAATCTTTTAAGAATGCTTTTTATATCATATCTTATGAATTTGTTATCAACTAATTACCATGTATACTATCAGTAGCATAGTATTTCCAGACATTTTTGTAGGTAGAATTTTGCTATATCACAGAGGCATTATGTCAGGCAGGTGCCCTGTCATTGTGACAATGATTTTTAATATAAAAAAGCTAAAATAAAATTCATTAACACAAATTAAAAAAAAAATCATAGGATATACAAAAAACCAAAAAGATATTTATCTTACATAGATAAAAATATTAAAATACAGAAATGCTGTTTTTAGAAAAATCTAGTACAATAAAGTTTAAAAAGATATTAAACAAAATGCAAATTGATACAATCAACCTTGAAATGTATGGAAACCCAGTCTGGACTGTTGCTCAAATATAATGGAACTCATATTATAATTCCCTAAACTATTATTTAAGATAGAGATTACATCTAATATATCTCTGGATATTAGATCTATTTTCTCTTCTACTTGATTGTATCTTTTTAAATAATGAATATAAATTCTGTAGTATTTAGTACTTAATCTCAAGAAACAATTCATATTTCTTTGGAAATAGGGATACATACTAACAAACAATTGTTTAGTTGTGTATTGTGACACCAGAAGACCTTACAATACTATGGAATGTTTGTTAATGATAAGAACTAGATTGTAATAATGGTGTTGAAATTCAATGAATTATCTTGTATCAAGAAGTTTTGTTTTACTACAGAGATTTAATGAAATTATGGACCTAAACAAATAGAAAGATATTCACATTCATGAATCTGAAGACAATTTTGGTAAGATGGCAATACTTCTCAAATTGAACTACGGATTTAACAAATCCTTATCAAAATGTTAGTTTCCTTGCAAAAATTGACAAGGTGATCCTAAAAATCATATGCACATTCAAGGAACCCAGAAAAGCCAAAACAATCTTGAAGGAAAAGAACAAAGTTGGAGGACTCCTACTTCCCAATTTCAAGTTTTACTGAAAAGCTACGTTAATCCAGACAGTGTGGTAGTGGACATAAAAGATCAATGGACTAGAACTGTGAGTCTATACATAAAATCTCACATTTGTGATCAGCTGAGTATTCAACTTTTGCTAACATACTTCAAAAAGAATCTTTTCAAGAAATGGTGCTGTGACAACTGGATACCCATATGCAAGATAATGAAAGTGGGTTCCTACCTCATACCATATGCAAAAATTAGAAAACTTGTGTATCAATCTTAGTTGTTTTTTAATAGGACATTGCAAACACAAGCAACAGAAGCAAAAATAGATAAATGGACATCAAAATCAGAAACATGCTTCAAAGAATGCCATTAAGGAAAGAAACTACACAATGGGAGAAAACTTTTGTTAATCCTGTATCTTGTAGCAGACTTCTATTTAAAAAACAGAACTCTTGCAACTCAATAAGAAACACTGAAAATCTAATTTAAAATGGGCTAAGTATCTCAGGAGACTTTTCTTCAAAGATATACAAATGGCCAATACATAAAAAGATGTTCAACATCATTAGCTTCAGGGAAATGCAAATTAAACCCACCATGAGTTATTTCTTCACATCCACAAAGGTAGCTATAACCAAAAAGACAGAAAAAAATTACGTTAATTTAGAAGGGCCAATTATAAAGACCACATATATGATTTCATTTATAGAGATGGCCAGAATAGACAAATCTATAGTGACAGGAAAGTAGTAGTGGTGGTTGCTTAGGGCTAGGGAGAGACAGCTAGTGGGTATGTGTTTTTTGGAGGTCGGGGGGTGGGGGTGGGTGATAACAATGTTCTAAAATTAATAGTTATACAACTTTTTGACTATATTAAAAACCGCGGAATTTTATACTTTAAATATACTGTACAGTATGTCAGCTACATCTCAATAATGTTATAAAAATTAATAGCATTTAAAAATATATATGAGACAGCCATAGGAGGATTTATTGACACTAATAAAGTAGAAGAAACAAAGCTCTTGATTTGCATACAATTGTTAACAAAAAGACCAGGCACAAACTAAAGTGTGCTGCAGTGTCACCTGAGCTCATTAAAAGCTCATGATGAGAGTCCTCAGCACATATCAATTCCATCCTTCAAGATACTAGGTATGGAGTGTTTTCTTGAATACTATAATGAACAATCAAAAGAGGAAACACATTGAAATCTTACTTAAATCAAGGATAGCTATTTACCTAACTACAAGGATATAAGAAAATGTAGGAGAGGACAACTGCAGAGTAGAAGGTCAGCAACTGGAGACAGTATGAAGTAAAGACAGGAAAATACTTCCATGTGAAGAATATTAGACCTTTTGACTATCATATGTAATTTGGTTTTTTACCAGTGGGGAATTTGTGTTATATTATCATAAACACTTGATTTCACTAACTTAATGTTGCATCAAGATACATACTTACAGTTTAATGATATACACTTTGTGAAAACAATAGAAAATGTCTAATCCTCAAAGAAAATTAAAATAATGATTTAAAAAAATATATAGGAACAATTCATTTAAAATCCATGAAAATAAGTATTCACCTTAAAATAGCATTAAATAATTACTCAAGCAATATTGAAACATTTACTCAAAGTAAGGTGAATTCAATTTCAATTCTACAATTTCATCTCTATCAGACACATATTCCCAACACATTCCTATTGACACACAGAGTACCTAATTCATGACATTGTCCTCTGTAGAGAGAATATATACAAATTATATATATTTATGCCATTTGTTATGAAATTATACTGTATTACTATAAAACTATGCCTTAATACTTCCTCTCCTGGAGAGGAGTTAAGATGGCAGAGCAGCATGGAGACCCTGAGCTTATCTTATCCCTGAAACACAGCTAGGTCAGTACCAAACCATTTTGAACACCTAGGAAATTCATCTGTGGATTAGCACGACAATCTGTCTGCATAACTTGAGCCACAGAATTCACCAAGTACATGGTGTGGAGAGGTGAACTGTGGGAAAGGAAAGCCACAGAAGGTAGGGAGGTGTTTCTGCACAGAGAGGACAGAGAAAGACAAAGGGGGAGAATGCAGTGCATTAGGATTGTACAAGAAAAGCACTCCCCTGAAAGTAGTTGGAGAGAAAGAGAGAAAAAGAGTGAAAACACTTGCAGGGCAATGAACAAGAAATCCATTCCCCAAAACCGTTGAGGGGAATAAAGGAGAGGCTTTCAATATTACCAGGTTTCTATAAACAGTGGAGCACAGAGTCTGAAATTCCAGGCTCACTGCCTGGTTGTGCTCTGGTGAGGAAGTAGGTCGAATCCCCAGAGGCAAGCAGAGGGGTCTGAGGGATCCATGTACCACATGGGAAGAAGCAGTTTTCCTGCTTGGAGTGCATTTGATAGAAGTCATATAGCCTTCCCACAGGCAAAGGTCCCAACGGAGCACAGAGACCAGCCATGTTTGCTGATATTGAGACAGACAAGCCAGAGTGTGGCAAAACTGGCACTGGCTATGTGTTGTGATTTGCCATAATCTCAATCTCTGCTGCTATGCAGTCATACAAACATTTTCTGGGACAAGCCAGTACCCAGCCATTGTGCAGTGAGACAGTTCCTTAGAGAGTTGGCCCAAATCCAAGTTCCAAGGGTCTCTGAGTTTGGGGTTTTGAAACACAACCCCACTTGATATAAAACTCTGGAGGGAGGTGCTGCCTGGCAGGTGGACAGCTTGGATATGGTCAGGGTAGAGGTGGGGAGTGGACGGAGGCCTGAGACTAAGGAGGCGTGCTTGATCGCAACTCAGTGAGAGTGCAGATTCCTGTGTCAGAGACTAGGAAGCTGCATGAGGCCATTTCCACCTCTCTGGGGCATGTGCATGTGCACCACACTGATCCACCCAGTAAGCTAAGCAGCATTACTTAGTGAAGAACAGAGCCATTACACCAAGTCCCGCCCAACTGTGCCTTCCAAGCACATCCCTTAGAAGACCAGCACAAGTCATTATACCAGCTTAGTGTATGGACTATAGAGGGCATCATAGTTTCAATTCTAGAGGAAACTGGAAGTAACCTCATTTGGGTTTCATTCTGTTTGTTGGTTCATTTATTTGTTCATTTTCTTTGCTTTTGTTTTTGCTGAAATCATTTTTTTTCTTTTCTTCTTCTTTCTTGGACACAGATAATTTTTATCTATTTTTTAAATTTTGTATTCTATTTTATTTTATACTATTTAATTTATATATATGTATGTGTATATATATACATATGTATGTGTGTGTGTATATATATATATACACATATATATGTATGCGTATGTGTATATATATATATATATTAATTTTTAAATTGTTTCTACCCTTTTCTTTCTCTTTTTTCTCTATTATATCACAATTCTTTCAACAAGCAGACCAAAACACACTTAGGATCTAGCTTCCTTTACTTGCTTTTTGTCTCGTTTTCAATTTCTAATTTTTAATTTTTATTTTATTGATTTTTTTATTCTTCCTAAATGACAAAACAAAGCAATTTACCCCAAAAAAAGAACAGGAAGAAATAACAGCCAGGGGCTTAATCAACACGTATATTAGCAATGTGTCTGAACTAAAATTTAGAACCACGATAATAAGAATACTAGCTGCAGTTGAAGAAAGGATAGAATCCCTACAGAGATAAAAGAAGTAATATCTAGACAGGACAAAATTAAAAATGATATAACCGAGATGCAATCTTGAAAGATTGCCACAATGGCAAGGATGGATGAAGCAGAGCAGCGAATCAGTGATATAGATGATAAAACTATGGAACATAATGAAGCAGAAAAAAGGAGGGAAGCAAAGGCAAAGATGACAATACAAGACTTAAAGAACCCAGTGACTTATTAGAAAGGAGGACCATCTGAACCATAGGAGTCTGAGAAGATGAAGAGAGAGTAAAAGGGGCAGAAGGTTTATGCAAGCAAATTATAGCAGAAAATTTACCTAATCTGGGAAAGGCACAGACATCAAAATCCAAGAAGCACAAAATACCATTAGATTTAACAAAAACTGGCCATCACAAAGCCGTATCACAGTTAAATTCAAAAAAATTCACAAAGAAAAAATCATGAAAGCAACAAAGGAAAAAAGTCATTAACCTATAAGGGAAGACAGATCAGGTTTGCAGATCTATCCACAGAAGCTTAGCAGGGTAGAAAGGAGAGGCAGGATATATTCAATGTGCTGAAATGGAAAAATATACAGGGCAATAATTCTTTATCCATCAAGACTGTCATTAAATATAGAGAGATAAAGAGTTTCCCAGAAAAACCAAAACTAAAGGCATTCGTGACCACTAAACTAGTCCTGCAAAAAATTTTAAGGGGGATTGTTTGAGTGGAGAAAAGACAAAACAAGAAGACCAAAAGCAACAACGACTAGAAAGAATCAGAGAACATCACCATAAACACCAACTCTACAGGCAACACAATGGCACTAAATGCCTATCTCCCAGTATTCACTTTAATTTCAAGGGACTAAACGCTCCAGTCAAAAGTCATAGGGTATGACAATGGATAAGAAAACAAAACTTATCTATATGCTGCTTACAAGAGATTCACATTAGACTTGAAGACACCTGCAGATTGAAAGTAAGGGGATGGAGAACCATGTATCATGCTAATGGTCATCAAAAGATAGCTGGAGTAGCCATACCTATATCAGACAAACTAGATTTTAAAATAAATACTATAACAAGAGATGAAGAAGGATGTTATGTCATAATTAAGAGGTCTATCCACCAAGAAGATCTAACAATTATAAATATTCATGCCCCTAATGTGCAAGAAGCCAAATATAGAAATAAATCAGTCACAAACAAAGAAATTCATTGATAATAATGTCATAATACTGGGGGACTTCAATATCCCACTTACAGCAATGGAGAGACCACCTAAGCAAAAAATTAACAAGGAAACCATGGCATTGACTGACACTCTAAACCAGATGTACTTAACGGATATCTTCAGAGCATTTCATCCTAAAGCAGCAGAATACACATTCTTCTTGACTGCACATGGAACATTCTCCAGGAGAGTTCACATACTGGGTCACAAGTCAGCCCTCAGCAAGTACAAAAAAAAAAAAAAAAAAAAAAAAAAAAAATCAAGACCATATGCATATTTTTGGACCACAACACTATGAAACTCAAAATCAACCACAAGAAAAAAAATTTGGAAAGGCCATGAATACATGGAGATTCAAGAACATCCTACTAAAAAATGAATGGGTTGACCTCAATTAAAGGGGAAATTAAAAACACAGAAGCCAATGCAAATGAAAACACAACAGAACAAAACCTCTGGGATGCAGCAAAGGTGGTCTTAAGAAGGAAGTATATAGCAATTCAGGCCATCCTAAGAAAGGAAGGTCTCAAGTAAACAATCTAACCTTACCCTAAAAGATCTAGAAAAAGAACAGCAAATAAAGTCCAAACATAGCAGAAGAATGGAAATGATAAAGATTAAAGCAGAAATCAGTGTTATCAAAATTAAAAAACAAATAAACCAGAACAGATCAATGAAACCAGGAGATGGTTCTTTGAAAGAATAAAACTGATAAACCCCTAGCCAGCTTGATCAAAAAGGACCAAATAAATAAAATCATGGTTAAAAAGGAGAGATTACAACCAACACTGCAGAAAAACAAACAATAATAAGAATATTATGAGCAATTATATGCCAAAAAATTGGACAATATGGAAGAAATGGACCAATTCCTAGAAACATATAAACTACCAAAAACTGAAATAAGAAGAAATAGAACACTTGAACAGACTCATAACCAGTAAAGAACTTGAATCAGTAATCAAAAAGCTCCCAACAAACCAGAGTCCAGGGCTGGATGGCTTTCCAGAGGAATTCTATGAAACATTTAAAGAAGAGTTAACACTTGTTCTTTTGAAGCTGTTCCAAAAAAATAGAAATGGAAGGAAAACTTCCCAACTATTCTATGAAGCCAGTATTACCTTGATTCAGACAAAGACCCCACTAAAAAGGAGAACTATAGACCAATTTCCCTGATGAACACAGATGCAAAAATTCTCAAAAAGATATTAGCCAACCAGATTCACCAATACATGAAGGAAGAATTATTCGCCACAAACACATGGGATTTATTCTGGGATGTGGTGCTGGTTCAATATCCACAAATCCATCAAATTGATACATTACATTAATAAAAGAAAGGTTAAGAACTACAAGATCCTCTCAATAGACAGAGAAAAAGCATTTGACAAAATAAAGCATCCTTTCTTGATAAAAATCCTCAAGAAGTTGTGATAGAAGGATCATACCTCAAGATTGTACAGGCTATATAGAATAGACCGACCACTGATATCATTCTCAATGGGAAAAAAGTGAGAGCTTTCCCCCTAATATCAGAACACGACAAGGAGGTCCACTCTCACCATTGTTATTCAATATGGTGTTGGAAGTCCTAGCCTCAGCAATCAGACAACACAAAGAAATAAAAGGTATCCAAATCAGCAAGGAGGAAGTCAAACTTTCACTCTTTGCAGCTGACAGGATCCTCCATGGAAAACTCAAAAAACTGCTACAACTGATCCATGAATTTAGCAAAGTTGTAGGATATAACATTAAAGTACAAAAATCAGTTTCATTTCTTTATGCCAAGAATGAAGCATCAGAAAGAGAAATCAAGAAATAAATCCCATCTGCAATTTCACCAAAAACCATAAAACATGGAGGAATAAATCTAACCAAAGAGGTAAAAAATCTATACACTGAAAACTATGGAAACCTTATGAAAGAAATTGAAGAAGACACAAAAAAATGGAAAATGATTCCATGCTCCTGGATCGAAGAACAAATATTGTTAAAATGTCGATACTACCCAAAGTAATCTACATATTCAATGCAATCCCTATCAAAATAACACCAGCATTTTTCACAGAGCTAGAACAAGCAATCCTAAAAATGTATGGAACCAGAAAAGAACCCAAATAGCCAAAGCAATCTTGAAAAAGAAAACCAAAGCAGTAGGCATCACAAACCCAGACTTCAAGCTATACTATAAAGCTGTAATCATCAAGACGGTATGGTACTGGCACAAGAACAGACACTCAGATCAACGGAATAGAATAGAGAACCCAGAAATGGACCCACAAACATATGGCCAACTAATCGTTGACAAAGCAGGAAAGAATATCCAAAGGAATAAAGACAGTCTCTTCAGCAAGGTGTGCTGGGAAAACTGGACAGTGACATGCAGAAGAATGAACCTGGACCACTTTCTTACACCATACACAAAAACAAACTCAAAATGGATGGAAGACCTAAATGTAAGACAGGAAGCCATCAAAATCCTTAAGAAAGCAGGCAAAAACCTCTTTGATCTTGGCAGCAGCAACTTCTTACTCAACATGTCTCCAGAGGCAAGGGAAACAAAATAAAAAATGAACTAGTGGAACCTCATCAAAATAATAAGCTTCTGCACAGCAAAGGAAACAATCAGCAAAACTAAAAGACAACCGACAGAATCGGAGAAGATATTTGCCAATGACATATCAGATAAAGGGTTAGTATCCAAAATCTATAAAGAACTATCAAACTCAACACCCAAAAAACAAATCATCCAGTGAAGAAATGGGCAAAAGACATGAATAGACACTTCTCCAAAGACATCCAGATGGCCAACTGACACATGAAAAATAGTATAAAATATAAAAACAATATAAAAATAATATAAAAACAGGGAGGGGGAAAACCTAAGAGATTCTTAAATATGGAGAACAAACAGAGGGTTACTGGAGGGGTTGTGGGAGGGGGATGGGTTAAATGGGTAAGGGGCATTAAGGAATCTACTCCTGAAATCATTGTTGCACCATATGCTAACTTGGATGTAAATTAAGAAAATAAAATTAAACTTAAAAAAATAAAAAAAAATAACTTATCAAATTCAACATCCCCCCCAAAAAACCCCAAAAAATAATCCAGTGAAGAAATAGACAAAAGACATGAATAGACATTTCCAAAGGAGACATCCTTATGGCTAACAGACATATGAAAAGATGCTCAACATCACTCATCATCAGAGAAATATAAATCAAAATCCCAAGGAGATACCATTTCACACCTTGCAGAATGGCTAAAATTAACTCAGCCAACAACAGATATTGGTGAGGATATGGAGAAAGGGGACCCCTTTTGCACTGCTGGTGGGAATGAGAACTGGTGCAGCCACTCTGGAAAACAGTGTGGAGGTTTCTCAAAAAATTAAAAATAGAACTACTCTATGATCCAGTAATTGCACTACTAGGTGTTTATCCAAAGGATACAAAAATGCTGATTCAAAAGGTCATATGCACCCCTAAGCTTATAGCACTATTGACAATAGACAAAGTACGGAAAAAGACCATCCAGCAACTGATGGATAAAGAAGATGTGCTACATATATACAATTGAATATTACTCAGTAATCAAAAAGAATGAAATCTTGCTATTTGCAACAACATGGATGGAACTAGAGTGTATTATGCTAAATGAAATAATTCAGAGAAAAAAACAAATATGATTTCATTCATATGTGGAATTTAAGAAACAGATGAACATAAGGGAAGGGAAGTGAGAAGAATAAAAACAGAGGGAGACAAACCGTGAGAGACTCTTAAATACAGAGAACAAATGGGATTGCTGGAAGGGAGGTAGGTGGGAGGATGGGCTAAGTGGGTGATGGGCATTAAGGAGGACACTGGTGGATGAGCACTGAGTGTTATATGTAACTGATGAATCACTAAATTCTATTCCTAAAATAAAATGAAATGAAATGAAATAAACCACTCAACAACGAAAAAACAAACAAACATATGTACAGTGGAAAAAGATATATATACTCATTTTAGTTGCCTAATAATGGAAGAAGTTTGTTGATTAGAAAGATGGTTATCAGAGTGAGTATAAGCCTGAATCTGGAGTAAAGAAGAATCAAGTACAAAATAAATAAATAAATAAATACTTCCTCTCTTCATCTCATTTTAGACTGGATCTACAGAGCCCTTTCAACATGGAGAATGTGATTTTTTTGAAATTTCTAACAAAAAATAAGTTGATTATATTTAAAGCTTTAGTACAAACATTATTAATACCCATTAAATATCCTAGTCAAAAAATGGAACATATTTAAGATAATTTTAAGTAGATTCCATTGAATTAGTGCTTTTTATAATATTGAAGTTCAATCAACATTGCCTTATTTCAGAAGTCAGGGTAAAACCTCTACATAGGAAGAAGGAATGATATTCCATCTGAATCCTTAGGAAAAGGGAGGGCTAACTTAAATTTTTCCAGTGTTTTCATGTTTTAAAGCAACATCAGAAATATGCTTAGCTTTGAGGATAACTGAAAATACTAGTTGGCTATTCTGTTGTATCAATTGTAATACGGAAAAAAAGGGAGAGAGCATTTAAGATAAATTCAAGAAAAAAATTAATAAAGCAAGGAGAAAAGTGAGAAAAAAAACAGTAAATTTTGAGTAGTAGCAACATAGGAAAAGTCACTACTAATAATTAAAGGACATCATCTTAATTGGATTGACTTGGAATTTCAGTTCAAACTGCTAATAAAGGAAATTTTCCTTATTATGGAAGATGTTCGTCTCAACCTACTAGGTTAATTATCCCATCCTATTTTTAACAGAAGGATAGAGATTTGTGACACTGCACTGAAACAAACAGCATTGTATTTAATTATAAAAAAAACTCAACTTGCTTGAGAGAATCTCAAGCAGGCTCTGCACTGTCAGCGCAGAGCTGATATGGGGATCAAACTAACAAACCTTGAGATCATGACCTGAACCTAAATCTGAAGTCAGACCCTTAACTGACTGAACCACCCAAGTGCCCCTCTATTTTAATTATCAAAAACATTTCCCAGTGAAGAAACTATAACATAAGATAGACATGGGATGAATAAAATGGTGACCTAAAGGATATGAAGCCTAAAAAGATAAATGACTTTAACATTTCTTTTTGCCCCTGACCAACTTTTTTGGTTGAGTTTATGCAGATAGTTTACCTGTTCTAAAATCATAAAGTACATTTAAAAGCTTCCCTAAGTATTTCTCAATATTCCCCTGACTTCACTCTGATTTTGTTTTTATCTTTCTAATGATTAGTATGGCCCCAAATTGTTGCTATTTTGTCTACATATGTCCTGCTCTAAAAATGTAGACTAGATTCTCTGCCAAAGTCAGTCCCATCAGATGAGTAAGTGTTTGGATTGTTAGGTCTCAACAAACCAGTGATTCAATAGCTTACTCAGTGTGAATTACTGAAAACTGTAATAAAAGAGCTATGCCTTTTTAATTGCTACAAATTTTGCTTTATACAGTAGAACATGGTACTTGGTAACAGCAGTGACTTTCCTCTCCTCTGCATCTGATTTCATACTTAAGTTGGTTGCTGTAAGGCAGATTCACCATTTAAAAATCCCTTTCTGATGTGGTGTCAGAGGCATTGTTCTTCCATTACACAGAAATAAGATGATGACCAAGTATAAAAGCATTTTGTAGCCACAGTGGCAATAAAGCAGTAATCTAAAGATAGACAGCCCAAAAGATTACATGGCAGCTACAGAAAGTGGCTGACATTTAGATATGATTGAAATGCTCAATTTAGTTCAAGCAATTTCTGAAAGAGTATCATTCATATACACTAAGAAGTTCTTCAGGTCAAGTTGAGGATTCTCTTGAAAACAGCTTCAATACTCTTGCATGAATGGTTGAAAAAAATGTGGAAGTTTTGATAACTGCTTCAATTACAGATTTAATATGGTCTCTTTAGATTAGAGAGGGAACATCCTACAATATTGCGATTTGTGATAGGAGGGAAGCTTAAAGCCACTATGAGAAACTTCTACCTCTGGAAAAAAAATTTTTTTAACTGTATTTCAGGCTATAAATTCATGATAAATTTCTATGTATTTGATATCTTCCTATCCATTTTAAGTTCTCCATTTTAAGTCCTTCTTTTGAAGATATAGATAATAGCACTTAAAATGAGAATTTGTGGGGCACCTGGGTGGCTCAGTTGGTTGAACATGGAATTTTGATTTTGGCTCAGGTTGTGATCCCATGGTCATGGGATAGCGCCCCCATGTCAGGCTCTGTGCTGAGCAGGGAGCCTGCTTAAGATTCTTTCTCTCCCTCTCTCTCACTCTCCCCTACTCATGCACTCTCTCTCAAAAGAAAAAGAAAAAAGAAAAAACAAGAACTTGTGTCAGGTGAGAGAGTAAAATGGGTCTGCTATATCCATGAATTTCCATTAGTGAATGGGGATCGACTGTATCTGCCAGACACATGAGAAATATTGCTGACCCTAGCCAGCTTTCGTAAGTTGGACACTTACAACATTCCTCTACTCCAACTTTAAGGATGTAGAGATGCTATGTAATTTATAGAAGAAATGGTCAATGAAAATAACCTTGCGATATTACGATCTCTAAGATGAAATTATTTGAATTTGACTTACTGCATAAACCTTCATCACCACTACAACCCAACCACGTATCCACTGCCTGCTACTTCTAAGATTAATTTTTGAATAATTTGACTATATGGACAGGCCAATAGAACCCACTGAAACAGATCAGACTGAATGACAAAAATCATTTTTTTCCTTCTACAATTCAGAAAATTATCAAAGGTAAACCAAGAATAACTGCCATATCATATTTGATCAGAATAGTTTATGATCATAAAATATTCACACCATGTTTTCATCCCATTGAGAACAACATATGTGCCAGGAGTTCACTTATGAAATTTCTACTTAGCATTTGTTTTTCAGATTAAGCAACCTCTGGAAGAATATAGGTCTGGGTCTATATATTTCTATAGGTTGTTAAAATGGTAGATTAAGGCTGGCTTAATTCTAAACCTTTTTACCTCTTAATGATAGAGTTAAATTCATCTCAGGGGGAATTAAAATATCCTATTTTCTGAGGGATGCTTTAGGGATTTCTCTATCTATTAATGGACCGACAGGTGTTCTCTAAACAATTAGGACTAATTAGCATTTTTGTTGACTAGATTGAATAGGGAGCACTGGAAGAAACACTTAATGGCCATATAAGTAATTATCTCACCCTTGGAATTTTCTTTGCCAGCAAAGAGAAAAACTGTACTGTGGAGAAGTATGGAAAAGGAAAAGTTGCTTTACTCCATGATTATTACCATGAGTTAGCTTCCTATAAAGAAGGAAAACAACGTTAAATCGTGTATAATTCAAATTAGATTCCTATATACAACAGCTACCATATACTATGTTGAATCCTTTACATAATTTGCCTCTTAGCTTCAGAAGCCTTACAAGTTAGGGGCTAATACCACCAGATTTATTTTTTAGGAAACGGATATTTCAAGTAGATGTTTAACTTATCCAAAATTATAGAAATAGGTCCAATTTTTGGCTATCCCATTATAAAGGACCTTTGCTTTTCAAAGACACCTTGCCACCTCTTCATCCTGTTTTTCCCTAAAGGCATCCCATTTATTAAGGATTTTTATTTTAAAAGTGGAATTGCATAATGATATAGTCACTAACTAGGATTTCTACTTTCTAGTTGCACAGAAAATTCTCTTCATATTTCTTTTCATTAATCAGTGTAATTTTAACAATCTACTATGTGCCAATCATTGTACCAGACCCAGAAAAAACAGTAATTAAAATAATCCTTGCCCTAAAGGGATAATGGGCAGTATGTTTTAATATAGTTTTAAGTGTATTCTGATTATTTATATCCATTATCAAGTTCTCTCTTGAGTTTCCTACAGTAATGCAAAGGCAATTGACTTAGTGGGTCATTAATAAGCACAATCGTTATTTAAGTTACTTCCGGTCTTAACATATTGGGAATGAGATAGCCAGATAGCAGAAATCTCAAAATTAAAACTTGGAGTCAAGAAATAAACATGCTGATATCAAAAGAAGAAATATTACATAAAATAACTGAATTGTTTCAATGTTATTAGACACTTAAATACCTATTTGTTCATTACATTGATATTCTCTCATCACCATCATACCATTTGACAACCTTATCTTTAATTTTTTTAAGCCCCCAATTGCATTATAGCTCCATAATCAGGCTGAAAATATGTGATTTTTAGATTATAATATTTTAAGAAGTCCAACTATATGAGGACATATTTTATATACTCTTTACTTTGGAGATAGGAGTTAGGCAAATATTAATCCAACACATCATTTTCAAAGCTGTCTTCTTTTTGGTCTAGATTTTTCACATTAGACCATATCTGCTCTGGATCTCATCATCTACAGAATAGTGATAAGATTTCTACTTTTTTTTTCCCTTAAGCAAATACTAAAAATAATTTACTTTAGAAAAACTTATTTTCTTTAATAATTCTCAGTCCTAAGAGGAAGCAGTGTATGAAAAGCTAATAAATAAGGGTAAGTAATAAACTCCTCCTTAATGCAATTTTATATTCTAAATGCTTAGGGTAGGTTGGAGGTGGTGGGAGAGATTGAGACTATAAAATGATGTTGCACTGCACCTATACCCACCTGCCAAGAGTTCATTGCCACTGACAATTCTTTGCAATATGTAACACTTATGGCAAAGTATTTTGTCATGTTGACTGTAAGTCTCTGAAAAGTTAAAAGTAACTTTTGGAGGCTTTTGAAGGTATAGGAAGCTCAAGAAGGTAAAATCAAGCATGGCGGTTGCTGAATTACACCTAAGAAACTAAATACATGACCAAACTCACAAGCTGACACCACAACAGAGCTCTAAATGAATAGTAACCAATAGCCTCTTGAAAGATTTAAGATAGGCCACGTTGGTTTCACCATAATGCGGAAGTTTCTTTAACAATGACCTTCGTTTTAGATTTTTTTTTTCAGATGTTCAATATGTACCTTATTCACAATGGAGACTTTATTAAGAGTACAATATATAGGGGCACCTGGATGTCTCAGTTGTTTAAGCGTCTGACTTCAGCTCAGGTCATAATCTCACGGTTCGTGGCTTCCAGCCCTGTGTAGGCCCTGCTAGCAGCTCAGAGCTTAGAGCCTGCTTCAGATTCTGTGTCTCCCTCTCTGTCTCTGCCCCTCCCCTGCTGAGCTCACCGGCCTTCACTCAGTCTCTCTCAAAAAAGAAACATTTTTTAAAAAGTAGAAAATATAAATACTGACAGCATAAATCTAAATCCAATCATAGAAAATAATGCAAGTAAGAGCAGAATAGTTTTGCTTGATTTCTCAATTCACAACCCAAATAAAAATATGCCCATATATTTTTCTAGGATAAAAAGCAAACAAAACATTCCCTTCTCTCATCGATACAGAATTTTACTTTTAAAATGTTTATGATTCTGGTTCATATAATGTAAGGAATCACCAATACTTAGTATTTTGTAAAAATCAATCCCCATTCCCATTCTCTGGATGGTACTTCCTCACCGCTGCTTTCCAAAGGAAAGGACCAGGTCAGTTCTTTCATTAGGAACTCATTTCCTTACCCAAATAAATATAGTTACATGGCTGTTATTTGTATTACCAATTTCAGATATGGGCCCATGACTTCCTGCCATGGCAGGTATGAAGTTATTTTCTTGGGCTGTCATATTTAACATTTCCACTCCCTCCAAAACCATGTACAGGGTTATTCCAGTTTTGGTTAAATCAGTGGTCAGAGTTTACATTTTCTTAACTATGTAAATACCACTGGGTCACATGGTATATTTTATTACTTTTGCTTTCTCGTGCAAGTTTATGTTTGGCTAGTATTTTTGTTTGCTTTATATATCATTCTTGTGACACACACACACACACACACACACACACACACAATCACTATTTTTTCCCCCAGATGTTTAAGCAAACCTTCCAGATGTATCAAGCTCTTCCAAATAATCATTAGGTGTATAGGTAAATCTTTGATCTTCTCCCTGACTACCATCTCCCAGGGTTCGAGCTTTCTACTCCATCCTCATTGCTCCCCTGAGGGACACTCCAACTGCCATCACCTTGATATTCAGCCTGATTGTTTTCCAAGGAGGGATCCTCACAAATCCCTTCTCTTCATTTAATTATTTTTCTGATGAAAATCCTCTAACTTCCAAAGAAACGGTACATAAAAGATAATTTATTTTTTTTTAGGTCCACAATGTGTATCATGTTCCCTTCTTTATTGTTCATCAAGTGGGTATAGATTTCTAGTTGATCATTTTTCTCTAAACTTGTGAACGTATTTGTTGAGTGGATACAGGACAGGCTCCTCAAAATAAATTCTCAGATACTTTATTTAGGGAGCTTTGTAACATTTTCTAGTTAGTTGCTTTCCCTGCAATTTCTCTTTTTGCTCTAATTTTATTTACTAATTAATGTTAGAACCCCTACTGAATGTACATAGGACCCCTTTAACTTATCCTTGAAGAGCTACATTTTCTTTTTTCTTTTTATATGATTTGACTTTCTTATCCTACCCTTGCCTGTTTGACCTAGTCTTTAAATACCACAATAGTTTTAAAATCTGTTTTATTTTATGTTTTATTTTGTGTCATGTATGTCTCTTTGGATCAATCTCAGAACATAGGACCTTTAGCTTTTTTTTTCTTTCCTTTTAACATTATACTTCCTCTATTGTAGATTTTCTCCAAATTTATTTTCATTTCTGTCTTTCACAATGAAGGGCTTCCTTCAATTATCTGGTGATCTTTGGCACTATTTCAAAAAGGGGGCCATAAAAGTTGATGAGAAGCCCTTTATGAAAATAGCTTAATAGGTCTCACTGAGGAGTCACTGGGTAAGGCAAAGTTTTCTTTGGACAATTATCCACGTCCCTCTTTGAAGACCTATTGTGGGGGGCCATCTAGATTCTCTGGGAGAATCATTCCCTTATCTTATGTCTAGGGGGACTTTTTTTGAGGTTGGCTTCAGGTGACTAGGAAACAAACAAAAAAAAAAAGAGCCTGGAGAACAATGTTCAGTTCATATGTATTAATTCACCATACCAACTTGTTGGATTTACTTTCTTCTTCTCCTTAGCCTGGTGCTTCCATGTTCAGAATCAATTACTGAATTTTTTGCCTTCACGCTAAACTCACTCCTACTCAGTTTTAACAAGGGCCATGAAGAAAACTGGACTCTGATATTTTCTGGGTTACTCAAGGCTGAGCAAGGAACTTGGGTCTCTCACGTCTCCATGCATTTACTTCAAGAATTTCCATTGCTTCCAGATTTAACTGGTCCATGGTCAGGGTCTTTCTTGAAATCCTGAAGAGCTACACACACAACTGGAGGTAGTAAGAGATTCCTTTTAATGCTTTATCACTATGCTTAGCACTTCATGTGCTCTTTTCTCCCATTATCTGAGTTTATACCTTGATTGACACTTTTCCTTTTTGAAAGCATATGAAAATTGTAGCCAGGAGATGGTTTTTCATTAATCTGCCATAGTTATTCAGAAGTGTCAAAATAATCTCAAGGATTTGGGGTGATTAAGTGTCTGACTCTAGATTTCAGCTCAGGTCATGATCTCAAGGTTCTTGAGTTTGAGCCCCATATCAGTCTCTGCACCAACAGTGTGGAGCCTGGTTGGAATTCTCGCTCTCCCTCTCCCTTTCTGCTCCTCACCTGCTCTCTCTCAAAGTAAATAAATGAACTTAAGAAAATACTTTAAAAGATAATCATCTCAAAGGTTTTAGTTTATAATCAATTCAAATAAACATAAGAATCTGAGGAAATTTTTTAATGTTTATTTACTTATTGCGAGAGGGAGAGAGAGAATTCCAGGCAGGCTTTGGACTGTCAGTACAGAGCCTGATCTCATGAACTTCAGTTCATGACCTCAACTGAAATCATGAGTCAGAGGCTTAACAGACTGAGCCATCCAAGTACCCAGGAATTTGAGGAAATTTTTACATGGAAAAATGACAGATCCAGAATATTAACTGTTTTTCTCTTAAACTCCCTTTACAATTATATCAAAAGTTTTAAAACCTGTACTTAAGATACAATGGTGGCTTTCAAATTTCTATTTTAAAAATTCTATCCAGTAGATTCTTAGCTTTCATCTGTTGCCTCATATTTAGCAATCTGAATTTTTTTAAAAAACCCTAACAGCAAAAATGGCATTGAGCCTTTGGGAAAGGATTCTTTAAGACATCTTGGGGAAGAATTTGAAATCAGATTTTTTTGTTTGTTTTGTTTTTCCTCCCCTCAGCAATTGCTCTAACTTATGACTAGTTTATATTATTTTGCTTGCATATACATATACATTTCAAAAGTAAATTCAATTCTCTTGAGTCATTTTTGTTCCCTTTTATATGTATCCAGAAATCAGCTGGCAATAGTTCACACATTTGTATTTCAGGTCAATTAATCAAAGTTATTAGACTCTACTGATTATTTACAGAACACTAAATTCCTTAAAATTCAACAACAGCTGCATTATACTTTAAGACTGCCCCTCAGAAACCCTAAATCCCAGTTTTAGTATAGATACTGAGATAAGATTGAGGTTGTACAACATTATTTAATTCAATGACTTTCTTTTATCAAAAGAAGAACTTAAATATACAAATTCATTCACTGAAGTCAAAGACAGGATTCACACAGAGCATAAGCCACTAAGCGTGGCACAACAACAACAACAACAACAACAACAAGTCTCCCCATTCAAGTAACTTAAATCAGGTAGGGGAGGATAGATACATCATGAAGTACACCGATTCATGACATAGAAGAATCAAAGTAATATGGATAATTACAGTCAGAATCCTCCAGAGTTCTTTCCATTTGAGGAATAGTGTGAAAGTCAGGAATAATCTCACAGAGGGGTACCATCCATGCTCAGCACTAACAAGTCACTCAGTAGTTGAGAGGGTAAGAGGTGGTCTAGGGCTGGGGAAAAGGTACATAAGTTGGAAAATACAAGTGACAAAAAATGGTCTCTATGATTATTACAATGTCAGGGGTGCCCAAGACCACCTCTAGATTTGGTGATTTCCTGGAACAACTCACAGAACTCAGCATGTGTTTGTTTTGGTTAGGACTCAGCTAATAGATAAAAAGCAAAATCAGCAAGGGGAAAAGGCACATGGGGCAAAATACACACAAACAGATATGATATTCAAAAGTTGTCTCTTAATAGAGCCATACACAACATACTCCGATCCTCCAAGGAGTGACAGAATTGCAACAACACATGAAATCTTATATCCAAAGGATACTCACCTGTACCTAGGAATCCAAGGTTTGGGGGAGGGGGGTGGTCATATAGGCACCTTCTGCCTAATACATATTTAAATTCTAGACCTCCAAAAGGAAAGCAAGTCTTCATTAGAAAACAATGTTTGTGCCAATTAAGGCAAGTGAGTCCCTTTTTTAAGTTCTGGGAATGGTGGGAATCCTCTTGAAACCACGTTACCATAAGCCAACCAAGGGCCAACCTTGCGAGCACGTCTTTTTAACAAGAGCAGTCCTGGACTTGCAAAGTTTGTTCTCTTTGCAGGATTATTATAACTACAGAACACAGTTTATGGAATGTCTTGAGAATTAAAAAAATCTAAAAGTTTCCTGAAGCATTCAATCTTGTCATTAATTTTGATAATGCTTTGGGAAATTAATGAGAACATTTGATACTCTGCCACAGAGGAACTTCCTAATGGTTTATTTGTTACTCTTCATTGTTAAGAGAGAACAGAAGATAAAAGGTCTTAGTCAACAATCAGATTACTGACAGAAATGTTCTGGTGACATGACTAAATATTACCTCAAGTTTTTACTCATTCGTTTTTCCTCTAATCATGCGCAAAGTTCATTTTGAGTTTAGATTATCTTTAAATAATTGCAAGTGATCATAACCTATTTTATCCCTTGTGTTCAGGTTAAAATATGAACAAGATTTTCATGTTATGAAAACAGTGTTTGATAAAAAAAAAAATTGGATGTGTATACTAGTTTTTTTCACAGCAATAACCAGGCTGAGACTTGAATGCCTTCAAACATTTCATTGACCAAAAGAAATTAAAAAACCATGTCAACTTTCTCTTTTAAATTTTGATCTGTCATGAATTACAAGTGTACTGCCCACAGAGCTAGCCTCCGTTAAATGGAAGAAAGCTAGTTTTCCAAACTCTTTCAACCCAACTGTTACCATCATCCACCCAGAGCCATAGTTATACAAAGTGTACAAAGGTTATGGAAAAATATGATTTTTTTATGTCCTATATTAACAACACACAATTTATACTTTCTACCAGTGTGACTGAAGAAATAAGAGGTCTACCTACAGAAACATTGTGTCATTTTTACAGATAAATGGCAAATAAAGGAAACTTCAGTAGTATATAAAAACCAGCTAATTATAAATTGTTCTGATAGAAGACCCTTGATACTCTTAAGGATAACGTTCTGCTGTCGCTAATAAAAAAGTACAATCATGAAGGAAAAGCTGACCCCTGATGTTAAATAAGATTTATTTTATCTCCAGATTAGGGTGGGAATAAGTTTGGCTAAAATTACTAGGGTGTAACGAACATGATGATTATTTCCATGTGTCAAATACCAGAGGAAGAAGTCTTTCAAGTTTATTGGGTCCAACTTTCATAGAACAAAATGGCCTTGAGGTCAGGTGTGAAATCTCTTTTGTGCTATTAATCTTCATCTGAACATGAAATTGGTTTTTTTTTTTCCTTTTAGCTTTAGTGACAGGTTCTAATTGCCACTTTTCCTGCAAGAGTAATTTATACAAACAAGGAGAGAACATGGAAGAAGAGAGTCCTCTTGAGGATTTATGGTCATCATAAAAAATTTGTAACACTAGCTCAAAATAGTTTTCAATAAGCCTAAAACAATTTTGCATAAAATAGGAAAACAGGTTCTATAGACCACCTGGTACATACTGATAGTTGGCCTAAAGTTATTGTTTGTTCATATTAAATGAACACATGTTAATTTTGCAATAAATATACAAAGTGTATAGTATTTGAAAAATAATGTTATACTCTTAGCTATAATAGTTCCATTATAGTATAGTTCAATAATTCTAATCTTTGAAACTCATAAGTTCCTACTATGAAATATTCTGAGGATGGGAAATACCCTCTAAATTAAGTTAGACCATATAAGATAATATGGGTGGACATTAAAAATAAGGAAGGGCCAAAAGAACATTCCTGACAAATCTTAAGGATGTCAAACACACACACTCACACACACACACCAACAACAACAACAACAACAACAACAACAACAACAACAACAACAGTGGAAGAAATGGTTTTGTGTCTGGGAAAACCAGCTTCATTTCTTAGTTTCCTCTTAATGTTTCTAACAGTTTTGAATTAGCATTTTCTTCTTTGACCATCTGTTGTTTCTGCTTCAGTGTTTTCTTCTCTTCATTTACTGTAATTAAACTACTTCTCTATTTCTACCAAGTCTCAGTTCATGTGCATCTCTGTATTTAAACAATTTCAAATGCATCAAATAGTACAATCGCTCAACTATGAGAAGGATTTGAAGGCATACTTTATAACCAGTCATGTGGTGCTGTTTTCCCCTCCCTTCCTTTCTTACTAACCAGGGGAGATCACAGAGGACAATAGTTCAGTCCTCTGGTGTTCTCAGGCCTTTTCTTACTCTTACACAGTGGCACGTGGTGCCTGGAGATTACAAAATTGATCAGAGATACCACAGGAAGATAACCACTTTACCACAACACAAAGAAAGTGCTGCTTCACTGCACAGATTAGCTTGGGGAAAACAAAACGAGATAAGAAAGTTCCCACCAGCTAAATGTCAAGAATCACACACACTTACTGGCAACACTCAAATACCAAGCAATTCATAGAATGCTTCTGCTTAACTACTATTTAAGCTCTATTATAACTGGAGAATGCTAATAAAATAAAGAGTCTATTATATTGTACAGGATTGTAATTTAAAGGTGTAATATTTTCCAGTGAACTTAAGGAGCTAGATCTTATTAGCACGAGTGCCAGTGTTCCTGAGTGGTATCCAGAGATGGAGAGGGAGCTAGGTTGTAGTTGAGAAGGTTTACAATGGAAGGAAAGTCTGCCCATACTTAATGGAAAGGATTAGGAATACAGAGAACATGGACAGTAATAGCAACAATGGCAACAAAGTACACATACTGTGCTGTAATAATGATCAGAAGAGGTTTGATTGTGGCTACCATGTGCATGTCTAACTACGGCATTCCACTGGCCCCGAGATCATCGCCAAATGTACATTTCAGTGGTAAGGATGTGGGAATCACAGGAGAGCAGAAAGTAGATTGGGACCACAGTCAAAGAGGATATTGAACAGACACGGGATGAGGTCCAATAAATCCCTCCCCTCCATTTCGGTAATTCCACAAGTCTACTCTAGAGCATCTATTTGAGCCAAAGCCTGTGAACTTAATACTATGATTTCTGACAAGACAATCTTCTCGCTTTATTGATCTTTGACATCATGTATCTATGATGTCCTTTACATCCATGTATCTTAGCAGGGATTCCTTATATTGTACATAATAGGACAAAATAAGGTACATGAAAGTACTGTGTATTCTCAGAAATAGCTCAGGTTGTAATCAGCCAAAACAGAATAGCTCTGACAAATTAATTAGCATTCTACCCTGGGATAGTCATAAAGTAAGCTGTTTCTCAGCTATGATTAAGCTAATAGAGTACTAGTTTCTTAGCTAGCAAGTTCTCTAAGATTACCAGAGCTAAATTCCCTGCTTCATCATATAAAACCAACAACCAGTGATACTTGTTAAATGTTACCTCTGCTCTCGCTGCTTTGGTTTTCACAGTCAGTTTATGTTAATACTAATATTAATACCACATGCTTGCTTTGAGAATGAATTAACATATGAAGAATATAGCATACTCTCTAACCTGTAAGAAGTACTACTAGATGTTGTTAGCTAGCATTCCTATTACATTAGCCTGCCAGCCCCACTCCAGTAGACTATCAAGCACAATAGTGAATGGTTATGGTGCAGCTTTTATGTTGAAATAGTCCTAAAAAACAGTACTAGTGTTATCATTTATGGGTCATGGAACAACAGTTCAGATACTTCATGTTTCTGAACCTCAGTTACCACATCTACAAATTGAAGAAAAATAAAGGCTACAAAGAGAAGCCAGTTTATTTATACTGCAGAATCTCAAAAGTGTTCAAAAATTGGCTTCACTAGGGATCTTTTTGAGAAGTCAAATTATATCTGAAGAAAGTGGGCAAATTCAGTGAGAGTTTGTTCTGTGGTGAGGCCACTCCGTTCCCTCCCTCAAGCTGTTAGCCAAGTGGCCATCTTTCCACTTGAGCAAAGACTGGACCTTTCCTGCACAGATAGGTAGAATGAGAAAGGCTCCAAAGTGAGGCACACTCTTTGCCAACCAGAGGCAATAGAAGTATTTCTCTCCAATGAAGTTCTGACAAGGCCCTAGAAAGGCCTACAAAAGTGACAGTAAAGATTTTCTAACAAGTGTCAGATGATCAGCAATTAAACCCTACCCAAGTAGACAGATTCACATCAGGTTTGTAGTGTCCCATTGTTAAACAGGACTCAGTGTGTTATCAGACATGGAAGCACGTCACTAACGTTAAAAACAGAAATCCATATGGAGTAAAATATTTTCTAGAAAGGAATTAGAAATGAAAAACATGGAATGGAATAAACCACCCTCAAATTGAACATAATAGATATGTAAGCTTGAATGTATCAGCGGTGTAGAAAAAAATGTATTTTTTCAGCCTATTTAAAATCTCTTTTCCAAATTTATTTCTTAGCTCTATAATGGTTTGATTCTTGCCATCACAGCATCCACATCTTTCCTAAAAAGTTTATATATAGTCTTTGCCTGTCCAAAGTCGTATATTTAATATTATCACAACTCCATCAGATTTTATTCTCAACTTAGACAAGGAAACAAAGTCACAGAGAAGCTGGGTAACACGCTAGGGTCACAGTGTTGCTTCCTATCAAATAATATTTTAGCCTAGGTGAACAGCTTTCAGATTTCCTGTTCTTAAGCACAATGCTGGGCTGCCTCCTCTTTAACATATTAGCTCCTCAGGGTAGAGACACCCCCATCTCAACTGTTAAATCTCCAGTACCCAGAGGAAAGACTACACAAGAAGGTGAGGTACTTGGTACATATTTGTTGTATGAAAGAGGAAAACAAAAAAGCCAGTATTTACACAGAAGTCTACCCACACTGAGCAGAATATTTATATTGTTATAGAAGTATCAACATCAATTTCACTAAAAGTGTTCTATAATGATAGGGTTGTGATATGGAGGGAAGTTATATGCAAAAGTTCATCAGGTGACAGACCTAAATCCTTGTAGTAGGAAGGCAACAGAAGAAATGCATACTTAATTGAAATATCCAGAAACAGTGGTATTTTTAAGCATGTTTAAAAAAATTGGAGGTGAAGGTAGTAAGAAACAAAATCTCTCAGAAGACAGAGAATCCTTGCCTTTGGCATATTGAGTATCATGGCTGGGAGAGGGGCAGGAGCTGCTGGCAAAAATGGAGTAACTGGTTCCTTCTGGATGGTTCCTTTAGAGGCCCAAAACCCATCCTCAACATGAGAAAACATGAGGAAAGTGCACAGAAATCAATGGGCCACTTCTAACAGAACCATTAAGATGAACAAATGGTCACATAAGGTCAAAGACCATACATTTATTATAAACATACATCCTTTAAAGCCTGAGGAGGATATAATTTCTCTGTGGATTCAGAAACTGGTTCTCACTTTGCAAACCTATTTCCAGTTTCTGCCCCCAAACCTTTTACAGACAAAAATCAACAAACTGCTTTAGTGTTCCTGAGAGGCTTTTTGCCTAAGGATTGCCTTTCTAATTAAGCCCTCCGACTCTTTAACATGCTAATTTTATCCATTAACTTGTAGATGAAGTGGTTTCAGCTGTAATCTGTGCATCACACACAATGGGGCTTGATCTACAATTTCAGAAAAGCTGGATTGAAAATTTTTGCCAGCTTTCATTAAAGAAACTTGAGTTTTATAGCACCAAATTATTTTTTAGTGTAGTTAACCAGAGTTTTATGGACTGGCCAACAGAGAAGAGGATAAAAGGATATCAGCACTGACGCTGGGGAGGGACAAGGGCGATGAAGTGAGTGGACCATGAAGTGGAAGTTCTCTGGAGCACGTTTGTGGATCTCCACCTTAAAGATCTCATCAGCGAGTGAAAGGACAAAACCTAAACTTCAATGTATTGAGACTTCTGGAAACGCAATGTAAACTATCATCACTTGACCATATTCACGGTCTGACCCAAACCCAGAAGGAGGTGGAGAAACAAATTAGCCAACGGGACCCCAATCTTAAGAATGGGTTGCATCTGAGGTCCCCTGCAATTTTCTTAAAGACAAATCCAGTACTAGTTTCACTTCTGCATAGCCTTCCAACTTGGGACTTTTTTAATGTTTATTTTGCAAGACAGACAGAGTGCACACAAAGCGGTGGAGGTGGGGAGAGGCAGAGAGAATCCCAAGAAGTCTCCCCACTGTCAGTGCAAAGCCAGACACAGGGATTGATTCTACACTCCTGAGATCATGACCGGAGACAAAAATCAAGAGTAGGAAGCTTAACCAACTGAGCCACCCAGGTGCCCCTCCAACTTAGGATTCTTAAGCTCCAGACACTGGAGTTTGTTGGCTAAGAACAGGGTAATAATATCACCAATGTCATGCAATTGTTGAGGGATAAAACACTGTTTTATGTCTTGTATTACTATATTTCACCTATGTGATTAGGAGAAGGATAATGAAGTTTTCTGGCATGCTGAATGAAGGATGCCATATGCAAGCTAGTCCATAACCTACCTCAAGGGAAATGATTCATCAAAGTTGCAATCAAACCACTAGAAGCAGGCTTTCTTTTGACTCTAAATGGCACAACCCAGGAGGTGAAATTTGAACACTTTTCATGCCTGACAGAGGGAAAAATTAGAATAACCTGTGTCAAAGGAAAATTGCACCTGACAGAGTTAAACAGGCAAGGAAGACACCATTCAGGACTATCACAATAAGGATCGAGACTTACAAAAGGGAACAGATATTGAACTCAACTCTACTGTAACACGAGGCCATAGAGTTTTCAAGCACTGAGGTGAACGAGAAGGAGAACCGGCAATGGAGTCACAAAGAGTGAGGGTAATCAATGTGCACAGACTACGGGTGTTTGCTAATTGGCACTTACCTTAAATCTGCATCCTCCTCTCCCACAGAAACTGGGTGACAGGGGTCTTCTCTTTCTTGATCATTACCTTTCAAAGGTATGGTTCCTAGTCCTTGAAAAAGCCAGTCCTGTGTTGTCAAACTGTCAAGGGGCTGGAGAACTTTTCCATCGCACAGGGGCAAAGGAAATTTACAATAGCAAGTTTTTTCAAATAAAAGCTCTAAGAAAAACGGGTCAGGGAAGTATAGGCAGGAAGAGATCGATCTAAAATTTAGTTAGGCTGAGGAGACTGTTAAGGTGATCTCAATTACCTGAGGCAATAAACCATTGTCACTTTAGGAAAGGTACTGTGTGTTGTGGTGAAAACCCCAGACTGTGTGACTGGATCCACCCCCCCGTGCCCCCACACACAAGTTGTGGGACTGTGGGTGAGACAGACAACCTGAGCTACAGCCTCCTTGCTTATGAGAGAGTAATAATAACTGTACCCAGGGCCTGGAGTAAAATAGCTGCTCTGTATGTATTAGCTATCATTAGTATTCTTTTCACTATCGTTACCACATTAATATTTGCTTGGCAATTTAACACGTTAGAAATGCTAGACTCTGGGAGGGAAAGAAACCAATTTCAAACGGTTAGAGGAGATAGTAATTGTAACAAACTAGGCCACAGGACATTGATCTGGGCTGCCTCTCAATAATGATGTTCCCCTCGGAGATTACTCGAAGCCACAACCTCAGGAGGTTTGAGCCTAGGATTAGATGGCTTGAATGCTGTTCCTCCCTGAGGCTCAAAGCGCTGGCACTCCAGACCCAGGCACTCTGCCCACACCGGGTCCTGGAAGTCCTCACACCAAAGCCTGGACTGAGGAGGGGTGACCGAAGTTCCCTTAAACTGAGTCCATTGCTACCCTCAGGGTCCACCATGAGAGAAGAAACATACCACTATCACGCATGAACCTCATGGGTAGTGCAGCCCTCCTTCCCTTACACAACTTAACACAAACTAGGACACCGTAATGATTCCTGGGCAATGCTCTAGGGCCCCAGAAGGGCCACGAAACAGCAAAGGGCAGAGGCCTCCTTGAGGTAGGCTTCCAAACAGCTCAAAGAGCTCAATGCCTCTAGGTGCTTCTTCCAGAAACAACCACGACCTTTGTGTTTGGTGAGCACAAGCGTGCCACTCCACTGACAGACACAGAACTTCTACAGAGTCACCAGTTCACAATCCTTTCTCGAATTTCAGATAGCAAAAAAACCCCAAATTCATGACAGAGAAACCACATGAATTATTTTCCTTTCTCCCTGATTCCTTTGCCAAATAGCAAATGTTGATGTATTAAAATTGCCTTAATTATTCCATTGAGTCGTTCTAGCAATTACATTCTCTCAAATTAATTAAAAAAACGTAGGACTTTTAATGGAAATAAACTTGTTCAAGCTGTAAAAAGATGGGAAAAAAGTTCTAACCCTTGATAGGAAGAGACCTGTTTGACACACTTAAATCACAACGCTCCTTCACAAGAAATTGTTTTCCTTTTTAATATATTAACTTTGTAGACTCCCCAAATTGTTTTTCACATGAATATAATCATTTCTGCTAAGACGATATTAGTTGAGCAAACCCCCTTCTACGGTTTAAAAAACAACATGAAACAATACGTATTTCTTACCGTCTAGTTCTAGACGTCAGAAGTCTGAAATGGTCTCACTTGTGGTCTAGGAAGATCAAAATGGAGACAGGACTCTGTTCCTTCTGGAAGCTCTAGAGGAGAGTCCATTTCTTTGCCTTTTCCAGCTTCTAGAGGTTCCTAGCATTCTTTGGTTCCTCCATCTTGGAAGCCAGTAACAGCAGATCCAGCCCTTACCACATCACTAACTCCTGTCAAGTCTCTCTTCCACTCTCTCTCATTTTATAAAGACCCTTGTGATTCCATTGGGCCCACCTGGACAGTCCAGGCTATGGTCCCCATCTCCAGGTCAGCTAATTAATAACATTAATTCCACCAGCAACCTTAAAGCCTCTTTGCTGTGTGTCCTAGAATGTTCATGGGTTCCAGTGATTAAGATGTAAGACACCTGTGGATAGCCATTATTCTGCTTACACAAGCGTGGTTAGAAAAGAAACACGGCAGAGGAATAAGAGCCTTCCAGGCTCAGCCTCCAGCAGAACCACTGTGTTGCCTGAATTCTAAGCAGCATTATTATCAGAACGATACACAACATCGAGGACTGAAGCAGCTGAAGGCTTAAGAGACTTAATAATAGCCCACCACCAACCTTAATCAAGGCAAGTTCTAGGGGCTGAGAGTCTAGTGCTCAGAAGGGTGAAATTGGCTTTTAACAGAATAAGCCTTTAAATGGATACTTCAGTGGTGTTTATAAGATGAGCAAATGATGTTTAAAAACAAAGGTGTTACTGGTTTTCTATAGTGCTATGCAAAATACGGATGAGTCCCATGTACATTTTTGACTTTGAAGTAATTTGCAATAAACCACCAAAAATGAATAAGCCCTAAAAACAGAAAACAAGGGGGGCGCCTGGGTGGCGCAGTCGGTTAAGCGTCCGACTTCAGCCAGGTCACGATCTCGCGGTCCGTGAGTTCGAGCCCCGCGTCAGGCTCTGGGCTGATGGCTCGGAGCCTGGAGCCTGTTTCCGATTCTGTGTCTCCCTCTCTCTCTGCCCCTCCCCCGTTCATGCTCTGTCTCTCTCTGTCCCAAAAATAAATAAAAAATGTTGAAAAAAAAAATTTAAAAAAAAAAAAAAAAAAAACAAACAGAAAACAAGGCAGTATAAAAAGAATTAATGCTTGAACAGCCCTTGATTTCCACATGATAGAAAGCAGCTGAGAAGTTTCAGTATCTCTCGGAACTACTGCAACCAATGAGTAGTTACACTGTAATCATGTGTAATTTTTTTTTAAATTTGTGATTGTAGCAATACAGAACCCATTGGAGGCTTTTATAAAGAGAATAAACAGCAGATTACAAGTAGACATATCAATAAAATGTTCTGTATGATGGAAGCAACATTTCTTATATCTGTCGTGGAAAGTTCCCACCACAATGGAGGGATAGAAAGCTGTCTCCATGACAGTCTTCACAGCAGTTTCCTTTGTAAAACACTTGAATCTTCTGGTTTTAACTTCTGAGATACATTTAGATTTATCTAATGGAAGCAGGACTGTAGAAGAAGACTATCAGCCTGAATTCACCTGACCTGAGCTATTTGAGAGTTTGGTTTCTTTACTCTGAAGACTGTAAAGGAGCTCTTTATTATCAGTATTGGAAGAACCGATGAACATTTCTGTTGTGATTTTGGAATGCCACAGATTATTAACTTTTTGATGGAAGGAGTTATAACACCACCTGCTCTTTAAATGTTAGTTTACATAATGGCTCTGCCAGATTATAGAGTTATTTCAGGGGCAACAACAGAAGTTTTAATGCCTCAAAAGGAATTACTCACCAGATAATGATAACAATCATTATCGACAAGATAAGACCCCATTTCCTGACAGATTCTCAGAGGTAAGTGTTCCATAGATAGCAAACATAAAAATCTTCTGTTCTGAGGCATTCTTTCTTTCCCCCTATTGCCGGGGCTGTCCTTCTATTCACTGAAAATTATTATATGAAATAAAATCTGTCTTCCCAAGTTTTCCATTAAAAAACTGATTTGTGTGCTCCAGGAGGATGGGAAGGTTGTCATATATATGTTTGATACAAAGGAAAACACATTGAAAAAGTACAATTTATATTTAGCAACTGCTGTGAACATCTGTTAACTAAGGGACACATTTATTATTCAAGGCAATCATCAACATAACTATGTGATCATTTGTCTGAGAAACCTGAGCTCTGAGTTCAGAGAGAAATCTCTCCCTCTCCTTTGGGCTGGTGCAGAGGAGAGCAGGATTGTGGTTTGTATCAATTGGATTCTTGTCAAGATTATTCCCCTTGGTGGTGGCTTGACTATAGCTGAAAGAAACCTCTTTCACTACCCTCCCATCCATCACTGATTTGTTGGATATACTGCCAAGTGATTTGGGTGGTGGAGCCCAGGAGTGATATAGTACAGGTCTGATATACGAAATGTTTAACAACTAGGCCTGTGAAGGTAATACCCAATTAGGATGGGTCCTGGAAATAGAGTACTGAAGTCCCCTGTTAAGCCATGCAGTCTTTAAGTCCAGGCCAAGAATAAGGTCCTAAGGGAGGTAGTAGGGCTGTTGGCACACCCTGAGGACATCAATGGAACTTAAGACAGCAGCGACTTATTGATCTGAAGTATTCCAATGTTTTAACAACTGGTCCAAACAAACTGAATATAAGCTCTAGTATAAGCAAAGGAAATTTCATCACTGCATTGGGTTTGACCCCCCCCCCCCCGAAACAGTAGATCTGTGTGGCAGGCATTTCAGTCGCAAGATGTAAAATTCTCCATCTTTAAGATATTGTGCACTTAAAAGAACTGTTTTAAGGAATGAAAAGGTCCCACAGAAACTCAATAAAACTACTCATGGATCTTGCTATATTAGCTCATTTTTACTAGTAATAAGAGATTGTTTTTTGAACATTTAACGTATGTCTGCAGGGAATAATATAGTATGATGGAAAATGCTCAGACTTGAGGGCTAGCAGCCCTCAGTCAAGATCATGGTCCTACCATTTATCACCTCTGCAATCCTGGGCAAGTTGCTTCATCCCTGTGTGCTTTAGCTGGCATAGCTACAGGTAAGGTCAAGGGTACCTACTGCACAACTGTTCCCACTTCTGGATTGAGCAGTCTGTAGCACTTGCCACCTGCTAAACATGCCAAACTTTGTTTCCGATTTCTTGACTCTTTCCCCCACCTACAACATAAGTTCCGTGAGATTTGTCTTTTTTTTTAAGTTTGTTTGTTTGTTTGTTTGTTTGTTTATAGGAGGGACTGAGAGAGAGGGAGAATCCCAAGTAGACTCTGCACAGTCAGCACAGAGCATGACACAGGGCTTGATCCCATGAACCGTGAGATGGTGACCTGAGCCAAAATCAAGAGTCTGACCCTTAACTGACTGAGCCACCCAGGTACTCCAGGATTTGTGTTTTGGCTTTTTTTTTTTTTTTTTTAAATTGATTTGTGTTTCCATCCAGGAGGATGGAAATGTTGTCATATATACGTGAGATATGATCTCAGGGATTGTGAGAATGAGCACTGCGTTGGGCTCACCATTTGCTTTTATATCTCCAGTGCCTAGATGTGTGGTTAGCACATAGTAGTTGATCTATATTCATCTGTTGAAAAAACTAATAAACTGATATTGTACATGTTCTGGATCTTTTGTATCTATTAGGATGTTCTCTGTTGCCATAACAGAAACCCTGAGTTAAAGTGGTTTAAATACTAAGGAAATGTGGTGTGCTTACCAGACTGGAAGTCCTGCACTATCCAAGTTGAAGCGCTGTCTTTAAGTGTTTTATTCTGCTTCCTCTTCACTTTTTTGTCAACAAACTGAATTTTCTCATGCTGTCAAAAGTCTGCCAGCAACAGCTGGGGAAATTTAGTTTCCTATTTAAATCAAAGGGAGGTAGAGAAAACCTCTCTTGTATCCATGGGGTAAAAGCCATTTCCCTGGATCAGATTGAAATTCATGAGCTCATCTCATTTGTTCCCAAACTTGAGCATGTATCAGACTCACCTGGAGAGTTTGTTAAAACATAGATTGCTGGGGTCCCCTCCTCTAGTTTATGATCCAGTAGGTCTCAGTTGGAGCCTAATAATTTGCATTTCTGACAAGTCCCCGGGGGATGCTAATGCTGCCGAACCATACTTGGAGAACCTTTGCCTGAACTGCTATGCATCTTTGAGGAAAGGCCAGAAGCCACCTAGCTGAGGCCTGGATCCCTGAATCAATCAGTGGTAAGAGGGATGGGAGGACCAAGGCTGGCTTGGATTTCAGAGGCCATTCCTATTGCTGAGGGCAGGATCAACTTCCCCAGACCTTCATGGGATACAATAGGGAAGATGGCAGGAAGAAGGAGAAGCAGAATGGATGGATTCTTGATAGGAAAACTGGCAGCTAAATAACCCTTTTAATGTAACAAGGAGTTACTTGTTGTTACTTTAATGTAACAAGGAGTTCTCATGACTAAGATTCAATTATCAGTGTTCAGTGGATTTCTTTTCCTTCCAGTGCCCTCCTACTTTGCATATACCGAGTCAGCTGCTTTCCACTATCGTTCATTTCATTCATCTATTTAGTCCATATCTGAGGGTCTGCTTCTCCAAGGCCCTGAACACTGCTCTGGGATAATCAATAGAAAATAAAATAGCTCTAAATTTAAGGAGTGGTCATTTAAAACTCAGTTACTGGGGAGGCAATGGAGCTAATGTCTTGGAGTGAATTTATTTTTTAATGTTTATTTATTTTGAGATAAAGGGGGGGGGGGCAGAGAGGAAGAGAGAGGAGAGAATCCCAAGCAGGCTCCGTGGTATCGACTGGGGCATGAACCAATAAACCGTAAGATCATGACCTGAGTTGAAATCAAGAGATGGACACTTAACCAACTGAGCCACCCAGGTGTCCCTGGAATACCTTTAAAATACAAAAGTCAGGGCACCTGGGTGGCTCAATCAGTTAAGTTCCTGTCTCTGGATTTTGACTGAAGTCATGATCTCATGATTTGTGAGAATGAGCACTGTGTTGGGCTCTGTACTGATAGTGAGAAGTCTGCTTGGGGTTCTCTCTCTTCCTCTCTCTCTGGGCCTACCCCTGCTCATGTGCACACTTTCTCTCTCTCTTTCTCTCTCTCTCTCTCAAAATAAATAAATAAACATTTTTTTAAAAAACAAAACAAAAACCAAGAGTCTATAATACAAGGTAAAATGCTTCAAAATCTAATAGAAAGTCTTGATTTATGTGAGGTCTGCCTGATTTCTTTACTTCATTGGCCTCTTCTCCAAGCCATGCTAACACAACATCTACCTTTAGAAAAACCACAGTTGCTATATCAGGAGGAACAATTCAGGCTTGTTTTAAGGTGACTCATATGCTGCTCCCATCTATTTGCCTTATTTTTGAGACTAAGGACCTACTATGTAATGAGAACATTCTCTTTCCTATCTTATATATTATTCTAACAGATCTTACTTTTGATAAATACCACATTAACTTTTTATGTCATGGTCAATATATTTTTAAAAGATTATGAACAAGGTTGTCAGTGATTATTATGGCTATTATTAGAAATTGGGGAAGTTCATTAATTTGCCTGAAAATAACAGATAGCTGTGGAGAAAAGGAAGTCTAGTGAAAACTTTTTCCATCAGATTTTAGTTGTAAGGAAGAACCAATCCTTTTTAGCAATGCTAAGAAGGAAAATAAGGGAACTGAGCCCCAAATATCAGTGAAGAATTGGCAAACATTTCCTAAAACAATGTTTAAAATGCCTATTGAGGAACCCTAAATATTTGACTTATTCAGTAGGAAATCAAAATCAGTAGGAAATCCTCCCTGTAAGAAATAAAGCTTAATAATTACCAAGATGCATACTGAAACTTTGAATCTTTATGGTACATAAATAAAAAAAATATATATTCTCATTACTGTGATGTTGATAACATGTTAAAAATCTAACATATGGCAGATAAAAATGCACACGTATTTTTGTTCACATGAGATAATAAATAATGAGACATTAACTTTTACAGTTAATGCAGAATTCTCAAGCACACTTTATTTATATACCTACTGTTTCAAAAGGTTTTTAGGAGTATTAACTGTTATTAAACACTCAGGGATTCAGGATCAAGCTTATTACCAGTAGTTATTAGGTGCTCATCAGATGTTAGTTCCAATTCCTTATTTTCTCACACAGTCAATAGACAACAATTGATTACAACCATTTTACACAGAAGATTGAAGTTCATTGTGTTTAAATCTTTCACCTAATATTATGGAGCAGGGAAAACACTCGAACTTCACCCAAACGGTTTTAATGACTGTTCTATTGTTTCAATGAGATGTGATATTATCTTCCTACTCATAATTTGGCCTGAAAATTCTTCCCAGATTTTTGGATGGTTGCCAGTATTGTGGGAATATACTGTGAGTGATTTTTTTTTTATGGCCCAGCATATTATCAATTTGGTAAACATCCTATGTGAAAAGAACATGGTTTCTGGTATTGTTGAGCTCAATGTTCTATTATTTTTTTCAATGTTCTATTATTGAATACAGTGTTCACTATATTAATCAGAGCAGATCTGTAAATTATGTTGTTAATGTCTTCTACATCCTTACTGCCTTTTATCTGTTTTGTGTGTATGTGTGTCATTGAACAAGTTATAAGAATCTCTCCCATCAGGACTGTGAATTTGTCCATTATTTCAAAAATCTGATTACTAATATAATAATCCTCCTACTCCATAATGTTGCCAAAATGACTTCCATGAAGTAAAATCAATTACTTTTATTATAGTATTTTATTGAGATCAAAGAATCATCAATTATAAGATATACTATTTCATATATTATAAAGAAAGGAAAATTCTTGCTAAGTAAAATCTATTATGATATACCACAGTGACAATTCTACATAATTTTGTCATTCAAGACTCTTGTTCTTAAATTTCTTTCATTTCTTTCAAGGCATCTAGCAATCTCTACTAACTTCAGTTGCATTGCACCTGAATCAGTAATAAAGCAAAGCATAGCTTCATCTACTTGTGGGAATGTTCCTTTCTTAGGTCCCCTAAGGTATTTGGTTTTTGCTGTAAAAAAAAAAAAAAATAGGAAACTGAATTGAGTTCATGCTTCTACTTCTGAATATTTGTTTCAAAAATACCAAATGCATGGATCACTGCTGTTTGTGACTTTCCTCAAGGACAATATATTTTTGTTTCAATTCTGAGTCATTGTCTAATTTTTTTGAATATGTCTTATGTGACCATTGAACTCAATACATGCTGTATCAACCAAGTAGATCATTTAATTGAAGTGCCATGTGCCATGGATGCCACCTGGCCAGCAGCAACTTAGGACTTCTATAAATTATAAGATTTAACCAGGTTTCAGAAATGTGACTTAGAACTGATGAAATACCACTCTCAGCCATCTGATTCATCCTTTGAAATTATTAACTGTTACACTTTATTATATAATGTCTTCCTCTCATTAACAGTAAAAGGCATAAATAATGGCAACTCAAAATTTCTGAAGAACAAAGATCATGAATAACCCAAAGTATGCCAATTCATTAGCATTAGATTTCACCGGAGTCCACAGATGATGTTCAGTACATGCTAGATGATAAGGAAGGTGCAAGAATGGAAATGAGAGAATGCTGAACCCTGTCACTGTGTGTTGCCCTCCCTGTACTCCTCTCATTTCTTCTGGAAAAGGTATTCTTCATCTTGGCATTATTTTCTTCTCTAACCATGAGGTCAGAATGGGAACCAGCAAATTCTTACACAATCCTCAGCTCCATAGTTATAGATTTTGGTTTAAAGATACCACCTGAGCAAGACTGGGCCAAACATAGGAACACATTCCTCAACCCATAATGATTAGTCTGGTTGTAGGTATGTGACCCAATATAGGCCAGTTAGAAACTTTCCCTCGGGATTTTTCAAAATGAAGCTGAAAAGGACTATACACACACACACACACACACACACACACACACACACGTATTTTTTCTGTTTGGAAAGCAATGAAGATACAAGCATTGATGATGTCAGAAATCATCATTTTAGCCCTGAAGAAACACGGTCTGAGATAATTTGCCTGGCACACAGCAAAAAATGAGAGGTACAAAGAGAATCCCAATGGTTATAATTCTCCAGTTCCTCTTATTGAGAGTCTTCTACAGTTTACATGAGCCAAATAATCCTCCATTTTGCTTAAGTATGTTTGCATTGGATTTCTTACATTTACAACCAAAACTGCATTACCTCTGGCTAATATGCACTTAGCACATGTTTATGATTAAGGATAATATAATTATAATTATTTTCTGTGATAGCAAGTGTCGCTTAATCACAGAAAGTAAAAACATAATATTTTAAGGTTTATAGAAATGAATAAAGTTTTCACTGAGTTGTTTCTTTTTTCTTTAGTTTTCTTTTGATCTCATGTTTTAAGAAGAAATGTGTGAACAAAATATTACTTGGAACTTGGGAAAAGTTAAATGCAAAAAAAAAATAAAATAAAAGGGATTCAAAGTAACATACTCATCTCTCAACATATTGAAAAATTCAGCCTTTCATTCCTTCTTGGATACATTATTATATAATCAAAATAAGGTTTGTCCATAATTATAATCACAATGACAGTGCTTCATACACTCAATGAGAATATATTGAACAAAGAATTAGACATCAGCAGGAGTTTTTCAGTTTGACATACTGACAGATCTAAGTAATTCTCGGCATGCTCTGAATTTTAATATATGTGTGTGTGTGTATATATATATATATATATACATATATATACATATATATGTATATATATATATAGGCATAATATATATAATATATCTATATATAGTCATAGGTAAAAGCCTGCCTATATATTGCAGGCTTTTACCTATGCCTATTTTTCTTAAAGGATTCCTGAGACACAAAGCTATATACACTAGTCTAAAGGGAATATCATAGCTTTTTTAAAATAAAAAAATTGTGTTTGAACTGATGTAGTCAGTATCAACACTTCTGTCTGAATTTTAAAATAAAACTTCAGTGGTTCTATGACTGATGAAATCTGTCCCTTTAGTACAAATGGGCAAATCTCTTGACTGTATGAAGACTCCCAAGGCAGATACAACACTAATATTTCCTTAGTAGTGTTGAAAATCTTGAGCCTTTAATTTAACTTACAGCATATCCAAACATAAATTATAAAAATAATAATGATCAGTGTTCTCTTTGGAAATTATAGTCCCCTAATTGAAAATAGACAATATTGTATTTCAAACCATATGAAGCCAACTTTAAATTTTTATGAAAGAAAATATTTGTTTTCACTATTGAGTTTTTATTTCCAATATAGAGAATTGACCATTTTCTGACACCAGGGACATTTATATTTGGAAATTGAGAATTCTATTGATTAATTTAGTGATGTTACTTCTGCTTTCACACTAAGGGAAAGGTGGTATTCAACTAATGAATTAAGTTCTCAGATATTTCATATAACTTTTATGGTAAGTGGACCATAGGCTAGAGGCTGCTGATTTTGGAGACTGGAATACACAGACCTCTGCAGTGAAAAGAACAACGAAATATTTCTCGGTACTTGACTAAGTAATGGTCATGTACTTATTAATTTTTTTTTAACAGAGAGTCTAATTCTAAAAGAACCTTACTTCCTAGCTTTACAACTATCTGGCAGTATTGAGCTCTCTTTAATTTCCTTTGATGTAACTTTGACATGACAGTTACCATGGAAAAGAGTCAGACAGTATTTGTTGACTTCCCTTTAGATGTTAAAAACTTTTCTAGATGAAATAAAAAGTGTGTATTGCCTACCAAAATTACTCGTCATCTGTAAGTCAGGTACCTCCATGATGTCTCAATTTTAGTATGCATTAGGACATGGTTTGGAATCACTGTTTTCCATCTCATTTTGAGTACATGGTCATTGCTCTATTTCTAAGATAGAGATGTGACTCCAATTTTTCAGAAATAACTTATGTGTATCCTTTCTTTAAAAGTGATTTGCTAGTGAAGATAATACCAATAGCCAGCCTGAATCAGAAATTAAAATTTATCAGGCCACTTAGTCATCTTTGTCATTGGCATCAAGGGCTATAAAGGTGCTGGTTTTCTTTCTAGACATCATTGTTGAAAGGTGCAGTGATCTTCCTAAGGCCTGACTTTACTCATTATTTTATTAATTTATTTACTCATTTACTCAACCATCCACATCTGCATTTCACTCACGATGGAAGCAAGAATAACATCTGAGCTAATTATATCATACAAATTTTTCAACTGTAGGTTATAAATTTGGACCTCAGAATCCTCTGGGGAAATCATTATCTATCAATAAAGAAGTGTTACTAATTAATAAGGAGCATATCAATGACCCACAAACAAACCTGTCAATGGGAAACATTTTTAATCAGACACAGCTAGTAACAGAATCAGTTTTAGGTGCCCAAAATATAGTGGAATACAGCACGAGTAAGTTTCTGGCTATCATGGAGATAGCATGTAAGTAAAGAGAGACACACAATACATAAATACATAATAGAGTGCTATGATACTGAGGGGATGGTTGACGGCTTTAGAGAAATCAGAAATGACTTCTTAGAGAAGATGATATTTGACCATAGACCAAAGAAATAAGAAGGAGCCTTAAGTCAGAAAAGCCAGCACCAGAATCGCAGGAAGAGGCAACTAGCAAGTGCAAGGATTTTGAGGCAAGAATCTATTTCTCATGTTGAAGATCAAAAGGAGGCCATGTAGCCATGTGGCTATAATGTAGTGCCTTAGTATGCAATATGTCATCATATATATGTCCTATATATCATGTTCTACATACATGTATATGTATATATACATATATGTGTATGTGTATACATATATGTGTGTATATATACACATATACATGTATGTATAAGTATATATTATATATTATTTATATACTTTTATATATACATATATACATATATTTTTTTCTGAGAAAAACACAAAAACTTCTACTATGAAATTAAAAGCAGGCAGGAAACGCAACTTATTCTGCATGTCCCCAAAGATATTGGGGGTGGGGTGCACATATGCCCCACAGGAATTAAGAATAAAGTGGAATTACAGAATCAAAAACATACAAAACTGCTACAGCAGGTTATGATTTTACACAGGATGTTAAATGACTAATGCTGACAATAAAATTTACTATAAGTCTGAAAAAGCAGTACATATTGCTGAAATGAAACATACCTGTTATGAAAAATGATGCACGGTGTCCAAGTATAACGTATCAAAAAGCAGGGCTTACCCAGGCTGATGAGGACAGGCAGTGTCACAGCCAGTGGTCGCACCACATATCGTCCTACTAAGGACACGATGCATACATACATATGTCATATTATGCATGTGACATTTCCTTTTCTGAATACTATGATATTTCAAACGTGTTCTTGGTACTTCCAAATTTCAACTTAACAAGTATGAAGTCTATAAGAAAATGGCAGGCTTTGAGGGGTGGATATTTTATTATTGTTTTATATCCTTGGAACCTCAGCAAAGAGAATTGTGAGTGCAAAAGATGGTGATAAAGCATATTGGGAGTCTGTGAGTGGAGGTGTTTCATGAAGTCTTTGTGTGAGCAGAGACTGTATCAGAGCTGTCTCCTTACCCCTGTCTTCAGTACCACTCACCTCCCCCCTCTTCTGAGCCCACTCACCTTTAGTTGTACAGTTCATATTGTTTCCATGGCAGTTTTCAGTATCTTAACGTTTCCTGTATAGCAGGCCCACCCAAATAAACATTATTTTAACTTAGGATCATGCCACGCACGATAGCAGTCTTTCTACTATCTGAGGATAGAAAAGGGAATATGCCGCTTTCACCCACTGCTTTCTATGTCTGGCAACCGCATGCCTCTGTCTTTGTGCTTTGTTTATCAGTAAGAGGAGCTGCTGTTGATGTTGAAAGTTCTCCCAGTTACCCTGGGTCTGACGTGGATGAGGAGAGGAAAGGGCAGAGTTACAGCTTTGATGTTGGCATGTTAGAAAGCAGAAAACAGAATAGCTTAGCAGCTAGAGAAATGTTGCCTTTGGATCATGAACAGAAGGGCCAAGGCAAAAGTTTTATAAATAAAAGTGAAATTTCTCCAAGATTTCATGACTAAAATCTTTAGTGAGGCCACTTAGTTTTCAATAAAGTTTTCAGTTGGAGACTAATTTTCTTTTAGGATTGTAATTATATTTTAGGACTGATTAAATATAGAACAATAAAAAACTAATCAAGCCTCTACTTCTCCCTCTTAAAAATCATTTATATTAAATTTTAAAATACATATTAAGCATATATATCTGTATGTTAAGTGCTTTGTGGATAGAAATCTTCATTTCCATTCTTATTGCTATGTAAAAGTAAGTACATGCCTTTCAAATAAAACATTACCTCTCTAATTAAATCTTGTAAAAATATCAGGAGCTATCAGCATAAGTGGTTGTAAAAGTGATGGTAATATTTCAAAAATTTTAGACAAACTATTTAATAATAGATATTTAATACTTTATTGATGGTATATTATGTATTATTACTTTTATGAGATGGAATACATCTTTTTTCCCAATAAATTTTATGCAGAGAGGAATAAATTTTGAAGATATTATTAATGAAAAGCTAAATTAATTCTTCTGTAATTAGTTCTTCATTATGCTTTCCTAGCTCCTTTGGCTCTTGCCCTACTGGCTCTCTTAGTCTCTGGAAGGCTTAGCAAGTTCCTGCCAAAGGGTCTGTGCACAGACTCTGTCCTGCTCATCAAATGTTCATACTCTCCTTAAATGTGATTGTTTAATCACACTGAATCGCCTCTGAATCTAGGCACACCATGAGTACATAATAAACCTATGTTGAGTGAATGAATCAATGAATCAATGAAATCCTGAGCTAAACTTAATGGCCAGGAAAACTTCCCAAAGGCAAATACAAATTATTTTTATTGGAGATGTTCAATATGGAAGATTCTGAACTCACCTCCTCCCACCAACACAACAAATTTATATCTATGTCTGCAACAATTCTCTCTGAAAAACTAGCTGAACATCTTCTCCACAATACAGAATGAAAGAACCACACTAAGAGCGTTAGGAGCGGCAGAGACATGGTCTCACCAAAAACCCAACCCCTGGTGTGGTGACCCATGATTGGGAGGGATCTCACAAATACAGAGCTTCTCCCTGAGGAGTGAAGGGTTTATGCTCCACACCAGGCACCCCAACCCTTGGAATGTGCATAGGAGAGATGAACCCCCCAAATATATGGCTCTGAAAACCAGGGAGGATATATCTAGGAGAAACAGAGGACAATAGGGAATGAAAATTCAGGTCTTAAGGGGCTGGAGCACAGACTCACTTGCCCCAGGACACAGCCAAAAAGGAGCAGTTTACAAAGCACCTAGAGCACATGAAAAGGAGATTCATTTGCTAATCTTAAAGCATCTGCCAGAGGTGCAGAAGCCTGTTAGAACCCACTCCTGGGCCTGAGGCACTGATGGGCACCATTTATGCACTCCCCTCTGACCTGCCAGCACCATGGGGCATACTCTACCACCTACTACTCCCACAATCCTGCTAAAGCCTGAGCACCTCACCTCTGCTCCCACACTCCCACCAAAGCTGATAATTGAAGGTCCACCAGAGTACGGCTCCTATAGCCCCACCAAAGCCATGCATGTAGCCCACACAGGGAATGCCCCTGAGCATCTTGCTCTAGTGGCCAGGGGGATAGTGTTTCAGGGCCCCACAGATCTGGAACAAACAGAGTGACAGTTCTTGGCAGGCTATCACCCCCAGGGTACCACACAGACATGAGACTGAAACATATCCCCAATCTTCCTAGGGGAAGGCCATATGCTTATCACACATCCAGGGGCTACAGAAGGGTTCTCAAGGAACATAGGCCAGACAATGTCATCTTTTTGCTCTCCCTTGGCCACATAATAGCTTGCCAGCACATGCACAAAAGAGCTCATCTATTCATCTGAAGCCCCAATATTTGCAACCGTCACCAAGAGGACACCTCCAGGTCACCTGGTCTGAAAGCCAGCAGGATTTACAATTGTCCCACAGGACTATATGTATTTGCTTACCTTAAACTCTACTGCCTAAGGATCTAGCTTCCAATCAGCCTGAAACTATGTGCTGACATTTATCCATAGAAGATGTACAGATGACCAAGAGGCACATTAAAGATGCTCAACATCACTAATAATCAGGAAAAAGCAAAGCAAAACCACAAGGGTATAGCACCTTACCCCTGTCACAATGACTATTATCAAAAAGACAGAAGCAACAAGTGTTAGCAAGGATGTGGAGGAAAGAGAACACTTGTACTCTGTTGGTGGGAATGTAATTTGGTGCAACGCTATGGTAAACAGTTCAGAAGTTTTAAATTAAAAAAATTAAGAATATAAATACCATATGATCCAGGAATTCCACTTCTGGGTATTTATTCAAAGAAAATGAAAACACTCAATCAAAAAGATATATGCACCCCTATGTTCATTGCAGCATTATTTACAATTAGCCAACATATGCAAACAAGTGTACATCAATGGATAAATGGATAAACTGTGGTATACTTGTTCAGTGTAATGCCATCCAGCCACAAAAAAGAATGAAAACTCACCATTTGCAATGATGTGGATGGACCTAGAGGATTATGCTAAGTGAAATAAGTCAGACAGAGAAAGACAAAGACCATGTGATGTCACTTGTACATGAAATCTCAAAATCAAAACAAACAAACAAAATGTAACTCATAGATACAGAGAACAAGTTGGTGGTTGGCAGAAGAGAGGGGGTTGGGAGGTTGTCAAATGGGAGAAAGGGATCAAGAGGTACACACTTTCAGTTATAAAATAAATAAGTGATAGAGATGTAATGTACAACACTGTGACTATAGTCAATAATGGTGTATTGCACATTTGGAAGTTGCTAAGAGTAAATCTTAAAATTCTCATCATAAGGAAAAGGTAAATTTTGTTGATTTTGAAGACTTAACAGGGTGGTTATTTATTTATTTATTTTAAAGTTTTTTTTAATGTTTTATTTATTTCTGAGAGAGACACACACAGAGACAGAGCCTGAGCATGGGAGGGGCAGAGAGAGGGGGAGACACAGAATCTGAAGCAGGCTACAGCCTCTGAGCTGTCAGGACAGAGCCCAATGTGGGGCTCAAACCCATGAGTGGTAAGATCATGACCTGAGCCGAAGTCGATGCTTAACTGACTGAGTCACCCAGGTGCCCCAGTGGGGTGATTATTTAGCAATACATACAAATACTGAATCAGTGTCGTGCACCTGAAACTAATATAATTTTATTTATCAATTACACTTTAATAAAAAAGCTTCAGAACATAAAACAAATTAATTTTTTTATAAAATAATTATTTTATTAAATATTATAATACTCTATTCTAAATGAAGTACAATTGGGTAGTTTGTTACTCTAAGTTGCTCATTGAAACCTATTTTCTAGAGTTATAGTGTTTTCTGTTTATGTCCTGTCATCTCACCTCATGTCTGGTTTTAAATTAGTTTTTTATTCTTATATCCTTCCTTTCTTCACCATGACCATTGACACATGTATACAGTGGCAGAATGAACATATTAAATAGGAATGCAGTGTGGTTATTAAAGGCAGTGGGTTTGTCCTCAAACAGATTTGGATTTCAACACTACATTTGAACACTTGTCTGGCAACAGGAGCAAATTAATATTATTTTTTATTATTATTATTATTATTTTAATTTGTAGTGGGAATACGTGCATGGCTCAGTCGGTTAAGCATCCCACTTTGGCTCAGGTCATGATCTCGTGGTTCGTGGGTTTGAGTCCTACATCTGGCTCTGTGCTGATGGTGTGGAGCCTGCTTGGGATTCTCTCTCTCCTTCTCTTTGCCCCCCCTCCGCCCGACTTATGCTCTCTCTGACTCTCAAAATAAATAAATAAAATAAAATAAAAATTAGGGGCCCGAGAGGCGCTTGGGTGGCTCAGTCAGTTGAGCGTCTGACTTCGGCTCAGGTCACGATCTCATAGCTCATGAGTTCCAGCCTTGTGTGGGGCTCTGGGCTGACGGTTCAGAACCTGGAGCCTGGTTTGGATTCTGTGTCTTCATCTCTCTCTCTCTGCTTCTCCCCTGCTTCCTCTTTCTCTCTCTCTCTCTCATCAAAAATAAATAAACATTAAAAATAAATGGGGGCCAATATACTCCAATGATTATCTTAAAGATTAAATTCACTAATGAATATAAACCCAATACATACAATATACTTTTCATAGTGCCTGAGTTATGTTGTTCTAATCTTCTTTGGTAAATTTACAATTCTAGATACTGTTTAGGTCCCACCTTGCTATTTAATTTTAGGAGCTTTGCATGCCCAATACTAAATTTAGAAAACACATATTTTATGTCCATATATAGATTATAGCTCAAAAATATTTACTGTATAAGAAAATACATAGAGCTTAATATCAAATTATATTGTAATACTCATTTATATTGTAGGGCCATGCAATCTTATGACTTGACTTTTAGATGCATTTTCAATCCTTATCCTTGTTTTTAATCTGTGCCTTCCTAAATTATCCTTAATGCAAACCATCTCCACACATCTATACCAGAGATCTTTGTTAGACTCTAATGCTTCTCTGATTGAAGCTTTAGAATTTTCAGTGATAATTATAAAATAACCTTATTTTTTTCTGCTAATACATGTCTTTGAATCTGTGCCCCTTTAGCTGTTCAATCATGATCCTACTTCAGATTTTGAGGAAATGTCCCTGAAGACCACGTTGTTGGAGAAAGACCATTAAAAGTGAGATCTGTCAGGGAAGCTAATGGCAGGTCAGAAAGAGCCTAGTATATGCCCTCTGCTAATCCCTTTTACACTCGAGTTTTATTTTTTTCCATTCTCTTCCCTAATGAATACCTGAATTACCATACCATAATGTGTACCTTCAGGCTACGGCCAACTGAAACTGATTTCTAAATTCATAGGACACAGATCCAACCATGACCACTTTGCAATTTCTGAATGAGGATACTGTTTTTCTGTAAGGACATGTGGAAAAGCATTGTCAGGCAGGTTTGAAGCAGTGGAATGAGCGTTGAACTTGGAATGATGGGATTTCTCTTTGTATCCTGGTCTCTCTTGATTTGCTCAGGGACTTTGGAGACTTGTTTCAACTTTTCTTTTTCCTCACCTGCAAATAATGAATCAGCATACCTAGACCATGGTGGCAGTATCAGGATTCAGTGGGTTTCTACATGGCAAAGCCTACCACACACATTGTACACCTGCCTGAGCCTGCAGTGCACTGAACACGGCTCTGGAGTCAGATAGAGATATTTGTGATTTCTGCCTCAACCACACGTGATGAGTTGTGAAATCAGGCAAGGTGCTTAAACTCTCTGAGCATCGGGTTTGTTTTTCCAGTTGTAAAATGAGGATAATTATCTCTATAGGGTTTCTGAAAATAAATGGCCATAAAGAAGTAATGGTACTTAGATAGACTCAATAAACTAGAGTTACCTATAGCAAAATATGGAATGCAAAGTTAGGGAAACAGGGAGAGGGTGAGCAACTTAGAGTGGAAAGGTTTTCAGCCCAATTAAACCTTGATACTAAAAACCATTATGCAAATAGCCAGGTTTTTAAATTATATTCAGCTTATAATTTACCCATTCTAAAGTATATCCTGCTGAATATGAATTTTTTTAATTTGAAGAATTAATATCTTAATAAAACTATAGAGTCATAAATATTAAAATGCTTCACATGTTTTTCATAGCCTTAGCAAATATTTATAATTAGATTAGACATAATGTGCCTGCATGGCTGCTTCCTGAAGTAATACGTCTTAGTTAAAGAGAGTGTATCATGGTGCTACCCAAATAGGAAGTGACCGTTCCTATCCCTGACAGCCACTGGTGGGCTGGGAGACAGCAAGAGAGCATGGAACAAGGTGGTTACAGACAGGACCGTAGGGCTAGGTTCCTGGGATGCCCCCCCAAAAGCAGGTGGTCAGCGACTAGTAGAGCATTAAACAAAGGTTGCTAAAGACTATGCTTTTTTTAAAATGTAAGTTTTTCCTAATGCAAAGACTAAAACCTTTGTTTTACATGGGCCACTGGGTGGATTGTTTTTAAAGTTTATTTATTTGTTTTGAGAGAGAGAGAGAGAGAGAGAGAGAGAGCACATGCAAGCAGGGGAGGGGCAGAAAGAGAGGGAGAGAGAGAACCCCATGCAGGCTCCATGCTGTCAACACAGAGCCTGATGTGGGGCTCAATCTCACAAACCGTGAGAGCATGGCTGTCTGTTAGGCCTCTGGCTCCTAATTTCAGCTCAGGTCATGATCTCAGGTCATGATCTCAGGCCATGAGATTAAGCCCTGTGTCAGGCTCTGCTCTTGAGTGTGGAGCCTGCTTATGATTCTTTCTTTCTCCATCTGCCCCTCTCCCCTGCTTGTACTCTTTCTCTCTCTCTCTCTCTGAAAGAAAGAAAGAAAGAAGGAGAGAAAGAAAGAAAGAAAGAAAGAGAGAGAAAGAAAGAAAGAAAAAGAAAAAAGGTATTTCTCTTACTTTTAAAATGCATACAGTCTGCTAAGAAGAAATAGATAAGTCACAATAGAGTAATACATTGTTACCTGTGGAATAAAAAAGTTGTACAGTCTACAATGGGAGCACAAAAAATGGAGTGGTTAATCCCCCTGGCCCGTGAAAGGCTCTCAAAACAGAAAGTAGGGGAGGTACCACTTATTTACAAGAGAAGTATTGGAAAGAATGAAAGACCAGTGGGGTAGAGCTGAACAAGGATGGCCCTCCAGACCAGCTCACAGAGCATAGCCAACTTCTCAGTGGCTGAGTTAATTTACGTACAATGATAATAAAACTCCATTTCAGAGTTTAAATGAGTATAAAATTCCATTTCAGAATTTAAATACAATCATTCTCAAGATGGACTTAATCATATCAAGCAAATCCATAGTTGAAGAACTCTCTCTTACCTGTTATTCAATATAGGAAACTGCATCCAATATAGATCAACTTTCACTGTTAGTTGCATAAACATAATAAAATGAATACTAGTTATTATGTCATGGTACTCTAAATATTGAGTCCAGAATTTGTATCTTATTAATATAAATGTAAATATGGTTTGATTCCATCTTAAATTATGAAACAGTAAACTTTATTTTTAATAGAAAAAGGAAACATTTATCTTATTTCCTTATATCTTAGTAGGTAGTTATCACATTAATAGTATCCTTTAAATTTCTGTAGGAGTATAATGTGCAATATATTTTTAATAAGCTTGCAATAAAATTTCATGATTATTGTGTCAGATAAACTTATTCCAGGTTTAGAAAAGTTATAATGGACTATGTTATATTTGTCAAGTAAACATAAAGTTATTTGTTGTAATGTATGGTCTATATTTCAGTAATCTGCAAACCCATTCCTGGACATAGAAGCAAAATCATTCCAAAATGAAAATGTTCTTTTTTTTTTTTTATTCCCAGGCCATCTAAAATTAATGAACCCTGTTCTCACCTATAGGCATCTAATTTCGCAATTACCAAATGCTTCAAATAAACAACACTTTTTTCCCCACATTCAAAACTAAAATAAACTCAACTCATATTACTGAATGATATATTATTTCAAGATCATTAGGAAAAAGAAATGTGAAAAAGGAATGACCACTGTTATTACGCACTGCTGTATTTACTTATTAAATCCATTCCGTGAAATATTGAATAATTCCGTTAAACAATGAGCTCCATCTGTCTTTTTAGTTTGTTGTGCTGTGTCTTATTTTGCTTTTATTTTATATCACCATTTATTGTCACGCACTTAGTGGATATGAATGAAACAGCTTAGTGAAAACCAAAGGTATAAAATAAATACACTCATTAAATAAAGGCCTCTTGGGGCGCCTGGGTGGCGCAGTCGGTTAAGCGTCGGACTTCAGCCAGGTCACGATCTCGCGGTCTGTGAGTTCGAGCCCCGCGTCAGGCTCTGGGCTGATGGCTCGGAGCCTGGAGCCTGTTTCCGATTCTGTGTCTCCCTCTCTCTCTGCCCCTCCCCCGTTCATGCTCTGTCTCTCTCTGTCCCAAAAATAAATAAAAAACGTTGAAAAAAAAAATTTAAAAAAAAAAAAATAAAGGCCTCTTTTCTCTGTCTCATCCTTTCCCTTTAGTTTTTCTCCCGTTAGGTGCCATTTTTACTCTCAACTCTGACAATTAATTAATAGAGGGCTTGTTCAAAGCTGTGCTTTTAGCAAAGTAGCTTCCTCCTATTGTATTTCTTTGAAGATAATCAATTGGAGCCTCTTTTAGCTGTCAATAAGTCTTCACAGCCTCCTTTCTTTCCTCCTGTCATCAGCAAGTGATACATTTAGAGCTACATGGGAGCCAATCTAAATTGTCCCCGAGGAAAAAAAAGTAAGCTTGATATTATATATGCTACTAGTAATTTTTAAGAGCCCTGCTACCTCAAAATAGAGATGCCAGCAGTCACAACTGACAATATATCTCTTTGCTTGAGACTGAAACGGGAGAAAGGAGCAAAATAATGCTAAAGTAGGTACTGTCATGCATATCACAATTTGATTAAATGGGTTTTAGAACGCAGCTAGTTACCATAGTGGGATTTTTATGTTAAAAATTTAATAAATAAAAAGTCAGTGACACAATTTGTGGTAGAAGAAGGGGGAAAAAATCTTGAGGGGAGTAAAGAAGACTTTATTTCACATTTAGTCATAATGTTCTTTATATGAGTAATTAAGTCTGAGGATATTGTACTGAACAATGATGATAGAAATTAATAGATTCTAAATGAAGCATTTTCCTTTTATTCTCAACAGCTGTTCATTTTTACTTAGTGTGCATATCTTTCCCCCAAAAAGACAAAAGTAAAATTATTCTTTAGGAAATTAATCACATGCGTCTCATTATTTCAAATAAAATGGTCTAAAACCTAACTTCTTAAATGAAGAAATCTCTTCACTGCATCAGCCTCAGAATCTCGTCAATGAGGAGTGCAGTGCCACCGTCTGGTAGGTAGGGGGATCGCTTTTCTTTGTCTAGAGAGTTAACCTGGAACATTGGAATCCAATTGTGGGCATGTATGTAGTAAGAAAAATAAACGGTATTAAGCATGTGCTTCATTTACTTTATTATAATGGTGCAAAGTGTTGGAATTGAGTCCACTGAGAACATGGTTTGATGTATGGTTTACTTAAAAGTATTTCGGAGTTTTCTTTCAGTAGGAAGCAATCACTATGGCAAACTCAACAAGCCTTAGCAACTTCATAGGTTAAGACAGCAAATGAGTAATTTATTTAAAATTTTTTTTAAATATTTATTTATTTTTTGAGAGACAAAGTGTGAGTGGGGGAAGAGCAGAGAGAAAGGGAGACATAGAATCCAGAGCAGGCTCCAAGCTCTGAGCTGTCAGCACAGAGCCCAATGTGGGGCTCGAACTCACAAACTGGGAGATTATGACCTGACCGGAACTAAAGGCAGTCAGTTAACCGACCAAGCCACCCAGGTGCCCCATGAGTAATTTATTTTTAAAAATGCACGGGGCAGGGGTGCCTGGATGGCTTGGTCAGTTAAGCCTCCAGCTCTTGATTTTGGCTCAAGTCATGATCTCATGGTTTGTGAGTTGAAGCCTTGAATTGGGCTCCATGCTGACAGTATAGATGGAGCCTACTTGGGATTCTCTCTCTCTGGCCCTCCCCTGCTCATGCACTCTCTATCTCTCTCAGAAATAGATAAATAAACATTTATTAAAAATTTTAAAACATGTACAGGGCAAAGAAATATAACTCTCAAGACAAACATTGGCGTCTACTGCATTATATTTTAAAATTGCATGTGTTACTTTAAATGGGAGGGGGTTGATTTCTGCATGTTAATATGGATTACATGGAGAATTTTCATGCATATGGAGAGAACAGTTTCAGAAGTTCAAGTTTATACAACAGGTGCATAATGATTTTCCACTAAAACATGCTTATATAGACATTACTTCATTTCATTCTCATAATAACCAATGAAGAACTCGATTCTAGATGAGGGAATTGAGAGGCAAACTAGGCAAGTTTCCTGTCCTAGACGATGCAGGGAGCAGTGATGCAGAATTCAAATGCAGGACAATTCCAATTATGAGTTTTCTACAAGCACTTCCCTCAATTCCCTGAATATCTAAACATTGTTCTACATAAGAGACAAAAGGTTTAATTTGCTTTTTTCCCAAGCATTCATGTTCACTTCCTCATGCCAAAAATAGTCAACCAATTAACTATGAGCAAATATACTGTATGTGATTATAGAAACCTGGATATTATATAATGTACATTTCCATAACATTTACTCATTTTACATATATATTATGTATAAGATATTATATAGGTATCTACAATTGCTACTAAAAGGTTTAGATAGATAGATTGATAAATTTTCACATGAATCCTAACTCAGATTTTCCTTGCAGTCCCAGGGTATTATACTACATGGAATGGTAGTGACAATAATTCTTTAAATATACAGATACTATTAAGGTTCTTTACCAAATTTCACAGCTTAGGTGCCAAAAATATCAAAACACTTATTAGGGATCCACATTCACAATGTCTTGATTTAAAATGATTACAAACTACAAAAGATCTATAAAACATTCAGAAGATAATTGCCACCAGAATGATTTTCTTTAAAAGGTCAGTTTTTTGGCTATATTGTCTTCAGAAGGAACTCTCTTAGGATCTGGGTTTTTGAAACACAGTTTCCTTTGAGACCCTTTTTCAGTAGTATCTGATTATACTATGCTTACATTTAACCTTACGTTAATATTTCATTACTGTTCAGAGTTCTGTTATTATATTTTCTCTTTGAATATTTTTCATTAATTGAATCACTACTAGCATACAGTTTTCATATATTTTTTAACTGAAAAATATCACTGTAAAAATAATACAGCGCTTGCTTTATTTATTCCTTTCCAAAGTTCATTGAGGACCTAGTCATATTTGTGTCTTATCATTTGTATTAAACCATTTACTTTGGTAATAAACCAGCATAGCCTAATAATTTGGCTACAACATAGTAGCATAAGCTAATTGGCAATGATACAGAACAATTTCTCAACCTTAAAAATGTTGGGTTAACTTAGAACTATACTATTTTATGTTTTGTTTTATTTTTTAATTTGAGTTAAATTTATTTAATTAAACCAAAATCATCAGATCATTTGCCAATTTGATAAACTCACCTAGGTCTAAAGAGACCTAGCTCTGTGAAGGTGAAAAATAACACATTTCTGGGGCACGTGGGTGGCTCAGTCAGTGAAGTGTCTGACTTCGGCTCATGTCATGATCTTGCGGTTCATGGGTTGGAGCTCCATGTTGGGCTCTGTGCTGACAGCTTAGAGCCTGGAGCCTGCCTAAGAGTCTGTGTCTCCCTCTCTTTCTGCTCCTCCCCTGCTCACACTCTGTCTCTCTCTCCCTCTCTCAAAAATCAACATTAAAAAAAAAAACATTTCTTATTACTGGGGTGAGAAGTGGCATTTATTTTTGAAGACTCCCTAAATATACTTTTTATAAACAATAAGGTAACCATTTTGTTTCTTTCACTGCAGTACGGAGGCATTGCCCCTACTTGTTCACAAGACTGTGAAAATACATCTTACTAAATTTAAGAGAATTGATACTAATTATTTTGAGCTACAGATCTGGTAGGTGATACCTATTCCTATACAATGTTGGGGATAAAAATCATTGTGTTCACTTTCACACACATTACCAACTTGAAAGAAAAAATTTCAACACACTACATGGATAACAAAATTGAATATTGTGTTTTATCCCACCAGAGCTGGGGCCAACTGAAGCTAATAAAGTTTCCTGAACATTGAGTGAACCTATCCAGTCAGACACCTGCTATATCAAACTAAGGACTGTTTTCTAGCCAATGAACATTGGGACTTGATATAACCAACTGTGTGTAGATCTATGAACTCATCTATCCTATCACAAGTTTCTAATACTCAATTTACAAAATTACCATGAACTCTTTTTTGTGTGTGTGTGTGTTTTGTTTTGTTTTTTTTTTGACATTTAAAAATCCCATGGGGCGCCTGGGTGGCTCAGTCGGTTAAGTGTCCGACTTAGGCTCAGGTCATGATCTCGCAGTTCGTGAGTACGAGCCCCGCGTCGGGCTCTGTACTGACAGCTCAGAGCCTGGAGCCTGTTTCAGATTCTGTGTCTCCCTCTCTCTCTCTGACCCTCCCCCGTTCATGCTCTGTCTCCCTCTGTCTCAAAAATAAATAAATCTAAAAAATCTAAAAAAATAAATAAATTTAAAAAAAAAATCCCTGACTTTTCCCCCATTAGCAATTTACTTAGTGAATTTCTTCATTGGTGTGTTCCTTGCCTGACACATTAAGAGACTTGGCTTTGTAAAATTTTGTTTAGCTCTGGTGGTCATTGTTTTACTGCATTAAAATCATTGTGTTTCAAGTTTCACATTAATTACTAGGAAAAGAATAAATGAAGACATCAACTTCAGAATTTGAAGGCACCTTATAAATCACAGACACCCTCTTATAATAATACAATGCACTAAAGTGATTTAAAAGCTCTCCTACTAGACACACCTAAATATGTTAAGTAAAAATAAAACAAATGAAAATCTTTAAATTTTTTTAATGTTTATATGTATTTTTGAGACAGAGACAGAGCATGAGTGGGGGAGGGGCAGAGAGAGAGGGAGACAGAATCCCAAGCAGGCTCCAGGCTCTGAGCAGTCAGCACAGAGCCTGACGCAGGGCTTGAACTCATTAACCGTGAGATCACGACCTGAGCTGAAATAGGATGCTTAACCAACTGAGCCACTAAGGCACCCCACAAATAAAATTATTTTTAATGCCTCACTGAATTTTCAACAACAACAACAACAACATCAACAAGAAAGAATCCTTAGTTTTCCTAAAAGAAGGAGGAATTTAAATCTGGGATAACAAATGTTCAGTCTATCATTGGGGAATGCCTTGGGTGGTGAGGACAAGGGTAGAGGATTGCTCTTAGTTATTTAACAGCTCAATTTTAATGCAAAGACAGATGCTAAAGCTGTCTGAGGAGCTGAGGAGAAAGCAAAATTTGGAAAATAAGAGTATTCCACAAAGTTAGGACCCTCAGGGGGCTGCATTTGCAAAGACTGGTCTTTAAAAAATCCACCCAATGGCCCATGTAAAAATTAAAAAAAAAAATTATATTCTCCTAGGGTCTGGAAAAAGTAATTTTTTCCTGACATGGCAAAGGAGCTTAAGTCTTCAGCTAATGCAGTTTTGATGTTCAATTTTATGTTACATGTATAGATGTAACAAAATGAGAAGTTTCCTATGGAGTTCTGAAATGAGCTAATATAATCATCATGCATGGTCTCATACTAAAAACATTCTCAGTAAAACAAAACAAAACAAAGTTTGTAATAAAAATAATACACGAAAATACAAACAGTACACAAAATAAAAAACAAGATTAGAGCTACACAAATTTGAGAAGACAGAATGGAAATGTGAAAAAAAAATAGTTTTGTTTGCAGTGAATAAGATTGAACTTTTACAAATGATGTTAAAAATATATAATTTAAATTAATAGTGTCAGTGGTTGGATTAAAACATCATATTAGATAGGGTGAAAGAGAAAATTAGTGAACTGAGTGATATATATAAGGAAATTGCCTAGGATGTATCGTGTGATTTTTTTAAAACTGACAGTTACTGTAATGACTAAAATCCTAAGGTACTTATAAACAAATAGCAAAGTACAACCCTGACATTTATAAAGGATATCATAAACTCCATTGAAAACCGTACCATTAGGGGTGCCTGGGTGGCTCAGTCAATTGGGCGTCCGACTTCGGCCCAGGTCATGATCTCACGGTTCGTGGGTTCGAGCCCTGCATCAGGCTCTGTGCTGACAGCTCAGAGCCTGGAGCCTGCTTTGAATTCTGTGTCTCCCTCTCTCTCTCTGCCCCTTCCCTACTCACATTGTCTCTCCCTGTCTCTCAAAAATAAATAAACATTGAAAAAAAATTAAAAAAAAAAAAAGAAAACCATACCTTTAGATCTAAGTTAAGTGGAGAGATATATCATAATTTATGTTGAATTAATATTAAAAGCAGTGTATCACTCTTCAATCTGCACATTTATTGCAATACAAATAAAGTTTATTTTTTTTTTGTTGTTTATGTATTTATTTGGAGTGAGCAGGGGAGGGACAGAGAGAGGGAGATAGAATCTCAAGCAGGCTTCACATTGTCATGTGCTGGAACTCACAGACTGTGAGATCGTGACTTGAGCTGAAACCGAGAGTCAGAGGCTTAATCTACAGAGCCATGCAGGTGCCCTATAAATAACATTTCTGAGAGCATTTTCAGAGATTTTAATCTTAAAATTCATATATATTATTCAAAATTGTGGATAATATTTAAAAAATAAGAATAGGGGATGAACCCTATTATATATCATTCTAAAGCACTATAATCATTCAATCAGTGACATTGGTACAAAGTTAAATGGTCAGACTAAAGAAAAACATTCACTTATATGAGCCTAACATATAATAAATGACACACTAGAAGTCTGAAAGAAAATAACAGATTGATTTATGGATGGTGCCAAGACTATGAATATCTGTATGGAAAAGGAAAAATATTGAAACTCTGTCTATTAATGGCCTATATATATATATATATATATATATATATATATACACATATGCATATATATATATACATATGCGTATATATATATACACACACACACACACACACACACACAGGCTTATCATATATAAGTGTGTATTTGAAATATTCCATATATATATATATATGCATGCCATGGAAGAAATGATTAATACATTTAAACTCAAACTAAAAATTTGTGCCTAAAAATCCCACTTTTTCTCTAAAAAAGATAAAAAGATATGCCTCTGATGGGGAGTAGAGTCAAACCATATAATTCATCAAGAAATAGTATCCACAATATATAGTAAGTTATAAAAATTCATAGAAACGATGAAGAATACATGGAAAACAGGACAAAAACATGAATAAACTTATGAGAAGATGCTCAACTTCAATATTACTCTGAAAGATGCAAATTAAAATAAGACATTTCTAAAACACATTTTAGTCCATTGTAGCAACAATTAATTATATTATATTATATTATATTATATTATATTATATTATATTATATTAAATAAGAGCAAAGATATGCAAAGATCTGCTCCTGGTAGAAGTGTAAATCAGCATAGGCACCCCAGAGGGTAATTAAGAAATACATAGTAAAGAAAATTACACCCTCTATCATCTACCTTCAACTTACTATGACATATATCCAAAAAGGAATATGTTCAAGGAAATTCCATGAGTTATTTATAAAAGGAACAATATGGGAAGAATGGGGAACATTCTAGTTTATTTGAACACTTTAATACTACAGGGAAGCTGAAATAAATGATTCTATATATACTGATGTGAATAAGTAACAAAAACATAGTGCTGAAAAAATATATATATATAAATATTGATAACAATATGTAAATACTGAAACAAAATTAAGTTTAGATATTTGGTATGATTCAGTAAAACTTGTTATATGTTGCGGAAAACATCAACATCATGGGGATGATGTACAACCCCACAAGGTTAGAGGCTACTTCTATGAGAATAAGGATGTGAGTGGTAAGAAGTAGATCTTTAGCTGTCTTTACTGATTTTACTTCTTAAAAAGCCACAGAAAAAGAAAGCAACATTGAAAGAAAAAAAAGCCCTATTTACCTCAATCAGGGTATTAAATTATTTTCCGTGCTTTTTGTGTGTATTTGAAATATTTCATAGTTTATATTTTAAACATTAAAAAAAAAGAAAGCAAAAGAGTTTCTTAAAACAAACTTCTCATTTTATAGAGAAGTAAATGATGTCTAGAGAAAGGGATACACCTAATTTTATAGGAAGATAGAGGACAGGTTAGAACCAGAACCCAGCCAAGGAAAAGTGACCCAAATGTTTTCAAAGAATGGAATGCTATCTTTGGTGTTGCATATTTTCTGTCTTCAAGTTTCAAATAGAGAACTGCCAGACCCCCAGAAGTCTAAAGAGTAGAGCAATGTACAATGGAAATATAATGCAAAGTACTATGTAATTTAAAATTTTCTGTAGTCAAATGTAGTCAAATTCTTAAAAAAAAAATTAAAGAACAGGTGAATGTTTTAAAATACATTTCATTTTACCCACTATATTAAAAACATTGCCATTTTAACACATAATAATTATTAACGAGGTACGGTATTTTACATTATTTTTCCATTGTAAGTTTATACAATCTGATGTGTATTTTACACCTGTAGACTTTATCTCAGTTTGGACTGGACACATTTGAGGTGCTCAGTAGGATGTGGCCAGTATCATAGAAGGCCAGGGTAAATAGAAGATTCTTCAGTCTTCCTGGAAAAGGTAAAATGGGCTAATTGGAAACTGAGTACACTTCCAACAATGATGGGCAAAAACATGTCTTCCAAAATGAGATGTGGACCCTGCAGAGAGGGGTTTTGGGGTCTTCCTACAAGGGTTCCACGCAAGAGATCTTGCTTGTACTTGAAGAGTATACGATATCTGATCAGAAGCTAAGACAGCCATATGTAGCCTGCAGAAAAGAACTGCTTACGTCAAGCGGTAAGAACAAACAAAGTTGATATTTGCTTACACTCCACCAGTTCTACTCTGTTCAATAAACCAATTCTGCCTACATTAAAATTGTAATAAAAACAAAGTACACTTATATGTACCATAAAATAAACATTAACACATTAACTACTTTCCCCACGAATGCACACTATAGCTTGAAACCGTATTTTCTTCTGCCATCTTTGTTTCAATGATGAGTACCCTAAGGGCACAAAAGTAAATGTCAAAATGTCTACCTTTGCTATTATGCATGGTAATCAGGATTTTCTTAATAGTGGGAAACCCCCAAAACTATATGATTATTTTATTAATTAAAACATATATTAAGTAGAACATTGGCACTACTTATAATTGTAAACATTTTCATTCACTTAAATCAACTCATGCTCCTCAGATGACTTTACAAGTAAATATTAAAATTTTGAATTTAGCAATTCAATTGATATTAACAAAACATTGATTTATCAATTTTAAAATGGGGTTGCTCTTTAATTATTATTTGAAAACAATGGATTCTATTTTGAACATTCTTTTGAAAATCACTGATCTGATTTTTAGACGAATATAGGAAGTTTTTCAATTTGGCTATGTCTAGGCAACAAGTACATTCCCGATTGGGTTACATTCTTCCATTGCTCTCAAAGTTTGAATAGAACCATTACAATATAGATATAAGGAAGTTATACTTAAGGAGGTAAACCTATTTCCAAACTAATTATATAGCATACTTCTTTTGGATTATTTAGCCCCCGAGTCTGTAGCAAAATACCCGAAATGTTAAATGACTTACCTACTAGCTTTGTGAAAATACCTACTAGCTATTTCTCAACCCAGTTCTCAAAACTCCCATCCCTCACAAGCACAAACTTATCTTGATAACTTCAGGTCTACCCTCTGATTCTCAGTACAAATCTACCCCAAATATTCCCTATTCCCCAAGTGTTCTATCTACGTCATTATTGCACATTGTGTTTAATGTAGGATAACATCTTTCTATTTTAATTTGATCCCTTGACTAGATAAGAACCATATTGAATTCATTTTCACCATTTTGCTTTCCTGTATACACACATAAAACAAGTTCATAGTTTGGAGAAACAATGGGATACAAATAAACAGGTATCAAGCTTTGGAATGGATCAGGGGATCTGACCTCCCACCTCTAGTAAGTCTTCTAATTGCAATTTCCTGAGTAAGTAATTTTTAGGGCTTTATATAAAAAAGAAAAATTCTACCTTTAAAATCTTGGTGATACACATTTCCTCATTGCTTACACATATACATATATAAATTTTATACATTGATACTTAAAAAATTACTTTGGCAAAATTGTACTACATTAAGTAAAAAATCTTTTGTGGTACTCAGCATAGTACATAGCAATGATCCGTGTATTCAAAAACATTAATTATCTAGCACATCAAGAGGGAAATTGTATTTATTTTTTGTTTGCTTGACTGAATTCATTCATTAGCCAGACTTTCCCCAAACGCAAAATACTTTCTAAGAATAAATTAAAAGTTGTGGTACTTGGTCTAAATTTAGCTTAATACAGTGACAACAAGTGTGTGCTGTGGGTCTTATTACTAACATTTTTTTTTAAGTTCATCTCAGTAGTAGCTTGTCGATACTTTTAATTTTTTTCCCCTCTGACCAGGACACTTAAGAAAACTTTAAAAGCTAATTAGTTACTGTGAATGATTAGCAAAGACTAAAAACACACAGCGAGGCTATCTGTGGTAAAGCAGAGATGAACTGATGTGTTTGACAAGTGATATTCTGTCAGGTCATGAGTTTAAGATAATCCACATATAGTGTTAATAGCTGAAGGAAGATAGTATTTTACATGCACTTTTGTTCTCATTATAAAAGGAATACCTACCTGTTCATTGTGAACAATTAGAAAATAGAGATAAGAAAAAATAAAATCATTTGAAATCATAATACCTAAAAGATAACAACTGGTAATATTTAGTGAATTTACTTCTCTTTATTCGTATAAGTACACACACATACATAAAGAGAAAATTAGAGTCAAATTATTGATGCAGTGATTTTACTTGTTTTTTAGTTTTACTAATTCCTATTTTCCCATAACTTCTGATAGAATTTTATAGGTTACATAATTTCCTGTGCTGCAAGCTAACAGTTGAAGATGAGACAAAAAAAAAAAAAAAAAAATAAGCCATTTTAGATTTTAGTATTAATCAAAAGGGATTTAACCTTGCTGCAAAGATCAGGTTAAGGACGGGGCTTTCTTTCTCAACCAAACCTCTTGTCTTCATACATAAGCAAGGTGTCCTGAATTACCACATGGAGAAAAGCCAACTTCCAACTACAAAGATCTGCCTTGGACGCTGAAAAATAAGCCTCTAATGTATCTGAGACATGATGCACATTTGGACATATTCGTTAGAGAAGTTTAGGTGACCTCAATTCAGAGAATATGGAATCAGTAAAAACATGGCTTTTGATTCAAATCTAAGGCCATATTTATATTTGTTTGCCTATATAAAAACTGTAATAAGGGGCGCCTGGGTGTTCAATCAGTTCAGTGTCCAGCTCTTGACTTTAGTTCAGGTCATGATCTAACGGTCAGTGAGTTCAAGCTGTTGCTGACAGTGTGGAGCCTGCTTGGGATTCTCTCTCTCCCTCTCTCTCTGCCCCTCCCCTGCTTGTGTGCTCTCTTTCTCTTTCTCTTAAAATAAATAAATATTTTACGGGGCACCTGGGTGACTCGGTTGAGTGTCTGACTTCAGCTCAGGTCATGATCTCACTGCTCGTGGGTTCAAGCGCCACATCAGACTCTGTGCTGACAGCTTAGAGCCTGGAGTCTGCTTCAGATTCTGTCTCCTTCTCTCTCTGCACCTCCCTTCACACTCTATCTGTCTCTCTCAAAAATAAACATTAAAAAATAAAAAATAATAAAAATTTTTAAAAACTGTAATAAAATATATTTATTATATTTTGTTTAAATTTAGTCTTGTAATATCTTTCTGCACCTAAAATTTAGATAATTCACTTATAATTTTTCATTTTCCCTTTAAGGTTTCAAACTTTAACATTTATTTGTTTAATCTGTATACATATTAATTTGCTATAAAAATTCAATCTTCCCATGGGCCAGAAGAAAAAGTACTATGGTCATGTAAATCATCAGAGTAAAATGTTTAAGAGCATATAATCAATCTGAAGAAATAAATACTAGGCTCTGAATATTTCTTGGATACTAGATTTATCAACATTACACTATAGCAGGAAAAATCTATTCTTTAGCTAGTAATAAATATTCTACAAAACTATGAGTAAATACTGTGGTAAAAGAGAATTATAGATATTTTTTAAGTGATCTAATAATGTGGATAGGCAGATCATGATGGATCAGTCAGGTTGGAGACTAGCTTCTAGACTCAACATTTGGACACATTTAATGGATAAGCTCACACTCAAGTAAATACCCTGAAAAGGCAAAATCATGAGAAAATCCTTCTCTTTAGGCATCTGCCTTTAGCTGTGTCCTCTGTAAAAGAGAGCAAAGGAGCTAAACTCGTTTGAGAACAGTTCTATTTCTATGGTATTATAGAAAAGGTAGTATCCTTTCTTTCTTTTTTTATTAACTTTTTTTAAATGGTGGAGAACATGTAGATGCTTTTCTTTTTCTCCAGAGCTAGATTAGGAATCTTGGCCCTGAAATGCCAAATTTGTTTCATTTTGCTTCAGAAGAAACTATTAATTACTCACTAGTAAGGATAAAAAGATGTTAATCAACAAGTGTAGTCATTTGACTAGAACACATTTTGGGCTTAATGTAAAGTTCAAGTAGTCTGTGGTAGAACACTGTCTTAAGACAGAATAAACGAGTTTGTTTAAAAAGAAACCTTAAAATCCTTATGCTACTGGTAGTATAGATTCAAAATGCAAATTAGCTCATATTAATTCAGGAATTAGCAACTATTGACATATAGCATTAACCCATTTCAAAGACTACTTGCATATATATACTGCACCTACAATGCATAAGATAACAGGTTACTATACATTAACTATAAATTATTAACTGTATAGATCACAAATTACTGCATTGTTATTATCTATATTCATATATTATGGACACATGTGTGTATGTGTGTGTGTATGTGTGTATATATGTAAATAATGTTTCGAACTTGTGACCCACAATTTATATATATGACAAATACACATATATATGTAAATAAATTGTAGGCCACGAGTTCAATACTTTAATAGGTAAATGACATCTCCAGTTTAATTTGCAATCTTAATGGTACGGTATGAACAACTTTTTAAATAAAGAAAACTCTTTCCACAACTGCTGACATGCTTTTCAGGATTTTTGTTTGACTACTGCCAATTTGGGTCCCTAGACTGGAATAAATGCAGAGCCATCTGCTCCAACGCGGCTGTTACGACAGTTTTAGGCTCACTGAAGCAATTGTTTCTATTACCCTTAGAACTTATGACATGCTTCACTTTGCAGCATTCCTACTGAAAAAAAATTGAGCCTAACTTGTATCACAAATATAATTAGGTTATGATCTTGGTAAAAATTCTATGTGCCAGAATAGTGTAACCCTCTCAGCTCCAAGCCTCCAAAAAAGTTTATTGGTGGCTTGAAATGTTGCGCACCATTCCCAACCCTTGCCCCCTCGTTAGCAAATGACTTCGGCATGTAGAATAATGGGGTGTGTTTAATTATGTTAAACCGTGATGGAATCATAATGTTTGTATCGAAAGAAAAATGGGGAGGGGGAATTATTGAAGCAAATTTTTGTTGAGCTTGCTGCAATTCACTGGAAGTAAATGGTGCTGTGGATACAGATTTTGTGACTAGTCTTTTCAAGGTAGTAAGGTATAAAATAGGAGGCTGAGTTCAGGCATGTATTCAGAGTTGTCATGTGGAGATCATGAAAAAATATCAGACAGAGAGTGTGAAGTAAAAGTGATTTTGCTGGCAAAATGTGGAAGCTTCTGCACTGCAAGAGGTCATTTTGATCAAAGATTGTGCATATCTGATCTAAATAAATTAACGGTAATTTGAGTGTTTCCATAAAATGGTGGTAATGGTGGAGACCACAACATGCTAGCAGCTCATTCATTCATTAGCACCAGAGTAGAGGTTTTGCAAGATGACAATATAAAAAGGGTAAAAAAAAAATAGCTTTAATAAGGTAAGATTTGGGGCGCCTGGGTGGCTGAGTTGGTTAAGCGTCTGACTCTTGGTTTCGGCTCAGGTCATGATCTCATGGTTTTGTGAGTTTGAGCCCGGAGTCAGGCTATGCGCTGATGATGGGGAACTTGCTTGGGATTCTCTGTCTCCCTCTCTCTCTCTGCCCATCCTCCATTCACACTGTCTCTGTCTCTCTCAAAATAAATCAGTAAACTTAAAGAAAATAAGCTAAGATTTAAGGAATTCATGAAATTACAAGAATATAAACATTATATAAAGGTAAAGTGCTTGACAGTTGGTTTTCCATAAAGATAGGCTAATCATTTGAAATGGTAAACCAAATGAAATGGGGTATGCTAAAATACCACTGAAGATACAAACCATTTATTTTAAGGCATTATCATGATATTAACAAAGAAGGTGTCAAAGCTCAGCAGGGAGGATGAAAATCAGGTAAGAACAGGGTGCTCAGGTTGCCAGAGGCAATGTGGACTTAAAAGTCTAGAAACAACAAGTAAAGATAGAAGTTTGAGATGCCACACAAAAGCCAGGGCGTTTGTGTTTTCAGAAGCAGGGAGCCTGTAAGCCAAGACATTCACTGGGATAGAAAACAAGGTGGTGACAAGAGATGTTCAAAATCTAAAAGAGACAGAGCAATCAAAACAGTGATGGAAATCTCAAAAGATGGAGGTCGTGCCTTACTTGTTTACCACTGTAGCCAAAATGGCTCAATGAGGAGGTATCTGGAATCATCTGTAGTTACCAACTGATGAAGGGATGGGTAATCAGAAATAAATGGGTGTGGAACTGAGCGACCTGCTCCAAGATATAGAACATAAAGAACTAGTGCATAACTAGGTCTCCAGGAAGGGTAAAGTGAAGATACAATCGTGTGTGGTAGGTGGTAGGTCAGCAATCATTAAACTAGGGCCTGAGGTAAGGTTGTAGAGAGAGGGACTCGCCTTCATCTGGACATTTGGGAAGAAGGTTAGAAAGATGGGGGCTGGATGGGGGAACCTTGCAGCTGGGAGGTAAGATAGAGAAAAACGGAAAAAGGAAAGACTCAGAAATCCAAAAGTCAACGAGCTAAGGGAAAATCAGAATCCACAGTCTTAGTGTCTTGGGTAAAACTTTCCATTAAAAAAAAATGAGTATTAGCTGTTGGTCGCTAAAAGATATAGAGCAGTACCCCCTAGGCTGGTGATGAAGTTGAGTCTTATCTAAGTTAGAGATGCGGCTGCCTAGTGTTTAGGAGCATGAATACAATGAAAAGAACACCCCTTATTTCTGTCTTTATCCAGGTCTTGGTGTCCAGAGAGATGAATATTTCAGGGTGGCACAAAGGTGTCTTGAAACCAATGGTATTAACATATCTGGGTACCAGTTGAAAACACAGAGTCATTGGTTCCACTCCAGACTTACTGTTTCAGAAATTCTGGGAGTATAGCCCAGCAATCTGAATTTTTCTAGACCTCCAAGTGATGCTGACACATGTTAAAGATGTTAAAGTCTGAGAACCACTGTTTTGCAGGAAACTAGCATTAATGATAGATAAGGGACAAACTTTGTAATTTATGGTAAAGCCTTTGTCTGGCCCTAAAAAGTAGGAACTAGTGCTTCCAAAGTACACTATCTGGGATTCTATAACATGAAGAGGCACAGTTTTAGGAGGAACTATTATATTAGTAATGGGATCTAAAGAGATAAATCTAAAGAACCTCTAAAAAGAGAAATGTGCCTGGTGGAAAAGAGACTTGTTTTCTTTGCTTTGAGGAATATTACATGTTTGCAAGTGCACAGTTATGTTGCACACTTGATAACATGAAAAGATTTCTAATGAGAATTCCTTACAGCATTACATTTAATAAAGATTAGGATAGGTTAAAGAGAAGTTTTTCTGAATTAAAAAAAAAAAAAAACTAACTAACTAAAAGTATATTTTGCTAAAGTACTAAGCACACAAGCCCCATCTAGTGGCCTTTCTGTCAAGAGTTCAGTGAAGGTTTCTAAAAGGGTGCAGGACAATTATTGAAGGAGAAAGATACAAGCAATTTAACTCTTAGATATGTGGACTACAGCACGTAAGCATCATAATTATCTCACATACTCTTATGCAAACATTCTTCAAGTTTTTTAGAATCACTCCTAAATTTCAAAACTATCTAGAATCAGAAAAGGAAGAGAAACATTGAGTTCCAATTATGTGCCAAGCCTTCTGTTAGCTGGTTTTATATATTTATAGATACAAGATATGGTATAGATATAGATGACAGATATATGTACAGATATAGACATAGACATATAAGGTGAACATTAAATCTGGAAACAAGGGAACATAAATATTTTACTAATATTACAACATATAATAAAATAAAATGGTCTATGCTTCCAGAATACTTCAATGAAAAACAAACAAACAAACAAAATAAAACTCAGAGGGAGACCTTTTTCAAAGTTATTCAGTGTGGTATTCCCATCATACTCTGTGCTTAACTCTGTATGGCATTCTTCATTCTATGACATTTCTATTTTTTGTTTTGTTTTGACCTAGTATTTTAAGCTCTTTGAGGAAGAGAAACACTTTCTTTTTTTTTTTTTTTTTTACTATGCTGTTGTTTATTCCTGGCACCAAGCACAGTGCTCAATAGAGTAGTCAATAGTTGGTAAATAAGTAAGTAAATGCATGAATGGACAAATATATGAATTAAGTAATAGATGAGTTATTTAAATCTTTGCTTTTATATTTCATGTTTTATACACATACATATACACATAAATATATATTACCTTCTTAACAGTGAAACTGAATCTTATCAGCAAGTATGGGAGTATCCAAAGATATTGTGTGCTACATTCTCCAAATATTTATTGACTCAAAATAAAGGTAATTACTGTTTCATTAAGAATCTTAGTAAGGGAAAAGGAATATTTACATAAATAATTATGATGTAATATAGAATATAAAAAGTGACATACAAGACATGACTTTTTGCTCTTTGCGTTTTAGTGGAAGAAATGACTTCTAGTTGAAGGCATCAAGGAAGACTTTACTAAACAGATTCTTGAAAAAAAAAAAGATCAGAACAGTTCGATAAGAAATTAGGATGGAAGGGTATTCCATTAAAAGGAAGAACTTAGGCAGTGCCTGGGTGGCTCTGTCAGTTAAGCATCCAACTCATGATTTAATGGTCATGAGATCGAACCCCATATTGGGCTCCACACTAAGCGTGGATGCTGCTTGGGATTCTCTCTCTCCCTCTCTTTATGTCCCTCCCTCGCTCATGTGCGCCTACTTGCTCTCTCTCTCTCTCTCTTTCTCTCTCTCTCAAAATAAACGAACATTTTTTTTTTAAAAAGGAAGAACTTGGGTAAAGGGTTTGTTTAGAAGTTAGCCACACTTCCCAGTGTGCTCTTGGCACATTGCACATGAACAGAAGCAACATGGCAATACAGCCTGAAAAGGAAGTGAGGTCAAAGCAGCACCAATATTGTGCCAAGAGCCATATTCCAGCCTGAAGGGCTTCACTTCCAACAAAATCGCAGAATCAATGGATCTAAGCAAAAAAGAAAAGTAGGCAACCAAACAAATGTAATAATAACCCTGGTGAAAGAGGCAGATCTATATTTCTAACATAAATAATCCTATTTTGAAAATATCTACTAATTCTCAAATTAAACAGGGGTTTAATTGAACTCACATTCGGTGCACAGACCACAGCATGTAGGCAACACAGGATTTTCCTTTCGCGTAAGCTTTACATACCAGTTCCATCAATAACCAAGAAATTAATTTTAATCAAAATAAGTCTTGGTGGTGATACCGATTACAGGTAATTAGAACCAAAGTTTTGCTGCTTCAACCACAAATGTGTTTCCATTTTTATGAATAGGTATAGTTAAATGTAAATAATTGCTTAAAATTTTCCCTTTTTAGAAAAGAAAACTCTTAGTTTTTTTTAAATATAGAGAGAAAAAGGGCAAAAATGGATCTTAATTGCTTTAGTGTTGTTTAATAACCTAGCATTACACTGCCAGAAGTGGAAAAATTAGCTTTAGATATCATGTTGCACATTTTAGGTTTCAGTGGAACTAAAATAGCAGTGAGCAAACCTTTTCAAACAACATGTAGGATAGTATCTCTTTTAAGTAATGAGAAGAGCCATCTTTTTGTAAAAGCTCCTTCTTTCTCAGAAAATATTTTCAAGGTGACATGTCAGTTAAATGAAAGAAGCATGAGATGAACAAGGGAGACATAAAATTTATTATGACTATAAAGCATATGAAAAATTTCACATCTACTAAGAGACATCCTCCTTTTTTTTAACCACCTTATTTTCCCCCCTAGTCAAAATTGATTCTACTTCTCAGATCTCCCAAAACTGAATTTAAAGTTTCAGCTAAGAGTCAACTCAAAGGTTATGTTTTGTTTGCTATTTTCAGTCCTGTGAACAATCCTACGGTTTTACAAACCTTTTTAAAATCATTTCAGAACTCATACCCTAACGATTCCTATATGGCTGTGTTTTCTACATTCGCCTTTAGGGCCATTTTCTCCATGTACATTAGGGTGATAATACAACTCAACTGGATCTCACTACTTTAAACTAGAAATTGTGTTCTTTTTCCCAATTCATACACAAGCACTTCCCTTCTCATCCTTCTGTCTAGCTACCCAGACATCCAGCCACCTAGTGACCCAGCCACCCAGCCACCCAGCCACCCAGTCATCTACCCATGTATCCATTCCTCCATTCATTGAGGAATAATTTTAAGTACAGTCATGTATCTAAGAGCCGGCAATACTACATGGTAACAAGAAATGCACAGATTTTATTATCTATTATAAGTACAAATATGTGAGCTGCCATTTTAAATTTTGCTAATAGGTGCTATGGGGTTGGGAAGATTTGGGAGCAGATGGGAGTGGACACCCAAAACTGGTGGCTCAAAAATGTTCCCTTGTAAGATTGAGTGAATGATGGTAATAGCCATTAAGATAGAAGGCAGGTTTCAGGATGGGAGTAATAGAGAAACAGCTCAGTTATGGATGTGGTGAATTATACATGTTTGAGTTTCAGAAGAAATCATAGAATTGAGAATGTATAGGTGTCAATTACCCACTAAAGAGAATAATATTGCTCAGGAAAAACACAGAATGAAAAAATTGGAATATCCAATAGGAACCCCAACAGTAACTAGTGGGCCAAAGAAAAATGTATTTCAAAAAAGTGAAGGTTGACTTTGCCAATTCTGGGAAGTGGACAAATGAAACAAAACTGAAAGCAGACTACAGGGAAATGGGTGACTTTGGTAATCTATATTCAGTTGAGAAGGGAAAATGGATTGAGGAGCAACCTATGTGAGGAACAGTAACTCTGAATATAGATAACTATTTCAGGAAGTCTGGTTGTGACAGAAGAGAGCTATAAAGGGCAGTAAAGGAGATTATGGGTTTAGGAACACAAATGCGGGTACATGTGTATACATGCGGGCATATACGTACGTAAGCATTACATTTACTGATTTTTTTTTTAAATAGAAGAAACTTGAAAAAAACATTTTTAAAGGTAGGCTTTATTAGAATAGAAGAGAAAAAATAGACATAACCTATAATAGCAAGCTGTCTGAGAATGCAATTGGGGAGAGCATACAGCACACAGAAGTGGCCCTAGATAGGACATAGGGCACTTTTGTTGTTTAGCAAAAGGGAAAGAGGAAGAGAAAGAGTAGGAATGGAGTCAGAATATCTTGTGGAACAAATCTGAGGAAGTTCCCATCTGATGGGATAGTAGTTAGAGAGTTCGTGTCATGGTAGCAGATTTGAGAAGAATAACACTGTCTACAGTAGCTTTCACATAGTCAGTGCATGAGGGGCTACTGACTTAGGGGGGATCATAAAAGCAATTTGCCAGACTGTAATATGGCTCCAAAATTACAATTCTTGACTTTAAAATATTTCTTAAGTTTTAGAATTTTAAAGTTTTTAATATTGTCCCTCCTGCTACATGTGTATCTCATTTTTTCTCATTCTGCATCCAAAGAAAATAGAAAAAAAAAAATTCACCACAGACATTGCTAACTCTGGTTTCGGAAAACAATTGCTTCTGATAGAAACTGTGACATGTGAAGCTATGGGAAGGTTGGTAATCAAGCATTCTATATTAATAGAAAATCTTGCTTTGTGGATATAGGAAGTAAAGTCTTAAAAGAAATATAATTAACATCATCAGAATACAAATCTTTGATGATATTCATAAATTAATACTCAGCCCCACCATTTATGCATGCATTTTTTTGGAGGGCATTAGAAATTCAAAACAGAAGTCATTTTAAAAATTACTTTAAATATGCACATTCAGTCATCTTCCTATGGTGGAAGATTTATTTGAAAATTTTCTCTTGATGTTATCTCCATTGTAATATTTCATGATGTTGACTCTAACACAAGAATAAGTGCCAGAGAAACATATTACTAAAAGTTACATTTAAAAATGAATATCTTCTATTAAGAAAAAATATCTCCAATCATGTTCATAAGCCAGCCTTCCAAAATGCTGAAAAATGTACTCAAATAACAGACTGCCATAGGTCCATAGCCTAAATCAAGTAAGTAAACATAATGTACTTCTTAATAAGAAGAAGCTTTTGATTTTTTTCCACTAATGACAAGTATACTATTTCAAATTATGAAATAAATATGCTCCTTTTCTTTAGAACTATTACTGGATGACTCAGTCTAAGTCTTATATTTAACTGCTTCCTGGGCAAAAATACCCCTAGAAGGCAGATTGTGAATCTTATGTGTCTCTTGACACCCCACAAGGAAAAAAAAAAGATGCAGACAAAAACTTCAGGCTAATACAGAATAAAAGGTAAGAAATTCAAAGTTTATTCCATATTTAAGGGTGTATAGTTTTCAAAGTTCATCTTCAAAGTACCAGTGTTTGATCTTAATGATTTCCTTTTCTGTTCTCTTTTAGTAGTTTCTTCTAACACTATTTTTGACATAAAAGTCTATGCCTAAATGAAAGATTTTCTGCATAAAGGAAATGCATCATCGAGGAATGTGGATTTCTGAACCTCAAAGATATCTGAACATGGTTTTAGAAGTCACATAGATTCTTTAAAAATAGATACTAAAGACACTTAAGGGGGAAGGTCATTTGGAAATTCTTCTAGGGGACTTGGTTATTTGTTATACCCTTGGCCCAGGAGAAAGTCCCCATCTAGAAATGTACTCTTCCATGGTTGGTACTAGCAGTTCCTTATCAGGACCATGACTGGAGAGAAGAAAACATAGTCACCCTGGAAATGCAAATCCATTAAATCAGACTTGACCACCACCGGGTGACAATTATCACACTTAGTTTGCCTTCATCACATACTGAGAGATTATAGAATCACCCAAGTTTTGGAGCTCTTTCTTGGCTTTACCTAATGGTGTGGCACTTTCATGTACAGACTTTCCAGTCTGATACAAAACAGTGTCTTCTTTTCCTTTTTTTGCATGTGTTTTTGTCGCCTGCTAGCTGTTATACCTTGGCCCTAATTGACAGTGAAAGCTGATGTTGAACTAAAATGAATAAAATTAAATTGAGCTAAGAAGTCAATTTGAAACAACAGTTGACCTTTTCCGAGAGGCTTGGGGCTCTGGTAATCCACATGATTCAGATGACAGCAGCATGGGATCTGAAAGCCCTTGTGTCCAGAGGCAGGGCTGAATCCATCAAATACAGGTTATCAGCTGTCTGGTTCAGTCTTCCACTCAATCCAAGGAAAGGGATGCTTCATTCGCCCTCCAAATCTATCTCCATAGGTCAGAGACTTTAAAATCAAAATTTATTTTGCTTTGTTCTTAGCCCTAATTCCTGCTGCTTCTTTTAAAACCATTTACTTTATTCAAAGGAAGGGAAAAACAGAAAACATCATTTACACAACTATCTTCATACATTGCTACTACTGTCCCCTTTTCTAGATCTCTTTCTCTCAAGGCTATTTCTCGCTACTTTTAGTCATTTGCATTGCTTTTACTCATTTCATTTGAGAATGCTGTGGTATTTGAATTTTTTTTAATATGAAATTTATTGTCAAATTGGTTTCCATAAAACACCCAGTGCTCCTTCCAACAGGTGCCCTCCTCAATGCCCGTCACCCACCCTCCCCGACCTCCCACTCCCCATCAACCCTCAGTTTATTCTCAGTTTTTAAGAGTCTCTTATGGTTTGGCTCTCTCCCTCTCTAACTTTTTTTTTTCCTTCCCCTCCCCCATGGTCTTCTGTTAAGTTTCTCAGGATCCACATAGGAAAACAGTGTGGAAGTTCCTCAAAAAATTAAAAATAGATCTACCCTATGACCCAGCAATAGCACTGCTAGGAATTTACCCCAGGGATACAGGAGTGCTGATGCATAGGGACACTTGTACCCCAATGTTTACAGCAGCACTTTCAACAATAGCCAAATTATGGAAAGAGCCTAAATGTCCATCAACTGATGAATGGATAAAGAAGTTGTGGTTTATATACACAATGGAATATACTACTTGGGAATGAGAAAGAATGAAATATGGCCTTTTGTAGCAACGTGGATGGAACTGGAGAGTGTTATACTAAGTGAAATAAGTCATACAGAGAAAGACAGATACCATATGTTTTCACTCTTATGTGGATCCTGAGAAACTTAACTGAATTTTTATATCATTTGCAATTTGGGTCTTTTTCTCCCCAATTTTAAAAACCATATAGAATTTTTTGTCATTAAAAAAAACTTTTCTCTCTGCACTTCAATGCCTGGACAATGATGAATATTTAAGTAATGCAAGTACTGATCATAGAGTATCACTTGTTAGCATCTACTGAGTTACAACAAATTGTTACTATTTCTCAGTGGTATATCTTCAATTAATTTTTCAAACCTCTTTAATAAAATAGTCAATACTGTAGAGTCCTAGATATAAGATGTTTTCATGTAACACAAACCACATACTTAATGATGGGGAAAAACCAACTATATATACATTATTCTCCCTATCAAAACTTCTGTTAATTATTGTAGAAAGAAATTTTACTGTTCAGGCGTGTGTGTGTGTGTGTGTGTGTGTGTGTCTCAGTTAATTTGTCTTATTTGTATCATTTTGAGTATAGGGAAAACTGTGATGTTCCTAATAGAACCTAAAATAATGATATTTCTAATGGAACATGGCCAACATCACACAAGTGATTCTTGCTTTTTTTTTTTGTCAACCAATGATTTTCAAGCCTTGCTTGATTTCTCTCACCTTCTCAACAAAAATTATTGTGATACCCAAATGGTAAACAGCCCTTCCTCATGACCACAGCCAATCTAAGGCTGATCTGTTCTTTCAAGTTCCTCTTTAGAGAAACCTGTGCAAAGCTATAAATAAGCCATTACAATACTCTCTGTCTTGCTCAGTTCAGCAAATGAATAAACCTAACTCTGACAATGAAAGCTTCTCTGGTGGTCTTTATCCGATGGTTTTATCCAAGTAAGAAGAGCTTTCAATGAAATCAATTATACCTAAGACATTTTCTAAGTAATGGCCATTATTTAAAAATATGCCCTCCCCTGAAACATAGTATTTGAAAGATAAAATGGAATTTGGGAACATCTTATCCAAATCCCATGGTTTTATATGGTAGGAAAATGAGATCCAAGATGTCCTTAAGGCCCCTAGACATTGGTGACACAACTATAATTAGAAACAATGTTACTTTATATATTGTCCAGCGTACCTCCTCCATAAAGCCTATCACTTTACTGTAAAATTCCATATATTGGTAGTCCTTTCAAAAGGACTTTATTCTATTTTACAATAGAATAAAGTTTGCTTTACATGAAGCATATAAATGAATGCTATTTTTTTTTACTTGCTTTTTCAGGTATTTAGACCAATAGTTGGAAATGCCCTTTCCAAAGATACTTCTTGTCTTTTTGGTGATTTTCAATTTCTCCCACATAAGCAAAAGGATTTTCAAAACATTTAAAAATGTGGCATGGAGTTACTCATGCACAATTTGCTGAGACTATTCTATTATTCTTGTTTGAAGTCCTATTGCCTGGCTCTGATTCTGGCAGTGCAGCATGCTAACTGAAACTATTGTGACCTTGGGCAAAGAACTCAAGTATTTGTGCCAAACAGGAAAACAATAATAGGTATCACAGAGAGTTTTAAGGTGAAATAAGTTAATACATAGAAAATCCCCAAAATAGAGCTGGGCTCTGTAATTGAGTATCACTAAATAAATATTAGCTTTTGTTTTTATGATGTTGGTTAGCTATTAAGAATTATTATTATTATTATTAGAATTTTAAAAATCCATTTTCATATTTTATATTTGCATTTTACAAACAACAAATCTGATCTTTTTATAATCAACAGATATTTTTGGAGCAGTTTTACTTTCACAGCAAAATTGAGCAGGGAATATAGATATTTTACACATGTCCCTTGTCCCCCACACAATCTCCCCCATTATCAACATCCCCCACCAGAGAGGGACACTTGCTATGTTTGGTGAACCTCCATTGATTGACACATCATTATCACCCCAAGTCCATAGGCTATATTAGTGTTTACTCTTAGTATTACACATTCTATGGTTTTAGAAAAATGTATAATGACATGTTTCCATCATTATACTACGATGCACAGTATTTTCTCTGCCCTAAAATCCCTCTGTGCTCCATCTGTTTTTCCCTTCTTCCCCCTAAACCCTGGCTACTATTGGTCTTTTTATTGTCTCTATAATTTTGCTTATTGCTCATGTCACATGGTTGGAATCACACAGTGTGCAGCCTTGTAAGATTGGCTTCTTTCACTTAGTAATATGAATTTAGGGTGCCTCCACGTCTTTGCATTTCTTGATAGCTCATTTATCTTTAATGCTGAATTATATTCCATTTTCCTGATGTACCACAGTTTATCCATTCCCCCACTGAAGGACATCTTGGCTGCCCCCAAGTTCTGGCTAGTATTAATAAAGCTGTTAAGAACATGTACAGGTTTTTGCATGGATGCACGTTTCCAATTCTTTTCAGCAACCATGAAGAAGTGTAATTCCTTGATCACATAGTATATGGTAAGTTGTGTACGTAAACTTCACCTTTAAAATAGAAAATGTTTACTATTCTTGCCATTGTTCACTGACCTTGAGCATGTTTTGCTGAGCCTACATATAGGAACATTGTGTGGTGATGACAGGTATCTTCAAAGACACCAACAGCTCCCAAAATACAAAAGCCCTACAAAGTATATGATAGGAGCGTTGATCATCTGCATGTTGAGGAAACAGTCAGTAGAAATATTCAATAGAAAAATTCCATTAATTTGTTTCATAAACATCATAACTTTGCCACTTATACCCATAACTCTTGTTTTTTTCTACTCCAATTTTATTCTAGTGTGACTTTATATTCCTATATTTTCCATAAAGACTTCAAAATACTTTTCTTCACTCTTTCACGTATCCATACACTAACTCAACAAAGATTTTCTGAATGTCTTGGCTCATGCACCATATTTGATTCCAAGGATATAAAGATGAATAAGACATGGGTACCATTTTTAGAAACTCATGGTCCCAGAAGAAATAAAACATAAATAAGTAAACTACAGTGTAATAATATAAACACGCATAATGTTAAGTTAGAAGAGAGTGACCAAGTTCACTTGAAGAGGTGGAGAAATCACCACAAGAAAAAAAATATTTGATTTTCATTTATGTCATCAACATTTCATGCCTGTATTACGGCAGTACCAACTCTCTCCAGATGTATTTTTAACCCTGCAATTACAGAGCTCTTGCCAGAGTACAAATTGATCAGTGAACTAATTTTTGGTGTAGCATGTTATGGGTAAGTGATTCATGAGTTAGTTTATGCCAATCCCTAGGCTACATCGTATATTACAACATTCTGGGATTCCATGCAGTTTTCTAATGACGCTCAGCTTTTTTGAGTTATCAGGTTTCTGCTCTTGCTTCCTCATCCTGTAGTGATTATCCTCCTGGCTATTTATAAGCCTATTAATAACTGTTTCTCCAGCAGCAGATTATATTTCAATTCCTTTGAGAAAACTTACCATGATCCCTAAGACAGTGTAAGATAGCTTTCCTTTATGTTCCCATAAGATCTGTTTTCCCACAAATAAAGTTCTTCCTACTGCACTGTAATTTCCTGATTACTGATCTGTATTCCCCAGAGGCAGAAATTTGCACACTGACTAGTACAGAATAAGTACCAAGTAAGTATTTGTTCAGTGAATAAATGAGTGGATAGATGGATTGAGAGGTAAGGGGTTAATATCAAAGAAAAGACTGGTTTTATGGGTTGGGAGTATAAAGAAAAAGCAATTAGTGACTCAAATTTAATTTGGAGTTTAAAATTTGTATTAAATTAGTGTTATGCTATTCCCCTTTGAGCTCAATAATGTAATTTAAATTTCAGGAAAAATAAATAAATAAGATTCCACCAAATGTAGTTGTATCATAAAGGTAACACTAATAATAATTTCCCTGAGAAATGCTATGATACAAAATCTATATTATTTTGCAAAAATATACCAAGAGCTGGAAATAATTATGTATACTATTTAATAAATAAGTGTAGTTATTTATATTTTGAAATTAGAGGAGGCCAACCATAATAGACCAAAAAATACCCCCAAGCAATACAAACTGTGTTAATATATCTTCCAAAATTGAGACATTACACATTAATCTAGAAAATTACACTCTTAAGTTCAGTGCTTTGCAATCCAATTTAACAATTAGCACTCAAATAATTACCTTTGACTTATTAATTTTCACTCCAAATACCATATTAACCTAACGCAAAAATTCCTATGTCAGGTCTCTACTGTGCGAAGATATGAAAGTTATTCATATAATTCACAAATACTGATAGCTGTGGAAGAAAACTATGCTGATCAAATGCATTCTATATTTAACAGCTATGGGCTTTTAAGTGTGAACATATTTATATTCATTTTGGTTTCCAGTTAATATTCTTGACTAAAATTAATGTCAATATTTTCAAGTCATTAAAAAACCCAAGTTTTAATGTTAATTAAGATGTGTCTCAGAGACACATAGCTTATACTCATACCCATTCCTGCAATTCAGAGCACATTCATTAAATGTCGTTATGTTTGGAGGCATTGTTGTAAGGACTGTGAGGCAGTTGTTCTCAAGCTTTATTGGGAATAATTATTATTTATTATGCTCGCTAAATATAAATTTCTGGGTTCTACCATGGAAATGTTGCTTCAATATTCTGGGGTGGAATTCTACAATCTGCATTTTAAACAAGCACAGGGATCATTCTGATGGAAATTGCATACTCCATGATCAAAAAGAGTGCTGTGATGTGTGGAAAGATGCCTGTAAAGAGCACCTTTTAATGGGTGCTGCCTAACTTACCCTCAAGATCTTACAACCTATTATAGTTAATGTAACTCATATATAAAACTATATTATTGGGTGGGCCACAGGAACTAATAAAAGTTTTGGTGCTGGGTGCAGGAATGGAATCCTACTTCAGAAATATATATCTGGTAAATATACAGGGTGTTGAAGAAGTGTTTGACTGTATCTTAGAGAGTTAATTCAACTATTCCAAATCTCGGAAGCCCTGCAACTAATAATAGTAAAAGAAAGAGACTTAGAATTTGTTTTCAAGAACCAACAAAATTTGGTACCTTGGAACTGCCAGTCCCGTTTGCTAGTTATTATGTGTGTATGTATGTTTTAACTGCCCAGCGTCAACCTTCCCCAGCCCTGAACAATGAGTTCCGTGGAAGTTCCTTAGAACTGTCCTCAAAGACAGTTTCACATAGTGGTTTCACTGACACTCAGAGCTTCAAATCAACTCAGGGTGATCAGGCACACTGCCACCTTAAAACAAAGGCTTCGGGGTTTCAGGGCTGATTCCCCCAGGGTATTTGTCACCCAGAAGACATCTATTTCCTCTTATTTTCTCCTCAACATGTCCAAGCATGGATTATTTCTTTTCATTTCCTACCTGATTATTTTCCTCTAGAATTTGGGAGGAAATGTAAAACAGGTGTTAGCCAGCACAGTACATTGTGATGGTTTTATCCCTTTGAAAACTATAGGAAGGTCTTTTTGGTTCTCAGATAATAATTATATTATTCTTATTCTAACTTTATACAATGAATACCAGCTGTATCATTCAGGGTCTGGTTCAAAAAACAAACAAGGAATTATGCCAGCCAGCTAGATATTTTAGAGATATTACAAGAAATTTATATATATATGTATATATGTACATATATATAAAAATATAAATATATATGTATATATATAAGTATATATGTATTATATACGTGTATATATATTTATATAAATATAAATATAAGTATATGAATATAAATATATATGTACTATATATGTGTATATATATTACAGAAATTTATATATATATTTCTATATCACATATATATTATATTATATATTTAAAGATTAGTGGAATAGAAAGATGTTGAACACCATACATAGTAATTACTATAAGGAGTAGCTCCCACTTTTAGGGTTGAGGGAAAGAAAGAGATAGGATATCCAGAACAGAGAAACTTGAAAGAGGAGTTTAAGGGTACCTGGGTGGCTCTGTGGGTTAAGTGACTAGTTTTGACTCAGGTCAGGATCTTGTTGTTTGTGGATTTGAGCCAAGCATCGGGCTCTGTGCTGACAGTGTGAAGCTTGCTTGGGATTCCTTCTCTCTCCCTCTCTCTCTCTGCTCCTCCCCTATTAGCTCCCTTTCTCTCTCTAAAATAAATAAAAACATTAAACAATTAAGAAAAAGAAAGACAGGAGTTTACTTCTCAGAATGGACAATGAGGGTGTAGCCGTTCCCGAATCATGTTCAGACCTCTGTGGGTACCACAATGCTGGTATCAGACTCTCAGTGCAGTTGAAGGGAGGTGACACAGGTTCCTCCAAGGGCTACAAGACAGCTGCCGCCATAAGTGTTAAATGTGTCTGGAGGCAAGGGAATGATACTCTTCTGTGGATATAATCCTGACAAGAATTGGAAACAGGAAGGAAGTATTTTACCCCTTCTCCCTTCTTATGATCTCCTTTTAGTATCTCTCACTGGCAGAAAAGCAACAGGACACTGGCTGGCAAGATAATTTGGGAAACATAATATATAGACCTCATGTAATTTGGGAATTTGGTTGAGATTTTAGAAAATGTAGTTTGCATAATCACAGAACAATTTTTAGGACGTCCTAGAGCTGAGACACAACAGGTAAATAACCAGCATGGCAGCTATAACAATCTTTTTACATTTTTGAGGCCTGTGTCTTAAGAAAGACAGAACAATTGTGCACCACCACTCATTTCACTGGGATATGAGAGACGATGAAAGTGTTTAATTTGGTAAAAAGCAACAGGGTTTCCTCAGAAAAAAAATGAAATTGGCTGTCTGAAATGACAAATAACTAAAAGCTATTGTTCACCTATTCATAAGCTCTCCATGCTGAAATAGCCTCCTTTCTTAGAAGACAGATTCTCTGCCTAATATGACTTTGTGGTGGCTGGGGGCACCGTATCTCAGCAAAGAACCAGACTGTCAGTTTAAAAATATTACATTAACAGCAGGGCAGAGATGGGGAAAATAGAAGCAAAGAGACCATTATGGCATTACACAAACAGTGCAGACAAGAGATGGTGAGGCCCTAAGTTAAGAAAGCAGAAATGGGAATAGGAAAGACAGAATGTATTCCAGAGAAATTGAGCACGTAAAGACAATGGGCCTTTCTAAATGTGGGGAGTGAAGGAAGCAGAGCAACCTTGGATAACTCCTGACTTTCTGGCTAGATAGGATCATAAATGGTAGCATGTCTACCAAATACAGAAAATTAAAACACAGATTTAGGAGAAAATTTGACAAGTTTAGTTTGGGGCTCATTGATTATACAATCTACATCTAACTGCTGCCTGAACATCACTGGAATTTGGTATATTGTTTGGGCATTGGGCCTTGAATATGTGGATTTTCCTTCAGAGTCCTTCTCAGTTGAGTAAGTCATTTCTTATAGAAAACAACCCCAACTACTAACAGAGGCACTATATATTGTCCTAAATTATAGACACCGCTAATTATTTTGCTAAACTCTTGACTCATCCCCCCTCAAAAACAGTGTTTCAGGAAGATCAAATACATCGTGAATACATTCTGATATCTGAAACATTTGTGCTTTTGTAAATGCTGTGTCTGGAATGAATTTATCCCACACCCCATCTGACTATTTTTGATCTCCTGTGGACACCAGTACAGATGTAACTTTTAGGATGTTATTCCTGGCTAAATAAGTAAATATAAAATTTATTATTCTCATATTAATGAATGCCTCATATTGTTTCATTTTTTAAAATATTTTAATGGTGTAGTTTATTTATTTACTTACATATCTGTCTCCCTTCTAGACTTTGATCACCTTAAGTGTATAAAGCAACATACATATATTTTAAAAACATACACAACTAGAAACAGCAAAGAGATTTCTTACAACTCATATACTGACAAAATATTATCAGTTAGGCATGTAATGAGATACCTCAAATCAACCTAGTAATAAAATGAGAAAAGGGAAGGGAGGCAATTTGCAAAAAGGAATCACAAAATGACCAATAAACAAAAATGTGATGCTCAACTTCAGCAATCAGTGAAATGCACATGGCCAAAAAAGATCCCCTCAGTTTATGTAAACTTGAGACAGGTTTCTTCCAGACTCAAAGTTCCTGACCTCCCTCTCCTAGAGCCCTTACTTTAGAAAACTTGCTATTGTAACTCTCGCCTCTGCCCTTTGGAGATGTAAAAGTTCTCCGGCCTCTTAACAGTTTTACAACCCAGGACTGTTTTTGTCAAGGACCTGGGAGCCATCCCTTTGAAATGTAACTTTTTTAAAAGATAGAGCCCGTATCCCCTGGTCTCTGTAGGAGTCTAACTTGGACAAGTGCCAGTTAGCAAACATTGATAGCCTAATCCCATTGACCAACCACTTCCCTAATCAACTCCAGTACGTTTCATCTAGTTCACCCCAGTGCTTAAAAACTCTCCCACCTTTTGTTTCAGCAGAGTTGAATTCAATCTCTCTCCTTTATTGCAATAGCCTTGACTCCTATTTCAAATGTTTTAAATAGTCTCCCTTTCCTGTTTAATTCTGTCTGGTGCCATTTTTATTTGGCACACCTAAGTATAGTTTTTACATTTATATCTAAAAGTTTGCAAAATTAAAAAGTCTGAGGATATGTAATTTTGGCAAAAAATTAAAAAAAAGTTTTTCTTTGGTTTTTGTGTAAACATAAATTGATACAATGGTTTTGAAGATCAATTTTACTACCCCAAGTAACTTATACTCAAATGCATAAAGAGCTTGCTTGTAGCATTGCTTAGACTCATTAAATTTGAAAACAACAGACAATACATTATGGTATATTTGTATCCCTAAGTGAATAAAGTCTATTTCATTAGCAGAAAGACTAGTAATGATGTATAAATTTGAGAAACACAGTTGTGAAAAACACACATACGTTTGTATGCATGTATGTTTGTATGTACGCATACAGGCAGGCATATACAGTATGTCAAGGTATACAACCAAAGATAAAGAAGGGCATTATCATTTCCTTAAAATTTTAAATGATCTGGGAGATTCAGGGAAGATACCTTTGCAGTACTGTTGCAGCACAGGCTTTGGAAACTTCAGGATCCACACAATAACCAGACAGAACAATCAGATAGTAAAATCAAAATCACATGATATGATTTTACAGCCCAACTCATGACTTATCCTCACGAACCTCAAAATACAAATGCATGGAGACATATTAGCAATAGTCGCTAAACCCAATGCCGTCAGCATGTCTGCCGAAGAAAGCAGTGGGAAGCAGCACAGCATGTTATGAGCCTGAAAACCAAAGACTGCAAAAAAGCCAACTAGTATTCACTGGAAATCAATCTGCAAACAGCGGAGAATCAGAAGTTTTTCCCACTCTAGCAGGGTGAGAATGTAAACACCCTGATACAAGGCTGCAGGGGCTGGAGCCTCTGAGTTGAAACTAATCCACCAAGTCTTTCTTACTATTTGGGGGTCCACAAAGAAGAGAAACTGCTGGAAGTGGAATCAAGCATTAGTGGGACAAGGTCAGTGGAAAGAGAAGATCTGAGTAAATGTAGGGGAGGAGATGGAACCAGAATATCTCAGAAAAGAAGCCACCATACTTTACAACTATGTGAAAACAACAGGACTGGGAAGTTAGTAAATTTAGAAAATCTATCTGAACCAAGCCTCCTTCTAAAAATTGAGAAAATTTAAATTCACATGCAAATAAGCATCAGAAAATGATTGAGATCAAATCCTATAAGAAGTTATTATAACAATATTATTTTGCTGCTATCTTTGCAATGAAAGCGCACCAGAATGACGTGCAGAAATCAGACCAAACATTTAACATATAATTTTCAAAAAAAAAACCCTGAAAGACATTTAAAAAAAGAAAAATAAGATACCAAATAGTAACATAAACCAGAATTAGAGAAATTCAGAAATAAGGTTAGAGATTTTGAAAAAGAAGAGGAGAAAAAAACATTTAAAAATAAAATCTTGAAGGAGCGTAAGAGAAAAGAAACACCCCTAGTAATACCGTAAGGGAAGTAGAAAGTGGAAAAAGGTAGATATCTAAAATTAAAAATAAATTTAACAACAGATCAAAAGTATTGAAGAATGTACTGAAAAGAAGCAAGTACAAGTCAACAAATGTATATAATAGGTGTCCTTGAGGAAAAACAAATCAAAACAAGGGAAGAGAACAATTACTTAAAACTATAACTCACTGGGTCGCTTGGATGGCTTAGTCGGGTAAGCATCTGACTTCTGCTCAGGTCATGATCTCACGGTTCGTGGATTCAAGCCCCAAGTCAGGCTTTGTGCTGACAGCTCAAAGCCTGGAGCCTGCTTTGGATTCTGTGTCTCCCTCTCTCTCTCTGCCCCTTCCCTGCTCATGCTCTGTCTCTCTCTGTCTTTCAAAAATGAATAAAAACATTTAAATATTTTAAAAAAGACTATAACTCATTATAATCTGCTAAAAATTTGATATTAATTATTTAAAAGGTATATTATGTTACTGAGAACGTCAACTCAGAACTGCCAACACAAAGCTATAAGCTATATTCTAGTAACATTACTGCACCTTAAAGAAAACAAGACGTTGGGCACTGAGAGAGTAAAAATATAATATGTTATTTATAAACAGTAGAAAATTAGACTGTCAATATTTGCCAGCAATGCTTTCTCCCAGAAATCAGTGCATATTAAAGAGATGCAAGGAAAGAAAACCCCAATATTCTTCTATCCAGCAGAAATGACTTTCATGTAAGAGGGTCACAAACTCTTATCACCAAGTAAGAATTTATGAAATATTGTCTTTATAAGTCCTGCGTAAGAAATGTATTAAAGACATTTTGACAGAACTAGTAGTAAGCATTGCATATATAGTTACTGAAAGAATAAATGAAGTGTGCAGATGTAGTAGGTGAATAAAATTTAATTAGAATATGGATAAAATATTCCAAAATATAACTGACTTTAGTAATCATAATTGGTAGGGTAGTTTTAGTATTATTAATATTAATAATCACATTGATAATGTGATATATCTAAAATGGAGTAAAGCAAATGAATAAGGAGATTATTTTATCTTTTATCACCTGTGTCTTTAAGAACCATGTCTTATGCCTAGATTGTGGCCATAAGAATACTATTTCTTAAGAAAACAAACCAAGGGTCATGTAAAAATGACTGATTCCATGTGTGTGACAGATAATGAACAAGCTCAGTTTGGAATATTTTCTTAAATTATATGACAATGAAACTAGCGAAAACTTTAAGGATCATGTCAAAAGAACTCAAAGGCCAAATCAGAGAAGGGTCAATTTGCATCATGTGGGACAATCTGGACTTCAATAAGGATAAGAATCACAAACATTCATAAAGCTACTTTTATGATGACCTTAATTGTACAATCTTTTAGGGTGCCTGGGTGGCTCAGTTGGTTAAGTGTCCAACACTTGATTTTGGCTCAGGCCATGATCTCCACGTTTATGGGATTAAGCCCACAGCCTCTGTGTGGACAGTGTGAAGCCTGCTTGGGATTCTCTGTCTATTCCTCTCTCTGCCCCTCCCCTACTCTCTCTTTCTATCAAAATAAAAAAAACAAACATTTAAAAACCTGATTTTTTGATGATGTTAAAAAAAAGAATTGGTCACCTTCTGAGAAAGGGAGGGTACCAATTCATTATCTTAAAACTAGTTAAATAAAAAGAAATATTCAAGAATCTATCCTGACTTTCCTGAAGATGATAAGTAAAATAGATAACTGCATCACTGAAGTTGACTTTTATCCTGAGTGCATCTGTCAAAGAAAATAAGTAATGCTATAGAGAAGGGAAAATGACATATAAGACATTTCAGATGAGTAAGTATATGAGGAATTTCATATACCTATGAAAAAGCACCATTCAATGAATTATCATGGTAACAGAAATTAATATAGAATAAAATACTCTTCCACTTCAATTCTTTGGACAGATACACAAAAGTAGTGACAATGGGGGAAAACGTTTGCAACAATGGGGAGCAATAAATAATAATGAACTCTTATTTATTGCTGTTAACCATATAAATTCGACTCAATCACCCTGTAAAGCAGTTTGACATTTCCTAGTAAAGCTTAACATATGCATGCTTTGCTTTGAGATATTGTCATGATACTTCTAGGTATATACTGCAGAGGCTCTTATACATGTGTATCAAGAGATACGTTCAAGATGGTTTATGGCAACATAATTCACTATATCCAAAAACTGAAATCAACTCCAGTATCTATAAACAAGAGAATAAATAAGTGGGTGTGTGTGCCCATAAATGAGAACACTATTCCTTGGTAAAATAAATGAGTACATCTACAGCCATCATCATGGATGAACTTCAAAAATATAACATTTAAGTGAAAGGAACATACCACATAACAACAAAAATGACATGATTCCACTTACATAGAATGCAAACTCCAGCAATATATGTTTGCAAATGCATAGATTGATGGTGAAAACTCTTAACAAGAGGAAAAGGGAATGATTTATATATAATTTATGATCATAGTAAATTCTTGGAGTGAAATGTGTTCAGGGAGAGGCACACAGAGACATGGAAATATTCTGTTTATTTGACTGGGTAGAGAAGTAGATACAAATTCATTTTGTCATTTTCCTTAAACTGTGCATGTGTGAGTATGTGTGTGTAATTATAGATTTTTCTCTATTTCTATACATCTATATTCGTCTCTATCTCTATATTATTGTTATGACTTCACCTGGTTGTATGGAATATTCCTTTCTTTCTTGCCAGTTCACGGCAGAAGCATTTAGGAAAATCCTTTTACATATCTTACTCAACAACTTTTTCTGGTTCAGTGTGGGGATGGATGGGGCACTCCTGTAATGCTATGTACAGATTAGGTTATTTAACCCTCGCAGGATGTTCTTGGATAGTACTATCATTATCCCCATCTTAAGGAAATTCAGGCACAGCACAATTATGTGTGCAAGGTAATTGGTAAATTGCTTGTGCAAGCTATACTTCATTTACACGTTTGTTTTTTTAACCAGTTCACTGTATTGCTAGTAAAAATAACACTGCACATTCAAACAAAACGACCACATGGAAAAACTTGTAATAGTTCTTTGCCTAACGAATAAAATGCAAACTCTTCACTCTTGAATTTGGAACCCATTATGACATTTTCAAGCCACATTTGAATAATGTTGGTCCTCCCCTCTCTCCTCACAGCTCCCCAATCTCCGTTCACCATGCTTGCTCTTCACAAGATACCTTCTTCCTTCCTGTTGTCAATAGCTGAAACTAAGTCATGCACCCACCTTCTCAAATGCCACTTTCTCATAAACATCGCCATTAATTTGTTTTTTCAGATGGCCCTTTCCCTGTCTCCCCTATGCAGTATTTTCTGATTGCCCATTTAGATAGTCTCTCTCCCTCCTCTTAGTTCACATGAAAGTTTGATTTATCTCTGTTGGAATTTAACATGAGTCAGGAGCTTGTGCAAACTATTTCTTCAGTGTTCATCACAAACTGGTAGAGATGAAAGTGAGACATTTCTGCTCACATACAAGAGGCACTGTTCCAAAATGGAAGGCGGCTTGAAGCAAGTGTTACCTGAAGGCTTCAGACCCCACGAAAAGATGGAAGTGGATCTCCTTTGGTGTTAGGAAGAAAACCCGTGGCTTAAAACAGTCAAACAGACTGATACCAAAAATCATATAGGGTAAGCCACACTCCCAGTCTAATTGTTATAGTCCCTAACGCCTTCGTGTATATGATGTTCTTTTGGTATGCTAACATATACATGTAGATGGTGTTTTAAGAGTTCGTGCTACTTTAATAAAGCTTTAGATATACTAATAAATAAGGGATATAATAAACAAGGGTACACATGTTTGTTCCTCATGGAAGAAATGGTTCTTAGACCAGCGGCAAGAGCATCATATAGAGGCATACAAGCAATGCCCCCCTTCAGACCTCCTGTATCAGACTCAGCTTTTTAACAAGGATCCCAAGTGTTTTGTATACACAAGCAACTTTGACAAGCTCTGGGCCCAGGTCACATGCTCTGTTGTTTATATTAATTATTTATAGTTAGATGAGCACTTAATTGGTCAAAATCCTATATGAAATACTCTTTGTACTTAGTTAGAGATATGGAAGTCATTAAGGAGCTGAAAGTATACCTGACTTGTTTCTACATGATCCACTTTATCAATTCCTCCTGAGAGACAATTTCAATAACCATTCTGTTTATTTGCAACCAAAGGCTATAAAAATAGACCTGGGTAGAAATATGATTTGTTTCTGGTTTCACTGACAGTCACATGACTCTAGGCAAGCCATGATAAAATGTATCTGATAATAGTTTCTTAAAAATTTCAGTTTTTACTTCCTCTATTGGTCACACAGTCATACTGAGCATTGTGCTAGTTCAGAGAGACCATAGCTTCTTCATTTTACGTCCTCTGGCATGGTACAGATTTAGTCACGAGATCTGCAGAATACCTGCTTGATCTGGGATGCATGCTAGGAGGCTTCGTAAGCTTTAATTAATAAGTCTTCCCTCTTCACCTGAGTGATTGAACATCAGTTCTGTGTCTAAGCCAAAGCAATGAAAATCATTCCATAGGCATTCAAGGACAAACCCTCTTATTACAATTCTATTATTTAAATCCACGAATGTGATATATAATGTTTCAAGAGAATGAATGATGATTTTAGATGTTTAATTAGGTATAATTACCTGCACAATCTTGTTAATAAAATAGCAAGCAGCCAGGATGAGTCTCAATTATTTAGACACCGAAATGGAAGTGTATAATCAGAATAATATTCATAGTTATCACATCTTAATTAAAATATATTTATCTTAGAGATGTACTTCATTTCTCTTTAGTATAATATTCACCAGTAGTGTAAAGACTGTAGTAGATGACAGTTTCAAACTGTTTATATTTTTCAACATTGAACAGAATCAGGAAGTGTTTCCTTGTGAAAATCTTTTTGGCTTTATCATGATCCTTCAGTATTAGGCATTATAAAATGTACATTAAAGTATATATAGTCATTATTCAAGATTACTTTCTCTGTGTCACAAAGATTTGAATCTAAGTAACCTTATACAAGATGATTTATTTTTAGCATCACTGAATAAACACATAGCTAGTTATTTTTAGTAAACTTTCTTATATTGAGGATAATTTATTAAAGGGCCATTTATCAACACTTTGCAAAGTAAACTAAATACATTTTGTTTTAATTGAATTTGGCGAAACTTTAATTTAGAAATAATACACATACTTTTAATATGCTTATTTGGAACTATTATTTTTCAAGGAAACTATGATTAATATAAACAAATGCATACTTGTATTATCTGTTTGACATAATTTATATTGGAAAAAAATCATCAATAGATAAAATAAAATGATTTCTACAAAATGAATAATTACATAGTTTTAGTAATTCTGGAAAGAAAAATAAAGACTGCATTTTTTAAAGAAAATGCCACTTGTAATTTTTTTGAGTTCTCCTTGACCTCTATGCCTGAGATTCTGAAATAAAGGTGATTTGTGGCAAAAACAAGTTTGAGGAAGCCAAGAATTTTCACTCACTCTACAATCGTGCATTACTAAATAAATCAGCAACCTCTATTCTTCGGTGGTTAACAAAGTATTATTTATTATCTTCATTTTACTATGCACATGGAATATACTATTCTTTTCCAAGGTCATTGTTAGTACCATGCTGTAGATGCATTTGTCAGATGCTGCTCTAAGGTTAGTTACTAAGTGACAAGTCCAAACCAAATATAAACAATAGTTCTATTTATTTTAGGCTATTGAAGGTGAACCAAAGTTTCTTTCCATATCTAGTAACTTTATATTCTGATGTATTTCCCTTCTACTTCCATTAAGTTAATCTCCATTAACTTAACATTAAGTTCAACTTAATCTCCATTAAGTTGAACAACTTTGGTATTCATAAACTTACCTCCTGAGATAAAACACAGGGGAATGCTTCATAAACTAGATGGTGCTATCAGGGGCCGGGTACTGTATCACCACTGTTCTTATGACACAGTAAGCAGTTTGTGGAACAGGGAATCTTTGAGAACAGAGATGATGAAAGGTTGGAGAACTGAGTCCTGAATTCTAGAAATATTTAGAATTTGGGATGATGATGAAAACCCAAACAAAGAGAAGAAGAAGAGCAGCTAATGAAATAAGAACCTAAAGGCTAAGAGTCCTTTTGAAGAAAGACTTTGGGTGGCTGAATAGGAAGCCGAGGGACCAGATTGCTGCACTGGTACTCTGAATGCACCAGTCTTTATGAACCCATAACGATGATCCTTCTGCAGAGACATGTTGAGGAAAAAGGAGACATGACCACTAGGAAAAAAGTCATCTGAACACACACCAAACGATCTTTGTTGCCATTTACAGTTGCTTAGCTAAAATAAAATTATTTCTAAAAACTGCTAAACACACTGTATAACATTGTATGAACAATGATGAATATGACAATAGAAATTATCACAATTTGAAAACTGAAAATCACCCTACTATTCTTGAATGTATTATAGCTGAATCAAACTGGGGTCAAATTCAATGCATCTGAGTTATCACTGTGAACCACCTTATCAAAATGAATCTGGTTCTAGGTTACACAGTCTGTGTTTTTCTTTAAAATTGAAATTTAAATTACAATATCACATATGAATTGCAAGCAATGCTACTACAGATTCCAAAACGATACATGGAATAGTTTTGCTACAGCTCGTATTTTAGTGCCATTCTGGTTTGTTTTTCAACATTTGAAACTATCAGAATTTCGGGTATTAGAAGAATAGTCAAGTAGTTGAAAAAGTATTGATGATTGTGTCAATATGTTTGCTCTGCATGGCTAAAAGAACAGAACTTGTTTTTTCCCACTGGTGTTTAGAAACTGCATCAATCAGCCTCTTTGAAAGGGTGCCAAGTGTCGAGTGAGGCAAAATGAAGGTTCAAAGCCATTTTGACCCTACACTTCCAGGTTACTAGTGAAATAACCACACCTATACAAATGAGCCAGATTCAATACCTAAAAAAAAGCACAGAGTAAGTTCCCATAAGATTGGAATTTTTAAATCATTTTACTGAAATAGGAAAATATTTTCAGTTTCCTAAGAGTAAACACTGCAGAGTACAGATGGCTGCTTTTTATAAGAAACATATCAGTTATCATTTCATAATAGCCACCAGGTAGTTTTGAAAGCTAAAAAGTTGTTAAATTATTTGATACCATTGGTGATGAAAACAAAATGATACCTAAAAGGTATATAAATATTTTGATGGTAAAACTTTGCCCGTTAAAGTGTGTAGAACCCTCTCTTGTCTGAAATAAACATGAACAAGAACAGATGGAAGATCAGGTTAAGGAATAATTAGTAAAATATTCACCAGCTTTGAAAATTGTCATAAATGAAGCAAAATCAAATTTGCAGAACACAATATTAGTGTTATTCCATGTAATCCTACATGGCTATAATTACATAAATACATTTTGGTATAACTCTTTCTAATCAGACATTTTTGAGGTGACAAATGAACTGTATTGTAGTAAGGTTGTATTTTATAAAGAATACACATCCGTGTAAAGAAGAGACAATGGTGCATTTCAAGTTCTTTATTCAAATTCAAACCTGGCAAACTTTCTAGAGCACTTGAGTTTTAAGTCATTATAGCCATCTAAAACTAGGTCTCAACTTGCTTTAGCAATATATCAAATGAGACAAACACAAGGAAAATATGATCATGCTGTATAAAAATAGAAATGTGACCTATGCATTGCTACTTTCCCTGCCCCTATTTATTTCAGCATACTATCCACAGTGGTTTCCTAACCACTTATTAAAAATTGAAAGGCAACAGCTATAAACTCTGAGAAACACGATAGGCAACCCACTTATAGCAGATGTGGATTTTAAAAAAAATGTTTGCCTGGAGTTGCTGAAAACCATCTAAATCTTAAATCTCTCCAATTCTGATGGATAGTTGCTTGCACCATACGTGTTCATATCAGTAATAATTGAAAACAAGGTTTTGAGGTAAAAATTCATTCTTGCCACCTTGACAAGTATGGTTTGTGAGAAAATTATTAGTGGTTGAATATCCTCCACTATCTCTACTTCTCTTGTGAAATAAACAAAAAAAAAAGAGAGGGAGAGAGTAATCTATTAATACATAATGAGTTCTTGAGCTTATAAATAACTCCCAGAGTGAAAAAATTCCTATAAAAATGCTAATTCTACACACACACACACATACATGCATATAATTTATAGATGAAGTTTCAACTTCAACTATTCTTTATAATAATATTTATGCCTTAAAGCCCTACTAATAGTCAAATTGCAATAAAATTATGGTACATGGAAATACTGAAGATAAAATGAAAATGAAAGACTAACTAATATTATCCTAATAGATAAGTATCATAATTCCAAAATACAATGGAGGACATTTTAACTGTTAGAAAAATTATTTTTTTTCTAGTGAAAACCCTTTCATTTTCATTTTCTACTTCCTCCTTTTCTTGTTGTTTTGGCCTAACCAACAAAATATAGAGTAAAACAGAAGAATCAGCCTGATAAACTATATTAATACCAATAACAAAAACATGTATCCTAACCTGCCCCTACAAGAGTAGAAGATATTTAATTTTCACAAAGAAATTGCCTTAATATATCAAGACATTTTGTGGCCATTGGTTCAACTCCTGCTCCAATGTACTAAATCCCATCTATTTACTTTCTTTTTTCTTAATTTCTTTATGTTTATTTATTTTTGAAAGAGAGAGAGAGCGAGAGCAAGCATGAGCGGGGTAGAGGCAGAGACAGAGAGGGAGACACAGAATCCGAAGCAGGCTCCAGGCTCTGAGCTATCAGCACACAGCCCGAGGTGGGGCTCGAACTCATGAGTCATGAGATCATGACCTGAACTGAATTTAGTCGCTTAACCAACTGAGTCACCCAGGCAACCCCCCCACCCCGCACCATCTATTTACTTTCTATATTAAATTTATTTCTATTTCTAACAAGAAAACATGTTTCTTCATATTAATTGTCCTTTGTATTTTGCACCTCTGTGGCTTCCATTTTTTTAACCAATATATCTGCCTTATAAAACAAGAGCCTAGAAAGAATGCAGTATTGATGCTTGAAGCATGTGTAGTGTTCTAAATTTATTACAAGAAGTGAAAAGCAAATGAATTCTTCTCCCACCAAAGTCATGAAAGGACATGTCTAACAGTTCCAAAGCAGCCCTTTGTGATTTAGAGAGAAACTATCAGACTAGCCTCCAGATAGGGCTGCACAGGTCCAGAAAATTACTTTATAAAGTAGTCACCTTTGGTATGACCTGAGATAAATAAAGAGCTGGAAGGTAGCTGCCCTGAGTACATTAACTTTCATCCTTCTTTCTCAGTTGATAATTTTGGTTGTCTTGCCCACCTGAACATCTGCATATACCTAACAAGGAAGAGCCAATATGCCTCATCTTTGAAAGTGAAGAAAAGAAAACAAAGTTCATCTGGTGATTTGTTGTGGCTGTTGTCATTTGGAAGCTCCATCTTTTGCCGTGGTGATCAGTCCAGCCATACCAGAAACGGTTTTCAAACTCATACAACCGCAACAAGGAGAATGACCGGTGAGAGTTTTTTTGGGAGAACAAATTCCTAAGAGTTAAATCTGAGCAGTTTACACTATCACTAACCATATATTTAACCAATTTCTTTGCAATTCGACTCTGATGCAAACCTGGTAAAGTATCTTTTATGTAATGGCACAATATAATGAAGTTGCAGAATTTGACTATTTAGTAGAGTTTACCCATCCTGGTTTGACATTATTTACCAATATGCATTTAATAGGCACCCTAATAGTCATTTCATGCCCTGAGGACTATCTGCCTTTAAAGCCTTTAATTCTCAGAACTGGTCATTCACTAGTCTTTCTCAGAAAAAATAAAAATGCCATTTCCATTCAAAGCCATGAGTTAAAGATAACAAAACCCCCAAGAATACATGTCCTGAATAACTTAAAAATGGGGTCATTTTCATTTCCAATTCCTTTTGCATGCTTCTGAATTCACTATCATTATTACTTTACATTCACAATAATAATTATCTTCAATTATATTTCAAAATTAATTCTTCAGAAGTGGTGTTAGAATCATGTACTTACAGTCCGTGATTTTCAGCGTCCTCTTGACTTCTCCACTTCCCGATCCCCCACAACCGTCTTCATCATCACACTCCCCGCTGACCTGTTCAGCCATGCCACCGCCACTGCCCATCTGCAGTTCCCACTTGTTGGGCTTGGGTGACCTACCCTGCAACAACTAAATATGGATACAAAAACACTTATTAATGGAAGACTCAAGTCATCTAACGAAGTGATTCAGAAACGTGTCTAAATTAGAATGATTTTCTTATGGGGCTCTACTATTTTGGTGAGAATACTTTACCAAATTGAGTCTGTAAGAAAAATTAAAACTACTGAAATAATAATAAATAATGGGCAAGTTGTTACAGCTACAAAGATCTACAATCTGCATATCGGCTCAATAATCAAGCTTTGCTTGAGGCTTTGGAAAGCCAATAAACCAGGCTTTCTTGCTCATGGATAGTTTGGCTGGAGAATCTTTTGTCTCTGAATTAACATGTTTAAGCTTGGTCAATCAAACTCCATCAATCAAACTCCAGGACGACACAACTCCCTTTGCAGTATATTGGTTGATACTACTGTGCTGTGCTGTAAGCCAAAAATCCAAAATTTCTCAAAACATAGAGTAATATTCTTCAAGAAAAGATTCCGTTAAAAGAATGTCGAATTTTGCACATATATGTGTATATAGCTTTAAACTTTCTTGGATCAGATGCATAGTCCAATGCATATGGCACAGAACTGAACCTGGGAACAAAAGACTTAGATCCCACTTCCATTTCTACAAATTACTTAGGAAATTTAACCAACTTCTTGGTTCTTGGTTCTCAAGTATTTTATTTACTAATACGAGCAAAATGGATGGAATAGCCATTTCCCCCTACAGCATGGGAGTGCTGGTAATATTTTTGAATAATATTGGTAATGCCTGAACTCCTTTTCAAGAAGATGATATCATGAATAATAGAATATTTCACTTAAAGCTAAGATGAGAGAAATGATTGAGTATGTGGCACACACCCCTGTAAGGCAGTATAGAACATATGACCAAGCATGAGCACAAGAGGGTACTGCTATATTATGAACAAAATGTACCACTGCTGAACACTTAATGGCATTTAAATTTTTAGGGTGCTTCATGAAAGTATCAGGGTTGTTACTTCTAGGAGATTTTCTAGATAATAGTATCGACTGGCAGACAATAATTAAACATGCAGCCCAACGACAATATTTCATATTGGAAAACAAAGGGTAAAATATCCGCAGTACAACTAAGATGAATATGTTTAGCATTTAAGGAACACTTACATCAAAGAAGCTGGACTTTTTTATAAGCTTTCAAAATTAAAAATAAAATGAGGTCACAAATTGTGAAATATTGTAATTCTTTAAAATTAATTTTTCCCTAACAAGAACGAAACGGTAAATAATTTAAAAATTCTGGTCAGAATTAATTTCTATTTATTAGCATTTCCTAAATGTGTTAATAGGTGTTAAATTCAAAAAGATGTCTCCCCTGATTCTCTTGCATATTCCTCCAAACAAGAGGTTAATATTCCATAAGACATTCCCTTACTGAGAAGATCATACCCCGGGAAACAAGCCATCATATCTTACTTTTTCTCCACGTTTCAGTTTCTCATCCTCTTCACAATCCCTCTCACTGTTTCCAAGTCCCTGAATATGAGACATAATCACTGCTTCCTAAGACAAACTCATCAAAAAATATCCACAATTCTATCTGACCCACACTTCCAGGTTCCCAATAATCCTATCTCCCTCTGATGGGGTCAACATCTCTGCGTCCTCTGCATGAAAGTTTCATCTTACTATGTTCATTTTCTTCCTTCTCAATCATCACACATCCACAAATGTTCATTTTCGTTCTCACAACTATGATAAAATTTATCTTGCCAAAATTCCCTATACATTTCTAATCAACAAAAACAAGCTTTCACAGTAAGATCCTTATTCAAACCCCACATCTTTTGGATTAAACTATTCCAATTTCTTCTTAGTTTGATCGTTTCTCTCCTCAAACTTCCAGGAAAATAAAGATAAATGTTTCAGTTAATAGCAGAAATCTCTGTTCTTCCTTTGTAGTCTCTTTCTGGGAATCCATCCCGACAGATTGTGCTCTCACCTGTATACAAATTACACACAAGTCCTTATCTGCAGCTCTTGCTACAATACTTCATCTCTAAGCAGTGATTGGATATAAAAATGTACTCTACTGCTTTGTATCTTAAAATAAAACTTCCATCTCCACTATTCATGTATCATTACAACTTCTCTTCCCAACCCCTGATTGCAGGGGACATCAGTCTCTCCATCTACTACCACCAAATTATTTTCCCCAAATCAGTACTTTCACCATGTCATTTCTCTCTGCCTTACTGCTCTTTGTGACCCTTAACTGTCAAAAACTGCTAGTTCCCAACATGTGTCTAGAGGAGAAATATCACTAGAGATAGACAAATCACAGAAAGAGATCCTGTGGCAAAATGGTTGTGAAATTCTTATGATGGCCCCTTCTTGATACCCATGAACTAAAGGCTCATGAGAAACCTCACAGTAAGCCAATCTTGTTTAACAGATGAGACTCACTTCCCATTTTCCAAATTTACATAAGCAAATTACCCCTTCCCCTCTCTCAACACCCACTGACATACATTTGGAAATGGGGCCTACAAAATACCGTTCAAATACAGTTAAAAACTTTGTTTTTGTTACTTATATCTAAGCACAATCCCCCAGCACCCAAATTCTGCCTCAGAGCAATCAGTTTGTCACACTGAAACTGTGTGAATTTGTATGTCTATAATTTTGTTTGTGCTTGTTTCATATTTTTCTCACTTCCAACTCTTGGTTTTCCTCCACATAGAATAGAATACCCCCTTTCTTCTTTCACAATTCATCATATCCTAAATCTCAAGTGCAACCTCAAATACCTCTTTTCCCACTCCATACATATTTCTTGGATCTTTTCAATCTATGTGAACCATTCACAGGCACTTAATTAACTTTCTTGAGCATATGCTGTGTCTTTCTGAATAATGGTAAGTTTCTCAAAGATGAGACCATGATATTCTCATTTTTATGCTCCCAATCATTACCAGAGGGATATTTCCACATTATAGATGCTGAATAAATAAGTTTTAATTCATTTGCAATTTGAAAATAATTTATTAAATTTACCCTGTCTTCCACGCCCTTTACATCTAATTTAGGAAAGTGCTTTCACTTTTACTCAAATCTTCAGAGGCCATGATATTCTAGAACAGCTTTTGAATTCATGCTTATTGACTGGTAGATGAATTCACTTATTTATTCAATGACATTGAGTATATATTATGCAACTCATATATATGTTGAAGAATATAATTCACATCAAAGGAGAAGACATAGTCTTAGTTCTTAAAAAGTACTCAGTATATATTCCTTTTTAAAATTTTTAAAGTTTATTTATTTTGAGAAAGAGAGAAAGCATGAGTCGGGGAGGGGCAGAGACAGAGGGAGAGAGAGAGAATCCCAAGCAGGCTCCGCACCATCAGTGCAGAGCCCGACGCTGGGCTCAAACTCATGAAACCATGAGATCATGACTTGAGCAAAAACTGAGAGTCAGACACTTAACTAACTGAGCCACTCAGGTGGCCCTATATTCCTTATTTCAAAAAAGTTTTTAATGTTTATTTACTTTTGATAGAGAGGCAGAGTGTGAATGGGGGGTGGACAGAGAGAGAGAGGGAGACACAGAATCCAAAGCAGGCTCCAGGCTCTAAGCTGTCAGCGTAGAGCCTGATGCAGGGCTCGAACCCACAAACTGTGAGATCATGACCTGAGCCAAAGTCGGACACCCAACCGACTGAGCCACCCTGGTGCCCCTATATTCCTTCTTTCAAATTGGTCTACATGAATATGCAACAAGCTACAATCAAAATAAAAGAAATGATGTGAAAATCGGGGGTGGGGTGGGGGAAGCAGACTGATGATTTAGCTTTGTCATCTTGCCACATTATTTTTCTTTTTGATCTTAGTAAGAAGTTCATCTCATTCCTGTGCTCCAGGAAGCATCTAAAATATTGTGGAAATAAAAATTTAACACTGAAGGATTATACCAAGAAATACTTCCCCAAAATATTTGTGTTTGCTACCCTATTAACTCAAGAGAAAAGGGGTATTCAAATTACCTTTTTAAATGAATACCTAGGAACAGGAATCTAGATAGGGTCAAAAACTTATTTATATAAAATATTCATTTTTTTCTACAGTAGGAAGGGAACTTTAGCTTTATGATTGGGTCACAAGGTGATGAAATAGCCTCTTGTTCTTTCACAGGACATCAGCTCTTTACCGTCCTCTCCTCCTCCAAAGCCTGGGAGCAGCATGCAGATCACTCCGCCATCTTTCTGTTGGCTCCACCTTCATGGGCAAGTGTTATTTCACTTACTATTCTTAAGTCATTTTGGAGAAATATACACAGCTTCCATCAAAGACAAGCTTTTGCCCCATGTCTTTAGGTAAAACGAAACAAGTTCCACATGTGCACATTTAAAGCAACATACACAGGGGCGCCTGGGTGACTCAGTTGGTTAAGCATCTGACTCTTGATTTCAGCTCAGGTCATGATCTCACCGTTCATGAGACTGAGCCCCTCATTGGGCTCTATGCAAACAGCATGGAGCCTGCTTAGGATTCTCTCTCTCTCCTTCTCTCTCTCTCTCTCTGCCTCTCCCCTGTTCAGCTCTCTCTCTCTCAAAAGAAATAAATACACTTAAAAAAAGCAATATATACAAATAAAATGACCCTGTAGAATGATAAAGAAGCTAATTTTTATAAATGACATATGAAAATCAGTCATATTACAGTAGATATACTCATGCCACATACTGTATCAAACATCGCTTCTTTTTACCACATACATGGATAACTGTTCCATATACTCATAAAATATAGAACATATTAGAATTTTTCAAAATGTAAAGCCTTAAAATTTTAACATTACTCTCTGGGCCTACATTCTCTGCATCTGTAAATTAAGAGAACAATATCTGTTTGGAAGGTTTTGAGACTATTAATTGGTTTAATTATACAAAGTGCTACCATATTGTGAGTGCTCAGTAATGGTTAGTTATTTGTATCACAGTTATCATTATAACCGGTAGGAACTGATACTGGTTACCCTGATTCTGTCTTTCAAAAAGGGAACCCATGCCATGATCATCCTCATCCTGCCTTGACTTGATCTGAGTCTGCCCAGTTGTAAAGATGGCAGTATTTTGAACACTTGAACCTATTCCCAAGTCACGAAAGGTAGAAAGTCAATCAATACATACATATTTATAGAACAACTACAACAGAGGAAGGGCATGATTTTGAGTCCCAGACATACATTAATTGTGTGCCTCTAACCAACTCACTTAAGCCCATTAAAACTTATTTTATTCTACTGAATAATAATGCAAGGGGAAGCACTTTATGTAGTAGAAGGCACCATACTCATTTACAGTGTCCTGTGCAAGACGCCGCATCCATAAAATTGAGAAGCAGAGTGAGGACAGTGAAAAAACCCACAACTTTTAGGGTGTTCCTCCTTTCCTCAATGCCATGCAGTTTGTGCAGTCAGCTGATTAGCTGAAAATAGTCAGTTCTGATGACTGATGCTTCCTGCTTATGTTTAATTGGTTTAGGAAACTCATTAGTTATGCTATCTTGGAGGATGAGTTCGGTGGGTAGAATATCTGATGACTCTAAGGCAAATGTATTTCTTTCAGCTGGTGAATTAATCTCTCAATAGACTCAATTTGCTTTTTACTAACGGTCTGGCAATATCCCATAGTTGCAATATCCTTTCAAACACTTACAATAAAATCTGGCTAGAGATGGCTCACATACACAACATGTTTGCTGTGAAAGAGAAACATATTCATCCAAAATTTCCAAATGTGAAAGCAATTGAACATGCCTCAAAATCCTATACATAGTAATGCATCTCTAAAATATTTCCTCCTCCGTCCCCTTACAATCATTTACACGGATATACAAGAAGTACATATGTATTTGGAAAATATTAGTCATCAGACACGAGCCTCTACTCATCTATTCAAGTGCAGACATGGTAAAACCTGTTTTCTGAGTTTATGCTATTGATGAGAACATGTTGTTGAAATTAAATGTTGACAGAAAAACTTCAAACTAAAAAATTAAAGATACAGAAAAAAATTATACTTTCACTTCATCAGTTATAAGGCATCTCTAAAGATATATTTTAAGTATAGAATAAAAAATCTCTTTGAATATATACACGCAAATATATACATATATATGAATTTAATTTTGTTATAAAGCACTTGGTATCTGCACTTTCATACAGTTTAAGTGAAACTTAAAAAGAAATGTATGGGAAATAGGAAAACAACGGAAGCTCATAACATTTTAAAATTGGAACTCTGATTCAAAATTCCTCGTGATGTATTTTTAAAGTTATCTCCGTTACATATTTCAAATGAGACCTTTAAAAAAAACTTCTTATATAATATGCCCTCATCTTTTTTTGCAATTTAACTTCCCTTCCCCCAAACCTTTAACTCTGACCCCATCTAGACCCCAACCCGGTCCATCCTTTTTTCACCTCCCTTATGAACACAATTACAATCATATTTTACAGATCTTTTTCTAGCAAATTTTCCCACTCTTTCTCTTTCAAATTAAAAAATAATAATAATAATTTATGTTAAGCTAACCTAACCATAGATCTCCAAATTCATATTTTCAAAAGCAGTTAAGCCACAATAGACCATTCTACCTAAAAAGCCAAACACATTTTACAGTGTGTCATGTTATGTTACGTTGACCAGACACAGAAGTCATTTCTGTAGGATTTCTTGTCAGTGTTTGCTTTAAGTTTGAGCTTTCTGATCTCGGCTTCTGTTACCCAGTGATTTGAAAGGTCACTGTTCTGTTGGCATTTAGTTTATGCAAGGCAGTCTGGCAATTTATAAAAGTCTTGTGATTTTGTAAATAGAATACTGAACTTAAAAAAGGCTTACCACATTCACTATCTGGCCTCTAATGCTTCAAGAAATCATTTATTTCTAGTCCCCTTAAGAAAATTCTGTATGTCTCCTTTCACTGTGCTAAAACTTATCTTCAACTCAGAATGTGGCCAGTTCTGTCTTCTGAGCTGCCATGCCAAAAGTGACCAGATACGTCTATAATTAATGTGTGTTCCAGTCCAACCCCTATGTTTGACCTCACAGAAGAGTTTAAACTAAAAGCTAATGAGTAAGTGCAGAAATAAAATGGAAGTAGGGATACAAACACAGCCTCAAAAAGAACTCAGAAAAATTGAGAGACTTTTTCTTTTTTTTCAAAAGAGGAAGTGCCCATGCCAAATGTTAGCAATTCTCAAGTGGCTTTTGTGAAACGTCTGTGTGAAAACACTCTGAAGACCCGGAAAGAATTGCTAAAAAAGAAAAACAGAAGAAAACAACAACAACAACAACAACAACAATAACAACACACACACACACTCACACACACATGCACACACAACATTTCTTACAAGACAACCCCAGAGTTAATTTTGGAGCCTTCAATCAAAACATCCATGCTGAGTTAGCTGGACAGATATAGAAGATCAACGGCTACAACAGGGAGGGAACAAGGCCACTTTGTGACAAGCAATGTATAAGGACCCTGAAGCAGGAGCATGGGAGATGAGGGGAGGAGGAGAATGGAGCCTATCTATATTGCAAACATGTAAGATGTTCAATGGACTAAGTGGATGTGTAATGCAAATTTCTTGAAGTCAGACATTTCATTACGTAGGACATGAGGCATGACATTTATAATTGCCCCACCCCCCACCCCCCAAAAAGGTGAGAATTGTTTTCTTGATGCTGCTATCTTACTTCCCAAGTAGTTTATTAATTTTCCAAATCATTACTGCATATTGCACACTAGATATTGTATATCTACATAGACACACACACAAATCACATTGCATATTGTCACGCACAATTATAGGATAGACACCATCCAGGTTTCTAGCTGTTCCAGGTGAGTCTATGATTAAAATTAAAGAACATCCTAAACCAGAAAAATCAGGTATTAAATAATCTCATTATTTTACATTTCTTGGGTGAAGCGTGAATTTGTATTATTCATGGTGTGGTTTATCATCGAGGAGTCATTTTTTAACATGCTGAAAGCCTATATCTCTGTTCCTAGGTCTTCATACGCATGAGAATACTTAAATAACCACCATGTAATACAGACTAACATGCATGTTTGCCCTAAAAACACAGATTACCTCAGGAAACGGCCTCTCCCTGGTTTGGATGCTACAGCAACTCAAGGTACTAGTAATTTACTGCTAAGAACATGCCTAACAATTTGCCTCATTATCTTGTATCATCTTCCTGACACTATAAGGCACAACGACCAAATTTCCAAAGTCAAAGATAGAACTGAACATCTGCTCCCTCTGAGCAAACAAGTGAAAGTATTCCAAAACATGGATGGATTGACTGAAGATGAATTCTAGATAACTGATTATCAGCTAGTGAATCAGGTTTCCATTAAGCACACTCTACAGAAGTGAATCGGGACCCATATCAGAAAGGTAATTTTAACTTTACATGCATTTGCTAGTTAATGGTATAATAATTAATTTTGCTTGTGTTACTAAGGGAGTGGTTTTCTTTGCTCAGTTCATCTGCTAAATGTTGCTTTATCTTGGCTCAGTCAAAAAGAAAAGGATTGGCAATGTTAGCAATTCAGTTATCTCTACTGACAGAAAGACCATGAAATTTTTACATGGAATACAGGAATTAGCATTTCCATTATTTAGATTTTCCCTTGCCGTTTCTATTTATTATCTTAATATATTTCTAACAGGACTACAGGATTTATGTCATCCAACTGATACATGTTGGAATCACTGTCCTTGAATGATTGATCTGTATAAGCCTGATGTCATGAGAAACAGACAAGGGAAAAAAATAAAAGGAAGGAAGGAAAGGAGGGAGGGAGAAAGGAAACCTTTAATCATGATACATTGTCAATGTAAGGGTTCCAGATTAGAAAAGATTTTTATTTGCTAATTCGTCAAAAGTTCTATTATCTTTTAGAAAGAACTGTGACGGATTGCAAATTCATTTAAAACCTAGTTTTGGCAACTAATCTAGATTGCCTTCACTGGCCAGCTGTGCGGAACTCATCCTCAGATGCTCTATTAAAACATTCTAGGAGAGATGCCCTTAAAGTTCCCCAGTCTATTAAAGGTTTACTTCCAAGGAGCTCGTTCTGATCTCATTTAGTACGACACCCTTGTGTATGCCAGATGGTAACAAGAGTTATAGCTTCACACATGTCATTCTGATTTTCACCTTTGCAGTGAAAGTCCCTTAATCTAGCTTTCTTTACATAAACCAAAAAAATATGGACAAAGATATGCTAAGCCAGGATTAAGGAATTGTGATCTTGGTAAATATTCTAGAAATAATTTGAGAAAAATTAGTAAAATTTGAGGCTGTGGTTGCCTTGGGGAAAGGGTAGGTGGGTGTTTGGGATTCTAGGCTAGATTCTTCCATTAACGATTTAAATGTGTGCCTAAACAAACTCTAATTTTGCTGAGCCTAAATGTTTTAGCTGAAAAGAAAAGGAGGAGGTTGAAAGTCCCCAAGTGTGCCTTCTGGCTCTAAAATTTTCAATTCTAACATGTTTCAAGCCATTCTAACATTTGGTTTAGAAACTGGCATTCCAGGGGAGCTTGGATGGCTCCGTCGGGTAAGCATCCAGGTCTTGGTTTTGGCTCAGGTCATGATCTCACTGCTTCCTGGGCTCATGCCCCTCATCAGGCTCTGTGCTGACAGTGCAGAGTCTGCATGGGATTCTCTCTCTCTGTCTCTCACTGCCCCTCCCTGACACATGCTGTCTCTCTTTCTCTCTCAAAATAAAAACTTTAATTTTTTTTTTAAAAAAAGAAATAGGTATTCTATCATCAAGGGTTATTGCAGCCCTCCTTGACCTACATTTTAATTCTATTCCTTTTTCTGTTAGCTTTAATTTTTGGAGTTTTGTTTTAAATTTTTTTAACGTTTATTTATTATTGAGAGAGAGAGAGAGAGAGAGAGAGCATGAGCATAGGAGGGGCAGACACAGAATCTGAAGCAAGCTCCAGGCTCTGAGCTGTCAGCACAGAGCCCAACACGGGGCTCGAACTCAAACAAACCGTGAGATCATGACCTGAGCCAAAGTCAGACGCTCAACCAACTGAGCCATCCAGGCACCCCTAATTTTGGGAGTTTTAAAATGTACAGTATATGTTTCTTATAGGCTGAATCATGTTTCTGCAAAAATATATTTTGAAGTCCCAAACTCCAGGACCTCCAAACATGACTTTCTTTTTTTTTTTAATTTTTTAATGTTTATTTATTTACTTTTGGGGGGGGAGCCGGCATGAGTGGGGGAGGGGCAGAGAGAGAGGAAGACACAGAATCCAAAGCAGGCTCCAGGCTCTGAGCTGTCAGACAGAGCCCTATGCAGGGCTCGAACTCACTGACCACGAGATCATGACCTGAGCTGAAGTCGGACACTCAACCGGCTGAGTCACCCAGGTACCCCAAACATGACATTCTTTGAAAATAGGGTTTTTACAGAGGTAATAAAGTGAAAATGAGATCATTAGGGTGGGCCCTAACGCAATATGATTACTGTCCTTATAAAAAGGGGAAATGTGAACACAGGGCCAGACATGAACAGAGTGAACACTATACAAGGAGATAGCAGGAAAATGTATGCGACGGTGTAGGGTTGGCCGACACACCTACAAGCCAAGGAGGCCAAATGCTGCCAGAAAACCAGCAGAAGCTAGGAAAGAGGCATGGAGCAGATTCACAGCCCTCAGAAGGATCCACCCTTGCTGACTCTTTGATTTCCAACTTCCAGACTCCAGAACTGTGACGCAATAAATCCACTGTGTTAAGCCACTATTTGTGGTCTATCGTTACAATAACCCTTACGGTTGAATACAAAGATACATACTAAATAGTGCAAAAGTCATAAGTGTGTAACCTCAAGAATTCGACATGAACTCAGCCATGTGACCACCATTAGCATGATACAGAACATTACCAGCATTTCGGAAGCCTCTTTTACGCCTCATTTTCTTCTCCCAAATATAACACAATTTTGACTTCTACCACAGATTCATTTTTCCTGAGGAACTTTATAGGAATGCAAGCATGTCTCTGACATTCCAAATGTAGCAGAAATTCATTCTTTTTAATTACTGTATTTTATTCTATAGTATCAATGAACCATAACTTTAATTTCCCATTGTGTTGGTAGACAATTGTACTATTTTGAGCGTCTGGATGTAAAAATACTGTTGCTGTGAAAATCTTGTAAATGTCTTTCGGTGTAAAAAAAACGGTCATATATGTTGGGTGTATACCTACATATGAAATTGTGAGGTCATGGAGGTCGGTATCTGTGTAGTGAAACTAGCTTTATTTCCTCCTTCTTAATACTGATGTATAATTTATTAATATAGTCTACAGATCTTAAATATACAGTTCAGTGAGTTTTTGCATAGGTATACATGCAAAAATACAACTCAAATTAGAATATAGTACAAGCATCCCAGAAATCTATCATCTCAGTCTATAACAAGAATCAGAAGATAACTGCTATTCTGATCTCTACTTACATAGATTCATTTGCCTGTTAATGAATTTAATAAATATAGTATCATGTAGTATATATCCTCTTGTATATGGCTGTTTATATTCAACATTATGTTTTAAACATTTATCATATTATTGTATGTATCAATTGTTCATTATTATTGTGTAGGGGAGAAAAAGTATATTTTCTTTCTACCCTTTTAAGTTCTCAACTACAATCTCTGCAACAAAAGACAGATTAACAAGAGAAAAGCATACAAATTTATTTAATAGGAATTTTATATGACACAGGAGCCTTCATTAGGAAGAAGCAGTTAAAGCTGAGCATTCTTACGCTAGGTTTGATGAAGAGCAGAAAATCATGGGAAAATGTGATACGACAAAAAAGGCTATGAGGTAAGTGGGGGAAAAGCTTGTTCAGATTCTCCTGAGCTGAGTCCCTAGTCTTCAGAGATAAGGATACTCCCTACCCTGTTTATAGTGAGAGCACCTTTCATATTAGGGTCTTAAAACCTGCTTCAGGGGAAGGTGGGGAAATCCTTCCTGCACCTGCCCTTTCTCAAATTTCTTCAGCTCAAAATATTCAATTCGTCATGATGTCATATTTTGACGTTGCCTTTCCTGAACCCTGTCAATTGCAATATAGGCGTTCTATTTTATGCATAGACAGCAACTTATTTAGCATTGGATTATTCATCTGTTCTCAGTTTGAGGCTACGATAAATAATGCTAATTGCATATTGTTGTGCATATTTTTTGAATGACTTAAGCATTCATTGATCTTGAGTGTATATCCAGGAGTGGAATTGCTGAGACAAAGGGTATATTAATATTTATCTTTAATAGACATTGCCAGAATAGATTTCCAATATGGTTCTTCAGGTTTAAATTTCCACCAACAATACACGACACTTCCAGTTATCCCATGCTTTCTTCAAGACTTGGTAATATTGGCTGTTTTAATTTTAGTTGTTTTGTGGGCATGTAGTGATAGTTTTAGTGATTTATTTCGAGGGGTACCTGGGTGGCTCAGTTAGTTGAGCGTCTGACTTCATTCAGCTCAGGTCATGATCTCACCAATTGTGAGTTCAAGCCCCTAGCAGGCTCTCTAGGGGCAGCGCAGAGCCTGCTTCAGATCCTCTGTCCCCCTCTCTCTGCCCCTCCCCCATTCCCACTGTATCTCTCAAATATAAATAAAACCTTAAAAAAGATGATTTATTTTTATATGATTTTGATTTTTTCTTTAAATTTTTTTGATGTTTATTTATTTTTGAAAGAGAAAGAGAGAGAGAGAGAGAGAGAGAGAGAGAGAGAGAGAGAACATGAGTGGGGGGGGGGGCAGAGAAAGAGGGAGACACAGAATCCAAAGCAGGTTCCAGGCTCTGAGCTGTCATCACAGAGCCTGACGGGGGGCCTGAGAACTGTGAGATCATGACCTGAGCCGAAGTGGGACGCCAAACCGACTGAACCACCCAGGTGCCCCTGATTTTGATTTTTTTTTTCATCCTCTAATATAAAGTGACTTTTCAAGTCATTTACCCATAGGAAAAAAACAGGTTATCTACATTTTCTAATGGATTTCTAAGAGTTCTTTATAAATTCTGGATATGACATTTGTTTTCATGTTTATGTAATATTTTTATTATTTTTGTCTTTCCTTGTCATTTGTAGATGGATCATTTTTTATTGCTTGTTAGCCTCTTGTTACACCTTTTTGAATATCTTAGATATTATAATTGTAATATTTATGTATAGTATAATATTTATTCTAGACTTATTACTTTCAATAAGTATACTTATTGAATATAAGTATTCAATACTACTTTCAATAGTATTACCACTTCGGCAACAATATAAGAACCTTAGAAAAGTTAAACACTATTTAGCCACTCTCATTATCACATTTTATTTCAATATATATTATAAATTCCAGAGGCCAATTCTTATATTTACCCCTCCTTCTCATGTGTATTTCATGGTAAATATCCCACCCCAATTCCTTTTAATATCCTTGTCACATTTTAATGTCAATATATGCTTCCCACAGCAAATTAGGAAGAATTCTCTCTCTTGTATGTATTTCCTGAAAGTGCTTGTATAAGATTAAATCTATTCATTCCTTATATTTTTAGAAGAATTTACCAGATAATCTGTCTGTGCTTGAAATTTCTGTGTGTGTGTATGAGTGTGTGTGAGTGTGTGTGTGTGTGTGTGTGTGTGTGTAAAATGTGTTAATTATAGATATGGTTTCTATAATTGATACAGAGCTCATTCTGATTGTCAAATTTTCTTCTTGTGCCAATATTTTAAGATTTGTTTTCAGTGAACTTCATTGCTTCCTGCAGTTTCATGCTTCTTTTAGGAATTATTTTTCCTTAGCCTGAAGAACTGAAGTATTTCTTGTAGTTCAGGTCTGCTAGGTAAGCATTCACTCAACATTTATGTGACAAAATAGATTTTATTATGCCTCATTTGCATGTATATTTTCACTGGTCATAGAATTCTGGATTGGCATAATTTTCCCCTTAGCATGTTACAGAAAGATGCCATTCTACTGTCTTTTGTTTTTGTTGAAAATCTTAGTTTTGCTCTTTTACTTGGTTTTAAGACTTTCATTTTGTCTTGGTTCAACAGTTTGACTAAGATCTACCTAGTTATGGTTTTCTTTGTATTATGTTGCTTAGGTTTTGTTGAGTTTCTTAAGAATGGACGTTTTTCCTTTATCAGTTGTACAACATTCTTGACCAATTGGTCTTCAAATATTTGTCTTTCCTACTTACTCTCACGTGTCTTTCTTGGTCTCCAGTTGCAGGTATATTAGACATTTTGATGGTGGCCCAGGCCTCTTATGCTTTGTTCTGCTTTATCTAATTTCTGTTCTTCAGTTTAGATTGTTTCTGTGGATCTGCATCTCTCTTCACGTTCACTTATTTGGGTTTTATTGTATTTACTGTGATTTACACCTATTCAGTGATTTAAGTTCAATTAGTGGGTTTTCAGTTTTAAAATACCTACCTGATTTTTTACATAGATTCAAGTTCTTTGTGAAAATGTCCACCTTTTCATTCTGTTTATTTTAATTTTATTACCATATGAGCATCAACCAGCTTTCAGGGATATCGAGATTAGCTCTTTGCTTTGTTTCTCCACTGCAACCTCAAAACCTGAGAAATGTCTGGGGTGAGGTTCTGGGGGTTGTCCATATGTTTATGGCAGACCCCTCCCTTTCAACTATTTTATCTCCCAAGCACTGTGAGATCCTGGAAGATTTCATTCCGCCTTCTAGAATCCCTTGGCATAGTTCCTCAGCCTCACATATACCCAAGAACTCGGCAGATAGCTCTCCAGAAAAGAAGTCTTGTGTACCACTGTCTACCTTACCCCAAGATTCATCCAGGCCAGGCCCACTCCTCAGCCTCTACCCACAGTCAGAAAAAGCTTCCAGAGAAATAAACATTGACAAATAGTCCATGTTGGCAGGACTCTCCAGTCTATAAATTTTAGTTCTTTAGTTCTTTTGGTTGTCCCAGTTGTCCTTAAAATTTTAATTATATAATTTATCTACATTCTAATTGTTGCAACAATTCTTTGGCCAAGTCTGACCTATATACCAAACTTGCATTCCCTTTACTTTTAGTACTTTATTTGTTAATACAGAGTCTTTTAATTTTTTTTCTGAAAGCGTCTTAAAATTCATAAAAGTTTATGTCATGAAATTTTTGCAGAACTGAATATTCCAAAAATAAACATAGACTTTCAACTCATGTTATCTTTTTTACATGCTCATCTTAGGAATCAATGGACCACCCAAATTGCTTCTCAAATTAAAAATATATCTGGAAATTGTCCAAAAAGGATTTAAGATGGCTTTTCTAGAAAGAGGTCTTGCTAGTGGGACTCTGAACTCTCTGACAGAAGTAAAAATAGAAATGTCTTGTTATTATGATGACCATTCAGGTATATTTATTGATATTCTTACTGCTTCATCTTGAGGGGCTGACCTACAGGTACATAGAAATATACCCAGAACAATGGAGAGATAGAAGATTTAAACCAGCATGTTCTAATTTTTTAAATTAAAAAAAATTTTTTTTGAGAGAGAGAGAGAATGAGCAGGGGAGGGGTAAAGGGAAAGAGAGAACTCAAGTAGGCTCCAGGCTCAGTGCAGAACCTGAGGTGGGGCTTGATCCCATAACACTGGGATCATGACCTGAGCCCAAATCAAGAGTTGGATGCTCAATGGACTGAGCCACCAGGTGCCCCTCAACCAACATGTTCTGAGGAAGTAGTTTAGAATGTGACAGTGTATCTTGTTTTTAAGTCAGCTGGCCAAATGTAATTCAAATATGTTATACATAAACGCTTTGTGTCCCTGAAGAGAGCTCTGTAATGATGTAGATGCCACTAGGGGAATTATCAGGAATACTATCATGAACCATCCTCTGTGGTGCTGAGTAAGAAATTTACTTTGGTCTGTAAGCCTCAAGTTAAAGGAGGGAGAAATAACAAACAAATAAACCCTGAGAACATGTTGGAATGAGTGACAGACGAAATGTCAGCATCTATTATCAAAAGACCCAGAGAAAATAGGGAAGACTAGGGTAGAACTGAGTCAATATTCTGTAAATTTTTAAAGAAGGTAAATATTAGAAGAAAGGAAGGTTGATCTGAGGAACAGCCCTTCACCTGCAGTAGTAAAGCATCCATCAGGTAGGGCATGGGCAAATGACAACCTTAGTACCTCAAAATTCAGTTTTGTTCCATCAAAGAGTGAAAATGTTGTTGAACCTCAAATTAGTCCAAATAACTTTCTGGTCTGATGAATTTTGCCAAGATAATAAGTTCTTGGCGGGGGGGGGGGGGGGGGGGGTCTTTGTATTTTCCTTACTTTAAAATTACAAAAGTACCTTCTTATTATATAATTCATTCACATTATAATCTTTTAGGCAATACAGAAAATCTTATGAAGTTCAATAAAACATTTATACATTCAAATTTTAAATATCCAATACAGTGCTTTACCAGTCTCTACTTGGCATTTTCCCCATGTCCCTATACCAGTGAGTGCCCTTAAATAATTGAAATAAATGTATACATATATATACTTACATATGGATACATTTATACATATATATTTATTCCACATAACAATTTCATACTATAAAAGGTAATATTTTCATTTAAAAATTAAGTATTAGTATCTTTTGATAGATATGCCAGAGGCAGCACAAGAGCTATTTATTTTTGGCACAAACTGGCTTCCTTTTGATAACTGCTCTCTCATGTCCTGAGTGTTCCCTCTCTCTTCCATGTGTTCAGTGTCATATCATTTTTTAGCTCTTCACACAGGCTTTCCTGGAAGATGCAATTTCCCCTTCCTTTGATCATAATACTTTCTTAAACAATATTGCTATTCCCTTGAAGTTGATTCAATGTGAGTATTAGGGGGAAAAATGACCAGCTGATTAGAACACTTAACTTATGGGCTGGGTGGAAAGAAGACATATCCCTCCAAAACTGCACTGAAATATAAAGGGAGGAGATCGTCAATTCAGAGCTATGCAGGCACCATCACGGATTCTTCTTCCTTATTGTCAGTTATAGATCTAAGCCAGAAGGGTACTGACGATAGAAATGGAAAGGGGAAGTGTGTGTGTGTGTGTGTGTGTGTGTGTGTGTGTGTGAAGGCAGCCACTTGAATGCAGTCATCTCAAGGCCTGACAGGGAAGGATTCATTTCCAAGCACACAAGCACGATAGCTGGCAGGATTTAGTTCCTTGACAGTTGTTGGACTGAGGACTCCTTTGATTTCTCGCAACATGGGCCTCCCTGTAAAGCATCTTACAACATGGCAGCTCTCTTTATCTTAGCAAGAAAGCAAGAGAGCAGGAGAGGGTAACAGCAAGGTGGGGAGAGGACCAGCAAGATGAACGTCTGTTTTGTAACCTAATCCCAGAAGTAACATCCCTTTACTTTTGCTACATTGTGTGTTTCAGAAACAAGACATTAGGTCCAGCCTGCACTCAAGGAGAGGGGATCACTCAAAGGCATGAACACGAGGAAGTGGGATCATCAAGAGCTATATCAGAAACTGCCTATGACGCCATCCAGGTAATTACCACTAGTATATTATTTGTCTTCAGAAATATACTTAAATAAAACTCTAGAATAACAGTCTAGGATTAAATTAAATTAAAATAATGGTCTCTACAGCTCTGTATCCTGCTCCATACCCCCAGAGTTATATATAAATGTAGCAGTTGTTTCTCTTCTTTACCACCAGACTCCAGCATGCTTCACCCACACAGCAGAGACCCTCTATGTGTTTGCCTAAGCCAGATTCGTCAGAATCTATATGTTATTGACATGCCAGTGACTATTTTTACCCATTCTGGAAAGCCGATCAATTTTCCACATTCCCCATTCTCAACTCTCAAGAGTGTTGATTGCTTTTTACAACTAATCTCTTCTCCTCCTTGTCACCTGGGCTTCCGCAGCAACAATACCCCTGACTACATTTTCTTTCTTCTTTTTGCAATGTCTTTTTCTCTGTCTTCATGCAATTTTAAGCAAAGAGACTTTTTCTAAACATTTTCTAGCAATGCATGCTCCTGCACAGTGTGACCTGACTACTTACATCAGTTACGATTTCCAGCTTTTTTCAGTTCTTCTCTTCTTCTTAGTTGAGCTCACAAATGATTCTACACCAAAGAGGAATAAGATGGAATGGCAGATAATTCTGGAAGACTGTTGTAAGAATTGCTAAGATTTTGGGGTGCCTGGGTGGCCCAGTCGGTTGAGCGTCCGACTGTGGCTCAGGTAATGATCTCACAGTTCATGAGTTTGGGCCCCGTGTTGGGCTCTGTGCTGACAGCTTGGAGCCTGCTTCAGATTCTGCATCTCCCTCTCTCTCTGCCTGCTCGTGCTCTGTCTCTCTCTCAAAAATAAACAGACATTAAAAAATTTAAAAATAAAGAATTGCTAAGATTTTATTGAATAGTTTCTATCATCCTTTTGATGCTTACTTATATTGCTTATATTTTAAGATTTCAATTTTGATAAGTAAATAGTGTTTGTTAAGCCACTGTGTTCTAAGAACTAGAGAAAGAATGTTTAACAAAAAAGAAAAACCTAAACTTTTCTAGTATTATTATCATAGCTATATGCAAAATCAATGCATTCATTTTTAAAAATAAGAACTTGAAAGATGTGCAGTGAAGGAAGAGAAACTTTCTTGCAAAGGTAGACACAAAGCAAGATTTACTTAAAACAAAATTAAGAAAATAATATTTGGTAGTTTGTTTTGAATTAATTTTATATAATCTCTATTTCTAAATATATGTTTAGGAGGCAAATGTATAAATTTTAATCATTTTTATTCATAGGAAAAGTGTAGGGTTTCATAAATTTTGCCACTAAACTTCCCTGACCTTTATCAATTCCGGTTTTTTCCCTTGTTTACAATCTTACTGAGCTATAAAGGTATAACCATTAACCAATCAAAATGAACACTAAAAGGTCAGTGCATTGCATATAATATAGTTGCTTTTCAAAACATGTGTAAGGCATTCAAATTCTGGCACATTTTTGCAAGTCCAAACTTGTAAAATAAATCCATGGTGACATAAATGAGACCCGGGCTCCTGGTAAAACTTGTAATAAAGATGAGAAGAAAGTCCAGCTCCCTGGCTTTTCATTTTTATTTTCATATTTTAAATTTAGTCTCCAAAATTCTAGTAAGTACAGAAAGGACATGAAACAAATAATGTTATGGATGCCATCAACTGTAACAATCTTACAAATATCTAATATCAGCCTATTAGACATGATAGAGTTACGGTTATGGGTAATGTCACTCAGAACAAATCACAAGAAAACAAAAAGGGATAGCCAGATTATTGAAAGTAATATTAATGAGTGAAGAATGCAATACTATATAAAATGGATTAGGATGTGATGGTCAAAGGAATAGATGAAGATCTAAGTACAAATAATCTTTTCAGGGGGGCCTGTGTGGCTCAGTCAGTTAAGTGTCTCACTCTTGATTTTAGCTCAGATCATGAGCCCATCGTTCCTGAGTTCGAGCCCCACACTGGGCTCTGGGCTCACAGCATGGAGCCTGCTTGGAATTTTCTCTCCCTCTCTCTCTGCCCCTCCTTTTCTTGCACGCTCTCTCTCAAAATTAAATAAACTTTAAAAAGTAGTTTTCTGAATATGAATAGAAAAGAGAATTCTTTGAGAACAAGAAGGATGTGTTCAGGAGTGCCAGATGCTAAGTTGAATAAGACCTGGATAGAAACTGTTCATTTAATTTGAATATTATATAATCATTAGTGATCCATGGGGGAACTCTTGCCACAGTAATTTCCACATGAATTGAAAAGCTGAATGTTAAAAATACAATCAAAATGCATTAAAATACAAGTTGATACTCACATCATCTTGGATGAGGCAAAGGCATTGTTAACATAAACCCAGAGCTGGATATCATAAGGAAAAGATGCCTAAGTCAACTAGATAAATTTCAAATCTCCATGTTCTCCTATGTTTTCTTGTTTAGTAAAGTCATTTAAAATGTAATTTTAACAAGATTACAAATACATCTATATGTACACATACATAAACATGCATTACTTAACATAGAAAGAAAATATAGTATTTAAGACATAATAAGGTAAACATTAGAACATATATTTAAAAAAATTTCTTTTTACATTTATCTATTTTTGAGAGACAGAGAGAGACAGTGGGGGAGGGCCAGAGAGAGAATGAGACACAGAATTCGAAGCACGCTCCAGGCTCCGAGCTGTCAGCACAGAGCCGGATATGGGGCTGGAACTCACAAACTGTGAGATCATGACCTGAGCCAAAGTCAGACCCTTAACCAACTGAACCACCCAGGCGCCCCTAGAACATATATTTTTGTACATAATAGTGATTTTGTGCATAAGAGTCGCACGGAAGTCCAAGCTGGAAAAAGAAAGACCATGTCCAGTGAAGATCTACAGGTTCTGTGTGAGCGCACGTGTGCACCTGCGTGTGTTCACACGCATGCGCACTTACAAAAGGGCCGATGCCCTGGCCCTAGCGAACCTCATGGTGAAGCAGGAAATTAGGCCCTGATGTGGAGAGTTCCTCAGTATATCTGTCGATGTGTCAGAGCAGGGAAAGGAGCAAGACGGGGGACGCCCCACTTCCTCCAGTCATTCATTTTCACATTAGGAAATAACTAAATCTTATTATTATTTCCAGCTCCTCATTTTCTGGGTCAAGGACTACTTGAGAAAAAGGCGGAGACTGATGATTTATGTTGCCAAAAATAAAACAAACAAACACAAATACCTCATCGTGTTCCGGCTTTTCCATGGGATCCGATATAATTATAAACAATCACTCCAGAGCCAAATACTAAACATTTGAGAGAAGAGCTGTTTTTTACATTACCTTTAGTTTTTATCAGAAGAGTGAAACAAATATTATACCAATTGGCCTCTTAAAAGGAAGCCCTATATTGCTTTCTTGGTTGTTCCATACTTCTTTAGACAAATGTTTTTTCTTAATACTGCCTTATACTGATCATTTATTAAAGCATGTTTAGCATCGATCTTAACAATGACTTCTATTTCTCTGTCCAAACGTAGTAATGAAAATAATCTCATGTCCAAGAATTGTATTTTAGAGGTTTACCACCAATGCAGAGATTTCATTTAGGATTACTTTTACATTGTATTCCCAGAGAATCTCTTCACATTTCCCTAATATTTCACACTGAAATAATTGACTTTAAAGGCATGCTCAGGTCAGGGCACCTGGGTAGCTCAGTCAGTTAAGCGTTTGGCTCAGGTCACAATCTCAAGGTTTGTGAGTTCTGTCTCGCTCTCTCGCTGACCCTCCCCTGCCTGCTCTCTCTCTCTCTCAAAATAAATAAATAAGCTTTTGTTTGTTTAAAAAAGGCATGTTCAGGTCATAAGATAAAAATAAGTTCTTTACTCCACTCACAACTCCCTTGCTCTGTATTAAATTGTATGTGTTGTATCAAGACTAATGACTAGGCTTAACATGTGGAAGGGAAGTCATATCAATTGACTGATAAAGTCGTGTTTGAAATAAGCTGACTCACAAATAGACATTTTCTTTAGTACTACTTATAAAAATATTTAATAACAAATAAATATGTATCATTTAAATATGTATAAATAAAACTGTCACAATAGTTATAAGGAATATACGTAGAGACTGATATCCCCTTTAAATACCAGTTCAAAACAGAGATGCAAGTTAAACTTTGAGCAAACATTGGCGATAAAAATCAAGCAAAACTTTGTGATAATAAAAAAATATATAAAAAATAAACCGGAATATGGTAAAATAACCCATGGACACTTAAATAAATGTCATTATTTAAAACTGAAATATAAAATCTTCTTATCCTTCATGTATTCATCATTACTTCCTGAAGAGAGTGAAGATATCCATAAAGAAAAGATAATATCAATACAATATTTGACATAAAATTTAAATACTGCCACATAGCCATTTCCCAATGGTAAAGTTTTGTTAATTACGCATTTACCAGTAAGTGCTTTATCCATTTAGTTATGGATATATGAAATGGTGGTTATAGACCAAATATTTTGATGATAGGCAGTTGAAATTAGCAAATTCATAATCAGTGATTCAAAAATGACTTTTGTGATACCTATAATGGAAATAGGTGTGAATGCTCATATATAAAACCACCGCCTCCCACCCCTCTAATTATCAGGGATAGTCTTTTGCAAATTATACCTGCTCTACCTGAAGGTACATCATTTTCTCCACTGGCAATCTCCTCAGCATACAATATTCTCAAATTTGTCACAACACTACATACACACATACATACATGTGCATATGTACATATACCACACACACAAATAACCCTGTTACAATTATATGATCAACTTCTACCTATCAAATCTGTTCTTCTTCCTCTTAACTGTTCCTTCCAAGTTTCTACAATATGTGATATCCACTTTCTTATCTGTTCATTCTTTATATCTCTTTTTCTTTATATGCCTATTTCCTGCTTAGCTTTACTAAATCAGTTCCCCCATGGATCACTAATGATTACATAATATTCAAATTAAATGAACAGTTTCTATCCAGGTCTTATTCAACTTAGCATCTGGCACTCCTGAATACATCCTTCTTGTTCTCAAAGCATTCTCTTTTCTATTAATATTCAGAAAACTACTTTTTAAAGTTTATTTAATTTTGAGAGAGAGAGCGTGCAAGAAAAGGAGGGGCAGAGAGAGAGGGAGAGAAAATTCCAAGCAGGCTCCATGCTGTGAGCCCAGAGCCCAGTGTGGGGCTCGAACTCAGGAACGATGGGCTCATGATCTGAGCCAAAATCAAGAGTGAGACACTTAACTGACTGAGCCACACAGGCCCCCCTGAAAAGATTATTTGTACTTAGATCTTCATCTATTCCTTTGACCATCACATCTTAATCCATTTTATATAGTATTGCATTCTTCACTCATTAATATTACTTTCAATAATCTGGCTTATCCCTTTTTATTTTGTCGTGATTTGTTCTGAGTGACATTACCCATAATCGTAAGTCTATCATGTCTAATAAGCTGATGTCTCCACAATCAAATTCCTAGCTCAAATTACTCTTGTCATTTCTAAGTCTTCTAATCTGTTGAATACACACTGTTCAGACAACATGAATTCTGCTTCTTTAAACATAATGGCAGTGTTTCACCCAAACTCTGTTTGGGTAACACCTAGCTGTTTCTCCCTTGGAAAAAACTTCTTCAGATCTAATTTCTCTTCTTGGATTATTGCTACAATCTTGAGTCTTATTCTCTCCAATGGATCTAATCAATCTGATCATGGATAGATCTTATCTTTGATATAAGACATCAAATATTTCCCACTGTCCTTAAAATAAATTTCACAGTATTTAGCATTGTGTACATAGATACTTATCTCCTATTATCATCCCTTGATTAGCTTTTCCTTTAACTACACCAATATTCTTGGGTTTTGTTGATTGGATAAGGTTCTTTGTTACCTTGATGCTTTTATTTTGAATCCCCTTCATGGATTGATATTCTTCACTATTGTCTACCTAAAAAACTGCTAAATGATCTAATTCATCACAAGCTTTTTGGAAGACTTATTTGAAGTAATTGCCATCAATATTTCTCTCTGAATTTCCATAATTTGTGTACCACCTCTCTATACCACTTATTTCACGGCACTGTAATTGTTGTTGTTGTTGCTGCTGTTTTGGGAGTAAATCTATTATGGTAAAAACGGCTAGTTGCCAATAGATATTTACTATTTCTTATCTCCTAATTTACGAAATCTTGTTACATTACATAGCAGCAATGTGCTAAAAATATTGATATCCCAGGATTTGGTATGCAAAGAGTTTCAAATAACCTGATGGACTGTGCCAGTGAGATGTGATCAGAAGTCTGCTGGGCATGATTATAGGGAAAAAGAAATCTTAGCAATTGCATGGGCACTCTTTTTCCCATCTCCACTGAATCATAGAAACAATGTGGGTAGATGAAATTACCATCTTTAACTATCAGAAAGAGACATATATGAAAGAAAAAAGAATAGAAGGAAGAAAATACTTGTTCTGTGATGCTATCATGAAGTCACTATACTAGACTTGGTTTGCCAACTCTGACCTCTTCATTACTGAAGCCACCATAGCCAGGTTTCTGTCACAGGTCGCAGCCAAATATATTTCTACGTGACACACTTTGCTAGCTGGAAGAAGGACCCTTTGAAGTCAGGGACTTTATCATATTCAGTTCTGTATTTCAATAGCTAGCCCAATATCAGACACACCATAGATAATATATACAATTTTTTAATGGAAGGAATAAACGAATAAACCAAGACAAATAAGATCTCTTTCTCCTAAAATCACGGCACTGGAAGAAAATGTCCAACTCTGAATATAAATAGACATCTAACAGCAAAATGTTATTTATCCAGTCTCAGAAACTTCCATCTCCTTATGTAGATATGCATTTTATAAATAGGAGGGCATAATGAATTATTAGTTAGAATACTGAGGTCAAGTCTACAGTTTTCTTATCCTACAATCATCCTTTAGCCTGAGAAAAACAACATGACACAACTGTTGCTCAGTTCCAATTAACTCAGCTAAATTGTTGACCCTTGTCATTTAAATTACAAACTATTAAACGGCAAACACCAATTTTCCTCTTTAAATTCTGACTGTTTGAAAGATATTTGGGGGACTTCTTTTTTATTCAGAGCAAATTTTACTTACCTATTATTACTGGAAAGGAAAGCCTGTCCAACTATCAATGACTTACTATCCCTAAGTTAGAGTCTGAGAGACAAAACAATTCATGGAAGATGCAGAAAGGCCAGTTCAGGATTTTAGCAAAACATGACAAGTCTCATTTTTGAGTAGACCTTTCTTGTCATGCAGTTAATAAGAACCTACATTCAAATTCAAGAAGTCTCACCGTGGGTAAACAGAAATGCTTAGGACTAAAAGGAACACAATTTCTATTACCTGGTGTTTAGTCTGTCATTATTTACATATGTTTGGGAGTGGTCATAGTTTACATGCCTAAAATTTAAGACAAAATTAATCCTGCATTATTTCTCTTTTCTTCAAATCTCATATTTTACACTTTAAAAGCTGTCAGTCTATAGCTTAGCTAGTCCATATAAGTGGAATGTCCTCTTTTTTTGCTGATCGCCTTGTTATATGGTTTCTACCTCCTAAATAAATTACCTATATGTTTTTCCAATTCTCCAATGGCTTCTCTCTTTCAGGTACCTTGATTTTTCAACTAGACTCTAACAATAGCGTTCTGATTGGTGTCCTTGGACCCACTTTCAACACAAATCCCAAGCCACTGCTTAAGTAATTTTGCCAAATCAGTTCACTACAGCCAGTGTGATCTATAGCTGGTGCAAATATAACACCACTCATAACCTAAAGCATATAAATAGCTCCCAACCCCTCTATAGATATAGTCCAAAGGTATTATTATTCATAGTATGTGTAAGATTAGCCCCCTCCTGATTCTCTCTCCCTTTCTCTCTGCCCCTCCCCTGCTTGCACATGTGCTCTTTTTCTCTCTTGCTCAAAATAAACTTTTTTTTTAAAGGGAGCACCTGAGTGGCTCAGTCAGTTGAGAGCATTTGATCTCAGCTCAGGTCATGATCTCACGATTCATGAGTTTGAGCCTCGCATCAGTCTCTGTGCTGGCAGTGTGAAGCCTGCTTGGGATTATGTCTCTTTTCCTCTCTCTCTCTCTCTCTCTCTCTCTCAGCCCCTTCCCCATGCTCTCTCTCTCTCTCTCTCTGAAGCCTGCTTGGGATTATGTCTCTTTTCCTCTCTCTCTCTCTCTCTCTGTCCCTTCCCCATGCTCTCTCTCTCTCTCAAAATAAATAAACTTAAAAAAAAAAAAAAAGATTAGCCCCCCCCCCCTTGCCTTCTCACTCTCCTTTCATGCCAACCCTTTAACTAAATCTTTGTATGACAACATTTGTTTTGGCTTCAGGTGTACCATTTTCTCTTGTTTTGTCCTTTACAATTGTTATTTAACATTTGTAAAATATGCATGTCTTCAATTCCAATATTACCTGACCCATTTGCCTTTCAGGTCTCATGATCTTGCACTCTCTCTCTCTCTCTCACACACACACACACACACACACACACACACACACACTGCATATGCATGCATTTTTAGAGAGTCAATCAAAGTCCAAAAGAAGGAATCATTAATAAAAGGATTTAAACAGAGGTGCAATTGCAAGCCTGGCCTTGGATAGAGTTTACCAAGGAGGTGCTTACAACAGTATTGGTGAGAGATTATGAAGATCATGTGATAGAAGTGCCTATGGTACTGGAAAGTAGGTTCTAGAAAGAAAACAATGAAAAGGCAAGATCAAGAGAATTTGATGACTGTGATTATGAGCATCTGTTAGAGCTCCATGTGGAAATGATAACCTTAGAATGATTTTTTAATATATATTTCATACTGTAGATGTACACCAGAATTAATCTGCACAGATATGGCTGTGAGACTTTTGAGTGTTAAAGTTGATCAGGAAATATTTGTATGTCTAGAAAATAAGTGATCTTGGGATAGAGACTTAAGTAACAATTATATTAAAAGACAACAGAAAGATTGGGGCACCTAGGTGGCTCAGTAAGTTGAGCGTCCAACTTCGGCTTAGGTCATGATCTCACAGCTCGTGAGTTCAAGCCCTGCATCAGGCTCTGTGCTGACAGCTCAGAGCCTGGAGCCTGCTTCGGATTCTGTGTCTCCCTCTCTCTCTGCCCCTAACCCACTTGTATTCTGTCTCTGTCTGTCTCAAAAATAAAATAAACATTTAAAAAAATTTTTAATAAAAAAAGACAACAGAAAGAGAGATGACAGCAGAGGAATGAGAGACGAAAGTTCGACAGGCAAGAGGAGATCCAGAGGTTTGGACAGCAGATGCAAAGGAGAAAGATGTTTCTGCAGATAGATTTAGTTAAGTAATTGACACTACAGAAATTTGTCTAGAATAAGTCTGAGAAGGGTCAACATGACAGTCTATGACCACATGTGGGGAACAAATTCCATTAGAATGCTGAAAATTAATACCATATTGTGTACTTTATTAGGAAGTTTTATGTGATCGCAGAGCGAAGATGTGAGTATAGAATACGCTGTTTTTCACTGCACAGAAGGGCAGATGTGAGAAGGAGATAAGGTCATGGTAAAAGTAATGAATGGGCTATAGAGCTCATGGTCAACTCTCAGCATTGCAGCCTCCTCTGTGCGTGGAACTGAATCTCTTGGTTTTGCTGAGCATCACTTTTCTCAGTGCCCAACAAGGATAGGCATACTGCTGTCCTTGAAGTGTTACTGTCAGGATGAAATGACTGTTGATACATGTAGAAGCAAGAAGTATCTGGAAATCATGAATAATCAATAAGGATATGCTATTATTATTTTTATGTTACTATAACCATATTGTCCAGCATATGGTAGATATAATCAATAGTGTTCTTTATTGGAAAGTTTAGAATGGAAGAATTTCAAGAAAATAGGTGAAGGAGGAAACATAAGAGGTGACAACTATAACCCCAAGAGGGATAACCAATGGAGCAAAGTTACTGGATTGGAATAAGCAGGTCAGATGCAGGAATTAGCCTCGGAAAGAGGAAGTACTGTCTTACTCTGAAACTGGATGACAAAGCACAGGATAGGTAAGTAGGTTGAAACTTTCGAATGGAAAAAAATGGAAAGAATTCATGTTGGATGGAAACAGTCATCTCAGGGAAGAAATCTCATCATGCGTAGTATGACTAGACTTTAGTGATAACTGGAGTTGAGAAGAGGGAAGATGGTTTAACCAGGATGCTGAGTAATAAAGTAGATATTGAGCCATGGAAGTAATTCAACTATTTGGTCTGTGTGTTACATCTTACTCTCTATCTTGCCTTAATCTGTAAACTTCCATACTCACATGTAGGTACACTGTGGGCTCTGCAATATATCTTTGTTTTTTTCAATCTATAAAAGAATCTATAAAAGGAGGAACAGAAACTTTCCAATGAAGGATAAAATAATAATATTTTCTGGAATATTACATCTTCAATCCTTGGCAATTTTAACTATCAACTATAAGACCAAACTATAAACCCCCCAAAATAGTATATGAACTTTTCAGAGTAATGTAGTAAAAAAAAATTGCCCTCACATTATTTTGAAAGTAAGACTGCACGGTTAAGAACTCTTTCTGATTTTTAAAAATGGGATAAAAGTACACATACCACAAGAAACTGTGCTAAGAAAATATAAATGAACACAGAAATAATTTGCCTCATGTATTTTCCAGGTATATTGCCAATTTGGGTAAAAAAAGATCTGAGCTCTGTTTTGACAGAAATCATAAAAGAAGGGCTTATGTCATATAGTCAAATATGTCTAGGAATCAGCTTCCCTGAAAAGGGAAGGAGGGGTCTGAGGTTGAGCTTGGGAAATAAATAAGCAAACCAAATATGCTGAGTAGCTAAGATATGGTGCATCCTGCTTGTTTACCTATTTTTCACTTAACAATTTCAATTAATTTCTGAAATTGTCACCCAGCAGAAACTATTAAATGAAAGCAAAATGCTTTCAACATCAGAATGGGAAAAATTATGTGTTCAACCCAAATTCAATGTATCCAAACAGATTTCACAGACAGAAAAATATGTCAAGTGATGATATAAATTCATTATTACAGGTAATAGCACTCAGAAAGAAAGTAAAGTTTGTACATAGCCTGTATTATTAGGAGGGGTTATTGTAACCCACCTGATAGTGAGGGGTGGTTAGTCAAAAAAGGGTGCAAGCAACCACTTTGTTGAATAGTGATGGGCAATTTTTATGCAGGTATTTGATAGTAGGATCCAAAGTGTTTCATGATAAATTTCTTTGTTCTGAGGCTTTGAGACTAGAAGATCCTACTTAGGAATATTTTGGCATACCTATAACAGGAGTGAGATCTCTAGGTCAAACCTAATGTTCTTCTAAACATGAAAAATAGCAAACACACAATTACCTAAAGAATTACAGATGATGTCACCTTCTTGTTTGTTTATGTTTGCAATGTTCTTCGTCTCTATAGCTTATATCTGTTCACATTCATTTTCTCCTCATCTTATAAAGTACTTTAGACAATCTATTCAATACCCCTAGGACATTTTTTTCCAATTCTACCCACATATAAAATTGCTGCAAGCATTTGTTCTGAGTAAAAAAAATTCTAATTTGGAACATGTGTCAAGTGAAGAGCCTCATTTAAGCACTCATCATACCCCACATCTATTTTTTATCTGATAATGTGAAAGAACCATTTATTTTCACACATATGGCTCAAATGAGATTCTTTCTTGTATTTTTCAAAATTTAATTTAATCCTTGGTTTTCAAATCTTGTATCTACTGTGAATGCCTGTCGAGATTTTTTTACTTTCTTAGTTTCCCAAACTGGGTGTCCATCTTTTTTCATTTACTCTTAGGAGGTCTTCATGTATTTGGATCTGGAAACTTAAATTGGTATAACCACTGTGGAAAAAAATGGTAACATTATTTTGTAAAGTTAAATGCATATATAACTTATGACCAGCAACTCCAACAGAAACACCTGTATGTCCATCAGTAATAGAATGAATTAAAAATTTCCATATTTTTTCAATACAATGCTACACAACAGGGAAAAGAACAAAACCACTGGTATATAAATTACATAGAGGGATTATACAGATATAAGTGTGAGTGAGGTAAAGACAGAACCAAAATAGTAACTACTAGACTCCTTTTATATGAGGACCAAAATAGGCAATATTAATCTGTGGTAACAGAAATCAGAATAGTGGCTACTTTGGACACCATTGATTGAGACGGGGGTGAAAGAGATTCTTTTTGGAACTCTAAAAGTATGCTAGATCTTACAAATACACATTTATGAATTTATTATAATGAACACTTAATATTACTATGTATAAGTTTTATATACTTCAGCACAGTTCTATTCATTTTTTTTTGACATAGTAAGCTATTGCATATAATATGCAGTTACTTGGAAAAGTTCCGGATTTAGGCATTTCCTTGGTTGGAAGCCAATTAGAAACAAATATTAATTCCAAAAATACAGAAAACATTTTTCAATGACAGATGAAAAATGTGTGGCACTGTAAAATATACAAAAGATAAGAATGCTTGCTTCCAAAGTTACTTTCACATTTTCACAAATAGTTGAACTAAATTACCTATGTTATTCCGAAAAATACTCAGTAAATATCAAATGAAGGTGTTAAAATTAAACCAAGGTTACATTTTTAACAGTTAATTTACAATGCTCCATTATTTTCCTTAACAAACAATTTTATGGTAGAAATAAGCAAGTTTCTGTATTCACATTATCTTTACCCAGGAGCATTTAAACAAATATCATTGATTACTTGCAAATTACACATTGTGGATTCCGAGCTCCAAACTAAAGCTCTAAGGATATAATTCAATTAAAACGATCCATAATTGTGAATTCACCTCATCAGTGCCCCAAGACAAGAAGCTCTTTCTCACAATATCGTGAATTATTTTAATGATCATGGCCTGCACAGAAAAAAATTGAAAAGCTAAGAATATCCTAATCCCTTTGCAATTAAAACAAAATTTCTCTCTGATGCTTCTCTATATCTTGATTTCTATAAAAATACTTTCTATAAAATTATGTTCATAATTTCTATAAAAATTTTAACACAAAAGATTGGGTCAGATCAATAACTGAACTGATTCAATATTTTTTGACAAGTCCACGTTTTATAGGATGGTGGGGTTGTCATCTACAAGGTCACTGCCAAAGATGTGATGGGTCCAAAATACTCTAAGCTTCACATAATCCATTTTATAACTGTCACCCCAAATTTACCAAACTATTTGGATTGAAAATTTCAGCAGAGACCTCTGTGAGACACAGAGATTCATCTACAAATGCCTAGTCAACTTCTGTCCTCTTGCTCTTCAGATTCAATTACAAAACTCACGCCTTTCTCTTTCAGCATTCTACCATCACTCTTTGCAAAAGGAAGGCTAAGGCTACCTCCTCAAGTTGCCATCTACTATAAAATAGGTTATAATTGTTACACCCATCATCTCTCAGGATTCTCCTCTAATAGATGGAGGATGTAGCTGACCTACTTTGAATACCTGTGAGATTATAATTTAACATAATTTAAGAATTTACATAAGGTAGTTCTGGCTTCCAGAATGGTAAAGACTTCTGAAAATCTACTCTCCCATAAAACCAATGAAAACACTGAGAGCTGTCAAAATATCAACTTCTTCAGAACTCTGGGAATTAAAGAATTTCAACAATTTGCCATTGAGGAAAGATGCTGAATCTCAGTGAACTTTGTGACATTTAATTTGCCCTATTCACATACTCCTAGCTCCAGCTCTGTGGTAGCCTTAAAAATGAATAGCCTTGGGGCACCTGGGTGGTTCAGTCAGTAAAGTGTCCGACTTCAGCTCAGGTCATGATCTCATGGTTCATAGGTTCAAGCCCTGCATCAGGCTCTGTGCTGACAGCTCTGACCCTGGAGCCTGCTTTGGATTCTGTGTCTCCTTCTGTCTTTGCCCTTCCCCTACTCATACTCTGTCTCTCTCTTTCTGTCTCTCTCAAAAACAAATAAACATTAAAAAAATGAATAGCCTCAAATTATAGTGAAAAACCAAGAGCATAGTACTCATTGATGGGGTTCCTTGGATGGGGCACAATGTGTTTGGAGCTCCCTAGAAGCCTCAATCTCTGAATATTACCATTGTTTGGCCTGGCAGTTTCCTCAAAACCCCCACTCACAGGTCTTGTCTTTATTTTACCTGTATCCTAGCTCTCTCAGTAAAAATAGCCTTTTCCCGTGGGTATTTGCCAGAAACATTCAGTGACAATGGTTTAACATTTCGGTTTTCTTTTCTTTTTTTTTTTTTAACGTTTATTTATTTTTGAGACAGAGAGAGACAGAGCATGAACGGGGGAGGGGCAGAGAGAGAGGGAGACACAGAATCGGAAGCAGGCTCCAGGCTCCGAGCCATCAGCCCAGAGCCCGACGCGGGGCTCGAACTCACGGACCGTGAGATCATGACCTGAGCCGAAGTCGGACGCGTAACCGACCGAGCCACCCAGGCGCCCCAACATTTCGGTTTTCTAATGTGGTGATAATGGTGGAGGCAAACCAGTAGTTGACCAGCAATCTTAAGAGAAATCCTGGGGAAAGAGGAGTGAGATGTTCATATGGGACTTTGAAGAGCTCCAACATACAGCTGGGAATGTAAAAGAATACACACACATGTCCAGTGCTATGTGTGCCTTCCCAGAGAAACCTGAGAAGGCTCTAAACTCTCCTTGCTGACTGACCTTGAAGCTCTGTGAAAGCAGGAGGTGAAACACTCTAGCCCTCCCTCTAATCCAGCTCTGAGAAAGACTTGTTCTTGCTCATTATCAAGGACTAGGATTATGTTTCAGGCTATCTCTTTGACGGCCCTATAGCCTTTGACAGGGTCTCGTGGGCTCTCCTTAAAACTCGATACCTTTGTTTTTCTGACTATATTTCCTCCTGAATTTCCTATTCTTTTTCCATCCATCTCACTTCTGGTATTCCTCCCTGCCTGTTCTTAAAAATTGCAATTTCTCTGAGCTTGGTCCATTTCCTTCTCAGACTTAATGCTGTTTGCTTTTTTTAGGGAAATCTCAATTATTTAAATAATACCAATAACTGAATATATGTTTATGAATGCCAAATCTATAAATGCTACCTGAATCTTTCCCCAGACCCTTCAATATTCAGTTTCTAAATTCTGCCTTCTGGATGTCCCATAGGTACCACAAAATCACCGACTGTTGACAGTATCCAGAGAGCTCAAATGAATTTCAGTTTAGCATTAGAATATTACCTTGAATATTTTAAAGGTTTTGAGTTAGGTTTATCTTTCCCTCTAAAATCATATACTCCTAACTTCATCACACCTGCCAGAGACACAACTAAAGCTATCCAGAATTTATTCTCAGGTATGTCATTGCTATTAAATCCTGAAAGGAAAACTATTAAACAGACTGACTTTTCAAAACAGAGCATTTTATTCCCTAGAAGCAAGGGCATAATCTGAGGCTGTAATTATTGATTTTAAATATTCCTGTTAGAAATGACTTGAGGTAGTATGCATACATTAATTTGATGCTATAAACTGTGAGTCACCCATGTTTAAGCTCTTTCATCCTAATTGCAAAAGAAATTCAAATTTAAATTAATTTCCTCTAGTTTGTTTGCATCCTAATTAAATGATAGCCAGGGAGAGCTCAGGAAATAGTGAACATATGCATAAAAATACATTGGGAATCCACTATGGACGTGGCCAGTCCATGGTAACCAACATAATCTGTGTACTAACGCTTTCAAGCTCAACAGGGTACGTGTAAACAAGCTAGCTAATTATATCCCCAAGGAGTGGGGTTGCTAAGCCATATAGCAGTCACCTTTAACTGAAAAATAAAATAAAGTATCTGTTTGAAGGTGAGCAGTTTGATGATAAATTTGCATATCAAGTAGTAAAATCTTAAGTTCCCTCCCCAGTCAAATTTTTTTTAAATTTAAAAATCAATGTAGCAAGATAATATCTTAATGCTTTCATTTTTCAGAATTCATTAACTAGCAATTCATGTGTTTCTCATTTGATGTTTTAATGAGATGGTCAATTTCTTTCCCTTCCCGTAGCAGGCATGTACTGCATACTGCTATGGGCTGCATACTACTATTAATGTTCATAGAAGCTTTTAATTCCCAAAGAACTTGATAAATATTTTAGTACCAGTTGTAACTAGGGGATAAGTATGTAAATATACATCAAGAAATTGCATTATTTTGCCATATCCTACTAACTTCTACTTTGGAATTTTGATTATGCCATATGACAAATGTGACTGTGGCCAAAGTTACCCATTACTTACCCATGGCTAAAGTTGGCCATGTCATAGTAAGGAAGATGCTCTAGGGACAAATGTGTCCTATGTTTTTGGAGAATCAACTTTAACAGTAAAGTATAACCTTGCTTTCAATTATAGTCTCAGGCACCTCAGTCTTGGCCTTGGCTAATTCCCTCCTCAATATTCTTCCCCAAAGATATAATAGTGGATTGCAACTACCTTTGTATCTCAAATATAGATGATAGATAAAATAGCAATCAGTGTAATCCGAAAATATACATCACCTAAGACGTAAGGATATAAGCAGTCAATTCACAGAAAATTAAGCACAACTGGACAATATATGAAAAATCCTTACGCTCGCTAAATGAGTCTTGTGAGTTTTCCCAGTTAGTTAATACATATTTAACTTTGAATTTTAAAATAAGTCAATGCAAGCATCAAAACAGTCTCCTAAGTTTTCTTATTTCCATTTTAATAAAATAAAGCAAATTGATAGTGAAGTAAAACCAAACTCATTAAAGTAGTTGTATTTTTTCTATCACTTTATAAAATGACCTTTATTTAAATATAGTATTTACAAAACATGTTTAAAGATTTGAAGCATTTTCTACTTCACTTTAATAAGAATTAAATGATGTATTTTGTATTATACAACATATGTATATAATAATATTTTGACTTCTGGGAATCTAAAATTTCAATTCAACTACAATATTTAATAGTTCCTATACTGTTCAGTCTTTATTTTTATATGTGAGAAATAGGGAACTATATCAATCTTCTCAATTGCTGTTATAATTAATTAACATAATCCTTGTGAAGCACCCAGTAGAATATTTGACTCTTCTTTTTACCTCCTCTAAATTTAACTTTTTTCCCCTTTTTATTTTGTAAGGAAATACATGCTACTTGCATTTTGTTCTCTTTCTCCTCCTCTTCTTGACAGGAACATAACATAGTGTGAAGGGGGGGCAGGGAATAAAGTTTAAGAAAGAACGATGTGTCTTCAAAATAGACATGAAAATGCCACATCCATCTTAAGGAGCCACAGTGACACTGGAAATGACTGGTAAGCTATCCTGGTGATTATTCTGTGTGCACAAGTTTTTATGTCTGTGGGATTCTAGGACAGAAGCATCCATTGGATTAAATCTGATACCATGATTGCAGTTTTTCATCTGACTAATGCACAATCTTATACACTCAGACAAACAACAGTGGATTTTACAACATGACACATCACATGGAGTAACGGAATGTCCAAAGAATTTTGCAGTATAGAAACTTTCTTGGCAAAATGAATAAAGGAAACACAGTTTAGATGATAAGCACCTTAGTGTGTGGTTGATTTGTTAGCTTTTTAAAAAAAAATTATTTTGAAATAATTTTAGTACTTTCTATAGATAGATTCCTACACAGACACAGTGAAATTATTCAAGCAAGAAAATTAACACGGATAAATTAATATTCACTTATCAACAAATCTTACAGAATTTTGCCTCCAGAAGCAACCAATCCTCTTGACAATCTTCCTTGATTTTGGACTTAGTGCCTCCTGAACTGTCAGAGTATAGATTTCTGCTGTGTTAAGCCACCCATTTTGTGGTAACTTGTTTTAACAGCCCTGCAAATACGAATATGCATTTTCAGTGTATTCGTGGAGTTTTACTTGTCATATTTGTACTCTATGGGCCTTATGGATATTTTCCATGGAGCTAATGTATGGTCATTTGTCTCTTTTTGTGAAGGCTACCAGGGTGCTGGAGAGAAGGTGCATTCTTTGTTATCAGAGTATATACTTCAACATCTATTCATAGTATCTACATCATTGACTTGATGAGGTCTCCTACCTTCCCACTTCTATTTTGTCCATTTTATGTGTCTTGTACTGCAAGTGTTAGGTTACAATCTCTCACTACTATTGCAATTCTCCTCATACCTCCTTGAATGTGCTGATAGTTTTTCCTTGATAAAGTGATGGCTGTATTACATGGGGCATAAATACTCATACAGATTATTTTTTCATTGTGAATTGTGGCCTTCACCATTAAAAAGCACACTTCTCTATCTTGTTTAATGCTTTTGCTCTTGAATTCTACTTTATCTGATATCAAGATTGCTGCCCCTGCTTCCTTGTGGTTTTTACTTTTTTTCCATCTGCCTAGTATATTTTTGTTTATCCTTTTTGCCCTATTCTGAATCACTTTGTTTTATCTTTTGTACAAAGTATATAGATGTATCTTGCATTTTGAATTAAGGTGAAAATCTTTTATACTTTGGTAGGAATGGTAGGTGTGTTCACATTTATATCTATAACTGCTGTGTTTGGTCTCAGCTCAGTCATAATATTTTATGATTATTTATATTCGGATATATTCACCATTTTCCTTTCACTAGAAATTCATAATCATTGTTCTTCAACATATGCATACATACACATATATATTTTCCAAAACATTATCTATTGTTGTTTCGGTGTTTACCTCTGTTCTTAAACCTTTTTAATGGCCTTAGTCTCCTAATATTTTATTTAACTTTTATAATATGATTTAGTTGAAATTACTCTGGGTTGTGTATCCCTCTAATCCTTTGGTTCTCTTTTCTCTTTCACAACCCCCTATTTTCTTCTGTTTTCTTTCATCAAGCAATTGCTAAAGGGCAAATCTTACCTTTCAACCCCCTTTCTCTTCCCCGGGAGTCATGCATTTTGAAGACTGCCCTTCAGATAGCTCACTTGTAAATCTCTTCCTGGGATTCCATGTTCAGCTCTACTTGGGCACTATTACTATATTTTCAGACTTATGAATCATAATCTTTCTGGTATGGACTATATATAAACCGTGGGCCCTATTTCTACCTTCCTTCATCTCTCTGCCCTGTAGCTACTAGCCACTTGCCTCTGCTTGTCACAACCTACATGAGGGTGCATTGAGGCAAGAGAGTGAAACTCTCTGGCAGGCATTTGCTTTTTGACTTATTTTGGAGGCTATGCTGAAGGTGTGGTGTTTGTGTTGCTTTATTTTTCTTTTCTTACTGTTATGTATTGCTTTTGAAGAACTTGTAGGAGATGGGTGTTATGAACTGAATTGTGTCCCTCCCCAAATTCCTATGTTGAAGCCCTAACCCACTTTGTGACTGAATAAAGATAGGGCTTTTAAGGACTTGATTCTGGTAAAATGAGATAATAGCAATGGAGTCCTAATCCTCTGACAGAACTTATAAAAACAGGGAGAGGGCACCTGGGTGTGTCAGTCAGGTAAGCATCCAATGTCAGCTCAGGTCATGATCTTGCAGTTCTTGAGCTTGAGTCCTCATCGGGCTCTCTGCTGTCAGTGCAAGAGCCTGCTCTGGACCCTCTTTCCCCATCTCTCTCTGCCCCTCTCCCATGCTCACTCACTCTCTCTTTCTCTCTTTCAAAAATAAATAAACATTAAAAAAAAAAAAGAACAGGGAGAGACACCAGAGCTCACTCTCTCCCTCTCCTTCCCCACCCCAATTCCCCCATGGGTGTGCACAGCAAAAAGACAAGAAGGAAGCTAGGAAGAGATACATTACCAGAAACCGAATCTGCCAGTACCTTGATCTAGGACTTCCCAGACTCCAGAACTGAGAGGAAATAAATTTCTGTTGTTTAAGCCACTCAGTTTGTTATTTTATTATGGTCACCCAGAGCAGATTAGTATAACAGGTATCTAGGCAACCCCATTGTTTTCACCTACTAAAGTGCCAGCTAATTAGCTTTTGTAGTCTACTTGTAATCTAAATTGATAAATTTAATAAATTTATCAAAAACTTCTATATGGTCCTGCAAGTAGATTTGAGCAAGTTCTCAATTCACCCCCACCATTTTACAGCAAACAGAGTCTGTATCTAGCCATGTAGCTCCTCAGGATCAATATTGATTTTCAAAATGTTTACTATTAGACTTCAGTCATAAATCCAAATACGTAGTCTTATAGCTTCCCTTATAATTATTCAAATGTTAACATAACTTTTGAGACACATTATGGTTTCCCCCCAAATGGCTTCATCAATGCATTTCAGGCACATTGGAGGATAGGAAATACTTCAGCACCTATTATACTTTAAAACTATGTTACCTTGTGGAAGTTTCCAGCAGATGAGAGAGAGACAGAGACTCCAGAACTGAGTCTATAACCTTATGTGTTGTTCTCGACAGGGAGAAATACAAAGGAAGATCTGTTTCTTCACCAAAACACCAAACCAAAAACCTCATGAAATACAGTTATGAAAACAGGGTGCAAAGATGCAGAACAATAAAAAAGGTAAATCGTGTTACAAGCGAATCTTGTTTGAAATGTGATTGTACGTAACAGTTTTGCAGAGGGCTTGATGGCAGAGGTCAGCTCTGGTGAAGGTCGGCTCAGGTCTCAGGTGAAGAGACCTGAAGGAGGCTGCGGTTTGGGGTTGGCGGGGAGAAGTATTCAGGCCATGGAAAACATGGGTTAGATCATCAGCCCAGCTAGCTGGAGAGAGTTGCTTCTCCCTACACTTCGTAGGGTGCTGCCAGATTATCAGTAGCCTTTGAGTGCAGAAAATTTCTATTACTGATTTCTGCATCCACACGATTAATGTCTTAGATTTAAAAATATTAATGGCATGCATTAATGTATGAACAAATGCTAGAGTGAATGAATGAATGAACTAATGTAATAGAAGCAGTGACTATATATTGCAGAGGTTATAGTAACTATAAAATAGTATCATGACTGCCTGAAGGTGTGGGTCTATAGGAGTGTATTAGTGTTGCATTGCTGAGTAACAAATTACCACCAACTTAGAAGCTTAAAATAACACACATTTATTTCACTGTTACTAATTAGATCAGGAATTCAGGCACTAATTATCTGAGCCCTTTGCTCTTGGTCTCTCAAGGCCACAAGGTATTGACCTGGCTGTGTTCTCATCTGGAAGCTTGACTGGAAATGATTCCACTTCCAAGTTCATGGACATTGTGGGCAGAATTTATGCCCTTGCCACTGTGTGACTGAAAGATCTGGCTTTTTGCCGACTGTTGGCCAGAGTTCACCCTCAGCTCCTACAGGCTGCCTCTGGTTCCCTGCCACATGGCTGTCCCCATAGGCAATTCACAACTTCGCTGCTCACTTCTTTAAGGTCAGCACGAGAATCTATTTCTCCAGAAAGGATTCCTGTCTCTGTTTCAGGGACTTCATTTGGCTAAGTCAGGCCCATCCAGGTTAATTTCCCTTTTGATAAACTGACTTGGGGTCTTTATTATGCCTGCAAAATCCCTTTACCTTGACCTAGCATATTAGCTAGACGTGAGTCACAGGTTCTGCCCAGTCCTAGGGGAGGGGATTATACAAAGGCAGGACATCCTGGGGAGAGGAGATCACCTTAGGCTGAGCCCACCACAAGGTGGAGCAATTTAACTCCACTTAATGAAGTCACCAGTTATTGATATGAAGTCACCAGTTATTGATTACCTACTATGCTCCAGCTGCTCAGACTTATACTAACCAATAAATCATCAGTTTATTTTCTTAAATGTCCAGATAAAGATGTGTTCAGGAAAAGAAAAGAGCACAAAGCAAGATCACTAAGCTCCATCTGGCCATCAAAGGACAGATTCCAGGAGAAGAAGGGATATTAAGAGTGTAAAAGTCTTTCAAAAGTTGTTGAGAGGGAGTAAGAAAATTTCAGGAAAAAAAAAGGAAAGAAAGAACAGCCAGAGCTATGGTAGAAAGGCACAAAAAGATCGTGGTATGTCAAGAGCACCAAGAGGAGCTCAGTATTTGTTTAGCATTAACTATAGGGTAGGTGATGCTAGAGTAGGTAACCGGAGACCCAGGGGAAGCTTTACAGTCATTTTTAAGGACCTGGGCATTATTTTCTATGACAAGTGATGGGAAAACCTTGAAGAACATCAAAAAAGATTCTGGGTGGTGATATAGAGGGAATTTTAAGCATATTGAGACACTGGTTAAAAATTAGGACACTTATCTAGGGAAGCGATGATAGATATGGAGACAAGAGGGCTTATTTCAGGAAAATTTGAACGCTCAGGCAACAATACACTGTAACTGATTGGCTGTAGCATCTAGCAGAGAGAGGGAAAGCAAACGATATTCTGAATTTTAGGGAAGGGAATAGATAAACGATAATATGGTACATTGAGATAACAAAGGGGCAAGAATAAATTATGAGCTTTTCATCACTGCTGCAACAAATTACCACAACTTAAAGGCCAAATATAAATCTGTTATCCTACACTTTTGAAGGTTAGAAGCCCAACATCTGTCTCACAGGGATAAGGTATAAGCAGCCATGTACAGGCCGCACTGTATTCCTTTTTGGAGGCTCTAGGAAAGAATCCTAGATCTTTCCGTTCTCCATTTTTAAGGCCTCTTGTGAGGGCATTGGATGCATCTGGATAATCCAGGGTAATTGTTCCACATTACGACCAGCTATTTACTATTATCTGCAAACTTATTTCTCCTTTGACATGTTATGACATATCCACAGGTTCCAGGGATTAGAACAAGGATATCTTGCCCCTAAAGAAGGGGCATTATTCTGCCTTGAACACTCTGGTCTCAGGACTCCAGCAATACCCACATATGAAATACCTTAGCTCGATTCCAATTTCCTTAAGGTTCTCATCACATTACAGCATGAACTCAAAGTACAAAATTTCATCTAAATCCCATCAGCACAGAAATCCCAAATTACTCCCCAAACACATTAGTACAGGTATTCGATAATAGCTATAGATATTCTGGATCAAGAGAGGTGACAATGTGGGGGAGGTGGGGGAGTCACAGGTGCCAAGCACTTTCACAATCCAGAGAGGCCAACTCCATTAGGTATCAAGGCCTGGGTATGGTCCTGTGTGTGTGTTTTGGTTCCACACTCTGAGCTTGAGGCGAGGCGCTCTGGATCATTCCTCCTTCATGAGATAAGGCGTGTATTTATAGCTGAGTAGTTTAAACAGCCTATTTCCTCTCTAGAATTTTGGAATTCTGAAGGCCTGCTTTCATTTTGCATTCTGTTCCTTTCTGTCCAAACTGGCAGTGTCTCTGTTGGTGTAACATTCTCAAGACTTTTGTGTGCATTCTTTGCATTTCATAGCGCTCACTCAACTAGACAAGACGGATATCGATAGATGTCTCCTAAATAATCCCATCTCTACGTTCAGCTTCTGCTAACGTCTGAGTCACTGCTTCTCTTCAAATAGTCTTCTGTGTAATAAAATACTCTGACCTTTTGATCTTCCTGAGGCATTAGCAAAAGACTGTTCAGCCTTAGCCTTAGCTTTTTTAGTCTACATTTTCCTGACAGCAAATCTCTTAACTTTAATGCCTTTTGCATTATGGGAATTTCACAAATCATCAAGTTCTGATTCCTTTTTTTTTTTTTTTAACAATTATTGCCTCGATTCATCTCTTTTTCTTGCATTTTACTAGAAGCAGCAAGTAAAAACCAGATTGACCCTTCAAAACTTTGCTATGAAATCTCAGCTAAATGCCCAATGTACGTGGACATAAAGTGCTGTCCTTTCCACATAACTGTAAGTAATTCCAGTAAGTTTTCTGCCGCTAGGTAACAAGGATCCTCTTCCCTCCTGTTTCAAAAGACATGCTCCTTATTTCCTTCCTCACCATCAGATTCTTTCATGTTCATACTTCCAATGACAGTCTGCTCATGACAATGTTGATATCTTCTAAGGTCATAGTTTTTCTCCATCATGCTTTTCACACACTAGTTCTCACTAGCACAGTCACCAGGATCCATATCTCTACCAAAAGTCTATTCAAGATAATCTGCATTTATTCTGTTATACACAACATTTTTCCAGCCTCTACCCACCATCCAGGGCCCTTTCACATATTTTAGGTAATCTCCACAGCAGCCTACTTCCAAGTATCGAAACTGTATTAGTTTTATAGTTGCCACAGCATACCACAAACTTGGGGTCTTAAAACAACACAATTATTATCTTATATTTCTGTAGGTCAGAAGTCCAACCTGGGTAACGCTGGGGGAAAACCAAGATGTCAGCAAGGAAACATTCCTTTCTAGAGGACCTAGGGGAGAATCAGTCTCTTTTCCTTTTCTAGCTTCTAGAGGCCACATGTGTTCTTTGGTCCATGATCCTTTTCATATACCTTCATATCCAGTAATTTTGAGTGTTGCTGAGCATTTTTACACAGTCACACCTGCCTCTAACTCCCATCTTCTGTCTCGTATTCCATTTTTTTTCTTTTTTTTTTAAATTTTTTTTTTAACGTTTATTTTTGAGACAGAGAGAGACAAAGCATGAACGGGGGAGGGTCAGAGAGAGGGAGACACAGAATCTGAAACAGGCTCCAGGCTCTGAGCTGTCAGCACAGACCCCGACGCGGGGCTCAAACTCACGGACCGTGAGATCATGACCTAAGCCGAAGTCGGACGCTTAACCGACTGAGCCACCCAGGCGCCCCTTGTATTCCATTTTTAAAGACGTTCGTGATTACGTTGGGTCCACCTGGATAACCCAGGTTAACCTTCCTATTCTAAGATTAACTGATTAAGAATCAAATTACACGTGCAACTTTAATTCCCTTTTGCCTGATAATAATTTACTCACAGGCTCCAGAGATTAATATGTAGGCATTTGGGAGTGGGGAGGATAATTCTGCCTACCATAAATAACTTGGGAGAAAGTCGATGAGTTTCCTTAGGACATATTGAGCAAGAGTTGCATCCAGACTTCCAAATGCATGAGTCCAGGTGGCAGCTGATAAATGAGTCTGAATATTTGGCAAGAAGGCATGCATAAAATACGGATTTTATATCTTTAATGCAGTGGTTTTCTGAGAACTTATTTAAAATGTGTATTTTCAAACTCCACTATAAGACACTCATTTTGAGGGGGTAATATGTTCAAGAATATGCATTTAGCAGTCATTCCAGGTCATTTCAATACAGGTGGTACTTTGATGATACTTAGCAAAAGAGTTTGATCATATTACTAGAGATTGCATATGTGTGATAAAATGGTGGAAATAGTTACCTGGAAGATAACTCTGGGGAAGAGGGTTATTGTAGTCAGGGACTCGGGCTGCTGACTGGAAAAAAAAACAAACAACAACAGCAAAAAATCAAGTGCTTCAGAGCTTTGTATGTCATAGATACAAAATGTTAGGAGATAAGAAAATGTTGCTTTTGTAAAGAAAGTCATTGCCTATTTGGCATGCAGTGCCTGAGCAGAAGGCCTTCAGAGATAGTGTGGTATTGAGATACGGGAATTAGAAAAAAAAAAAAAAAAAAAAAAAAAAAAAGTCTGAACTGCTATGATCTAATCCTGATACTGCAAACCACAAGCCTTGTGACTTTGGGAAAGTCACTGTCTCTCGGGGATGTCATTTTTCACATCGATAAGATGTCTATGGTTAGCATATGGAATTGTGAGAATCCAGTAATGTAGCTTGTGGGAGATCTCTGCAAATAATGATTGCATATGTGGGTTTACAAAATAAAGATGTGAAAAACTATTGTAAAGAAAAATAACTGGTAAGCAATATGAACTCTTATAAACTGAATGAAAGAGCAGTATTGGTTTATTTTACCAAACCTAGTAAAATAGGTTATTTTACCAAAACAGGTTATTTTACCAAAAAACCTATTCATGTCAGTCCCTCTGTGTTTCTTTTTGCTCTGTGAATATATATTATTTGCCTCAATTTTATTCCATTTTTTCTCTCTACTATTAATTTACCAAACCTAGTAAAATAGGTTATTTTACCAAAAATAGGTTATTTTACCAAAAAACCTATTCATGTCAGTCCCTCTGTGTTTCTTTTTGCTCTGTGAATATATATTATTTGCCTCAATTTTATTCCATTTTTTCTCTCTACTATTAATGCATAGAGAATTGTGACAAGTTCTGTTTTCAAATCACATCAGGCAGTAGATGGCTCTGATTCCCAACTCCGAAAAATTTCATTTTCAAGAAATTCTTGAGCTTTGACTCTGATTGCATTCAGAATATCTTGGTTCAAAAGTCTTGTTTTTGGGTAAATAAGAAAAGCATCTTTGAAAACTACATCTACAAAAGGGAATATTAAATAAAGAAATCAAGCTAAAGGTTATAAAAGACATTAAAGAACATGAAAACACAATATTACCGTATAGAATAAACTAACATTTTTAAACACATGAAAAACTAGCCAAAAAGGATATGTAAGCCAATTAGCTGTGGTAAAATAACAGAATTTGAAACAGTACAATCTGCTGAAAATATCCTAAAGAAAATTTACACTAGTGTTCTTCATATTAGAATATAACATGTATCAGAAGAAAAGGTGACTTTGAAACACGTATGGAAGACAAGCAATGTTTAGAGTTTGTTACGTTATATTTGTAAGCTCAAGAAGCAATTGTTGGGGTTGATCATTTAGAGGCTGCCCCCCCTTCTTTAGAATGTGCATTCTGCCCACTGTTCCCAAAGGGGAACGATTTCAAGGATGCAATGTTGGGAGAGGAATGTGTTGTTGAGACTATCTAGACTGAACATGTGATGAATCCAGTTAAGACTTTTACATAAACTATTAAGATTCTGGTGGGGGCAGGTGCAGAGATTTGCCACCCAAGACAAACTTCATAAGTTCCTCTGCTTATTAAATCAGCCACCTACCAATCTAGAGCTATCTGCCTCTTTTTTCTTTCTCCTTGCCATTCATGTACTTGGGCTAGTTTGCAAACCAACAGCAATTTAAATTTTATTCTTTGACAGTAATATATTTTAAACTAATTTTTCTTTTGCTTAAAGGATTTTAAAATGTATATTTTAAATAAAATGTATATTTTAAATATTTTCCTAAATACTGACAATTGTAGGGTATTTAATGCCAAATTATATTTTTAGGAAATGTTAATAATGCCTAAAAGTCAAAGGGCTATGAAATATTAAATAGAAGCCCCCAAACAATATAAATGGTTTGTGTGAAAATTACTCACTAAAAAATTGCCTAATGAATATCAATACTTTAAGAGTTTCAGGTTCTACTGACTGAGCTAGCTGGGCAGCTGAATATCAATACTTTTTTGGCCCAAATATTAATAAAAAATTAAGTAATAATATTATTAGTTAAAGATTGATTTCCATGAAATATGATTTAACCTTTTTAAGACATTCAACTTTAACACAAGTTTTTAAAGTTGATTGCTTTATTTTTCTTATTACATATTTACCAGGATGAAGGGGGAAAAAAATCCATTCATCTCTTTTTTATTATTCTTTCTATAGCCCTTGGTAGCCAATTGCTGAAACTAATTTCAAACCATTTATTGTTATTCACTTCTTTTTGCAAGTTTTACTCTGACTGATTCATGTTTTTGTGATTCACAGCTAAAGCCCAGGCTCCATTCATCTTCATATACGTTGGTGCATTTCATAGCTGTTGACATACACTGAGTCTTAAAAATTTGTGTTTAAGGAAAATTAATTAACAAAGTAGGACTGTGCTGGTAGATCTTGTATGTCATTACCTCCAATACAGTACACTGGATGTCGGGAAAAGAACATATAAACAGCCTAAATATCTTAGAGAGTTTGAGAGTTGTTTTGTTACATAAAAAAATAAAATAAAATAACAACTGCTTGGTAACCTGGTTTCATAATAAAAAGCAACACAATTTGCATAAGTAATTCTCTGCAATGGATAACTATGTGGATTTGTGTACACATTCATACACTTACACATCCATATATATGTAGTAGCAAGGTTATGGACATTGGCTATTTATTTTTCTTTTACAGAGAGAATTAATAAATTAAATTACTTAATTATTCTCAGTAAGTTTTTTTTTTGTAATACTATCTACTTAATAAGCTTGATTTCTTTACGTTCTATCTCCTTCCATAAATTTTTCAAGCCAATTCAACAAAGAAAATTTTCATTAATATTCTCTAGGAATAATTTATAAACATTATCTTAGTATGGAAGTTGAGATTTTTGAAATGATCCAAAAAAATTACTAACTACTTTCAAAGGAAAACTCAACATTATTGGTTTACCTAATTCTATGGAGTCTCTTCCCTTCATTGGTTTTTGCTTTTGTTTTCATTTTAGCTTTTTTACAACTCTGTAATCTACAAATAATTCTTGTCTAAGAAAAGAAAATTATCCAGTGGAGATGTATTTGATCCTTGCCCTAAAAATAATGACCAGTTTTGCATTGATTAAGCATATTCATTTCAGCATTCTTGACTGCCTATATATGTGTCTGCTCTTGGATTCTCCTTTGAACCAGTTGAAATATCTTACTGGTTCTCTTCTTAATCAAGAAGTTAAATGTAATCATTAACAGATGTTCATTTTACATTTGCATGAGTCATGATTTTTCTCTTTTTTTACATTTTGTAATTATGCTTTGACATTGTGTTGACATTTTCTTAAGACATGCCAGAACGTTAAATGTCAGGTTTCTCAAGGTCATTTCTAGGAAAAACATTCAATTTTATATAAAAAGCTTAACCTTACGTTTTACAGTCCCCAACACCCTAGCCATAGTATTTCATGTACATTGTATACATTAATCTGAGGATGATGTAAGATCCCAAATATTTTATCAGTGATTTCAACTACTTGATTTCTTTCACTTGTTTAAATTTCCAGTTCAGTACTGTCTAATAGCACTATAGAGTCAGGCAATTTTACTAGATAGCCATTAGGTTTCTACACTTTCTTACCTGTGATGAACATAGTAAGTTTGTAAGTCAAAGTACAGACATCTGGTGGCATGATTTTAATTTGTAATCAAATAAAAAACTTTATGAAAGTTATCTAGAAATAACTCATGATTTATTTTGTTCCAGGGGCATAGTACTATGCATTCATATATCATCAGTCCAAGTGTCTAAAAAGGTATGTAGAGGGCATTTGCATTATCTGCTTCACAGTTGTTTTGTAGGGAAAAAAATGTAGTCAATTGATGCCATTTAAGAGCTAGATAGCAACAATATTGGCAAATTCTCATAAAAGAGGGTCACTAATGTGTAAACAATAGCTACTGATGTTTGATACTCATAAGTATATATTTATTTAGATAGATAGTATAGTATGACTTTGGCACATACCTCAAATGTATTTATTTAGACCCATGTAATCATGAAGACTATTAAGTATAAATGAAAGTGAAGGAGCCAATCAGCTGATATTTTAAAAGACTGAGAAAGTCTAAAGCCATATCCTTCTGCATATATTTTGATAAGAAGAATGTAAATACATTTCTCTGGACGGGGAGCGATTGTGATTTACGGTGAGTAGAAGCTGACTGTCCACAATGTTTATATTCACTGTGGGGGGTTGAATATTTGACTGATTCATGCACTGGGAACTTTTAAATTAACTAAGGAAGTTGGCAAAATAGATGACTCCTTGTGTGACACTACAGAAAAGATTTTGTGTTATCCATACACATCTGTCACTTTGCCTGTCTGTTAGTACAGACAGTACTTAAAACTCCAAGTATGAGCCAACAGGAACTGGTACATTACGTTTAAACTAAGCAGCTTTAAAAGCCAGTGTAACTATCTACAAACTCTTGCCACTGCTACTATCAACATGAAGAATGTACCAGGTGGAATGTTTTACATGCCCAATGTGCACCACAGAATTCCATAAGTAATTTTTATAGTTTTAGTTTAAAAGTATACGAGTCAGACATTTCTTCTACACCTTGGTCTAGCAATAAAGTTCAGACACTGCTTAAAGAGATAGTGCATTTCCAAAGCAATATTTGGATTTGAAAGCTAGTGTTTTATTTCATATTTTCAATGCTTATTTGATCTTCTGGTTAAAGTTGTTTCTAGGGATAAAAACTTAAAATAAGTGTCTTTATATTCTCCTCTCATATAAAATTAAAATAAAAAATCTTCATTACTAAATGTGGAAAAATTGGTCTGGAATATTTAATGAGAAACATTTAGTAAGTGGAAACTTTTTCACTATTGAATATCATCACCACATTCTAACAATACACAAAAATATGAATATAATATTATTAGGATGATATCATTGATCTTTTAAAAAATAAGGACATTTATTTATTAAAGCCACACGTCACATTCCAGAATCAAAAGTAATAAAAATCACTGTAAATTCTGCTTAAAAATAATAAGGGCTGTTGAGTTCAAGCCCCACATTGGTGTGGAGATTACTTTTTTAAAAAATCTTAAAACAATAAGAAGAAAACTTGCTAAATATTAGGTGACAGCATTTTAGACACTATTATATACATATATTTAAGTGTATAGTTAATTGACTAGTTAGCATAATGTATTTAAATGACACAATATATGTATTGTTAATATAAAATAGATGTAATTATCTAAATCAAAGAAAACAAGAAACTGATGAAATGAGGCTCTATGACCATTTATATGAATGCATGTATATCTGTATGCATAGATGCATGAAGAAATTTTTATCCTCAAAATGATGGAAGTTTAAGGACAAATAAGAAAACTATTTTGGAATGGAGGTCATAATTTTTTTAATTACATATTTCAAAGTACCTGGTTGTATAAATAATGAGAAAGTTGTCACTTAATATTTTCTTCTATTTACTTTTAAGAGAGAGAGAATTAGCGGGATAGGGGCAGAGAGAGAGGGGGAGACAGAATCCCAAGCAGGCTCGACGTGAAGCTCAAACTCATGTACTGTGAGATCATGATCTGAGCTGAAATCAAGAGTTGGATGCTTAACTGAATGAGTCACCTGGGTGGCCCGAGTCACTTAAATATTCTAAACGTTTTAGTTACTATTTTTATATTATCATGTCTTAGCTCAGGCTGCCACACAAAATACCATAAACTGGGTGGCTTAAATAAAAGACATTTATTTCTCAGAGTTCTGGAGGCTGAGAAGTCCAAGATCAAGGTGCTGAAAGATTCAATTCCTGATGAGAGCTATCTTCCTGGCTTCCACACCACTGTCTTCTTGTGTTCTCACTTGGTGGAGACAGAGACACCCAGCTCTTGTCTTTCTTCCTCTTCTTATAAAGGAACTAATACCATCAATGAGCTGCATTTTCATAACCTAATTCTCTTCCAAAGTTACTACCTCCAAATACCAGGACACTGGGGTAAGCGTTAGACATATGAATTTGGGGGGACACAAACATTCAGTCCTTAATTCATAGTTTCCAATAATTACAATTTATTATGTAACCATAAATCTAATAGTTTTAAACATACATACTACAAGTGTATGGGGCGCCTGGGTGGCTCAGTCAGTTGGGCATCTCATTTCGCCTCAGGTCATGATCCACAGTTCGTGGGTTTGAGCCCTGCATCAGGCTCTGCGCTTACAGCTCAGAGCCTGGAGCCTGCTTCTGATTCTGTGTCTCCGTCTCTCTCTGCCCCTCCCCTGCTCATTCTCTCATTCTCTCTCTCTCTCTCTCTCCCCCCAAAATTAGAAATGTTAGAAATGTCTGCCTGTGATTTTGTCTGCAAATGACAGCCTGGTTGGGCATAAGATCTCCAGGTTACCTGCGCTATCATCCTCCAGCATCATTTAGTGTGCTGGTGTGTGTTGATAAGCCTAACACTGGATGTCCCCTTTTCAAAAGATTTACTCTCTCTTTCTTGGTAGTATAAGATTTTATTTCTTTTTCTAGTGAAATTCAATCACTTAAGCAGTGTGTACCTAACTGTTGGATTTTCCCTGTGCCCTGTCCTTGCCACCCACACACTCAGGAACTCTTTGTCGCCTTGTATCTATAACCCCAGGCTTTTCCTCACTTGATACAAATTTGGCTACGTTTTACCTCTGAATACCTTCTTACTCTTTCTAGTAACATTTATTTTTTGTCTTTTTAGAGTTATTTATCTTAATTGGGCTCATATTTTTGCTCAGAACCTATTATTTATCTAAATATTCTAATTACATTTTGTGTTTACTCTAAGTTTTCAAGCTTGTCACCTATAAAAGCAATCTGAATACTATACATATTGAATTTCTTGTCATTTATTATTTTTCTAATATGGTTAAATGGTATTTAATTGGCTCTACAAACTTACCTTTAAAAAAACCATATTCTATTGTTTGATCACATTTTTCCTGAGTTTATAGTTTTTTTTCCTGAATTTACCAAGCTTTCCTATTAGATAAGTGACATGAGAATTTTTTTTTATTCTTTCCCTTCCCAGGTTACACTCTTTATCTGAGTTTTACGTATATATCATTCTCACTTTGTGTGTGTGTGTTGTAATAGGTTTGTAGAGTTGAAAACTTCTCCATTTATTTTGCTAGCGCCCCAGGTGAACAGGAAGATGGTGTCTTACACCCTTCCTTGCCACCTAATACAATACAGCTTAGCAGTCTGGGTTTTGCTTTTATTAGTTTTTGAATTTATTTTTAATTGAAGTAGAATTGACAGAATGTTACATTAGGTTCAGGTGTACACCACGGTGACTGAACAACTCTATACGTTATGCTGTGCTCTCTACAAGTGTGGCTACAAGCCGTCACCACACAACAGCATTACAATACCATTGACTGTATTCCATGTGCTGTGTCTTTCATTCCCATGACTTATTCATTCCCTAACTGGAAAGCCTTTAGCGTCCAAGGTGACCATGAAGGGGTGGGCACAAGCGTAGTCTGGGTAGCCTCTCCGGGGGCACAGAGGCAACATGTGGACCAGGATGCATCCTACCTGCAGTGGAGGCAATGCCTCAGGCTTTGGAACATCTACCCAAACTCAACATAGGGTTCTGGAAAATGGGGAGATTTGTGTGCTTTTGCTGAGATCCCGTATGAGTCTGGAGCTTTGTCTACTCTTTTTTTCATACAGGTCTGCTACATACTACTATAACAAGGTAGTCTACAGATGGTGAGTAATGAATGGGAATTGGCAGGACTTTGTTAACTTTCGTATTGTACTGCTCCTCAGAGTGAAAATGTTTGTGTGTGTGTGTGTGTGTGTGTGTACAGATTGATGGTGGTGGCAGGAGGAGTGCTGGTGCTTCTGTGGTCAAGAACAGACCAAGATGTGCCTAAATGTAAATCTCTTCCCCTTCCTCAATGCCACTTTCCCCAAACTGTCTACTGTTTTGTTTGGTTTCTATTGATTGTTTTTTTCTTTTTTCTGTATTTAAAACCTTTGTTCATTCCTTAAAAAAATATAATTATAATATAGTATCCAACCTAATTCCCTAAAATTTTAACATTAATTTTAGAGTAAAAATATAGAAAGTCACACTCTCACTAAATATATATTCCTCAACTAAAATTTTTTGCATATTTTGAAACGAAAAATTACTTCATCATATCGAATCAAACAAATTTCATCTATTAAACTCAGGCATAATATTAACGTAGCTTATCATTAATTAAGGCAGATAATTTAAAATCAAAGAAAGCTACACAAAAGCATGACTTACTAATTACATGACATTATAAGTGGTCTGATGGAGAGAAACTCCACCTCTGAATTGTAATATTCAAATGTTGTCCATCCAGGAAATCTCTAGTCTCTAATTTTAAAAATTGTCATATTGTTTAAATTTTTAGATTAATTTTCAACAAAAAAAATATATGTACGTGCCAAGCAACAATACAAATTGAAGTGCTGAAAAGTAAAACTAAAATTGAATATTTTTTTATCTTTTACTGTTTAGATAGGCAAATCAAAGACCATATTTTGACATTTTGGAATAAACATCAGTAGTTTGCTTATAAAAGCCTGGATAGGAACCCAGTCAGTCTTGTTCACTAGATCACACCAATGTCTTGAACAGTGCCTGGGATATGGTATGGACTCAATAACTGTTTCCTGAATGACTCAATTAAACAAACACACGCAGGATATTGGTGAAACATGAAACATTGTCCTCTAAACCATAGAGCATTAAAGAGACTGAGTTGATTCACAACCTATTCTGTAACATGATTAAGCCAGGCCTATTTTCTCACTGGAGAATTCGGAATTTTATAAAGAAGGACACAAAGTTTCAGAACCAAATAATTAATGGAAGATCTCTCAAGGAAATGTTCTTTTTCAATGTAATTAGTACTAAATATTTAAAGGAATAATAAATAGCAAAAGTATTCAGGTTTCTGAAAGGTGAACATCCAATGGTGTGCATTTTTATCATGCTGTAGAACTGACCTGTAGACTATATTACCTTAACAATTAATTGAATAAATATATCTCATGACTTCAAGATAAGGCATTGAAATATGCTCTCTTTAATTGAAATGTTTTATTAGTGATTTTTAAATGTGTAAAACAATTCTGTTAAATACTATAAATATTTCATAAAACTAACTAGCTTCTGGATTTTTTTTCCAAACTGAGAACAATAATTTACCTGCTTCTTATTTTTCCTTGTTTCTTAGGAACTTTAATTTCAATGCAAATCTCTAAATTCCTCTATTAATGTTAGTTTCTTGGCCAATGATTGCTCTAGATAAAGTAAAAGGCTTAACCTAATTAACCTGATTGTGGCATTTATGTGAATGACTGCAGGTTCTCTCTTTAAATACTTTTTTTTTTTATGTTTTATGGCATCATTGCACTATGCCATGTGGATTGCACAGAAGCATTTATGGTAGGAAGAGTCGTTTTGGCAGAGTGGTTAGAATAGAAGCGACTCTTCATCATATTGACATATAAGGGGATGTTAGTGAAGCAAGAAAGGGAAAACTTCTTTCAAAAGAAGATTATTAGAAAGGGGACGTAAAGGTAATAGCCGGAAGCCAGAGCGACACAGCAAAAGTGGGTACTTTTAGAATAGGAAAGTGAATGATGTCTATAAGTGAAATAAGAGATCAGAGAAGTGAGAAAGCCTGAAAACAGAGGTATGAGACACAGTACTGAATGAGGAGAGAGAAGACAATGTGAAAGGTGTGAGATCCATTCTACAATTGAAAATTTTCTATTGGAAAGAGACGAAGAACCATCCAGTTGTAGATGAGTTTATAGAAGGGTGGACATGGTGGATTTATAGGCAGGTGATGCCTTATATATTTGTGTCCAGGAAAGAGAATATGTCACTTGCTGAAAAGAAGAGTTGGGTCTGAATGGAGGGTTGGCAAAAGTTACTGAAGGCAATTAATCCATTCATTCCATAACTACTTTGTAAATATGAACTACGTACCAGACACTTCACTATGATATAAATGCAACAATAAAAACCAGAGTTTGATTTTATAACCAGGAAGTTTATAGTTTAATAGGGAAACCAAGTAAAAAAATCAATTGCAATACAGGTGGTAGACGCAGGGAAGGGAGGTTTAGAAGGAATTCTAGAACACATCACTAGTACATCTATCTCAGGTTTTAGGGCATCTATGAAAGTATAACACTCTGTCTGAATCTCCCCATTCGAGCTCTTGATCCCAAATTAACAAAGCATCAAGATGGTACTTAGCACTGAAAAAGAAGTGCTACTTGAAGGCATATGTTTGAATGGCTGCATTTTTTAATGTGAGTTTCACTGGTGTAGGAGCAGGGATGGAAGACGGATTTGTCTTTGACTTGGTATATTTCCAATTGGATTCTGACATTCCATGTTGCAAAAGATTTGAGGTGCTTAAGAGACAGTTTGAAAAGAAACTGTGAGGTTTCCACAAAATACAAATTGACTTGAAAATATTTCTCTGTGTGAGGTCAGATAACAGGTGTAGAGAAAATAAATATTTCAGAGAACTAAAAAGATAAGAAACTGAAGTCAGGAGTAAGGAATACCAGAATTTAAAAATCTGATATGAATTAGCTACAGATGTCATGGTTCCCAACAGGGCAATGAATGTGGGTGGCTAAATGAGAATGCAGATGCATGTTATTAAAAGATAAGGAGATCAATAAACTATAAGGCTGTTGAATGTATTTTTCACAAAGACACTAAAGTCACCAAGAATAATGGCAGGGGGAAGAAAACCTGATAGCTTCTGGCTAGAGTTTTCCTTAAAATGCATATGTGCCTTCCTGGGAAGTGGAGGAACTTAGGGCCTCCTGACATGAATCTCACAGAGGTGTTGAAGCATTGAGTCAGAAGCAGCCATGCAGAGGTAGGAGAATGCCAGCCACATCTGGCACAGGTACACAGAGCTTCAGATAATTTAGATGATCCCTTTAATGCACTTTCCTTAGAGGAGCTAGCACAGTATGTACTCCTGAGGGACTATTTACCTTTTATATTCCAGATGCTAAAATAGAATAAAAATAACCTACTCACTTGAAAAGCTCATTGCGTATTAGCAATTTCTCTGCACTACTTAGAGGTTTCTTCTTCACATGGTCTACAAGGACAAAAATGTTTCAGACAGTGGAAACAAGCAAAATACGCTTTTAATAACCTTGAATTTCCAATAAGGTTTCAAGAAGTCTTTCATAATATCCACCTTATGTTTTACTGGCCCTAACCCCCTTTCCATATTTCCTCCCTGAGTATATATTTATATACATACATATATACACATATACATATACACATATATGTATATGTGCACATATATATATGTATATATGTATATATATGTATGTATATATCTCACTGGTTTGGTGCTTACATATTTATCCTTTAATGAATCTCTCTCTCTCTCTCTCTCTCTGTATGAAACATATCCACAGACATACAGCCAGTTACGGTCAGAGCCCAGACTTGCCTCCCAGCCAAGGCCTACACACCCCACGACTCTCCCCCATTACCTTCAGTCTAAGCAATTTAAACATGTTCTCTCTTGTCATATTATTAAAATACATACCCATACAGAGATGTCACCCACATGTTATAGTACTCTGGTTTTTACAAAAATGTTGCAAATAATTTTTAAAAGAGCTCAAGGTTCTCCTTGTATTTGAGTAACATCTGAAGAAGAGTATAATGCGAGCACACAATTTACCTTCCTCTTTTTTCATGCATTTTCCATCTTTAAATCCCTTCAGTTATAAATAAATAAATAAATAAATAAATAAATAAATAAATAAATCCCTTCAGTTAACATCATAACCACCCATCAACTTTGCATATATTTTCCTTTGCCAGAAAAACCTCCTGTAGACCCAAACCCAAATGCATCCCTCAGTCCATATCACCTTCTCTCCTACATTTCAAGTCCTGATTCCTTCTTTTTTTCCTTTTTAATTTTTTTTTACATTTATTTATTTTTGAGAGATAGACAGAGCACAAGTGGGGGAGGGGCAGAGAGAGAAAGAGACACAGAATCCAAGGCAGACTCCAGGCTCTGAGCTGTCAGCACAGAGCCTGACGTGGGGCTTGAACTCACAAACGATGAGATCAATGGCCTGAGCTGAAGTCGGACGCTTAACCCACTGAGCCACCCAGGTGCCCCAAGTCCTGATTCCTTCTTATCACTGTGCTGATGTGACAACATCAAAGAGCAAATCACCTGTCAGTTGGCCACCAGCAGGACCTTTTCAGAGAGCAGAAATTAGGAGAGGAGAGCAAAGTGAGCAGGCAAGCCAGCATCCCTGTTAGCAAGCAGAGAGAAGGAACTCCCGGTAGCCACACACATTAATAATTTTTATTCCCCAAAGGGAAACTCGCTACAAAAGAAATTGTATTACACTTGTATATGACAGTACTTAAAATATAACTCCAGCTGAAGTATTCTAAACTTACCCATGATATGAACCTAAGGGAATGAACTTAATGAATCAATATTTATAAGCTCTTTTCACTCATGTCTTATGGTTTTAGCCAGTGATTGATTTCAGAATGCTGCTGAAAAATATAGTTCTTCCTAATATTTGCTTGCATAAACCCATGTAGACATAGCTCCATATTGGATTTCAACGTATCCACAAAACTTAAATATCTACTTTTAGCCAGCTTTGATTTTAACAAGTTTAATTCTAACATTTACTAGTATCAACTATGTGAAATAACCTGGCACGAGTACGTAGTATATGCTACATATTTGGCAGATGTTTTGCTTTCCTCTTTTCTCATAACAAAATAATGACTCATTTATAAAATGTTGTAAGTAGGAGTAAAACTAAACTCTTGTTTGTCAATTATCAATACTTTAGGAAAGATAACACCCTTTCCTTGTTAGTTGAACACTGAGGCATTAAAAATTATATACAGTATATTAGGTAAACTCCTCTTTACTAAGAATTATTTTTATAAATTTATGCTTTAAAACATACAGAAATCCTTAAAGTGTCACCAAACAGAAGTGTAGATTTAATAAGCAGCCCAGCTGTGGGACACCTGGGTGGCTCAGTCAGTGAAGCCTCTGACTCTTGATTTTGGCTCAGGTCATTATCTCAGTGTGAGATCAAGCCCTGCATGGGGCTCCACACCAAGCATGGAGCCTGCTTAAGATTCTCTTTCTCTCCCTCTCTCTCTGCTCCTCCTCCAGCTCTCTCTCTCTCTCAAAAAGAAAAATAAATATATATACACATACACATATATGTGTATATATATATATATATATATATATATATACACATATATATATATATTTATAGTCCAACTGTAACAGTTACAGAAAATAACTTGAAGGCTGTCACTCCTCTGGGTATTGTAAATTTTAGCCTTGGTCAAATCATCTCATCATAAGTATACAAACTTGAACTATATTACCTTTGTCCTTAACAGAATTACCTACTCTGGAGTAAATTTTGAGGTCATGCCCTAATTTTTTTGTGAAAGGACAATACAGCAAATAATCATACAAAATCCATTTTGTCGCTTAATACAACAATATTGTTGAAAAATATCATCACTCAGTGGCCCATACAGAATACCATAGGAAAGGCATTGATATCACAATTCAGCACTGGGGAAGTTTTTCTCCTTCAGAGGCAAGCTTCTCCTTTAATTAAGGTCAGAAATGTTTAAATGATGCTATCTTTATTTCAACATGGCTACTAGGAAACTAAACGTAAAACTATAATTAGTATCCATTTTCTTTTGGACTGAATATTTACATTTTTCTTTATCTTATCCTTGGTTTTCTGTCTATTTATAACTTCCCTGTACTAGTATTTATATGTTTAATTTCATTTACTTTTGGTTTTGCACCACGTTTGTTTTGTAGCCTCCTATGCTTTATAAAACAATATAGATGTTATAAAATTGATGAAACATTTAAGCTTTGTCTATGCACTCAAATTAGTTTGATCAGAATTGTTTAATTTAGTTAGCAAACACGTGGATGAGTTGAAATCAACTTTCATAGGCTTTTTCCATATGTTTCACATTGAGTCATGCTTTATTTATGTTTTGGTATAAAATACAAAATTAATATCATAAAATATCAACATCTTACTTAGAATACAAGGGAGTATTTAATTTTTAATCTCTCACCCCTACACCTGAGAATATAGAAGTAGAGGTAGAAATCATTTGGACAGTTTGTCCTCTCTGGGGTCCTTAGAGTATACCCAAATTCACATATATTCATACATACACTTTTTGTAGGAATAAAAAGAACTTCAGACATTCCTAACCGACCCTTTAAGAACTACTTATTCATAATTATTCAGTAGGTATTATGTGTTACCCTTCATAATATTCTGTGAATAAGATGAAAGACACTATCCAGTGGGTCACACAGACAATTAAATTAAGAGTAGGGCATCCATGGGGTTCTACGAAAATGAACAAAACAGTAATCCAGAAGAATGTTAAAATGAGTATTCATCCTACCACTCCAAAGTCAAGGGCAGAAAAGAGAGCTTACTGCAAAGACAACATGGACATGGTGCTGTGGTGTCAGGCAGCACGGGCTATGGAAACCTGTAAGGAGTTTGATATGGTTAGAAGCATGTGCACAAGATGGGTACCATTCGATGGATGAGCCAGGAGAAGTGTTCAAGACTTATTTGTATTTCGTACTACAAAGGTCAGAACTTATATCAAGGACAGGGGAGAAATAAACAATTTTTACCAAGGGAGTATCAATCAGAATTGTATTTTAAGAACATTACTCTATAAGGTGAAAAAGAGATTGAAATTGGAGGAGTGGGACTAGGAAGATTAATGATGAAGAGAATTATATTCCCAATCGCTGCTGTGGCAGTACACATGAAAAGCAAAGATCATACAAGAAGAAAGAAGAAAAAGAATTGCTTGGATTTGAATGAAATAATGTAGAAAGAATAATAAGGGTTGGATTATTCAGTGATTCATTGAGATAAGAAATTTAAAAAGGGAGAAGCTTTGGAGGAGTAAAAGATTTCATTTTGGGGTTGTTTGATTTTAAGGAATAAGTAATATCCCCAAGTCAAGCTTTTACAAACAAGTATATACACAGACCTAAAGCTGAGCAAAGAGGTGCTCAAGGCGCAGGCTTCAAAGTCATTAGCATTTAACTGGGAACAGTTGCCATGAATGTGAATGTGATCACCCAAAGAGCATATGTAGCGAAGAGAGAAAATGGAATTGAGAACAGAATCCTATGCACTAGAATGACAGAAAGAGAAAATTTCAGAACTTGATAAATACTTGTCTGAGAGGTAGAAAGAAAGTTAAGGGAGCGTTGTATCGTAGAAAGTTAGAAAAGGGTTTTCAAAAAAGGTTTCGTTGATAGTGTCAAATTCTGAAGTCAGATCAGCCAAAATTACACTGGAAAACCCCCAATGGATTTAAAGACCCATTGGTGGCCTACTAAACACAATTACAGAGGAGTCACAGAAGTGGAAGGATTACAGTGGGCGTGTGTATAATATGAAGAAATGGATACAATAAACACTAACCACCTCTTGGAGACAACTGGCTCTGGGAGGGGGGCGGGGGAGGAGAACACATAACAGAAAGATATGAAAGATATGTAGAATTGACAGGGAGTGTTGGAGAATTTTCAGCTTGTTAATATGATTAGGGAAAGAAGTTTACAGAAAGATAGGTATGGAGGAGAGCAGGAAAGCTTCATATATCATTTAAAGAGATGAACTGCTGTCTTTGAAGAACAGCTTTCTAATGAGGTAGCAAGGTAAGCAGACAAAGAATGTAGACAATGCTTTTATGTCTGGGGCTTGTCCAAGAGAATGTAAGAACAGTGGTGACTACAAAGGGGTTAAGCACAAGATACTTGCTAATTTTTTTAAGTTTTTTTAAAGTTTTTTTATTACTTATTTTTGAGAGACAGAGACAGACAAAGCATGAATGGGGGAGGGTCAGAGAGAGGGAGACACAGATTCCGAAGCAGGCTCCAGGCTCTGAGCTGTCAGCACAGAGCCCGACACAGGGCTCAAACCCAGAAACCGTGAGATCATGACCTGAGCTGAAGTCAGACGCTTAACGGACTGAGCCACCCAGGGGCCCCACAAGATACTTGCTAATTAAGTGTTACACACTAAAATCTAAACTTGGAAAGAACTGAGGTGGAAAAGAGCAAAGGATGGTTACCAGGGAGGGTTTATATGATATTACAGTCATGGATATGGATCAGATTCAAGAACAGGTATTATTGAATTAAGGAAGTAAGCAGTCTGGCATGAAAAAGGTGGGGATGAATCATCTCTGAATGTTTAAGTCACAAAATGACAGCAGATGTATGTATTATTACAAATACTGTGAGCCACATTCCAAGATACTCAATTAATGTGAAGAAATGCCAGAGCACTATAATTAAAGTGGTATGCCGGAAGAAAAGACTTTAGAAGTGAGAGCTGTAGGTTATGAGTGGGTGCAGGAGCCAACTCAAGAAGTAAGATCTTAAAGTGGAAGCAATAGTCACTGAATCACAGGAGGTTGGGAAAGGTGATGCCAGGGAAGTGGATAACAGCTACCCAAGGCACTGAGGACCCAAGGACTGTGATAGTGTTTGTGTGTCCACAAAGATTATGAACCTGATGGCCAAGTGTTGATGCATATCAAAGAGTGACTACGAGGCCCAACTGAGAAGTGGCTGATGATGGTATACCTACCTTCATGGCATTATCCTCAACGCAAGGAGACTGAACTAGTGTGGGTGCGAGAATGGCAAAATGAAAACAGTTGAATGATAAACCCACCCCAGCATCATGGTAAATTGAGTCTAGAGAGCATGTTCTTAGGGGCTACAAAAGGGCACTCTCAGAGGTGAGAGGCAGACTTTGGGTTTCGGTAGGAAGTTACGGGAAGTATACAAAACAAGAGATATAAGGGAAAGAAAATATTGGAGGGAGAGTAGCAAGTGTGATTAAGGAAAGGGAAAGGACAGAGCACTTTGGGAAAGAAAGAGTGTGAGAGGATACATTTTTGACTGATGAAATCGTCTGATGGTTGATGATGGCTACTCACAGCTTAACGCTTGCATAGTGTCGCTCTTGGTACTTTATGTATATTACCTAATTTAATTCTCACAAGAATCCCAAGAAGTCAATCCTACCATTTCACAGAAAGTTGGAGAAACTTAACCAAGTTCATATTGATACTAAGTATGGAATCAGCCCTGAAGCAGAAACTATGATTCCACAGTCTGAAATATTAACATGTGCACTAAATTGCTGCTTCGGTGACAGGAATGAGTCACTGATGTGACACAGTGGCATCAGTTTGCTGAAAAGTTCACAAGAGAGCTCAAGATAAAGGTATTTACTGCTTTCTGAGATGCAGAGTAGCATGTCTCAAAATGTTTTCGACCTGAATCTCTGCTAGAGGGAAATTGGACAGAAATTGCTAAAAACTATGCAATTAATTAATGCAAAACATTTTAGAAATTCCTCTTTGTGTAGGGCATTGTAAATATTCTTTGGCTGATTATAATTTAACACCTCTCATGTGTGTATAATTCTATCTATCTCTGTATCTGTCATCTCTGTTTACCTATCATCCAGCTACACATCTATCTATATCTCTGTCAAGTTCAGCAATGCTTGCTTTCCTCTAACATCTGTGGGGGTTTGTGGGAGTGGGCTTGTATGTAAAATGTGAGTCTCCATTTCTTTATCAAATCCTTTTCACTCTTCTGTGTTCTTCCTCCTTTTCATGTCATGAAACTATTCTGGACAGTTCTAGAACTTCCTCATCTTACTGTCTTACCCACACTTCTGCAGGGTTTTTTAAATCTCATGCAGAACATCACTTTTGAAGGCTGAACAACTTGTCAGCTCTATGTTATAGCAGATGCTGGATCACAGATAAAGAGGGAAATAGCAAGTGGTGAATTTTTGGTCTCTTACCCTTATGACTGAGACTTTCAATCCATCATCCAGAAAATCTCTTCATTTCGAAGCTCTCTGTTCTGGAAAAGTTCTACCATAAAATGATACAAACTTCCAGTACATGGTACCTCTTGATGTATTCATTCTAAAGCATTTCCTATCAGGAAATAGGGCCACAATCCCAGGGGCAGCTGCATTTTAAGTAATAAGACTGATGAAGAGTCTTTTACCTCACTGCTCTTTACATTTGGGTTATATTAACAAAAGGAAATACAGTTTGTTCAGTGAAACAAGTTGTTGAAAAATAATGAGCTACCAATTTCTTTTTTGCCCCCCTTTGATAGTATTCAGTAGGTGGCTCAAGAATTCATATATTTAACAATTTGAATGTAAAAGATATTTAATATAATTCATCAAAGTATATAAGAAAATATAGATGAATGAGGAACTATGAAAATTGTAATTTCAAACTTTTCCTTCTCTAACCCACATGGTTTGTATGTTCTCACACAGATATGTAACATGAAATTTTCTCTTTAGAATTTAATGTTCTCATCTTGGAATACTACAATCTTGAAGTGAGGCATTTGCTGCTTTTCCCTTAAAGTATAATCAAGAAACATGATCATTAATTAGACTCAGCTACCTATAATTTAAAGCTTAGTTTTACTGATTGGCTAAAAGAAGTTTATTGGAATGTGATGTATTTATAAATTAAGACAAAGTATATATTCTAAACTGATTTTAAAATACAACACCTCTCTTAATTTAATAAAATCAAAGAATTCAGGCTTTTAAATTCATCAACTAGATCTAGTTTTAAATCAATGAAATAAAAGAGATGGCAATAGAAAAACCTCGTGTTGTCATTTAAAATGTGTTTCAATATATCACATTTAAGTAATCTTGTATTTAGAATTTAATGATGAAAACACTAGCAATCTTACACTGAATATTTTTATTCAGAATTTGGCTTGAAACTTGAAAAATACCTTAAAACATAATTGTTGGGGCGCCTGGGTGGCGCAGTCGGTTAAGCGTCCGACTTCAGCCAGGTCACGATCTCGCGGTCCGTGAGTTCGAGCCCCGCGACAGGCTCTGGGCTGACGGCTCGGAGCCTGGAGCCTGTTTCCGATTCTGTGTCTCCCTCTCTCTCTGCCCCTCCCCCGTTCATGCTCTGTCTCTCTCTGTCCCAAAAATAAATAAAAAACGTTGAAAAAAAAAAAATTTAAAACATAATTGTTAATTATGTTCATTTTTGGAATTAGGTCAAATGTCTCATACCCTCTGAAAGTTTAGTAAACTTTATAAAATGGCAGTAGAAACGAAGAAATAGAGTCTCCATTGAAAAGAGTCATGGGACTTTAAATATCATTGTGTTGCTAATGTTAGCATACCTCTCTATCCTTTCAGTGAACTTTGACATTGCAGATAAAGGAGTCCTTGATATTGCTGACAGTATTTCCAGTAAGAAAGTTGCTTGAGAATTCTTCCTAAGAACATTTTATTTTATTTATTTATTTATTTTTTTTGGTATCCACAAATTGCAAGTCACCTGGTGGAGTATTCCCACTGAAAAGTAACAGCTAGTAATATGAATGGAGGTGTTAACAGAATATATTAAGTAGATTTTCTTGGCATTAGGCAAAGGAATCTTTCAAGGATGGTGTGGAAGTTCCACCAGAGAAAGTAATTAAAAACAAACAAAAAAAGAGGCATATGCACAAAAATTTTTATAATCTAGCAGGATTATGATCTAGATTTGTTTAAAGAAAACTGGGGTGCCTGGGTGGCTCAGTCAGTTAAGTGTCTAACTCTTGACTTTGGCTCAAGTCATGATCTCAAGGTTCGTGGGTTTAATGCCCATGAGATTCTCTCTCTCTGCCCCTCACCTGCTTGTTCACTCTCTTCTCTCCCTCAAAATAAATTCAAAAGCTTAAAACAATAAATTAAATTGAAAAAGCAAACTGACCAACCAAAACACAATACAAAACTAGCAAAAATAAAATACAAATAGGAAAATGTATTCTATATATATAATATGGAAACTATGTTGATACTCAGATGTGAGCAGATGCTATTAGGAAAAGTCAGCCCCACATGAGCTGACTATTCAGTTTAAATAAAATTAAAGAGGCTAAGGGTTGACTTGGGGATGTGTCATTTAGGTTTTGGGCTCAGTTTTTACCACCCCATAAATTTAGTAATGTACTTCCAATGAGTTGCTAGGATTACAAATATCTGCCTGCATATATGCCTGAGGTTCTTAAGGAAGGCCATTGCCCCCCGATGTTCAATAACCAGGGGATCCAAGAACTGGGATTGGGATAAACCAATGAGTTACAGACTCCTCACCACACTGTGAAACAAACCTACCTTTCTAGATTCCTTTTTATTACTGGCCTACTATGAGATCTAGTCAAAGTTTGCATATTCACATTTTCCCATTGTTTTGTTTTTAGTTTCCTAAGTGCATGCCGTTGCCTCTACTGAGAATACACTTTTCCTGTCATCTCTGTCAATCTGCATACTCTTCAAAGATCTCCATAAATCTCTTCTATGTCTCTACGCAGGTATTATGTCACCTGTCTTGACCTTATTTTTTTCACCTGTGCCTACCCCAAAATATCTAAGGCACATCACTTCAACTCTTTCACCACACTCTCAGCATTCTTGCCCCAGTGGCTTCTTGGTTCAACTTCCTGAAAGCCCTCCATTCGCTGTCTCCAGCAATCTGGCTTCTCTCCACTGTTCACACAGCTTCTCTCCTCAAGGCCTCCACTTGCTATGTTCTGGCCTGGGCACTCTCCCGCTGTTCACATGCTCTGCCATGAACTGAACTACACTGGAAGAGGTGGGGGGAGGGGACAGGGCACAAATACAAAATGCCAGGGGGCGGGAAGCAGTTCTGGCAGTTGTGAACTCAGTAGTCCTCCACAAGAAGGTGTTCAGTTTTACGATCTCTTTAGACACGGAGGACAAAAGTTTGGTTTTGTTTGTTTCTTTGTTTGTTTGTTTAACTTCTCTGTTTGCACAGCAGTATGCTATTTTTACTTTAGAGGCCCTGGACAGTCTGGTGGAAACTCTCACATCCTCCATACCTCAGCACAGTGACATATTTCTAGTGTCAGTGTGGGAATTGGAAACTGTTCCAAGAATGTTTAGGAATACCTTCCTCTGCAATCCAGTACAACTTGACCACCTGTAATAACAGTGTTCTAAATAAAGCTCAAATAAATGCCTGCACTAATTCTCCAGAATGCTCCATGATTTATTCAGTGTTTACTAAGCAAAACACAGCGCTCTACTAGGACTTGTAGATAAAGCTAGCATCAAGTAAAGAAAATATGTATTTAATATTATTTTGAGATTAAAATTCAAACGAAGAGGAAAAGACAAATGCATTAAATGCTCTAGCAATTAAGATTTATTGAGCAATTGGTGTAGAACCAGACCAAAAATTTAAGGATAAAAGTAGAAATAAGATATTGTGCCCTACCTCTAAGATGCTCAGCGCTCAGTAATAGGAGAGTCATTTATTAACAAATTATGATGCAATGTTATAAACAGTATAATGACAGGTGTTCTGACTTCACTGTAAATGAGCTTATAGTATATTTTACCTAAACCAAAAAAACATAGGAAGACCTCAAGAGGATTTAAGAAAGCTTTGACTCATCTACACAGTATGCCTTTAATACCAGAATTAAGGCACCTTCACTGAGCAAAATCATCACCCTACAGCAGGGAATTTTCTATGAGCCAGGTAGGAACCAGAGCCAAGGCACTGACTCTCTAGTAGAGTCCAGAGTGAAAACACAGATGGCCCTACATTAGTCCAGTAAAGCCATGCTTGATTAATGCCTGGAGACGGGATTAGGGATCTGTCCATAAAATTGCCCTTTCGGAATACAGTTGAGAGGGGAAAAGCTTATAAGGTTCACATAGGAACTCAAAAGGGTGAGGGGCCATCTGTGTTTTCTACTGGAAAAAGTATGGTTTAAATCTAGATCTCTGTAGTTACAAACAAACAAACTGATTTTTCCCAAAACATCTAACATCAAAATATTCAGCATTCAAAACTGACAAATTTTTAAAAAGTGTTTAATACATGAGAGAGAAGAAAACTAGGAAAAATCTCCTTTTTATCCACAAAAATATACACAGCTATAGTAGAAGAGCACAGCAAAGAGAGAAAGGTGGTTTTGAGAGAGGCTGGCATGAGAAGAGAGCAGACTGAAATAAGACTAGAACACAAGGAAATCCAAAACCCAAAATAAAACAGGGTATTTCCTGGAATTCTACTATGTTTAAAAGTGCAATTACTATTCCTTTGTCTTTTTATGCCTGATTATTTTTGCCTATGATTTCATCTGAAAAAATAACAATGATTTAAATTAATAAAATTAGCAAAAAGTTTTTAAAGAATCAAAAATAAGTATATAAAATATAATTGAAGAAAATATTAATTTCCTTAGGGATTTAAAAGACTTAATGAAATAAAAAATTATTATTCATCAATTCTCTCCAAAAAAGTACAAATTTAATAGAGTATTTTTCAAAAAAAATTTTTTAATGTTTATTTATTTTAGAGAGAGAGAGAGACATAAGTGGGGGAGAGGCAGAGAGAGAGGGAGACACAGAATCCAAAGCAGGCTCCAGGCTCTGAGTTGTCAGCATAGAGCCTGAGGCAGGGCTCAAACTCACAAATGGTGAGATCATGACCTGAGCTGAAGTTGGACACTTAACCTACTAAGCTACCCAGATGCCCTTAATAGAGAATTTTTTTAGCTTTTTATTTAAAAAGTTGAATTTCATCTGGAAGAATATTGAAAATTATCTAAAAAGTTTTGCAGGAAGATGAGGTAGTTTTGTAATGACAGTAAAATTAAATCGCGCCATACAAGCATAAGAAGAGACAAACCAATGAATTTTTTCAAGATAACTTTTAGGATTTCAGGTCAATGGAGTAAGAAAATGGAGAAAAATTATCTGTTATGCAACAGATAATGCTAGAGGTAGGGTAACTGGTTAATTAGCTGGAAAAATAAAGTCATAGTTCTACACATCAAAATAATCTCATTTAGAACAAGGGATTTGTTGCTTAAGAAAACATCCAGAAGAAAATATAGATGGATATTTATCTGACCTTGAGGTAGAGAAGGCATTCAAAGACTAAAATCCAAGAAGAAGTCACAGAGGAAAATACTGATCAAGTTGATTTCATACAAATTGTAAAGTTCTAGAATATCATTCACAATAAAATTAAAAGATATACTCAAAATCAGATAAAACTTTGCAAGGTAGATGATAAAGCAAAAAAATATACAGAAAAATTGTGCATATCAGTAAGAAAATATCTTTAAATGGCAAGGAAAGCCATGAAATAGCAAGGAAAGTATAAAATACTAGAGCAGAGAGATTTTATAGATTGAAAGAATAAAGTAGTTGTTTTAGGATAAGTTATATAAGATTATGTTTTTCTTACTTGGCTAGTTCATATACATTTATTTTTTTAATTCACCTTCTTTGAGATATAATTGATATACAACATTAAGTTTCAAGTGTACATGTTGGTTTGACTCATTTATATACTGCAATATGATACCACGGTAGGGTTAGTTGACACCTCTATCATGTCACATAATTATCAGGTTTTGTTGTGGCGGGGGGAATAACTAAGATCTAGTCTCTTAGCAACTCTGAAGTTTATAAAATAACAGTATTGCTTATCATCACTATACTGTGCATAAGGTGTCCAGGACTTCTCTGTCTACTGGGTGCAAGATTGTACCCTTAAACAACATCTCCCTAATTCTCCTACCCTCCAGCCCCTGATAACCACCACTCACCATTCAGTTTTTACAAATTTGGTGTTGATTCCACATATTAGACAGATCATAAAATATTTGTCTTTCTCTGACTCATCTCACATAGGATAACTGCCCTCAAAGTCCATCTATGTTGTTGCAAATGGCAGAATTTCCTTCACTCTCATGGTTGAATAATATTCTATTGTATGTAAATACATATCACATCTTCATCCGTTCATCTGTCTATAGACACAGGTTGATTCTATATCTTGGCTATTGTAAATAGTGCTGCAATGAACATGAAAATGCAGATATCTCTTTGATATCTTGTTTTCATTTCCTTTGGAAATATACTCAGGAGTGAAATTGCTGAATCATATGGTAGTTCTATTTTTAAAATTTTTGAGAAACCTCCATACCATTTTTCATAGTGGCTGAACCCATTTGCATTCCCATCAACAATGCACAAGGATTCCCTTTTGTCCACATCCTTGCCAACACTTGTTATCTCTGATCTTCTTGATGATAGCCATTCTAATGTGTGAGGTGATACATGTATTTAACATATTCTATATGATATATGTTCAATAATTGATAGGGACTGGAAAATGAAAAAAAAATATGCTAGCAGTTTAATGGGGAGACTGACATGTAAACAAAAAACTCCTCTAAGAGGTGATTACAGTAATGCAAGTACTTACAAACTAGCGGGGAACAATGAAATGATACTGTATTCATGAGGGAGCAAGGAGAAAGACTTTGCATTCAGTAGAGCATGTGAGCTGACACCTGAGATGAAGACACAGGAGGATAAATAACACTGAAGAGAGTTTCCAAGGTAGAGAAAATGACTTTTATGAAATCAGAAAAGCATGAAGTTTATGTGGTTTAAAAAGTATGTTGTATTCAGGTAATAATACAAGTACTCCAATATTCCTGCATTTTTTTACTAGAGGTTCTGAAGAGGCATCTACTTCGAAGCTCATTCAGGTTGTTGGCCAGATTCAGCTCCTCGTGTCTGTAGTATTGCATTCCCCACTTCTTTATCGTCTTTCAGCTGGGGGCCAGCTTTGCTCCGAGAGACTGCCTACGTTCTTGTCATGGTTTCCCTGCGGACTATCCAGCAACATTTTATACTACTGATCTCTGGGACTTTCCCGTTTGCCCCATCTCTCAGACATCAGCTGGAGAAAGTTCTCTGCATTTAAGAACTCATGTGATTATATTGAGCTAATCAAAATAATCCAAGAAATGTGCTTATTTTTAAGATGTTTCAAAGTGATTATAACGGCACAGTCTCTTTTGTCACCAAATGCAGCATACCCAAAGGTTTCAAGCATTAGGACGTGGACATTTTGGGGGCCTCTACTCTGCTATCACATTAATCAAGAATAAAAATAGAGGAGCACGGGAGGATTTTATGGGGAAAAGAATGAGTTCTATTTTGAACATGCTGAGCTTGAAGTGCCTTTGGGAATTCTGGGTGGATATGTTTTGAAAGCAGTTTTATATACAGATTTGGCAGTTCTGTATAAAAGTCAGGCTGATTGTATAATTTGGCAGTCATCATCTTATAAATTGTAAATGAAGCCATTATTATATATGAGAGGTTTAGCATTTTGCCCGGGGAGATTTCAAATCAGTTTACGAAGTTAATATACTGTGGTGCTCTCAATAGTAGGATCATGTTTTATTCATTCGGTATTAGCCTGGGATCAAATTCTTATATTTGTTGAATGAATAAATGAATGAGTGAATGAATGAATGAAAACTATAGACGCTTGTCCTTTAGGACTCTATCTTGTTTATAGATGTGTGTGTGTGTGTGTGTGTGTGTGTGTGTGTGTTTGATATGGCTCAAAGTTTTTAAAAACACTATAAAAACGGAAAATATGTTCATTGGAGGAACACTTTAATTCAGACTAAATTAAAGCATTTTTTATAAATAAAGCAGTTAGAAGGCACTCTTAGATTTTAAAAAGTATTATTCCATAGAGAAAGCACTGCAACAATGAATTCCTACTATTTCATTCACTCTTAAGATAATAGTAAGTAAACTGTGCATAACTTATTCAAAACACGTTCTTCTAAATTTCTAAACTACCAGGATGTGTGCACAATAGCACACACACATAAACACCTCTTGTAATGTTATTTTAATTTAGTTAGTCCATTCAGACACCTGAACAAAAACTACTTGTTTCATTAGAGAGACCACTCATCTATATCCTTCTCTTCTTGAATGCATCAAGGAGAAAACACCTAATAGTATTTTTGTTTTTACCAATAGTATGTAAAAAATACACACCAGTGACAATATTTTTATATGCTGATGTTTTACTTGCTTTCCAGTAAATGGATTAAGTTTCACCTTTTTTAAAGTCTTTTTGTCTTTTTCCCAAAAACAATTTTTTAGGGCAATTTCTGGTTTAAAACAAAATTAACAGGAAGGCCCAGAGATTTCTCATATACCTCTCCTCTCCCACCCCCCATCCATACCCATGCCTAGCACCCTCCATTAGCCACATCCTCCACCAGAGTGATACAACTGATAAATCAACACTGACACATCATAATTGCCCAAAGTCCATAGTTTGCATAAGTGCTCACTGTTAGTGTTGCACTTTCTGAAATTTTAGACAAATGTATAATGACATGTAGCCGTTATTACAATACCATACAGGGTATTTTCACTGCACTGAAAATCCTCTGTGCTCTGCCTATTCATCCCTCGCCCTCCCCTAACCCTTGGCAAACAGTGATCTTTCTACTCTTTCCATAATTTTGCTGTTGCCAGAATGCCATATAGTTGAAATTATACAGTATGCAGACTTTTCAGGTTGGCCTCTTTCACTTAGCAATATGAATTCAGGGTTCCTCCATGTCTTTGCATGGCTTGATAGCTCATTTCTTTACAGTGCTGAATAATATTCTATTTGATGTGCCACAGTTTATTCATCCATTCACTTATTGAAAGATGTATTGGTTGGTTCTAAGATTTGGCCATCATGAATTATCTAATCTTTTTAAAAATACATTAAAAATATTCTGAAGTAATTATATTCTGATAGGTATTCTCAACACAATTGGAGAGTATCTGGAAAATAATAATTACAAATAAGTAGAGAGATTCATTTTATAATCTCTACAAATCATTTTATAATCTACAAATAAGTAGAGAGATTCATTTCAATAATTAATGTAAGGAATGGAAAAGGGATAAGATTATATATCATTATAGATCTCATAGACACCAAGAATGGTTAAGGGAATATTAATAACAATTAATAACAGCAGTATGTTTCAAAATAAAATATAACTCAAACAAAAGAGAAAGTTTGAATAGTCTCATGTGTATTAAGTAAATCAAATCCACACTTAAAAATCTTCTCATCAAGAAAATTTCTGGCTCATGTGTCTTCATCATGATTATGTCAAATATTTAAGGATGATGCAACACCAGTTTTATACAAACCCTTCCAGAGAATTACAAAAAAGGAGAAAATAATTCATAATTTGGCCCCAGGCCCACATCACCTCTGTATGTAAAACCTAAGACATTGCAAGAAGGAAAGCTACAATCTTCATCAAAAATGTAGATGTTAAGACCCTAGATAAAATATTAGAAAGGTGACTCCAGTGGTACATCAAAAGTATCATCAATGGGAGTAACATCAGTAGATATGGTGGAATAAAGATTTGTGAAAATTTCCTCTCCCATTAAAGCAATGAGAGCATGGCAAAATTGTCAAAATCTAATTTTCAGAGCTTTGGAAATGAACTAATTTCTTACAGCAATCTGCAATGTGTTGTTTTTTTTTTTTCTTTCAAGGAAAACAATGGAATCTCAGTAAGAATAGTGAGTTTTATGGTGATATTTGTGATTGATATATGTATGGATCTGAAAGCCGTAGCCATGTTCAGGGTTGCACATATGCCCATGAAGGCCTGAGAAGGTCCTCCTCCCATCAGACCCCTCCATGAACCTGAGGAACTGCACAAGCAAGAAGTGAAGTCTAAGGCATAGTATCAACTGCCTATAGGATGCTGAAGGTGTATCCTTCAGTAAACACACACACACACACACACACACACACACACACACACATATAGAGTTCCTCAGTAAACACAGGACTTTCTTTGGTTCAAGAAATTTAGGAAAATCTCCATAAAATCATTAAACACAAATGCAACTGAATGGAAACTTTAGTGGCCACTAATGAAAATGAATAGAATTAGTTTCAAAAAGTCATTAAGTAAGCAGCAACACAAACAACAAACATCAACATGAGGGAAAAAGCCCTAGGGAAGGGCAAATCTGACTTTGAGTTGTCCCATTATATTCTCTAACATGTCCAGTTTTCAATAAAACAATACAATACGTGCAAAGAAAGAAGAAAGCACTGTCCATACACATGGCAATGAACAGTCAATAGAACTGTTCCTGAGGAGGCTGAGATGTTGACTTTACTAGACAAAAGTTTAAAATTTCACAAGAGGGGCTCAATAGCCAATTTCAATTGACAGAAGAAAGAATCAGAAAACCTGAAGATAAGCAATCGAGATTACCCATTTTGAAGAATAGAAAATAAAAAGAATAAGGAAAAAATAATAGAAATAGCCCAATGTTCCATTTTAAAAAACAGAAAGAGAAAAAACTAAATCTAAAACAAGCAAAAGAAAGGAAATGATCATGATTATAGTGTAAATAAATGAATTAGATAATAAGAAAACAGAAGAGAAAAATCAATGAAGCCTAAGTCGGTCTTATGATAAAAAAAACAAAAACAAACAAAACCTTTAGCTATACTGACAAAAATATGAGAGACAAGACTCAAACGACTAAAGCAAGGAATGAAATGGGAGCCATCACTACTGACCTCCCAGACACAAAAAGGAATATAAGAGAATACTATGAATAATTATATGCCAAAAAATTAGGTAATATACATAAAATGAACAACTTCCTACAAAGACCCAAACTACCAAAACTGACTTAAGGAGAAACATAAAACCTAAATGGATCTGTAATAAGTAAAGAGGTTGAATTAATAATCAACATACTTTCTGCAAAGAAAAAGTCCAAATGGCCCAAAAGCCAGACGGCTTTCCTGGTGAATTTTACCAAATGTTAAAAGAAAAGTGATCACCTTTGTCCTTCACAAACTCCTCCAAAAAAATCTACTGGGAAAGAATGCATTCCAGTTCATCCTAGGAAGTCTGATAGCAAAAACTGTGACAAAGATATTAAAAGAAAGAAAACCCACACACCATTATCCATTATGACTATAGAAACAAAAATCCACAATAAAATGCTATCAAATTGAACACAGTAACATATAAAAAGGATTATATGTTGTAAGTATGAGTGATTGATTACAGGAACTAAAATAAAGAAAATAATTGCATATAAAATAGCATCTCAAGAATGAGAAATGAGTAACTTAAAGTATAAAACCTGTACAATGAAAACTACAAAGTATCACTGAAAGAAATTAAATGGAAAAACATGCCATGTTCATATGGATCTGAGGGCTTCATGTTATGAAGGCGGCAATATACCTCAAATTGTTCTTCAGATTCACCACAATCTTTATCAAAATTGTAGTCGACTGTTTTTGCAGAAATGGACAGGTTTCTCCTAATATTCATACGGAAATGCAAGTGTGATAACAGAACACGGCTCCCAAAAGATGTCCATGTCCCAGAACCTAGGAATATTTTAGTTTACATGATTAAAGAGACTTAGACATGATTACATTAACAAATTTCAGCTGGACAAATTATCATGGATGATCTGGGTTGGCCCAATGCAATCCTTACTAATGAAAGAGGGAGGTGTGAGTAGTAGCATCAGAGAAACAGACGGGATAATGGACAATGTTGGACAAACGCAAGGGAGGGGCCACAGGCTACAGAGTGCAGATGGCCTCTAGGAGCTGGAAAAAGCAAAGAAACAGATCCTTCTCCAGAGACTCCAGAAGAGACAAAGCCTTGCTGCTGACACCTTGATGTTAGGCCATTATCTGCAGCACTGTAAAATAATAAATTTATGGCAAGCTGTTATTTCAGCAAAAGGAAACTAACATAGCCAAGGTCCCAGAATAGTCTAAACAAGCTTGAAAAAGACCAACAAAATTGAAAGGCTCACCCTTCCTGACTTCCAAACTTTCTACAAAGCTAGAGTAATTATATCAGTGTGGGACTGGCTTAAAGATATTTATAGTCAACTGATTCTTGACAGCGGTGGCAAGGTAATTCAACAGGGAAATAATAGTCTTTTCAACAAATAGTGCCGAGAAAATTGTATACACACATGCAAAAGGGTGAAATTAGATTCTGACCTTACATCATATACAAGCGGTAACCCAAAGTGGATCAAAAACCTAAGTGTAAGAGCTAAAAGTATAAAACTCTTATAAGAAAAGATAAATACAAATCTTCATGACCTTGGATTAGAACAGGGCTTCTTATAGGTGACACCAGATTATAAGCATCAAAAGAAAGTAATACATCGTAGTTAATCAACATTCAATGTTTTGTGTGTAAAATAGATCATCAAGAAAGTGAAAAGACTGCACACAGAATGGTTGAAAATGTTTACAAATCATACATCTCATAAGGGACTTGTATTCAGAATATATATAGAACCCTTACAGCTCAACAATTAAAAATGGGAGAATGGTTTGAATAGATAGTTCTCCAAAGATGATATACAAAAACACAAGAAACACGTAAAAAGATGCTCAACATTAATAGTCATGAGGGAAATGCAAATCAAAATTACAATGGGATACCATTTTATACTCACTAGGAAGGTTAAGGTCAAAAGATAGAAAATAAAAAGTGAGGGTGAGGAGGTAGAGACAATCCCTCATCCTTTGCTAGTGGGAATGTAAAATGGTACAGCCACTTTGGAAAGCAGTTTTGCATTTCCCCACCAAAGTTAAACATGGTGTTACCAAATGCCCCAGAAATTTTACTCCTATGTATATATCTAAGAGAATTGAAAACATATGTTTACCCAAAACGTGTACATAAATGTTTATAGCACCTTTATCCATAATAGCCAAAAAGCAGAAACAGCCCAAATGCCCATCAATTGATGAATGGATAAACAAGTGGCATCTCCACTTTTTATCAACCATAATAAGGCATGAAATACATCTGCAACATAAATGGACCTTGAAAACATTGTGAAGTGAATAAAACCTGACACAGAAGGTATTGTATGATTCTACTTTTATGGGATGTCCAGAAACAGCAATCTACAGAGACAGAAGAAGGTAAATCAGTCATTTCCAGGGGCTGGGGAGGGGAGTTAATATGATCTTTCAAATAAGAGATCTTTCAAATAAGAATTTGGTGTCTTTCAGTGATAAAACTCTTCTGGAATTTGTGGCAATCATTGCATAACTTATGAATACACTATTCACTGAATTGTACATTCTTAACGGGTAAACTTTTTGGTATGTGAATTACAGTTCAGTAAAAACTATGATAAATGCAAAACAACAGGTTTATTCCAATAATACAAGATTGTTTTAATATCACAAAATCAATCAGTGTAATTTTCAACATTAACTGTTTGAAAGAGAAAATCTAATCTCAGAGGATGCACAAAATTGGATTTTTTAAATGTATAAATGAGGAATACAACAAATTTCTTTAACCTGATTAGAGAGAGACATAAAAACCTATGCAAATATCATAATTAATACGGGGATATTGAAAGCTTTCCTTCTGAGATCAGAAACAAGACAAGATTCCCCAGCCAGTTCAATAAAAGAAAATTTTAAAAAGTCCCTAAGTATTGGCAAAAAAGAAATACACTGGTCAAAATTATTTGCAAACTGCATTGGATATGCAGAAAATTTTAAATGTTAGAATTAATAAGTAAATATAACTGGATACAATATCTGCATATAAAAATTTAAGGAAATTTATTTCCTTAAACTAGCAATAACCAATTAGAAAATAATAAAAATATACCATTTATGATCAAAGTTTTGTTAATTTCATGAAATAAATTGGAAAGTTTTCCTTTTTTATATGTTCTGGAAAATCTGAACAAATTTTCAAGTCATTTAAATAATGTTAAATATATCTCTCCAATAACAACAGCAAAAAATATTCAAGTTGCATATGATTGTGGATATTCTTAATGGTATTAGGAATATCTCTTTATTGAAAACCCTTTTTAGATATAAATTAGGGACTCCTAAGAATGTTTTGACCTAAGTATTCTTTTTTTATTTACCAAAATTGAGAAATTTTTTATCTCTCATTTTTTAAAAAGTAACACAGGCTTATTTTTAAATTTGCAATTAATGCAGACATGTAAAAAGTAGAAAATGAAGGTAATCTACATACTAATATTAACAATAACCATTCATAGGGGCACCTGAGTGGCTCAGTCAGTTAAGCATCCAACTCTTGATTTTGGCTCATGTTGTGATCTCATGGTTTGTGAGATCAAGCCCTGTGTCAGGCTCTGTACTGACAGCACAGAGTCTGCTTCGGATTCTCTCTCTGCTTCTCTCTCTCTCTTTGTGTCTCTCACAAACTTAATAAATAAGCTTTAAAAGGACAATAACCATGTATACTATTTTGGTATATACCCTTATATATGTATGTGTACATATATATGTATATGTATATGTATATGTATATGTATATGTATATGTATATGTATATATATACAGCTACATGTATACACACATATATATACACATGTATATATATATATACACATGTGTACATATATGTATATATACGTATATATACATATATGTACACATGTGTATATATATACAGCTACATGTATATACACATATATACACATACACATATACATATATATACATATACATATATATATATATATATATATATATATATATATATATATACATACACACACACATACACATAAGCAAGAGTACTTGCATGTGTGGGTGGGGGAGAAATACATAGGTAAATAGAAACAGAGAGATAGATGTCAAATATAGCATGCATTATATTTTGCAAACTATTTTTATTTTTGAATTTAGACAACTTATAGAACTTAATAAACATAGTAACTAGAAACCCTAGAGTTATTTCCATATTTCCAAATTTCTGAAATGACATCTGTGTACACATAAACATTCATCACAATCAACTACACATGCTGCTCAGAGTTCTTTCCTCCAGCTGCCATGTTAGATTAAAGTAATGATTGACATGAGTTTGCATACTATTTGGGAATTTAATATTTGTTATGTTGGATTTCTTCTGTTGCTAAAACCTACAGCTTGGAAATACACATTTTGTTTTCCTGCAACTGGATGGTGCACATATACTAGAATTAAAGAATTACAGCTAGTAGGTCCCCAGCTTGCATCCTTAAGCAATCCTTATAAATACTACCTTTCTTATTAGCATGGCCTTCTGTTCTCAGTTTCAATAGGGCACACTCAGGAATTTAAACCATAGTGCTTCCTCATTTAAATAGATAATCTGCCACTCAAAAACTGTGTAGACCTTAAAGTCTGATGTTAGAAATGGAGCTAAGAGTTCCAAATATTTTAAATAACAGACTATAGTGGCACCTGAGTGGCTCAGTCAGTTAAGAGTCTGATCAGGTCATGATCTCACAGTTTGTGAGTTTGAGCCCCACATCGGGCTCCATGCCCACAGCTCAGAGCCTGGAGCCTGCTTCAGATTCTGTGTCTCCCTCTCTCTCTCTGTTCCTCCCCTGCTTGTACTCTGTCTCTCTCTCTCTCTGTCTCTCTCAGAAATAAATAAACATTAAATAACAGACTATAACTTTGTGCAGTGCTTTTGTTGGTCACTTAAAACAACAGAAAGATTTGGTACTCGTGATTTTCCTCAATGGTGGTTACAAATAGTCTTAAGACAGATACCATATGTTTTCACTCTTACGTGGATCCTGAGAAACTTAACAGAAGACCATGGGGGAGGGGGAGGAAAAAGAAGAGAGGGAGAGAGCGAAACCACAAGAGACTTAAAAACTGAGAATAAACTGAGGGTTGATTGGGGTGGGAGGGAGTGGGGGTGGGTGATGGTCATTGAGGAGGGCACCTGTTGGGATGAGCACTGAGTGTTGTATGGAAACCAATTTGACAATAAATTTCATATTAAAAAAAATAGTCTTCTCTTCCTTTACTATATTTGAGCAGCATATTTCATTCCACACATCCTTTGCTTGCTGCCAGAACCCTAATACTGTGAAGGTAGAAAGCTTCTCTAGTACAGTGTTTGTAAATGTCAAGTAGCCAACAGATATTTGGAAGTCTAGGCATATTCACCTTTCTAACATTTGCTTAAAGCCATCTGGAATTAACGTTCTCCTCTTTCTACTCCTCTTACCCAAACAACAACAACAACAACAACAAAAACCTTATACAGATGTGACACAAAACATATTACATAAAGCTTTTATTCAGCCCTCTTCCAATGAGGCAGGAATTACACATGCATGTATAAAATAAAAGGGGGGGGAATATTTTTATAGTAATCTGTATATTTGATGTCAAGTTACCCTTTGATGTATCTGCAATTTTCTTTTTTTTTTTTTTAATTTTTTAACATTTATTTATTATGAGAGACAGAGAGAGACAGAGCATGAGCCGGGCAGACAGAAGAGGAGACACAGAATCTGAAGCAGGCTCCAGGCTCTGAGCTGTCAGCACAGAGCCCAACATGGGGCTTGAACTCACAAACCGTGAGATCATGACCCGAGCTGAAGTTGGACGCTTAACCAACTGAACCACCCAGGCGCCCCTGTATTTGCAATTTTCTAGTGAAACAAATGCTGTTTATTTTGGATTAGGAGGAAGCTCGTGCATTGTCCACCAGGATTCACTTGCTGCTAAAGAAGCACTATCCTGAAGCCAATCACATGCCCCTCAAACCAAGTCTGCTTGCTTTTATTTTATTTTCCCAGCCTGATTACTCAACATCTGTGAATAAGAGTAATTTGAAAGATGAAACTAAAAATGACATAGAGTTGGCCCACCCTCTCTCCTAAGAGTACCTAATTCTCCTCTGAGGCCTTAGGACTGTGAACTAGGGAAATGGAAAATGAAGAGCTGGTCCCATTAACTCTGGAAAACTCTACTCTGGACAAGCTGCTTGTGCACGGTGCAAGGAAGCCAACAGATGCCTGAGTAACACTTTGTAGGGAGTTTTGGCTCCTCTGGGCTCCATTTTTTCTTTGTTTCTTTGGTTTTGTCTTTCCAGGTTTGTTCTATCAAAACCTAATACTGGGTTGCCTAGGTGGCTCAGTTGGCTGAATGTCCAACTCTTGATTTTGGCTCAGGTCATGATCTCAGGAGCGTAGGATCGTGCCCCAGGCCGGGCTCTGCCCTAAGCATAAAGCCTGATTAAGACTCATTCTCTCTCCCTCTGTCCCTTTCCTTCTGCTCATGTCCCTTCTCTCTCTTTAAAATTAAATTAAATTAAATTAAATTAAATTAAATTAAATTAAATTAAAATAAATAAATAAATAAATAAATAAATAAATAAATAAATATAAATAAGAAACCTAATGTAACAAAATCGGAGTAAATCTTCAACATCCTTTCTATTTTCCCCATTTTCACTACTCCAACATTCAGCCATACCTGCACCCCAATCCACCATCTAACATTCATTTAGTAAACATTCAAGGTGATTTGTATCAAACCACTTTAAAGGAGCTGATTGGAGATAGAGCAATTAGCATAGTATATGGTTAGATTAGCATATGGCCACCCTTATCCTCTAACATCACAGAGTAATGTTTCCTATTTTCAAGTCCTTGAAAATATTCTGTCCTTTCAAGGTCCAAAACTTTACAAGTTTACCTAGCCATCTTTTCCCTTAACCTTCTGCCTCCCTTTTTCAATTCATATCTGTTCTACAAAAATTATCCCCCAAAAGAAAAATTAATCTTCCACGAAGACTGGGTTTTTTTTTTTTACATTATCTGCTAGTTACTTAAAGTTCAGACTCTTCAACCCATACTTACAATCTTGTCTTTTCAACTCTTTCATATTCAGTTACTGTTATACAAAATGATTATATAGCTACAGTCTTGTAAAATAGTCACTATAAATGATAGTGTGAATATGCAAAATGCCAAGCACCTTAAAAAGTAACTAGCTTACACTAGTCCCTTCAAAAAGCAATTAATAACATGTGTGCTCCAAACAAGTATTTCTAAACACATGTGTCTCAGTAACCAAACTTAGCTGGAAACATAAAAGAGATTAAAGATCTGGTCAACGGACCCAATGTACAATTTTGAAAATGTAAGTTTAATTTGTTCCTGATAAATGACTTCTCAAAAATAACCCATTAATGGGGCACCTGGGTGGCTCAGTCAGTTAAGTGTCCGACTTCAGCTCAGGTCTGACCCTGCAGTCCAAGAGTTCGAGCCCCGCGTCAGGCTCTGTACTGACAGCTCAGAGCCTGGAGCCTGCTTCAGATTCTGTGTCTCCCTCTCTCTGCTCCTCCTCTGCTCATGCTCTGTCTCTCTCTCTCTCAAAAATAAATAAAGATTTTAAAAAAATTTAAATAACCCATTAATAAAGGACATTGTCAGAAAAGCAAAACTTATTTTGGGCCTTTTAGTAAGTAACGTATCTGTTTGATTTAAACCTAGGAGATACTGAATGATATGAAGAAATTAGGTTGTAGCTAAATATCCATGAATATTAGGGTTATTCTCTATTGGTTTGGAGCGCTCTTTTACACACCAATATTCAGCTTTAGGAATTTAGGGACTCATTAACTTTGTTAAACATGGAATTTAGCTTTTTTTTTTTTTTCTAAAAAAAAGAGCTAATTATTTCTTTACTATTTTTATATCCAAGTACACTCTTCTTATTTCTCACAAAGGACAAATCTTTACCAATCCCCAATCCCTGCAGTCAGGGAAATAATTTCATTTAAACATCCCCTGAAAGCAATTATTTATGGACTCCACAGAAACTGGGGTAAACTTTTTGTGGTCCCATTTATTTTGTGGAAATTATAGATTGGTTATAAAAGAATATGAACTCATAACTATTTGGTTAAAACATTAACAGAAAAATAGAGCAAAAGTAAAGCAATGATCCCACCGCATAACAGAAATACCTTGTTATAATTTAACTGACATTTCAGGTGTTCTCAAAAAGTGTTATTTTGATATTTAACAACATCACTGATTGGAGAGGCTCTACATTCCCCGTATTATCAAAATTTTATGAACAAAAAATATTAACATAATTTGTTTTATTGAGAATTTCTTTGTTCTCAGATGTTCTCTGAACAGAACGGTTTAAATCCATGATAAACATTGTAACATATTTGAAGAAACCCCTCTCTGGGTAACTTCCCTAGCTGACACTGTGTTCTATCTTCCAGCAATGTACAACACTTATTTTGCCATAATTTCTGTGGCATAGTTGTCTCTGAGGTCTCCTTTAAAATCTCCAAGCTTCTCACATTTCAAGTTTCTCTAGAGCAATGTTTCTCAACCGTGGCTGGCAGTCCTGATGTCCAGCTGCGTCTCAGACCAATTTCATAAAAAATTTCAAGGGTGGAACCCTGACATCGGTAATTTTTAAAACTCCCAGGTGGTTCCAATGTGCAGTCATGGTTGAAACACACGATTTAGAGTGAGAAATGACCTCCGGCTATTCCATGACTTTTCTATTAATAGCTTAACATATTACAAGTGGCAAAATGGCATCAGTGAACATTTATGGTTGTAAAATAGAGCTGTTTTGTTCCAGTTCTGCTGAAGTATTTTTGTAAAACCTCTATGTCTGTGTCCCTGTAATTTGAAGTTTGAGCCATCAAATTCTGATAAAGAATCTTTGCTAAATTTAGAGCAGAGTTAAAGCATGATTTTCCTGATTTAAAAATGGCAGCTTTCAGTAAAATTTGGCCATTTAATTATGTACCTAAAAAATCAATTTTGAACAAAAGTATCACTCTCAAATGATTAAAATTTTAATAAGTTTCAGGTAAATAATAAGCTGTAGATACCATTTATTTAGATCAATTTGTTAATGCATAGAATTCCTAGGAGCATCACTCTCATTAATAACTTATTTACATGAATTCTTATGTATTAAACTCACTGTGCTAACATTTTCGTTATCTGAAACACCTTAATGTTATATCATTAACACTTTTAGCTTTCTAGTCAAGAAAAACTCTTTTAATTGCTCATTCTAATAGCTCAAAAGAAAATCATGTTTTTTTGTTTTGTTTTGTTTTTGGTTTCCATAAATATGAAATTTATTGTCAAACTGGTTTCCATACAATGCCCAGTACTCTTCCCAAAAGGTGGCCTCCTCAATACCCATCACACTCGTGTTTTTTGTTTTGAACCCACCTTTAAATTTCAGCTCCAAGCTCTTCTAACTTATTTATTTTAAATTTGCTGCAGAGTTAATTTTCAAAACTCTGGATTTATTTCTCAACAATGTTACTCTCAGATCTAAACATGTTAGGAATAATAAGACACCCTTCATTCATCAATAATAAGGAAATCTTTTCTTAGAAGGTTTCACTCTAAATTGTATCCTTACCGCAGCCCTTTCATTAGGCAAGTTTCAAGTTTATTTGATTTGGACAACCATTTTATCAATTTCCTTAATGAGACCTAGCAAACTTTGACATTTGAAATAAAAAGGAAAAGAAAACGTCAATATGGAAATTTAAGTTACTATGGAATAAAATTTATGAGAAGGTTATTATTAACACTGATATAGGGGCTCCTGTGTGGCTCGGCTGGTTAAGCCTCTGACTTCAGCTCAGTCAGGATCTCACAGCTGGAGATTTGAGCCCCCATCAGGCTCTCTACTGTCAGCACAGAGCTTGTTTCAGATCTTCTGTCCCCTCTCTTTCTGGCCTTCCCCCCACCACTCCTGTGTGTGTGAGCTCTCTCTCTCAAAAATAAAATAAACATTAAAAAAAAAACAATGATGTAAACCCAACTGTTTGGGGGATTATAGTGATTCTGATGATATTGAACAAGTTCCATGACATTTACCCATGAACCAACTGAGAAAATATATTTCAACAAAGAGCCTTTGGTCCCAGGTTGCTGGGACCTGAATTACCATGCAAATTTGGTGTCTTCTTTTTAAGTAAACCTCATTTTCCATGCCAGTTCATAAAGTGGTAACAGGGAGGCAGGGCAAAAATATCAATCTGATAGGCAGTCTTTCCAAATCTGCTTCCCCAAGTAGAAGTGATTCACTCTCTGGCTATTTCTCCTTCCTGTAAATATTTATATTAAAGAGGCTCTATATCACTTAATGGCAAACCCATTCGTCTGGGTAATAATTTGATCTGATTCATAACTGTATCTCTAGCAACTAGGGGTTCACACTTGGTATTCAATAAATGTTTGCTGAATGAATGATGAAGGATGTGGAGTACACAGATTTAGCATTTGTTGTAAAGCATCAAATTGCATGTCTAAGATCTGTGCATTTTACTGTACTTCAACAACAAAGAACAAAATAAATGTTTTCATTCCCCTTGGAACATGCTTTGAGAATCAGATGACAAACCATTATGGAATGGGAGAGTTACTCCTTCACAAGTAGGTTAATAGGCATTTTAATAATCCACATTGTTCTCTGGACTAGAGTTTACTATTTTACAAAATCAAACTCATCCACAAATTTGCCACCAATATGGATATTCAAATAATGTGCAAACACACATGTCAAATTCAAGGAAGATGTCTTAAATACTAACAATTTCATTGAAATAAAATTGAAGTTTTGTGTAGTAATTATTTTGTGGGATTAGGCATATTTGGTTGTTACTCCACTAAAACATGTCAACATCCCTTTATAGTCAGACTTTGCATAAAAGATACACTCTGATTTACTTTAACAAATGTTTGAAAATTTTTACAGAGTTATGTATAAGTAACCAAAAACTGGGTATGGACTAAACTAATGCAAATGGGCTGCAACATTGTTTAATAATCTAGTACCCTAAACAGGTCCTAAAAGATATATAAGTACATTACTTACAAGTAAAAATCTACAATTTTATCATCAGTTATCTAGACAACAGTTATAATTAGCTAAAAAAAAATGCCCTATAGAATGGTCAGAGTATATAAACCCCAATCAATAAATAAAAAAATATATATACATAACTGTTCCTTTCCTAATCATCTTATCCTTGTTTCTTTGATGTCATTACTTGATCTTTAAGAGGTAAGAAAGCATATAAAGTGAAAAAAACTAAAACATGAAGACAGAAGCATGGTTTCACGGATATTAAAACTTGAAAACATGTTAAGAAATAATGATAAATAAATTCTTGCTGTTCTTAGCAACATGGAATAGAGGCTAGGAATAAAAAAAGACCTTGTAGTCTACAGTATTGTTTGTTTGCTTGTTTGTTTAGAAAGAAGTTTTCTCCTTAATGAAACAGAATGCAAGGTATCACATAAATAAATTAAAAGAAGTAAAAGTGGGTGAATGTCCATAGTCTTACCTGCTGGCTCAGTTTTCACTTTTAGTAATGGATCCTGAGGGATAGCTGTAGAAAACTGAGACCAGAAAAAAATGAAATTCTCACTGACACAACAAAAATGTCCCATTCCTCAAGAAGATGGGAATCTTCTTTGGTCGCGGAGTTAGTTTATAGCACAGTAAATTGAATGGCTTTGCTTAAATTGAATGTTTTTATCTAATTATATAGAAGAATATAATTTCTATATTACATTAAAACTATGATCCATTACAGGAGTGATTATTAACTTTTAAAACTAATTTCATGAACTGATTTTATTTCCTTAAAATGGAAATCATACCACTTTGCATTGCACTTTGAATTTTTTTCCAGTGAGCTTATGAAATTGTTGCATATGCAAATATGCCATACCTGTTAGCATTTCTTATATACTTTGCAAATGAAGTGTCTAAAGCAAATTCTATACTCAATTTCTGGTTTTGTTGTAAACCAATACTACTTAATAGCTTAGTACACCTGACGTGACTTGGCATTTTCAAAACTGATTTATTGCACACTCTGAAAAACTTGTTAGTTCTAACCTGGAGAATGCAATAGGTTCTTCTGCCATGATAATTATTATGCAGCTGATAGACCTGTTATGTCTTCCCTCAGTTTATGTAATTGTGATTTATCAGCCATTTCCAAGAGAAATCACGTCTCCAAAGCAATAGGTTCTGCCTTTCCTATTGACTAAAGTGCTCTGCGTTATCTGAAGAGTAGCCCTGTTACCGAGAGAGACCTATACAAACCCATCCTATTTCAAGCCCTGGCGTATGTCCTGGGGAGAAACTGATATGCCTTGTATTCTTTGCAGTAGGTCTGGTCAATGTCTTACGATTCAAATACAATTAACCTAGAGTTTGCAGTTTGCTTCTACTGCTTATGAATAGCTGCAATCAATAGGTTACACATGATTGACTTCCTAAATACTTTTAAAAGCTGCCAAATAATTAAGTAGGGTTGGTGACAATTTAAGGTATATGGAGGTAATGACTTTTCTTATTTCTTTAATAATTTCCATTCTCAAATTGTAACTCTTTGTTTTAAAATTGACAATGGCAACTTGACAAGCATTGTTTGTAATTATGCTTTTTTTTTATCCAAAGTTCAGTGACTTCTGTCACAACAAAATTATAAAAAGCTGCCATTCTAGATGGCTCCTTCATAGCCATATGAGAAAGTTATTTGCATGTATGCATTTCTTTTTCTGTATTATAAAGTAACAAAAAGAGCTTTGAGAATTCTGCATCCTTTCTTTTATTGATGAGAACCCAAATTAAGTTATGGTTAAAGAGGTTTTAGAAAAATATCATGTTAGTTTTTTCTCTGAGTTTTCTCTTAAGTGGCAAAAAGTAAAGCAATGGAGAATCAGGTTAAAGAAAACTATCATTCTCTATACTCCATGTGAGAATAAAGAAATGAAATAATTTTAGGATAACTAAAATTATTTTAATAGTTACTTCAAATTTTAAAGATAGAATTAATTGGATTCAGCACAAAGAGCATCTACTATTACTACAATAACTACCTTTGAATCCATAATTCATGTATTTACATTTACATAAAATCTATCAGTTCTTTCTTGTTTTACCATTGCAGGCATCTTTGATTCTTATAAGGGGGCGGTATATGATAGACTTGAGGAATATGGATTAGACCTGGAAAATCATATGAAAATTATTTTCTTCTATCAGTCAGTCTATTGACCTACAATCTATTGATCTGTCTATTCACTCTAGACCTATATCAAATATATTTATAATATAAAAATAACGAAATCCAAAAAAATAATGAAATCCAAGGTGAATACAAAGAAATCCTATCTGTAAAGTGGGCAACTTATATCAACTTTACTTAAATAAATCTTTATATCTCTAGCAAAAGTGAGTCTAACAGCTAAGATAATATATTTCACATATGCTTCAGTAGTAAACAAATTTATAGTTAAAAAGATGCTCATCTAAATATACTTATAACGATGAAAATACGAAAATACCTTAACAATCCATCCATGGTTATGTAAATGATGGTACACCTTTATAAATGAAAACTACACAGTCATTATAAAAGATATTAAACACTAACGTGGAAAAATCTCAACGCTATACTATTGTGTGAATAAAGGAAGTTAGAAGCAAAAACATATGTAGCATATATCCTTTTATATAAAATAATATTAGAGCATATGCATTCAGAGAGAGATGTCTATACATATGTCTTTAGCTTATAAACATCTGTCGCCTTTGGGCAGCTTGATTTGTACTGATATCTATGTTCTTCTTTTTATCCAGAGTGGTAATAGCATTGATGATTTCTGCAATGACTGTGAATCTTCTTATGTACCCTCCAGATGTACCTCCTTATTGAGACTATTTTTTGGTCTTCTCATCTGAGGCATTTTAAGCTGATATAACTATGAACATATTCTTAGAAGTTATAGCCAAATAATAAGTAATCCTTGCATGGTTGCTCCTTAAATCTGAATACTAAGGAGTAGAATGCAGTTCAGTAAAAAACACATAAAACAAAGGTCAAGTGTTCTTACATAAAATACTAGATTTTAGGAGAAGGGAATAAAAAAAAAGGTTCATGATGAACAAAAAAGAAGAGAGGCAAGGTAATTAGAAAAACATGATACAGCACAAGAAATTGCAATGTTATCAGAGTCAAGGGTTTTCTAATAGGGATAACAGAAGACCTCAACATTTGTTTCCATCCCTGCAGTGAAGAGAGAATAAAAACCTAAAAACTCAAGCTCAAGTAACCCTACGGCATTTTGGTGATAATGACATTTCTGTGTAGATTCATCAATTGTAACAACTGTGATATCTGGTGTTACATGTTGAGTGTAGCAGAGGTTGTGCATGTTGGGGGACAGAGGGTGTATGAAAACTTTCTGCACGTCCTGTTCAATTTTTCTGTGAACCTAAAACAGCTCTAAATGATAAAGTTTATAGATAAAAAATTAAAGATCCTATGCTAACTGCTGAAAGCAATGTGGTCAATGTCTTCTGGCCATCCCAAAGGACCTTAACCAAGATTCAATTGTCACGTGGAGGGAGTGGTCCAAGGGGGTAATGGAAACCATGAATCTCTTGATGCCTAGACATAAAATCCCTTGGCATCACTTCTATTCCATTCAATTTGAAAAAGCCAGTCACAGAGCCAACTTAGGTTCAAAGAAAGAGGCAATGGCCTGCCCACCTCAGTAGGAAGAATGGGAAAAAATTGGTGGTCAATTTTAATCAATCTTGGGAAGAGATCTCAAGAGGGCACTTGGCAAAAGCATCAATTTATATTAGGTAATTGAGGTTAATCAGGTTAATCAGGTTAATTAGGAACTGTGTTATTAGATGTGACCTAATATTATACCTCCTTGTCTGAGTTGGAGAGGGTATGAACTCAAGAACATTGTCATCATTTTAGAAAAGTAAAGTAGCTAAATTGCTACATTTTATGTCTTAAAAACTACATAAACTATGGTAATAGAATAAAGAAACAAGCAAATTAAAATTAGCAACTCAAAATTCATGCATCATTCAAATTTAATTTGCATGGCATGGAATCATGAGCTTTTTTTAATTAAAAATATTGTTATAGAGTTACATAAAAATATATTGGAGGAAAATTAATCCTTATTATATTTGGTGCAGGATATTTCTTTCTAAAATTACAGATAAAGTTTTGTGCCTCAAATGATAAAAATAAAAAAGAGAACACTACTGTGGTAAAGAGAATAAAGCTTCCCTCTCTCTACAGATTTCCATACTCCAATCCTCAAAACTGGTGAGTATGTTACCTTATGTGGTAAAAGGGAGTGTGCAGACGTGATTACATTAAAAATTCTGAAATGAGGGGAATCTGGGTGGCTCAGTCAATTGGACATCCAACTCTTGATTTCGGCTCAGGTCATGATCTCAGGGTTCGTGAGATGAAGCCCCTCATTGAGATTCTCTCTCTCTCTCTTCCCCCCCTCTCTCTCTGTCCCTCCCCTCCTCATGTTCCCTCTTTCTCTTTCTCTCTCTCTCAAAATAAATAATAAACTTAAAAGAAAAGAATTTTGAAATGAGAAGATTAATCTGGATTATCTGGTGAGCTCATTGTAATCCCATGGGTCTTTATAAGTGTGGGGAAAAAAAGTAGAGTCAGAGGAGTTGTGATGATAGAATACAGGCAGTCTCTAGAATCTGGAAAAGTCTGGAACAGAATCTTCCTTAGAGACTGCATAAGGAACATAACCTTTAATGTTAGCCTCAGAAGACCTAGTGCAGATTTCTGGTCTCTGGAACTGTAATGGTACATTAAACCACTACATCTGCAGTAATTTGTTACAGTGGCAATCAAAAGCTAGTAAATTATCAAAATTTAAAAATGTAAGTTATAATTATTTCCCTAAAATGACAGCTCACAACCAATGAATCATTAGAGAAATTTTAAAACTAATTTGTATGGTAAATTAGTTAACTACATTGATGTTATCCAATGGAGTCATCTAGGATTTAGAAACCACGGTTTTTAAGTAATAAAGGTGGTTGAAAGCATGTAAAATATGATTTGAAAAACATGTGTCAAAAATATATAATTCTCTTCTGGGGCATGTTATTCAATCAACTTTAATATTTTAGAAACACACAGAGACATTCAATGATAAGTTAAATATAACCTATGTATAAATACACTTATGTATAAATTAATCTATATATAAATAAATATAAATAAAATAATATTTTATTCTAACCTGTACACTAAGATATGGAAGATTTTTTTAACATTTATTTATTTATTTATTTATTTATTTATTTATTTAGAGATCAAGACAGTGCAAACTAGGGAGGGGCAGAGAGAAAGGGAGAAAAAGAATCTCAATCAGGCTCTGTACTGTTCAGTGCAGAGCCCGATGCAGGGTTCCATCCCACAAACTGAGATCATGACATGAGCCAAAATCAATAGTCAGACGCTTAACTGACTGAGCCACCCACATGCCCAAAGAGATGGAAGAAATTTTTAATTTGTGAGTTCAGGGTTCTCTCTCCATGTGATAGTTGGCAATTTCTAGTTTATCAGGGTGAGGCGGGATGTGTGTGTATGCATACTCCCTCTATTCTCCTAAATAACTTAACTGGTATGCACAAGAGAACCTGGGGAAGGATTGAGGAGAAAAACAAGCATTTCTTTGTAGATCTATAGAATTAATTTACCATTGAAAGAAAAAAATGTGTGTGCTCACTTCCAAAGCACTACACTAAATTTGAAAAGATACAAGGAAGGAAGATCAGCATGGCCCCAGTGCAAGGATGACACACAAATTCAGGAGGCATTCCATATTGAGAAGAGAAGGGAAGGGAAGGGAAGGGAAGGGAAGGGAAGGGAAGGGAAGGGAAAGGAAAGGAAAGGAAAGGAAAGGAAAGGAAAAGAAAAGAAAAAAGAAAGAAAAATGAGAATTGAACATGACAACATTTTTTCATCTTCATTTATGGGAAATCTAAATACACTTCAACATTACAATGAAATGGAGAAAGAACAAATATGCATAGCCAAGAAATGTGCAACCTAATCAGTTTCAATCATAGACAAAGTGGCCACCAGTGGGCCTATTACTACACATGATAAAATGAATGCCTAGCGTGCACAATGGCATCAGCTTGCCACTGTTCTGTTTCCCATCTTAATTAGAACAAGAGCTCCAATATTATTTATTTTAAATTTATGCTAATGAACAAGGTCACTTTCCTCCTGAAAGCCTTTTTAATTCTCTACAGTTTACAGAATCAAGTCAAACTCGTTAACTCATCTTTATAAGTTCCTGCCTACCTTACCTTATATTTCCAATTCTCCAAATATTTTTGTTAAAAGCAGAAGACACAGCCTGGAGCCATGTTCTTAGCATTCCTCTACTTCCCCTAGCCTGGCCCACCTCATCCACATTTGGTAAAGTGTTCAGAGGATATCGGAAGCTCCCCAGACCCCATGTTAACTGCTTAGGATGGTGTTTCTGGGGATGTAGAAAAAAGCCTTAGAAAGTTGGCAATGTGGACTCCATTTGTAGATGTGACACTTACCTGCCAAGACTTAGGGCAACATATGGGCACTGTGGGGTCTTGTTTTCCTAATATATAAAAGTAGGAGAGTGTTGGCAACATTCACCCCATGGGGACACTGTGTAGGTGAAGGGACACAGTGTTTGTACAGTGTCTGACACAGTCTTTGAACATGAAGGTACTTAAATGCCAGCTATTCCTACAGTAATTTAGAAGAGAATGGTTTGTAAAAAGGGAACTATAATCACAAAGAAAATGTAAGAGGGTCTTTGTTCTTCTAAAATACAAAAGAGGTATATTAGCAGTCGAAGTAGAAATCTAAGAAAACATAGTTTATTTATGTCAAGTTGTTTTAGCATAGGAAAGAAGTTAAGTTTCTCTTTGGTTTTAGATGCACCTGATAACCCACAAGAATCAAAAGCGAGAAGGATAAATTAATTACAGCATTCCCTATCTGACTATCAATGTGTGGTACTCGAGACTCTTTGAATTGGTTGTACCATCTACTAGATGTCTCATTAATTAATGAGTTGAATAAAATATTTGACACATGTTCATTTATGAAAAAAAAGAAGTGGGAAGGAAATGGAGATGCCTACTCTACTGCAGCCAGAGAGTAGGTCTTCAGCCTGCGTTCTGGAAGTTTGACAATCACAGTGATTTGTACAAGCAGAAACTGAATGAGTGATAAAGGACAAAGTGCATGATGCTCTGATGAGTTAGGCCACATGAGAAAGGAGAAAATGTCGTTTGGTTCTCCAGAGGAAGGTGTAACCTGGGTGTGGCTGCTCTTCACTTGTGGCCCTTGTGTCAGCACACCCTTGATGAAGCACAGCCTGGTGGTCTTGCTCTGCTCTCTTACTGACCCTCTCCGTCCTTAGTCCCTACCAGATCTGAGCCTTTTGGGTGCCCAATTGTGAGTAAATATTCTTGCACATAATTACAGTATTCATGAGAACACAAGAGAAGTAAGTTTAAAGCAAACAGACATTCACATTTTAGCAAAATGCAATGTCTCCCTCCATCTTCTGCAGCAAGTGGGTGAGGACTTTTCACAAATGCTGGATCATAACCAGGAGAGATCCTACCTCTCTCCTAACAATGTCCCTTCTGCAGCCACATTGGTGTGCTTGCCATGGTCAAGCCTGATCTGCTCCTGCCTCAGAGCCTTTGCAATTCCTTCTGCTTGAGATGGCTAACTCCTTTGAATACTATCTGCTTAGTAAGGCCTCTCCTGACCACCCTATGGTGGGACCTCTAGCCTCCTTGACCCTTCATATTTTTGGCCTACAATACAGAACACTTTCGCATATACATAAATTTATTATGTAGGTTTGTCTCTCTCCAAAGGCAGAGACATGTGTTTTGTGCCGATATAACAAGAACAGAGTCAGGCACATTGTAGGTATGCATTATGTAGTTATTAAATGAACATTTGTTGAATGAATTAGCATTCAGAATGTATTTTGGTCAAGCAAAAAAGTCTAAATAACATTCAATTCAAAACTGCTTGGTGCAACAGGGAAATCAGCACTAAATTTTGTTATTTTTACGTATTAACTAGTTAAAATATTTCAATTTTTGGTATCTCAAGGAATTTTCTTCAGCCTTATGGAAAATTCACTAACCCAGAATATTTTCTAAACCCAAATATGGTTCATGCAATTCTGTCTACATACATTAATATGAAGATGAAGTTTACATCTTGACTTTTGTTATAAATGTTTAAATTACTATTTATGAACCTTATAATTTTAAGAATGTAAATCCTTTAATAATCAATTACCACATCCAATTAGTTCACAATCATTGAAATATACAGTTGGGACTGGAGTTCATTTCAAATCTCAGAATACAAAGTCACTTAATTCAGAACTCCATCTGTGCCTCCGTCTCTAGAGTCTGACAAACAGTCTCCAAATTGTCTTCTGAGTTTTCATCAAAACAAGACACCAGTTTGGAATCTATTTTAACATTACTTGCACTATATGGGGACTCACATTGCATCTGCTTTGATTTTTCTCTAATGAAAGTTCCTAGTTGTTCTGTGTCAGAAAGGATGTAAGTATTCCCTAGAAATAGTGCTGTTATTTAGAATGCAACAATAGAGAAAATCGAAGCCCCAGATCTTATATTTCCTATTCATAAAATTGTAATTGGCCTTTTTATGTCTGTGTTACCCTTGAGACACAGGGAATTAATTTTATGTCCATGAACATATATAGGATACCCATAAAACTCAGAATAGTCCAACTTCTCATCCCCCAAAAAGAATTAGAAATAAAATCAAAGCATATTTTTCTTTAATCTTGGGGATTCTGTATAGTTTAATGTTACCTCTTGAGATGATATTAAATTGCAGTTATTGTAAATAATGGGCAAAGGAAGAACTATGGTATAATGTTTGCAATAGCATTGTAAATAGAGAAGAAATCCCCACCAAATTTACATTTCACTTGCAGGATGAAGCAGACTTCTTGCAGATATCAAATGTTTATATTCTCCTTTGTCATCGCTGCTACAAGTACAAGGCTTGTTCGCTCACTGGGTTCAAAGTCTGGTTTCACTACTCTACATGACCCAGGTATGGCTTGGACTTGCTAACATAAGGCAAGCCTCATTTTACTCATCTCAATAGGGATAAAAATGCCTGCAGCAAAAATTGGGGAGGGGTGAGGCCTATGTAAATTAATATACATAAAATACCAGCATGATTTCCGGTTCACAGGAAATGCTCAATCAATTAGTGCCAACACCAAGGGCAATCAGACAGAACAGACATAATAGTATCAGTTCATGAAGAGCTGATAGCTCCAGAGGCAGAAAAGCTCTGCCATTTGGAAGACAAAAGTAAGTCTTGGTCTTATGTCTCTGTATTTTTTGTTTGTGCTTAATGCACAAAATCAGGATCTATTCAGCACTTGAATGAGAAAACACACATACACAAACAGCCATCTAAAATAACTTCTTGTTTTTAAGATATGTATTGTTGTCTTCACTCCTCCTCTATAAGTAATATCTACAACTTAAAAAAATTCCGTAACACAATGAACAAATATCAAAGTAATATATAATTTTGTTATTGATACAGATTAATGGATAGCAATATAATATGAACATATATCCAGATATGCCTGTATGAAGTTTTTTTATACCAATAAGATTATAACAATATGAATAACACCTCAAAAAACAAAGAAAAAGGAAGAAGGGACCAAACAAGAAAGAAGAGAAAAAGAGAGAGACACAGACAGATTGAAAGACAGAATAGAACAGGTACGGCAGCAATCTTAAACCAGCCCTATCAGGAACCTTCTCTTTCCACATCTCCCTTTTCATATGTCTGGTCTGGAGGAGAGGGGTCTCGGAGCTGTGGAAGAGTCTTTTTTTACTTACTCTTTTTGTTAATTTCTGTATGAGAGGGGCTCTATCTTCTGTCTTACCTTCTCTCTGTTATCCTGATGCTAATCAAGGCTGAAATTAAAAGATTCCCATCCTAACGATTTGTTTTACCTCATTAGCATAAGAGCCTGAAGCCACTAATGTAAAAGTGTACCTCTTTCCGTGTCTCGATAATCTCTGTGGAAACTAAAGAACCACGATGCATCAGACCCATGCTGCTCAAAATGTAGACTCTAGATGGGCAGCCTGGGCATCACTAGGGACCCGGTTAGAAAAGGAGAATTTCATTCCCTCCTCCAACAAATGCTGAAGCAGAATCTGCATTCTAACAAGTTTTTGAGGAGATTCATATGGATATTTAAGTTTGAGAAGCACTGCAATAAAGGGCTATTAATAATGATAGTTTCAATTCCCAAGCTGTGCTCCTTAAAAAATTAGTATCTTCCAAAATGTTTTCTACGAAAATGAGTTCTATAATCAAATATATTTTTAAATTATGCAACTAAATAAAGTTAAGCAAATTTCCTCTTGGGGGTCGTCTTGGAGCCTCTGTTATACTCCATCATGTGTAGTATTTTGTCCTATGTTCAGTCTCCTCTTGCACCTTATCAAAATAAGAGTCTTGAGGCACCTGGGTGGCTTTGTCGGTTAAGCACCCTACTCTTGATTTCCGCTGGGGTCATGATCTCACAGCTTCTGAGTTCAAGCCCCACATCAGGCTACATGCTGACAGTGCAGAACCTACTTGGGATTCTCGCTCTCCTCTCTCTCTGCCCCTCCCCCGCTTTTTCTCTCTCTCTTTCTCTCAAAATAAATAAACAAAAAAATTTTTTTTCAGTAAGAGTCTTCATTATGTTCCTCCTAAGGTAGATACTACCATAAAAACAATTTGTTAAAGCCATCCTCCAATAAGAAATATCTGAAGTTGCTTAAGTATGCTAGTCTTTTTTTTTTTTTTTTAAATAGAGAAGACCTAGACTTTAAATTGCCTTTTACCAGGACACCTGGGTGGCTCAGTTGGTTAAGCACACGACTTCAGCTCAGGTCATGATCTCACAGGTCATGAGTTTGAGCCCCACGTCGGGTTCTGTGCTGACAGCTCAGAATCTGCAGCCTGTTTCAGATTCTGCCTCCCCCTCTCTCTGCCTCTCCCCGCTCATGCTCTGTCTCTCAAAAATAAACATTGGCAAAAAAAAAAAAAAAAAAAAAACGTCTAAATTGCCTTTTCCCAGTACCAAAACAAAAAGTTACATCTGTTGTTATAATTCAAGTACTCTGTACTTGAACCATCTCTGGGAATATCCCACACAGGAACTCTGGTGGAGAGCTGGAATTCACAATAGTCATGTACTAAGAAAATACTAAACTTGCAAATATAAACACATTAGCACATGCTTCCCATTTCCTATTATAATCTTATTTTCAACAAGGTCCCATGTTTCTTTCTCACTCATTTCATAATTTAAAAGCCCTTTTAATTTTTTTCTATCATTTTCCATGTTCCAGGAAGACAAGTTTTACAGACATGAAGAATTTCACAGCCAGCTTTCTCCCCTTTCCCCTTAGAGCTTATCAGGGACAATTAGCATTTAAAAAATTCAAGCTACCACTGAATTTGTTTTCAAATTCTTCCAGACATAATATTTTTTCTGGCTAAAAAAAAAAATCTCATTTTTAGACTCCTTTTTCTCTTCACTTCTATCATAAAAATGCAGGCTGGCTGCTCTTTTTATACATTTTTGGTGATAACAAAATAAAGTTAATTAAGATTTCAATCTAGTTTTATCTGGCATCAAAACTTGTAATTATTCCATTATATTCAATATTGCCTTCAGAGGCAATTAATGGTTAAAACATTACAAAATATTATTTTATATAATATCAGTAGTTTAACTCATTTTGGACTATCTCCCCCTACACCACCCCCCCACCCCCGGATTTCATAAAGGAACCATTAATCATCATTAAACTTAATTGCCCAAGAAAACAACTAAGCAGAATTGAGAGTATACAAAGAAGCTCAATGGTACATAAACACCTGTAATTCCTGCTTCCCTCGTGGTTTTTTATTTGGAGCTCAGATTTTAAAGCAATGCTGATTTACTCTCTCCCCGTCTTTATTTATTCAACAAATATTCATTTAATGCATATTAAATGCTAACGTCTGTTCCAGACTATGGGGATTTAAGAAAAATTTTTAAAAATAAACATACATTATAAGGTCAGGTAATGTAAGTGCTAAAAGGAAAATTAAAGCCATTTGAACAAACAGAAAATGACTTGGGTAGGGGAGCGAGGGTTTGTCTTCCTGGACCATGAAAAATAATAGAAAAAAATATGTAGATATATAGATATAGATAAATAGTTATATATAGATATATTTGATCAGCTATAATTCGGTATATATATATATTTTATCAGATTATCCCAATTACACTTCAGTTTAGGTAAGAATCATTGCTCTGTTTTAGCTGTTCTCAAAATGATTATCGATGAGGCACTCATCCATGAATTTTTTGTGTGGCCTATATATTTCAGACCATACCAAAACTTCTCTTGAAATTTGCTGAACATTTGCATAGCTATTTTCATATGACATAAGAGAAGAAAAAATAAACTTTATCTTAGTCATATAGAAAGAAATCTATTCAACTTAACTATTTCTATTGAAAGTATAGATTATGGTAAAAATTATTATGGTGTTGTTTTGTGTTTGCTTTTTAAGGAAAAAAAATTAAAGACCCAGAAATACATAGTGGGATTCTTTCTGTCATTTATTTTGTCAATGTTATCACCAAACCATTGGTCAACTAAACAGTGAAATTGAGAAAAAAAAATCTTTATGAGTTGCTTGATATCATATAGGAAAAATACCTGATTTAACTGCATTTAAAAATGTTAATCACTTATTCAAACAAATATCATATTGATAAAATCAATTTTTTTAAAAAGCCAACATAGGAAATATCATGAAATATTGTTGTAAAAATCAGAAAAGTCAGTGTATAAAACAGAAATTCTGCTAAGTAAAAATCACTATTTGTTTTCAAAACTTACACAAAATGTACTAGCAATGGATGTATGGACCTTCTTGAGAGATTTCATGTAGACAATTCAAACATGCGAGGAACCTTTTGCCCCCTTGGCTGACTTTTAATATTGTCATACTGAAACCCTGTCCTTCAGCCTATTTGTGTTTTAATTCCTCTTGAGTGTCTGACGAATCACGAAAGAAATTCGTCATCATTTTAAGATTCTAGGTGCATTTTCATGATCAACAACCATTTCCCCGATGATGGTCTGCATTTTTATGCTGCCCTACTGAATCTGAGATGATTTAATCAGTATTGTTTTTGTGATATACTCTTCTGATATATTGGGATTATGTAAACTAATTGTTCTGTAACTATGTAGTTGTTAGCATAGGTTTGTTTTCTTTTCCTTCGTTCTGGATTCATATCAAGCCAAACTAAATGGAAGCAAGAAAGGGAAAAAGGATCTCTGGTATCACTGTGGGTTCTCACTTGAAAATTGAATTCCCTTTACACTAACGAGAAAAATGTAAAGTCACTTAACTCCATTGTTTTAATGAGGTTAAGAATAGACCTCATAAGCATCTTTGAAAATCACTCCTCATTGTTTTATAAAAACATTAGAGATTTAAAACATTAAATAGTCACATTATAGGCATTTAATGAAATCTGCAAAAATACACAGTTATTAAAATGACAGCAGTCTGCTTGTTGTTATTTGCTGCTCAAAGGTAAGACTAACACGCATTTTTCCTTTCTTTTGCAAAGATGAAAAATACTATCTCCATTAAATCTCTGGGGTTTTTTGCAAATACTTGGGGAGCAGAACATCCTTATATTTGAAGAATTTCCTAATATAATGCACAACCGTGTGACTAATCAGCAGAATAAATTGGAAGGACTCCATAAATTTCAAGGCTGGAGTTTTTCACTCCTCCCTACCACTCATTAGCTTCTTCCTTTGGTAGGAGAGATCTGATTGGTGAGATGGTAAGAGTCTGCTATCTATTTCCTCGTGATCTTGAATTGAGAAGGTTAATGTCCTGAACTTACATGCTCATGTGTTGTTTCTCTGTCTTTGTCAATCTGCCACTCTTGGATCTCGGTTTTAGAAACCACCTGCCTGTGAGCCTTATGCATTCTGCTCACCAATCTTGCATTTTCCATGCAATAAACCAAAAAGAACAAGCTATGCCTTATGCAGTAAAATTTTTAGTTATTCAGCTGCTCTAAAGGTAATATTTTTGTACAAATTCTATGGAGGGGAAAAAGAAAAAGGAAAAAGATTTGGTTTGAAGCCCAAGCTATATTTTCTAATGCAGTTCTGTACCTATAATAAAGCAGACAATTTCCCTCTCTTTCTAACTCCTTTTATTTATTTCAGATAGGATCCAAATCATGAAAGAATGAAATGGGATGGTTAATTAACCAAATCAAATACTGTGAGTGATGATAGTGAATCATGATAAAATTACTCTCACTAGCCCTTTGAAGTTGAGCAAGCCTAGAGTTTTCATTTCTCCTAGAAGCAGACATCTTTAAAGGTTTTCTTTCTAAAACTCTCTTTAAAAGATGTGAGGCTTTAGCACAGCAAGATTTGGGTGAATTATATGCATAAAGTCTTTATCATGATCAAATTTGGTTAGTGTATTTAATCCTCATACTGTATTTCAAATTTCATTAAAAGCCAAAACTGTACATCTGGCTGACACTGGATACTGGATTTTAACACTCTCAATATCTACCTTAACAATAGTCCAGCTTGCAGGGGATAGGAAGCAAAAACCACAATTCCCAGAATCCCTTGCAGCAAGGGAATCAGATAGAATTTCATCAATTAGATATCTTGTGGAAGATCTCCAATCAGAGCTGAATCATTTGATAAAGTAAACGATGATCTTTGGGCTGGCAGAAGCAGCATGCAGATTAATCAGTTTCCTGACTACTTTTTGAGACATCATCTGTGATGATGCTTCTGCTTCTGTAGCTCTCCAGCCATGTAGAGGCAGTTGTATGCATGCAGACCAGCTCTACCCAGCATGGGGCTGTCCCAGAAGCTTAGTTTAGGGTCTTGGTTTTGTAAGCCTACTAATTTATCTGTGAGATAGCTTAATCCCTTCAATAAAACAGGTTATTCTGTTTTATATATACATATATATATGTATATTTTGTATATGTATATATATGTATATTTATATATATATATATAATTTTTTTAATGTTTATTTATTTTTTGATATATAGAGAGAGACAGAGAGAGAGACAGAGTGCAAGCTAGCTAGGGAGAAACAGAGAGAGAGGGAGACACAGAATCTGAAGCAGGCTCCAGGCTCTGAGCTGTCAGCATAAGAGCCCAATGCAGGGCTTGAAACCACAAACCGTGAAATCATGACCTGAGCCAAAGTCGGAGGCTTAACCTACTGAACCACCCAGGCACCCCTAAAACAGTTATTTTTAAATGGAATGAAGCATGTAGTTAAGAACTGGGCTAATATATCAGTAAAACAATTCAAGATGGAAATAAGAATTTAAGGTAAAGAATAGATTAAAAAATATAGATTAACCTTGCACAGGAAATATTGTAGAACTAACAAAAATATGCCAAGAGTCATGGGGACGTTCAAGCCAAAGGGAATTAGAGGTCAACTCTACATGGTTGAAGCCAAAGGAACCACATTATGCTAGGCAGTGAGAATTACCATTCCAGTTGAAGAAGTTACATTTTAAGCACACAGCCTGAAGGAAAAAGGAACATTAACATGATCTGACTTAAATGGTCCTAATAGGACTCAGGAGTCACCTGCTGGAAAAAAAAAAAAATACATCATTGCTGTCGGCTACTTACCCACAGAATCATTCCTATGTGTTTCTCAAAAATTTTAGTTCCTGGTTTACTCCTACTCTGTCCATTAGAAATGCCTGACTTGTAGTATATACATGCACATAATCTTTTCCAATACCCTGTATTTTTAATTTCATAAATGCTTCCATTCCAAGGATATCTCCCTCCATTATTCCTTCCAATGCCAAATCTTAGACCGTGTCATTACCACTCACTGGAACCTATGCATGGAACTGTGATTATGTGATATACATAATCACAACATAATGAGTACCTTCCACTGATGGATACCTCGGATCCATCTGGTGCATGACCTCCAAGTCATTGGTGCAATTATTTTTGTCTGTCTCTTGATATACTTCCTTCTCTCTTTACCCAGTTTGAATTCCATGGTCTGTCATAATCACTCTTGTATACTGTCCTTACCTCCTTTACCCCCCTCTCTTTTTCCTGCTTACTTGGCACAGCTGCATCTCAGGTTCAGCCCAGCTCTTTCCCCATTCCACAACCAGATCACATAACTAAATATGGCTGGAAAATAACACACAACCATACTGACCACGTCCACTTTAAACTCACAATTCTCAAGGGACCTTAAGGGGAATTATCCTATACTCCCCTCTCTTTGGTCATTATATCTTCTAATATTTTTTTTCTTTTTCTCTCTACCCACTTCTTATGGAATTTCCATTATGTTGGTATGTTTAAGGGTCCCTAACATTTATCTGATACTGTTCATTTTTCCTCACACTTTTCCCCCCTTCCTTCTTCAGACTGCATTATCTCAATGGATTGATTTTCAAGTTTGCAGGCTCTTTCTTGTAATGAAATTTAGAGCCAGACACTTTTACTGAATTTTTCATGTGTTATTATATTTTTCTTAATTTTTTAAAATGCTTATTTATTTTTGAGAGAGAGAGAGAACGAGTATGAGTGGGGGAGGGGCATAGAAAGAGGGAGACAGAGAATCTGAAGCAGGCTCCAGACTCTGAGCTGTCAGTACAGAGCCTGACTCGGAGCTTGAATTCACAAACCGTGAGATCGTGATCTGAGCCGAAGTCAGACGCTCAACTGACTGAGCCACCCAGGTGTCATTGTTATTATATTTTTCAACTCCTTTTCCATCTTGTTCTTTTTATTAATTTTGTTCTCTATTTTTTATGTATTCAAATAATTTCTGTTTCTTTATTGATACAATGAAACATTGTCATCACACGGGAGAAACTGCCAGTAGAGGAGGGGCAGAGAGAGAGAGAGAGAGAGAGAGAGAGAGAGAGAGAATCCCAAGCAGGCTCTGTGCTGTCAGTGCAGAGCTGGACATGGAGCCTGAAACCACGAACCATGAGTTCATGACCTGAGGCTAAATCAAGAGTTGGACGCAAAACTGACTGAGCTACCCAGGAGCCCTGTCTTTAAGCATGTCTCTTTTATTTCTTTGAACATATGTAGAATGTATTTATAATAGTTGCCTTGAAATCTTTGTCTGTTAAGTCCACCAAGTGTTCCCTTTCCATGGTAGTTTCTATCACCTGCTTTTGTTCTTACATGTGGGCCACACTTTGCTGTTTCCTTGAATATTTCATTTCTTAAAAACCTAGACATTTAAAATAATACAGCAAATATAGTTACTCCTCCCTCTCAGCACAGAGTCTCTTATTGTTTTCTGTTTGGGCACTTGGTTTTTTGTTGTTGTATTTTTGGGGGGAGGGATGTTAATTACTGATCTGGCTAAGCTAATTTTGCAAATCTATTTTCCCAGCATGTGTAGACTCCCAAAGATGTTCCTGCTTATATATTTTTCCACTTTTTTTTCTCTTTTAGTCTGGCTATTTAGGGGCTACCCTTGGGTTATCATAAGCCACTAATGTGTGAAAGGTGGTGCTCAACACCTCCTTAGCAAGTTAGATTCTGGATCTTTACTGGATAGATGGATGAATAGATGGATGTACAGATGGATGTCTTGAAGGTGGCTCTCATCAGTCACAGCATTTACATTTTTTTCCTCTTCTTTCAGTAAGGGACCAGTGGCTGGTAGATTGATAATCCCCTTTATTGATTGCCAAGGAGTTTGGCTCTTGGCCAAAAACCTATGTGTGATCCTTAAGGCCAAGGATAAGCAACTAAAAGACTTCACCTAGCAAGCCTCATGGAGGAAAGTTGCCCTCTCCAGACCAAATTTGGAGGAGCCAGTGTAGGTCAGTTTGGAAGGCGAGTTGTAGTCAGGGACTCCGGACCCCTGGCTAGCATGCTTTCATGCATAACTGCATTCCTACTCCAGGTGCCTCCATTCGGACTCTTTATGGGGTTCCCTTCCCCAGAGTCCCTGCCCAGACCTCCTTATCAGGGGGAGGAGGAGAAACCTTGAAGCTACCTTGTTCTACTCTGACTCAGAACTCAGCACTTTTCTACTCCTATGCATCCTCCCTCCCTGCCCTCCTGCCTTAGGGTTCATGAAAGGGTAGGAACTTTTTGTTTGAGGTCTCTTGGTGTTGAGATGATTCCCCTCATTTGTGCTAATATATCTGTTTATTCCATGGGGAACAACGAAACATTCTGGAGCTGGCATCTTCCTTCTGGCCTCTTGTTTATACTATTGTAATAAGTGAATAAAGCCTTCATCATTATTTTCATTTTGACTTGTCTTAACCAACTACGTCAACACCTGGCAGCTCAGTTCATGGCATCATTTCTGAGCGTATGCAGCACTGGGCATGCACAGTTTTCCAGAATTTTCCAAAGATGAGCATGACTTAATTTTTAAGCCTCGCTTCTTAGAAGCCACCCCTGGGCCAGCTGTTAATTGTTCAGTGCTTTGTCAGAAGTTGTTTTTAAGCCTTGAGACTCCTGCTTTTTGTTGATGCGTCTATGTGAGGCTTGGGAAGTGTTTTAAAGTCCCCTCCTGTCATGTTCTGCTTATTCCTGAGGCATTGCAGCCTAGTGCAACCTTGACGTCTTCCTGACCTCCAGAATGAACTGTGATCTAAAGAGGGCTCTTCTGGTTTTCTGTCATTTGCCTTGTATGATGGAGGTAAAGGCCTCATCTTAATGTCACCCAGGGAAATACCCCCTCCTGTTTAAAACGCCCTGACTGGGGTGCCTGGGTGGCTCAGTCAGTTGAGCGTCCGACTTCGGCTCAGGTCATGATCTCGCGGTCTGTGAGTTCAAGCCCTGCATCAGGCTCTGTGCTGACAGCTCAGAGCCTAGAGCCTGTTTCGGATTCTGTGTCTCCCTCTCTCTCTCTGCGCCTCCCCTGTTCATGCTCTCTCTCTGTCTTAAAAACAAATAAAACATTAAAAAAAATTAAAAATAAATAAATAAATAAATAAATAAATAAAATGCCCTGACTGTGGTATTTTGTTATGGCAGCCCGAGCACAGTATAATATAGGCATCAACTCTGACTGCTCTTTTTGAAATTTAGTAGAGTTTTTTGAATTAACATTTCTGTACTGTTTGCGTTCTGTTGAGGGCCAAGGGCAGACAGCCCCAAGACAGGCCACATTGGCATGAAGAGTCTTTTGAGCTAAAAAGCAATAAAAACCCAGCAGATTCCAGAAAAACTCTTTGCCTCCTCCACAACTACCTAAAATAACAGATAGAAGACCTGCTCCAGGAAGAGAGCTGTCACCATAGATGTATATATACTGTGAACTAGGTACAGTAGACGGGGAGGAACCTAGCAAGACTTGTTTGATCAAAGTCTTCTATGTCTCATTGTTTCTGAGTGGCCCTGCAAACATGTGTTTGCCAAAGATTTATTCTTATTCACTCTTCCTGTGAATGCACCCCTTCCCTTTGAAGACCCAGTCTCCCTATCCTCTTCTCCTTCATTCAGAAAGGTCTATATACATCATTTGGCCTGACTGTCTCTGGAATTTCCATGTTTGTGTGGATTCCCTGTACACACACTATTAAATATGATTTTGTCCTGTTAACTTGTCTCATGTCAATTTGATTCTTGGTCTGGCTACAAGGTCCTTGAAGGGGACAGGAATTCTTGCTCTGCAACAGCTGTCTTCCAGAACAATGTACAGAGACTTTAAATGATCATTGGTCCTTTTATTAAAATTTTATAATTTTCAACAGTTATGTTCCTCTTTTACTGAGGAGAAGGATTTCTGAACTTGCTCTACCAAAGGAGCACAGATGCCCCCCCTACACTCTCTGCCATTATTCTCTACTGATAACTCTCTACTGATAATTCCCACTGCCACAGAAACATGCTATCACTTTCCCTCTCTGAAACACATACACAAAAGCAGAGCAAAACAAAAGACTTAAAACAAAAACAACAAACACTTGTCTTTTTCCCAAAGTTTATTTATTTTGAGAGAGAGAAAGAGAGAGTAGGAGAGCATGCATGCATGAGCAGGGGAGAGACAGAGAAAGAGGGAGAGAGACCCCAAGCAGGCTCCACACTGACAGCCTGATGTGGGGCTCGATCCCATGAACTGTGAGATCATGACCCGAGCTCATGACCTGAGCAGAGCTCAAGAGCCACACACTCAACCGACTGAGCCAGCCAGGCACCCCACAAAAAATTGTCTTGATCCACTTCTTCTATCAGCTTCCATCCAATTTCTTGCTCCCTATTGGCAAAATAGTCTGAAAATTTGACCAGACTTAAGGTTTCCAGTGCTTGTGTGTCTGCCCTAAACCCACTTCCCTGTGGCTTCACTCCCACCACACCTACTAATCTGCTTTGAGCAAGTTACCAATTATTTCCTTGTTGCTAAATTAAATAGTCAATTTCAGACATCTTCTTAAGTGATTTGCTAGCAAGATTTTACATAACTAATCATGTTTTCCTCAGATACCCTGTCTTCGTTTGACTTCAAGGAAAACACACTCCCTTGGTTTTCCTCCCACCTCATTAGTTTTTCCTTCTCAGCTTAATGCACTTGCTTCTCTACTTTTCACCTTCCTTTGAATGTTAAAGCCCCTAGCTGTGCCGTCCGTGTTCTCTTCACTGCTCTACTTACACTCCCTCCCCTAGTAATCTATTCTTTTTCAAGATTTTGAATAATACATATATGCCCCAAAACATATCACACATATATATCCAGCCTACATCAACATTCATGAGCCCCAGTCTTATATACCAAGCGCCTACTTGGCATTTCTCTTTAGACGTACCTTAAACACTTTAGGTTTTATCATGAACCAGTCTGCCAACCCGCAACCTGTTCCACCACTGCATCCCAACTTGGCACCAACTCCATCTTTCCTGTTGTTCAAACCCCAAAATCTGGACTGAGCCAACATTCCTCATTTTCTCTCATATTCTATATCCAATCCAACAGAAATCTCTTGTGCCACTATCTTTTCAGCATATCCCGAAGCCAATCACTCCTATGCATTCCCCCTGCTAATACCTAGTGCCACCTGCCAGCAATTATCTCTGAGCACCAATTATCTCTTAATCCCTTAATCTTCTACCCCTGCCATTCACACTTTTAGGCTCTTCATATCACAGCAGCCAAGGTGATTGTTAGAAGAGTCAAGGAGGACCCTGGTGCTCTCCTAAAATCTGCTCACAGTCTTCCAGTGGCTTCCAATTTCATTCAGAGGAAAATTCAAAGTTCTTCAAAGGCCCATAAAGCCACAGAGGATCTGTTTCATCACCAACCATCCCACATTTGATTTTTAACTTCTCTCCTTAGTCACCCTGCTTCAGCCACACTGCATCCTTACACTTTATTTTTTATTCATTTTTTTTTAAAAGATTTACTTATTGAAGTAATCTCCTACACCCCATGTGGGGCTTGAACTCACAACCCCAAGTTCAAGAGTTGGATGCTCTTCCAACTGAACCAGTCAGGTGCCCTAACACTTCGTTAAACCTTCAAAACGCATCCCAGCCTTTCCAACTTTGCTCTAGATGTTGCTTGTGCTCCCGGTTCTCTTTCCCACACACCAGCATGGCTAACTTCTTCATTTCTTTAAACACTGCTCATATCTCAGCTTCTTAATGAAGACTACTCCGATCACCCTATTTAATATTGCAACTTGCCACAATTTCTACTCCTGACAATCTCAGTATCTTCTTTCCTTGTTCCATGCCTTTCAAATCCATAGTCCTTGTCACCCACAATATATTTTATATATTTACTGTGCTCACCGTATCACCAAAGAACGCAATCTCCATGAAAGCAGAGATACTTGTTTTGTTCATAGATATACCACTAAACACCTAAAAAGTGCCTGATTTAACATAGGTGCACAATAAATATTTGCTGAATAAATGAAAAAAAAGAATAAATCTTACGTAGGACTGTGAATCTGGGTGTAAATGAGGATAACTTCAGTTCAGCTTCTATTTGGAAAATATTAATAATGTTCCACCACAAATAGAGACACTAGTCAGTATCTTTATTATCATCTACACTTTAGTTTGATTGTCTTATTTCAACACACAAGCATGAGATTAGAAGTGGTTCATTTGAGATAACAGAATAGAATTTTCAGGTAGAAAAAGTGTTTACATAGCATTTAATCACATTTCATGGTTCACTTGCTTACCCTTAGCAAAACAAGACTGCAAGTCCTGACTTGATATGCTGTCTGCTTTCCTACATAAGCAGAAAGCAAATCTTCAAGAATTTCAGATTTCCAAATTGGACCAATTAGGAAATGCTTTTGCAAATTTTTCTTCTCAGGAAAAGATTAAAGTATTATTTCTTATTTGTTTTGTATCTTAATTTATATAACTTTGATTTATGCAATTATGCTACATGTGTACCACAGATACATATTCTGTCACATTATGCAGCTATTAATACTGTTTAAGTATGTATATATTCAAAACACCACTTGCCTCAAGTAGGGAATATTAGGGCTGACATACCCTCTCAACTTCACAAACATATCTGCAGTGTAATTCTGTTTGTACTTTTACAAAAACTTTTTATTAAAGATTAAAAATAAAATAGCACTCAGAGAATTCAAGCAAAGGTTATACATCTTAAAGCCCTTGGTCAACTATGCAAAATTGTTTATTAATTTTTATCTTAGAGTTAATCTTGTGTTTGGATAAATGATGAAATGCCTGCAGAGTTGATTCAAAAAACATTTTCCAGGAACTATTATGGCTTGACAAAGTCCTAAATGCTGTAGACAGATATGTGAGTTATGGATGCTTCTTGTGCTCTAGAATCTCATCATGAAATATAGAAAGACATACACAAATTGAAAAAAAATTATAATAAAATGTAGTATGTCTTTTCTCAGGTTGGGTGCCTCCTATCGTGCATACACATTAAAAAAAGTTTTGTTTTTTTTTTTTTTGGAAAAAGTATTTGGATGCCGGTGCACTGAATTTGTGATATCCAGGAAGCAAACTCTGAGGTGGAGATCATCATAAGGCATGTTTCTGAGGACAGTGCTCCAGTATTATCAAATGGCAGGGCAGATGAGGAAGTAGAAGGGGAGGTCAAGCTGCAATGTAATCTCAATACAGGTATCAACTAATGATCAGTTCTGAAGCTCAGATGACCATTCAGAATTGCCCTGAACCCCGTACCACCAAATAAATCCGTCACCACATGGGGGCTACCCTAGGAAGGAGTCTTCAGCAGGATGGCTATCTTTAGCCAAGGCAATCCCTGCAGGGGAGGGGAACAGTCTGGCCTACTTAGCTGTGACAAAGGTACTAAATAGCATGCCTGATAGTAAAAAAGGAATTTTTAAGAAAGGGGAGATGGGTATAATAGTCTTAATGAGGCATTTCAGATAATGTCCCTGACCCTGGCCTGCACATTACATGGCTGAATTCATCTTCTCAGGCTGCCATAACACAATCCTGTAGACTGGGCCTCTTAAAACCCAAAGTTAATTTTCCACCCTCAAGACTCTGCTGGGTGGGCGCCCATCCTCAAGGCTCCAGCAGACGGAGCTGTGACACTGAGGCCCTGGTGATCTCTAAATTGCCTTTGAGGTTATTCTCTTTTTGACAAGAATAACTCACATTTGCAACCTAATGGTTTTATAGTCCACACTTGTAGAATCCAAGAAGTCCACCAGCCTTCCCTCATTTCATCCCACTTTCTCTGTCCCCTTCATAGTTCAAGCTGGCAGTGTCTTTGCTGGTATAATCCCATCTCAATTTCCCAATTCTATTGAGGTGTCTGCTTGACATCATGCGTAACCCTCATAATGAAGCAATTCTCCAACAGCAACATTGATGTTCTCTCCAGAAGAAGCTTCCTTACTTTTTGCAACATCGATAGGTTGACAATTTTCCAAGTCTTCAAGTTCTGGTTCCTCCTAAGGATTCCTTCTTCAATTCATCTCTCCCGTCTTACATTTTGCCATAAGCCATCAGGAGAAACCAAGACATTCCTTCAACACTTGGCTTAAAAGTCTTCTGAGCTAAATATATAATTTCATCACTCCCAATTTCTATTCTCACAAAACACTAGAACACAGTATAGGCAATTTCTTTGCCATTTTATAAGATTACCTTTCATCTCATTTCTAATAACATGTTCCTCATTGCCATCTGCAACCTCACCATAATGAAATTTTACTTTCATATTTCTACCAACATTCTATTTGTGGTTATTTACGTATTCTCCAAGAATATGGAGGCTTTCTCTCTAGCTCTCCTCTTTTCTCTCTGCTCCTTGCCAGAATCAGCCTTAATTTCACTATTTCTAACGTACACCTCAAAACTCCCCCAACCTCTACCCATTATCCAGTCACAAAGCTGCTTCTACATTTTTAGGTATTTGTTACAGCAGCAACCCAATTCTTGGTACCAAAATCTGTATTATGTTTCTCAGGCTGCCATGACACAATACTAGAAAGTAGGCTTGAACAACAGAAAATTATTTCCTCACAGTTCTCGAAGTTAAAAGTCTGAGATTGAGGCAATTAACATGATCGGATCCTGGTGAGAGCTTTCTCTGTCTGCTTGTTTGCCCTGTCCTCACATGACAGAGGGATAGACAGAGAGTTCTGGTGTCTCTTCTTCTCCCTTAAAGCACTAGCTCTGTCAGAGTGGGACCTAACTGTTATAACCCCATTTAGCTGTTGCTACCTCCTCACAGGTTCTATCTCCAAAGAGCTACATTGGAGGTTAGGGCTTCAATGGGATGAATTTGTGGGGTGGGGGGCAGACCAAATTCGGCAATAGCCTACCTCATAACTCAACCCCATCATACTGATTAGAGTGAAGATGATCCAGAGGAAGAAGATCGGTTGTGCAGTAGCAGAGGAAAAAGTAGCAGACAGAAAGAATGTGGAGATGGGGGAACAAAGCAGGATACTGGCCACTGCTGTTTCTCTTGGATGACTATAGCTGAGTTCCCTGGAGTGGGGTACCATGCAGAGAAACAAGACTGAACAGGTGCTATACAGGCATGGATAAATTTAGGGCAACTGGTTCCCAGATCCTCAATTTCTCTGAATGCATGCTTTCCAAAGATTAACTTGGCTAAGAATGTGTCTGCGTTTTCAGAATTTTTTCCAACTCCCCTTTTAAAATATCATTTTCCCATCTTTACAAAAGAAAGGCAAACCTGTCACCATCTTCCACAATTCATTGCCCTGCAGTATAAAGCTGCTAAGAGTGAGACCCACGGGAGCAAAACATCAGGGAAACATTCATACTTTATCTAGAGATGCTTTGAATAATCTACCTTAGAATTAGAATTCAGAAGACCTACTGGTTAATACAAGGAGATTTATTAACTTATTCATTTGAACAACAACAACAAAAGAAATTTGACCTTTTCTGATATAAGGTCATCTAATTTGCTGTTGAGTTTGACAATGAGTGCTGCAAGCCCTGATATTGTTTGCAGACTGAAAGAGCTACACTACTGCTCTAATGTTTAGATGTAGATCACGTATGCAATGAAAATATCCAGATAGTATATTCTTTGCAAATATTTAGACTTGTAATAAATTTTAAAGTGTCAATTTCAAATGAGAGGAGAGGATACATACATTTTCAAAATTATTTTAGGAGTTGCATGAGCAATATTTAAACACTGCCATATGCCTATGAGCTATCTTTCAATCTTCTCTGAAGGATGCTGACATGGTTTCCTAATCTTATCTATTTCCTTATGAGCCGTAAACCCCTAGCACTGGAGGAAACCTGACCTTTCCTTTCTATATAGTAGTGGGCAACATGGGTTTGTATGTTGAATGTTTAATGGTGCCAGAAAAAGAGAGTCCGATGACTGCATTTCCATTATAGGAATAGCCTGACACCAGGGGCAGAGTACTCAAAGGATGTTAAGTAGAACTCTCTGCTCCATGGAAAGAACTTACAAGCACAATTATTCTACTCACACTATTTGACTCCTTGTTCTTTCACTTTCTCCAAGGCTATTTCCTTCTTCCTTTGTCCTTAATACAGATGCTTCTAAGAAACGTAGCTTGAACCACTGTTCCGCCTAGGCGATTCCATCTACTCTCTATCTGTGCTAATGACTACCAAATACACATTTGCAAAATAGACTTTGTCCCTAAATTTCACACATCCTAAAACTGAAGAGTCCAAAGGACGCTCAAAATCATTGTGCCTAAAATGAGCTTATAACCCTTTCTTCCTAGAGTTTTTCTTTGTACTCCCTATTTGCTTCATATTTCTGATTTCTCCCCAATTTTGTAAATTTGAAATCTGGAATTTCATTCCAGATTCATTCTTGAATCTTCCATCCTCATCACTGTATTATATTTAACAAGTCCCCAAATCTTGCCAATTTACATATAATTGTCAAGTCCTTTCCTTACCAGTTTCCTGGTTAAGGTGTTCATTATCTCTCTGCTACAATGATACAATAGCTTCCAGCAGTGCCCTTGACATCACATTCACTCTGGGGTAATCTATCTAAAACTTCAATATTCCTCTGGAGCTCTATTGCTTAAAACGGTATGTTTCTCCAGAGCGAACACAGCACTTAAATTTTTTTTAATGTGCATCGATATCATTAAAAATGTTTACATAAGTACCCTCTAATATAGTGTATCACATGTAATCATACAACAGATGTCAAAAATAGAAATTTTTAAATCATATTAGAAATTAAAATAAATGGCATTTCTAATATTTCCCTCCCAGATGTAAAATGATATTGTCAAAGTAAATGTCAACAATAATTCTAATACTTCCTTTTTGTACTTTAATGTTTTTAGCATAATTTAGAGGGTACTCCATGTTTTGGGTCTTCACTGGGATTCTAGTTAGACTGAATTTATTGAGGTTACCTATCAATGTAGCTTGTGTCTTTACTAAATGGGAATTCATCCACAGAAGAAAGTATGGTATCTCCAGAGACTAAAACATGGTGGGTGTTTTAAGCAATGCTCGCTGCTGAATGTCAAAAGTTTTCTCTGTATGCACCTTCCCTTTTTAATTATATTGTCTAACAATCTAACAATCCATTATATTATTACTTGGTCTAAAGATTTGTGATTATATTGCTTTGACTGTTATTTCATCAAAATAGTAATTGAAATAAGTGAATTTAGGTTGTAGAAATATATTCATCTGATTCTGTTTAATAACAGAAAGATGGTAGTTATGAGGCTACTAAAAATTCTAGTAACAAATAGCCAGTGAAAGATAATAAGATTATGGGTCTCACACTGCTTTTGGTAAATTATTCTAGTTGATTACTAGGTAGGCAAAATGTTTAACCTTATGGACACTGGAGTCAGATTGCATATATTGAATTAGTTCTTTATTTTATCACTGAGTGTGTATGTCCCAGGTCAAATTATTTAATACAACATGCCTCAATTTTTTCCCCCTCAAAAATGGTGACAAACATAATACCAATCTCCTAGCACCTTTAGGAGAATTAAATGAGATTATATATGTAAATATTCACAATAGCCCAATTTAACATATAAATACATGTAAATTATTAACAGTGCCAGAAAATGCTAAGTGTTTATTACATGTCAGCTATCATCATACCTACAATATACAAGAAACAGAATAATTTGGATTTTAAATCAATTTCTCTCTTGAAAAACAAAATGTCAGATTGCACATATCTGGGATAAAAGACCTGAGTTTTAATATCCTGTATATTAGCAAATGAGGGTTTTTAAAACCACTATTGCAAGAAGGTTTATATTTTCCATCTAATTTTCATTTAAGGTCTTGGTTCATACTATGAGCACTTTAATAATTGGTTTATAGATTGCCAAGATCCATGTAATCTTTTATTAAAAATAAACTCATTAAGGACGCTTTCTGTGTCAGTAAAGCACTGCTCTAGGCCCTAGCAATTCAGTAAAGAATCTAAATCTCATACTTTAACGAGTTTACAGTAAGCAAATACATATACCATAATGCCAGGAAATAATAAAAGCTTTGAAGAAATTAAATCAGCATTCATGTATGGAAAAAATAAGGGTGGGGCCTACATGGGGTCATTTCTAATAAAGTAGTCAGGGAAGACTTCTTAGAGAGGCAACTTTTAAATAGGTACTGGAATAAAGGGAGAAATTCTGTTTCATGAATATTCCAGGGAAATAGTTTTAACAGTAGAGGAAGCAGCAAGTGCAAAGGCCCCCGGTAGAAATAAACTTGGTAAATTGGAGGGCCAGCAAGAAATCCAGTGATATTGTAAGTGAGCAAGATGTGTGTTCATGCATATGTCTGTACAACTGTGTGTGCCCACACACGCACCATGACAGAGGTAGAAGATGAGGTCAGAGAAGGAACAGCCAGAACATAAAAGTCCTTATAGAAAAGTGAGTTTGGTTATCTGCTGAGCATAATGGGAAGTCACTAGGACAACAGAGCTGAGAAATAGTATGAATTGAGTTACATATTAGAAAATACCATTATGACTGCAAAAAGGTAAAAAAGGGAAGCAGGAAAGTAATTTAGTAGGCTGCTGCAGCGTTCTACATGAGAGATGACAGAGAAATAGATTAAAGGATTATGAGAAGAAATCTCTCTGCTTGGGTTGCCATAATACAGCATAGATAGGACTTGTTTAAACAACAGACGTCAATTTCCTTGCAGTTCTACTGTAGAAGTCTGAGATCAGGGTGCTGGTTGGTCAGGTTCCAGTGAGCTCTCTTCCTGGGTTGCATCTAGAAGGATGACTTTTCACTGTGTCCTCACTTGGCAGAGAAAGAAAGAGATCTCTTCTTCTTAAGGCCATCATGAGATCCCTGCCCTTATAACTTAATGTAACCCCAGTGATCTCCTAACAGCCTCCTCTGTCAATAGCATCATATTAAGGGTTAGGGCTTCATCATCTGAATTTGAAGGTGGGAGAAATGCAAACATTCAGTGCACAACAGAAAAGTTGGGGAGAATTGTTAATGTTGTAAAACATACTGGAAGTACTTTTTAATGAACTAATCAAAAGAAAGGAGCCAACAGATCTTTGTGTAACAAAGCTTTGGTCTGAGCAACTGTATAAATACTCGTGCCATAAATGGAGACGTTTAAGACTGTGTAGAAGCAAGTTTTGGAGGCAATTAAGAGCTGGATCTGAGACACGTTAAATTTGACTTTCCACTTAGACATCTACGTTGAGAGAGGAGTAGGCAGAAGCTCAGGGGAAAGGTTGGTAAATAATGAGCGTGGAGAACAAATAAAGTTGAAAGTAAAATCTGTTGTACACTAAGACTGAGGCTTATTTTAGTTTTCTTCTTGCATCTTGATTCACATAGCATGAAATCAGCTACTGTTTTTATCATGAATGACCTTTACAGTGGACACAGAAGAGGTACCATGAAAGTCCTTTAAGAATAGCCGATTTTATATTTGCTATAATTTGAACAAGAGCATGCTATTTAGTTTGGCCAACAAGGAGACATCAAAGTACCTTTTGTAAATGCAGAATTTTTCTTTTGTCATACTATACTATAACTTAAGATCTTGGTCCAGCTTAGTAAGTTTCATTTATTTTGCACCAAATTTACAAGGAACATGAAACAAATAAATAGCACTTCTGTAAGACCATTAATATGTCAAATCCAAAGCAAAAGAATGTTTGATGTAAAAGCAGTCAGAGATGAGAAGGCCTTGCTTAATCAAAAACTTCCTGTTAATCAAGACTAATAGAGGAGAGAGTAATAAATAATCTCTGACATAGCAAAAGCAGTCACATTTAACTGGAAGATAGATTTTACATATGGTTGATGCGATAGAACTATCAAGCTAACAAGAGCCCTTGGGGCCAGTTTGAATATTCATTAATCAGCCCTACTTTGGATTTAACTTAGAATAAAACTGTCAATGAACAAATGGGCTTTTGTAGAAAAGGTGATAAACAAAATCCAATGAATTGGCAAATTGGAAAGTCTTGAAAGAGAATAAATGCTGTAAGATTAAGAACTGAATAGAAGACTTGAGCTCAGCTCTCTGCAGGGAACACAAAAGCTTCTCACTAAATCAGGTAGCTTTGGAGAACATTGTTTTTTAATGGTTTTTCAAAAAGAAACATCTGCCATGGTAAGGATATATTTTAAGAAAAAAATTTGAAGAAGGCTTAAACTTCTTAATTCTCCTATTTTCTACAGCACATTGAAAAGACAGGTTTCTAAATAAATGGATTATTTTTCAGTTGAAGAATCACTAATCTCATTTATCCAAAATGTACAAATGAGATGATTTATCCAAAATGTACAAATAGGTGGTTTTCCTCCAAAGGCAGAGCAGTAAGAACCATGATTTAATGAAAGCAGGCAGAATTGGCACAAGCATAAGTTGGGGTAGTGATCCCAACTAAAATGTCTAGGGAGACAAAGTCAGTTAACAAATGATCAAATACCTGTGTATGAAAACAAAACAAAAACAACAAAAAACAAAATGGTATTTATACCAACACTCTACCACAATGTTGAATGGAAACCGACACTCGTAGTGACAAGTGACAAGAGATTTGGAGAGGTGAAAGTCCCCCCAGCTGAAAGGGGAGCAGTTTCTTGTCATCTGGGAAGAAGATTCTAGTTTGGACTCATCTCTAAAATGTTTTAACACAAGAGCCACCTGGATCTTTTTACATGAGATTTCCCAATTCTTTGAATGTTGGTCACAAATTAAAAAGTATTTAAATACTGCATAAGCCACTATTTTGTGTGTCAGATAAACTATATTTCTTGACTGAATTCAGCTGAATGGGGTTCTTTTTTTTTTTTAACCACAGGTATAAGAGGGAAAATTTACCATAGCAGAATATGAAAACTATTACATATGCATGTCTACAGAGATAGTATACACAGGCTTTTGCTTGTATTGTATGATCTGATATATAAAACTGACCAAAGCAACTAATAATTACCAAAGCACTTATAGATTCATAAAATGTTAGGCCTTCAATAGATCTTAAATTTAATAGAACTGAAGGTTTAATATTATGTGAATTTTTCTTTATTTTTTTTTATTTTTAAAATTTTTTTTAACGTTTATTTATTTTTTTTGAGACAGAGAGAGACAGAGCATGAACAGGGGAGGGTCAGAGAGAGGGAGACACAGAATCTGAAACAGGCTCCAGGCTCTGAGCTGTCAGCACAGAGCCCGACGCGGGGCTCGAACTCACGGACCGCGAGATCATGACCTGAGCCGAAGTTGGCCGCTTAACCGACTGAGCCACCCAGGCGCCCCGTGAATTTTTCTTTAAAAGAGTACGTTTCTTTAAAAAACTCAACATTTTATCATAAACAAAATGTGCTAACAGGAGAGTGAACAAAATAAAGTGTATAATTTAACGTAATGATTATAAAGTGAACATAACTCAGCCCAAGAAATAGAACATTTGTTTGTACCGTGGAAGCCTCTGTTCTCCTCCATTCCCTATAAAAACCCTGTTCTTACACTAATAAAAACAATTTTCTTAACATTATCATTATTTTAATAAAAATTTCCCAATTTGCTTTCTATTTTGCTGGAGATGCATTCATCCTTAATATAACTTAGTTTTTCCATATAAATATCAATACATTTATATAAATGAGGTTGTAATGTATATACCATTGCCTTCTTTTTCATTAGCTCAGCATTACATGTACTAGAAGTATCCATGGTAAGTGGTTTGTTTGTTTGTTTGTTTGTTTGTTTTCGGGTGAGGAGGGTATAAATTCCTCATCTTCTTTGCTATGTAATATTCCACTTATGAAAATACCATAATTTGGGGCACGTGGGTTGCTCAGTCGGTTGAGCGGCCGACTTCGGCTCAGGTCATGATCTCGCGGTCCGTGAGTTCGAGCCCCGCGTCGGGCTCTGTGCTGACAGCTCAGAGCCTGGAGCCTGTTTCAGATTCTGTGTCTCCCTCTCTCTGCCCCTCCCTGTTCATGCTCTGTCTCTCTCTGTCTCAAAAATAAATAAACGTTAAAAAAAGAAAAGAAAATACCGTAATTTATTTGTTCATTTATATGCCAATGGATACTTGGGTTGTTTTGAATTTTTAGTTATTACAAAACAATCCTCTTTTTTACGTGAAGAAACTAAGGCCACAGTCACCACAATTAGTGGCAGACTGCGGCACACTTCCCTTTTTCATGTTTTGTAAAGTTGCCGCTGTCTCCACTGCTCAGTTTGTGTCATCGGCAATTTCTGCTGAAGTGAATGTGGATTCAGCTCTACATCATCAAGCTCATCATTCAAAGTGAGGTAGGGAATCCACTCCACTTTAAACATCAGGTAGCTATTTGCTATATAACCTTATTAAATGTACTATGCAAAATCTTGTTTTATTTATATTGCCACTGAGAAATGTAGGGGGAAGGGGAGAGAAGCCAGAGTACCAAACGTGTAGAAGCTTTAAATACTGTCTGAAAATGAGACTGAATGCATCATATACAAACTTTTTCAACCTCCAATTAAGAAAATCATAATATTCAGCAGCTATCTTTCCTCCTCAGATGTTCTGGAACACAAAGGCAAAATCAGAGTTGGAGTTAAGTACTGAGGAATCAAAGACATGCAGATGGTGATGAAACCCCAGATTCCTCAGGAAGAGAACACCTGGTTAAAAGAGAACGAGGTTTGGAGTGCCGGGGTGGCTCAGTCAGTTAAGCATCTGACTTTGGCTTGGGTCATGGTCTCACAGGTTCATGAGTTTGAGCCTCGCATCTGGCTGTCTGCTGTCGGTGCAGAGCCCACTTCAGATCCTCTGTCCCCCTCTCTTTCTGCCCCTCCCCCACTCTCTCCCCCGTTCACTTTGTCCCCTCCCCCAAAATAACTAAACATTAAAAGAGAGAGAGAGAGAGAGCTGTGAAAGCTAAGCCTAAGGAAGCACACCATGGAAGGGCTGGGTAAGGTGCGTGGGCCTGCAATGGGAATGGATAAGAAGTGGCCAGGGAAGTAAGAAGGAAAGCAGCCGCAGACTATGGTGTCACAGATGATAAGAGAAGAAAATGTACCAAAAGTCAACAAAGGGGTCAAAAGCTGTTGTGAGGCCATGGAAATGGAATGCTGACATATCTACTCCATTTAGCAGCAGAGAGGTCACTGGTGACTTCAGTGAGAAAGGTTTTGGTGGGATGGGGCAGAAAGCTGCCTGCAGAGGATTATGGAGTAAGGGAAGTAGGAGAGAAGACAGACACGGTTGATGACACTTTCAGGAACTTTGGGGAACAATGAGATGGCAGTAGCTAAACCTAGATGGGTGAGCAAGAGAGGGAGGAAGGGAGATATATTCGTTTGTTTGTTTGTTTGTAATTTGGAAAAGAGTTTAAAATTCCCAAGAAAAGGGTAGGATCTAAAACAACTAGAGATAAGGTTTTCAGAAACAGTAAGGTCTTACTTACCTCAACTACTACAACAGAAGGGAAGAGGAGAGGGTAGTGGAGGACTTGGATGAAGTCCCCACCACGTGGCTTCATTTATCTAGTCTTATGCTAAAACTATATTTTTTATTCTAGTAAAATCTTGAGAAACAGCCTCAACTAAGACACTTGTTTTCTTTCTGTTCGATATCCTTGCTGTTGTCCTTCTTCCCGTTCAGTTAGCAAACAATATTGTATGCTTGCTGTTACAATGTTTAAACTGGATGTAGTTCTAGTCTTTGTAAAGTTTCTCAGGAGGTATGGTGCATTTTCTGCTCTGAGATATGGTCTATAATCTCTACCTTCCAATTTTCTAGTACTTTTTCTTTCAATTTCCTTCAGTAAACAATAGATTCATGGTTAATTTTCTATACACTGTACAAGGGTGTTTGAAGCTGTCACATTTGATATTTAATGTGAGGGAGACTGGCATGCCTCATCTGTTTTACTAGATCCCTGTGGAAACTGCAAGTTGATGTTTGAGATTGCATCAATTAGGACCCATCCAGAAATTACAGACTACAAAATGCTCTAAGTGTTTAAAGTGAAAGGAATTTATTCCAGAGAATTGGTTACACAGGTGAAGAAAAGCTGAGGAACCAAATGGATGATGGTGAGTCAGCCTCCAGATGAACAGCATAAGAAACAAATGGAGGAGGGGCACCTGGGTGGCTCAGTCGGTTAAGCGTCCGACTTCGGCTCAGGTCACGATCTCGCGGTCTGTGAGTTTGAGCCCCGTGTCGGGCTCTGTGCTGACAGCTCAGAGCCTGGAGCCTGTTTCAGATTCTGTGTCTCCCTCTCTCTGACCCTCCCCATTCATGCTCTGTCTCTGTCTCAAAAATAAATAAACGTTGAAAAAAAAAAAAAGGAAAAAAAGAAACAAATGGAGGAGACAGGATTACCAAAGTTTAGGGGCTGGGTCACCTATCAAAAGCTGCAAACACTAGGTCCATGCAGAAGAATTGGGAAGGCTGGAGGTGATTAGGTTGCAGATACAGTCAGAGAAGCTACCCAAAGAATTAGAAGCGAAAGAGCCTGCCTTCTCCCTTCCTCCTTCCAGCAGAAGCCTGGATTATGAAACCTGGAGATGACTGCCCCCTTCTATTTCATGACACAGAGCAGGGTAGAAGGTCAGGAAGGAACCTGACAGGATAGGCCAAAACATCACTAACAGGCTGTTTGCATTCTATAACCTTGTACATGCCCTTTAATTTCAATGAACATCAGTTTCGAGATCTGGGTGAATTGCTAAGGGAAAAACTCCTTACCTAGCATATGATTATCATAGTGTAGAGGCTCAAGCAATGGGATCTCCTCCTGTCTTCCTCCCCATGGCCCCATGTGATGATTTTCAAGTGTTGATGCTGATCTGGCTAAGTAAAAATTTCCTGGGGAAATCAGATAAATATGTAGATTTCTGGATCATAAGTTTGCTGTGAGGCTCAGAAGACTGAATTAAAATAAAACAAAACAACAAGAAAAAAAAGGTCATTCTGATGAAGAGCTCTATTAGTGAATCCACATGCAGGAACAGATAGAATCATATTGGGACACATTCTACTGTATATCAATTGCTAGCCAGCAACATCATGGGATGTGCCTCTAGACTTCTTTCTGGCTCTGCTGGTGGCTTTCTCACATCCTAAATGCTGGGACACGACAACTCAGCTCTTATTGGAGGACTTGCTGTTTCTTCTGTTGTTGCTGTTGTTTTTTGTTTGTTTGTTTGTTTTGTTTTTTAGCAGTTTGAAAGCTAAATCATTTGGCTTTCTTTTCCCTTTTCCTACCATCCTGCTCTCTCCAGATACTCATGGGGGTTACTAAAGTGACAAGATTATATCCTATGTGAACAATGTTTCAAGGTAGAAATCCTGGGTATTACAAAACAAATAAACAAAAAATAGGAAGCAAATATTAGGCTGAAACCCCGAACCAAATAAAGCATATAATAAATGGTACAGTGAAAGATCTCAGAATAGATACATCTTAGATTCTACTTCAAAGGAAACCCACTCGATTCAACAAGTAAGTAGGCATTAATCTGGGAGGTATTTACCTGAAGTTGAATTCAGCAATTCAAGAACTACTTTGTCCTTCCCATAGAAGTACAACAGTGTAACACAAGTGTAAATGATTTAGCAGATAGCATTTGAGTCCAATTACTGAGCCCCATATGCTATATGATATTTAAACAGCTGGACCTGCTGTTTCTATATTAAACTATTTCCTTATAACAGGTTTATGATTTATAGTAGTGCTGTTGATTTAATGAGTCATAAGAAGTTCATTTTTCCCCCTAGTGAGATTTTTTTCCCCCAAATACAAACAGGTATAAGATATTTTTTTATTTAATTTATTTTTTTAAATTTACATTCAAGTTGCTTAGCATATAGTGCAACAATGATTTCGGGAATAGATTTCTTAAGGCCCCTTACCCATTTAGCCCACCGCCCCCCCCCACAACCTCTCCAGTAACCCTCTGCTGTTCTCCATACTTAAGAGTCTCTTATGTTTTGTCCCCTTCTTGTTTTTTATATGATTTTTGCTTCCCTTCCCTTATGTTCATCTGTTTTGTATCTTAAAGTCCTCATATGAGTGAAGTCATATGATATTTGTCTTTCTCTAATTTCGCTTAGCATATTTTTAAAATATTGATCATGATATAGTGTTTGGTTTTGAAACATGGCTTATAAGAGAAAGTCCGCTAAGCATCTCTGATTATTATTAAGAATCTGCCAACAGTGAGTAGTTGTTTTCCTTAAACGTTGGCATCTATCATTATTGACATTTGCTATTTTTTTACTAAAATTGGTATTTCAATAGTAATTTGGAGAATTACTTTAACTACAGTTTCATTTGTTCTTAGTTGTGGCTATTTTGATGTCAAATATTTTGTATATTTGTGTTTTTGGTGAGAGGGGATAATGGATAATGTTATCTAAGGAGAAAGGAACGTTAAGTATTTCTTTGAACAGTGACCCTTGTGTCCGGGGCTGGGTCTTCTATCTATCCCTTCCTGGTGAAGTCAGGCAAGCCCATTCACTGCTGTTATTAGTGTCTATGTCGTGACAAGTTGTGGATATTCCTTGGAGAAGAGTCTCTAGTTATGGGACATGTTTCAAGATAAAATAAGTTACATATAATGAGATTCAGTCCTTTAAACTATTAAATAGCTATAATAATCTATAGCCACAAATCTTGCAGAGAATGCAATTAAATAATATGATCAAATGTTTATGAAATCATTGCACTTTGAAGCACTGTACAATGTGTGGCTTTAATATGCCACAATCAATTTCTGAAGGAATATACAGTTTGCCCTCTATGTAAAAAATAGCATATACAGATATTAAAACCATCAAAAAGTTTCCTCTGTCATTTATAACTCTATAACCCTTTTATTTCACTTTCCACCAAAAGGGAAATTATATGTTTGTTAGCATTAAAGATAAAATACCAGATATGACTCTCAATCCTTTTCATGAGAAACTTTCATGATTTCAACAAAGAACTATTCTACAACTTAATTCACTTGATGATTTGTAAAATCCTAGTAATTCTGCTCGAGTTACTGAAATGCTAGGAGCCAGCTGTGAAGACTGGCAGGCTATATGCAGATAGTCAAATAAATACTTAAAAGATTTTAAATCCTTAGAATGGTGTCTTAAAAGTGCTGCATACTGTGGAAACAAAAACAAATCCCTTAACACCCAGCCATTTGAACCTTTCAACCAGAGTTCTGAAGCATGTTAATAGAGGGAATCTTTGTTAGGAATGGAGAGATAGTTCTACTACGTTAGCTCTAAAAATACAGCAACTTACAAACTTAGTCATCCATATAACATCTGCTACTTACATGGGTTTTCACCAAGAATAATTTTTCATTAATCCTGATAAAAGTGAAGACTTTTTGAGACAATATCTTCTCCTTAGATCCTGAGATTGGCCTTGACTACCCTCAGAGCAGAACTACTTATAAGAAATGAAGCATCAATGTAATTTAATTGTAAAAATAATTCTATTTTTATGAGATAGTTGGACCTCATTATCTGTATGGCCCTATAGCACTTAGAGCCCATAGCATCTATGATTATTTAATCAACTAAATATCCACTTGGCTTAATGACTGCCTAAGTCAAAAACAAAAACAAAACAAAACAAAAAACCCATGCAAACAAAAGGAAATAATCTCACAACACAGTTTTAAGACAATGTCTCTGCTTATTTTAGTAAAAATAGTGAGAACTGTTTTGCTCAAAGACTATTTTTTAATCATTCTGGTTCTAGACAGGATTTTACCATCTCACACATGTATTGTCACATGTGCACATATAGAAAAATGTATGTAAAGGGAAACGACATTATTAATAAATAACTTGCATGCATATTACAAATGAAATAACAATGAAAATTTTGTTTCTATGATAATATGCACTACCTTTTTTAGAAAAACAAGGATTTAGAACATCTCAAGTGGGAAGACAGGTGCATTGGAAAAATATTCTCAGTTCCTTCTTGGTTCCTTGGTCCTCTTGCCTTTCTCAAAAAACAACAATTTTCCATGCTACATGTACAAATGTACCTGTACACATATAATTTTGTGTGTATGTGTGCAAATATACCAATAGATAGATGGATAGATAGATAGACTAGGTAGCTACAGATAGTATTAGTTCCCCTTACAAACTGCCTGAGGTAATAAAAAGAATGGCTTAGCGATACCTCAAATGGAACTTAGCATTAAATGGAACTTTGGTTGTATATAAAGAGGTTATCTGTAATAATAAATAAAAGTCAAACAATATGCTGGGCATGTACATACTCCCAAAAGAGGGTGGGAAGTGGCTCACAGATTAAAGGGACAAGACACTTTCTGCACACACGCTGGGCGTGTGCTGATACAACTGGTCCAATGTTTCAAGCTCCTGATTTCCACTTTGTAAATTTGTGTGACATGAAGCAAGCCAGTCCCCAGATGAGCTTCCTTGACCACTCACTGCCTATGTGGAATTCTGGGCCAATGCTGCCTCACCTGCTTGTGAGCTGGGGACAATGGTGTGGACTTTTCTCCATCAGCTGGCCATGAGCCAGAGAAAGGAAGGAAACCGACAAAACTTGTAAGCAGTTCTTTGCCTCCTCTTGAACTTTGTTATCTTTCTCTGGGTAAACAAGCTTACTTTTTTTCTTTTTTTCTTTTGAATGTGGGATGGGGGTAGAGGAAAAGAGAACAACAACAAGAAAAAAATCAACTTTGGAAGCCTTTACTCTGTCTCTTTTTTTTGAGCCCTATGTAGTCTTGGGGAAAATTTATCAAAAAATAAATTGTTAAGAATCCTGAGACACCTCAGTCAGTTAAGCATCTGACTCTTGATTTCAGCTCAGGTCATCTCAGGGTTGTGAGATCAAGCCCAGTCCATGCTCAGAGTGGAGGCGCCCTGGGATTCTCTCTCCCTCCTTCTCTCTGTGCCCACCCTGCCCCCTCAAAATAAATAAACATTTAAAAAAGGATCTCTGTTATAATTTATTTTAAAATCAAATATAACACAGGGGCGCCTGGGTGGCGCAGTCGGTTAAGCGTCCGACTTCAGCCAGGTCACGATCTCGCGGTCCGTGAGTTCGAGCCCCGCGTCAGGCTCTGGGCTGATGGCTCGGAGCCTGGAGCCTGCTTCTGATTCTGTGTCTCCCTCTCTCTCTGCCCCTCCCCCGTTCATGCTCTGTCTCTCTCTGTCCCAAAAATAAATAAAAAACGTTGAAAAAAAAAATTTAAAAAAAAAAATAAAATCAAATATAACACAAACAGCAAATAATAAATACTGTAGTGTAGAAGTCATATGCTGGCCACAAGAGGGCTTATGGAACAAAAGGAACCAAAAAAAGGGAGGCAAAATATAAGTGAGGACAGTACCAAAGAAAGGCTACAGATTAGTTCCTAAATACCTTTATCACTGAAGGTACCATTTTAGAAAGAATATTTCTGATGTATGATGACAGGGAATAGATCTGAGTAAGCATGATGACTTTCAACTCTACTCACAGATTTAATAAAATCCTAAGAGATCGTAAACTGGCAGATGCTTTGTGAAAATGAAATGCTAATGTTCACAATTATAATTTTTATACCCATAGCCATAAAGTACATAAAGGTATTAGGTTCTTTTCTAATGCAATAGATGTGTAATTTATGTATATTACAGCAGATTAAATAATTTGAGGTAAGAGGGAAAACCCCACTGGTAAGTATGCATTTGGCCATTTGAAATATGCCTAGAAAGTACTTAAGTAGATAAACACCTATTAGGAAGTGAGAATAAAAGGAATGTTGCACCTGCAGCAAGAATTATAATAAATACCACTATAAAAAGACAGGAAGTGTCATGACCCTATTACATGTTACTGAAGTTTTAAACAATGTTAAGAATGGAAACAGTTTCAAGTTTATTTTAAGCAGGTTTATTTTAGATCACAGTGATTTTTTAAAAAGCTTTTTGAAGACTTAACTGAGAGAGGAAGGAGAGAAGCATCCTATTCCATTATTCTTTCATATAGAACCTTAATGTGGGAAAGTACGTTGTGAGATGGACAGAAATCTGGACAGGTTGCAAGGTACTGAGAATGCTGCATTCTGATTGAAGCCATATAATCACAACACAGAGCAACCAAAAGGATTAAGGTATATTTACGGATCCAGGAGGAACAGCAGTGACAATACTGATGTTTAAAAACCAAAAACATGTTAAAAAAAAAAACACCTATGAAATGAAAATGAGATCATCTACAGGACGTCTCAGGATTAATATGAGTAGAAATGGGTAGGTTCACAGGATCCTGCAAGCAAATCAAGGAAGAATAAGAAACATAACCTTCTTTCTAAAACTAAAATTCTTGATTCATTAACTTATTAGGCACTATAACTTGATGCTTATGAGTATGAGGTTTGGAGTCAGACTTACATAGACTTAAATTCTGGCTCTACCACTATATGATCTTGGGTAAATCATTTCACTTTCTTAAGCTACTGTTTTTTCATCTGTGAAATGAGTATAATTATGTCACCTCGCAGAATGACTAGGAATTACATCAATTAAATTTTAAGAACACTTCACAAAGTGCCTGGCACTTAGTGTCGGTAAGTGATTGAAGTTGACTTTCTGGGCAAATACTATATACATAAATCTTGGGAAATTTTTCCATTGATTTTATGTAAACTGAGAGCTATGAATCCAAGATCGACTAAAATGGTTCGAGGATTTGATAGATACAGCACTTTTTGAAGTAGGGAGCAGTAAGCCAGGTCTGCAACCATTTAGCAATAAATGCGGAACAATTTCAGAATGTTATAAATTACATTAAATAGCAAAAAGTTAGCCTAAGTAGCATAGCAACTGGAAACAAACTGAAAGGATTCATTTGAGATTGTGAGATTAAAACCTGGTTTTAACATGTAAATGCAGGAATTTACTACTAACTCTTAATCCACTCAATGCTTCCATTAATGGCATTCCTATACAAAATTATGCCTTTTGTATGTGAAGTTAAAAGCATTTGCTTTTTACTTTGTAGGTATCTGTGAAGCCTACTCCTTAGGAGAAACGGAAGGCCCAAGTGAAAAAGGATGCAACATACACAAAAGTAACTTTTCCACTTTGGTCAAGACCCTAACCTGCCAGTGCTCACCATGAGCTGTGCTACCCTCTCACCTCTGGGTAGATACTCCAGAAACCAGAGAAATTGGGGAAATGCTGCCTTTGCTCCTAGTCTGGACGACCAACGTGCTTCTGGGAACTGTGCTTCCTTCTATCCTCAACTGAAATATATTTGTAATTCTCTCTGTGTGCATGCATATATGTGTATGTGCATGTGTGTGTACTCCCAACAAAGGAACACTGTTACACACACACACACACACACGATCTACGGTTCAATCAAGATGTCATAGACACATCAAGCATGAAAACCCAATACTAGCTGAATAACCAAAAATCATATTAAAATACATTCAATTCTCATTTGCTGAGGAATAAAAGCAAGGCAACTTTCTGGTATAAAATGTACAAGTCTGTATAATGCACTCATATTTTTGATTAAGTATTTCATGTACTCCTAGTGAACACACATTTTGCCACTGTTTTTCATTACAATAATTTTGTGTGGGTAGCATTATTTTTCGTTGATAGATGAAGAAATTTATATAGAGAATGAATAAAATTTTTCTACCTGGAAAAATATTTTTGGGATCCTTTGTTTATCTTCTATTTGTTGTATAGCTTCTTGTGAACATTCAGGATATAATTTGATTTGAGGCAACATGAAAAAATAGTCTCAGATCCGTACCAGAGGTCTCTAAGCAAATAGAGTAAACTGAAAAAGGAATATGGGCATATAACTTTTCCTTCCCATGTCAAGCACCTGGAAAATTTAACACCATCATCCCTATGCTCATTCAGAAACAATTCTGAGACACTGTTGTTTGCTAGGTACCATGTCAGGTACTAGGATGGTCTCAAATAAAATACAAGTTAAATATTTTACTCAGCACATATTAATATTCTATGAATTCACAGAATAGTATCTTATGGAAATCTATCGCTATTCTTGGCAAAAATAGGCACTAAATTAAAAATTAACTGAAACAAACAGAAGAGCATTCCTCTTCCTTTATTTAATTTGTAACATAAAAAAAAAAAAACAGTGAGTGTGAGTACTCACTATTGTCATTCACTTGTTTTTAAGACCTCATTTGCCCTTATTTATATAAAGGACATATTCTGCAACATTCTAAAAATGAACATAAAGTAAAAATTAAATGATTGTCTTGTACTCACAGGAATTCACTGTTGTTTTAATTTTATTTTTTAATATTTGCAACTTTCTGGTTTTGAAAATTCTACCAGTTGCATTAAAAAAAGTGGTAGAGGAGCCCCCAAATATATAAAACAATTACTCACAAACATAAGCAACCTTATTTATAAGAATGTGGTAATCGCAAGGGACTTTAACACTCCACTTACAGAAATGGATAGATCTAGACACGTGGTCAATAAAGAAACAAGGGCCCTGAATGACACATTGGATCAGATGGACTTGACAGATATATTTAGAACTCTGCATCCCAAAGCAACAGAATATACTTTCTTCTCGAGTGCACATGGAACATTCTCCAAGATAGATCATATACTGGGTCACAAAACAGCCCTTCATAAGTATACAAGAATTGAAATTATACCATGCATACTTTCAGACCACAATGCCATGAAGCTTGAAACCAACCACAGGAAAAAGTCTGGAAAACCTCCAAAAGCATGGAGGTTAAAGAACACCCTACTAAAGAATGAGTGGGCCAACCAGGCAATTAGAGAAGAAATTAAAAAATATATGGAAACAAACAAAAATGAAAATACAACAATCCAAACGCTTTGGGACGCAGCGAAGGCAGTCCTGAGAGGAAAATACATTGCAATCCAGGCCTATCTCAAGAAACAAGAAAAATCCCAAATACAAAATCTAACAGCACACCTAAAGGAAATGAAGCAGAACAGCAAAGGCAGCCTAAACCCAGCAGAAGAAGAGAAATAATAAAGATCAGAGCAGAAATAAACAATATAGAATCTAAAAAAACTGTAGAGCAGATCAACGAAACCAAGAGTTGGTTTTTTTGAAAAAATAAACAAAATTGACAAACGTCTAGCCAGGCTTCTCAAAAAGAAAAGGGACATGACCCAAATAGATAAAATCATGAATGAAAATGGAATGATTACAACCAATCCCTCAGAGATACAAACAATTATCAGGGAATACTATGAAAAATTATATGCCAACAAATTGGACAACCTGGAAGAAATGGACAAATTCCTAAACACCCACACTCTTCCAAAACTCAATCAGGAGGAAATTGAAAGCTTGAACAGACCCAAAACCAGCGAAGAAATTGAATCGGTTATCAAAAATCTCCCAACAAATAAGAGTCCAGGACCAGAGGCTTCCCAGGGGAGTTCTACCAGACGTTTAAAGCAGAGATAATACCTATCTTTCTCAAACTATTCCAAGAAATAGAAAGGGAAGGAAAACTTCGACTCATTTTATGAAGCCAGTATTACTTTGATTCCTAAACCAGACAGAGACCCAGTAAAAAAAGAGAACTACAGGCCAATATCCCTGATGCAAAAATTCTCAGTAAGATACTAGCAAATCGAATTCAACAGCATATAAAAAGAATTATTCACCATGATCAAGTGGGATTCATTCCTGGGATGCAGGGCTGGTTCAACATTTGCAAATCAATCAACGTGATACATCACATTAATAAAAGAAAAGATAAGAACCATATGATCCTGTCAATCAATGCAGAAAAGGCTGTTGACAAAATCCAGCACTCTTTCTTTTTTTTTTTTTTTAATTCTTTTTTTAACGTTTTTTATTTATTTTTGAGACAGAGAGAGACAGAGCATGAACGGGGGAGGAGCAGAGAGAGAGGGAGACACAGAATCGGAAGCAGGCTCCAGGCTCTGAGCCATCAGCCCAGAGCCCGATGCGGGGCTCGAACTCACGGACCGCGAGATCGTGACCTGAGCTGAAGTCGGCCGCTTAACCGACTGAGCCACCCAGGCGCCCCCAGCACCCTTTCTTAATAAAAACCTTGAGAAAGTCGGGATAGAAGGAACATACTTAAACATCATAAAAGCCATTTATGAAAAGCCCACAGCTAACATCATCCTCAATGGGGAAAAACTGAGAGCTTTCTCCCTGAGATCAGGAACACGACAGGGATGCCCACTCTCACCGCTGTTGTTTAACATAGTGTTGGAAGTTCTAGCATCAGCAATCAGACAACAAAAGGAAATCAAAGGCATCCAAATTGGCAAAGATGAAGTCAAGCTTTCGCTTTTTGCAGATGACATGATATTATACATGGAAAATCCGATAGACTCCACCAAAAGTCTGCTAGAACTGATACATGAATTCAGCAAAGTTGCAGGATACAAAATCAATGTGCAGAAATCAGTTGCATTCTTATACACTAACAATGAAGCAACAGAAAGACAAATAAAGAAACTGATCCCATTCACAATTGCACCAAGAAGCATAAAATACCTAGGAATAAATCTAACCAAAGATGTAAAAGATCTGTATGCTGAAAACTATAGAAAGCTTATGAAGGTAATTGAAGAAGATATAAAGAAATGGAAAGACATTCCCTGCTCATGGATTGGAAGAATAAATATTGTCAAAATGTCAATACTACCCAAAGCTATCTACACATTCAATGCAATCCCAATCAAAATTGCACCAGCATTCTTCTCGAAACTAGAACAAGCAATCCTAAAATTCATATGGAACCACAAAAGGCCCCGAATAGCCAAAGTAATTTTGAAGAAGAAGACCAAAGCAGGAGGCATCACAATCCCAGACTTTAGCCTCTACTACAAAGCTGTCATCATCAAGACAGCATGGTATTGGCACAAAAACAGACATAGACCAACGGAATAGAATAGAAACCCCAGAACTAGACCCACAAATGTATGGCCAACTCATCTTTGACAAAGCAGGAAAGAACATCCAATGGAAAAAAGTCTCTTTAACAAATAGTGCTGGGAGAACTGGACAGCAACATGCAGAAGGTTGAAACTAGACCACTTTCTCACACCATTCACAAAAATAAACTCAAAATGGATAAAGGACCTGAATGTGAGGCAGGAAACCATCAAAACCCTAGAGGAGAAAGCAGGAAAAGACCTCTCTGACCTCAGCCGTAGCAATCTCTTACTCGACACATCCCCAAAGGCAAGGGAATTAAAAGCAAAAGTGAATTACTGGGACCTTATGAAGATAAAAAGCTTCTGCACAGCAAAGGAAACAACCAACAAAGGTAAAAGGCAACCAACGGAATGGGAAAAGATATTTGCAAATGATATATTGGACAAAGGGCTAGTATCCAAAATCTATAAAGAGCTCACCAAACTCCACACCCAAAAAACAAATAACCCAGTGAAGAAATGGGCAGAAAACATGAATAGACACTTCTCTAAAGAAGACATCCGGATGGCCAACAGGCACATGAAAAGATGCTCAACGTTGCTCCTCATCAGGGAAATACAAATCAAAACCACACTCAGATGTCACCTCACGCCAGTCAGAGTGGCCAATGTGAACAAATCAGGAGACTATAGATGTTGGAGAGCATGTAGAGAAACGGGAACCCTCTTAAACTGTTAGTGGGAATGCAAAATGGTGCAGCCGCTCTGGAAAACAGTGTGGAGGTTCCTCAGAAAATTAAAAATAGACCTACCCTATGACCCAGCAATAGCACTGCTAGGAATTTATACAAGGGATACAGGAGTACTGATGCATAGGGGCACTTGTACCCCAATGTTTATAGCAGCACTCTCAACAATAGCCAAATTGTGGAAAGAGCCTAAATGTCCATCAACTGATGAAGGGATAAAGAAATTGTGGTTTATATACACAATGGAATACTACATGGCAATGAGAAAGAATGAAATATGGCCTTTTGTAGCAACGTGGATGGAACTGGAGAGTGTGATGCTAAGTGAAATAAGCCATACAGAGAAAGACAGATACCATATGTTTTCACTCTTACGTGGATCCTGAGAAACTTAACAGAAACCCATGGGGGAGGGGAAGGAAAAAAAAAAAAAAAGAGGTTAGAGTGGGAGAGAGCCAAAGCATAAGAGACTCTTAAAAACTGAGAACAAACTGAGGGTTGATGGGGGGTGGGAGGGAGGGGAGGGTGGGTGATAGGTATTGAGGAGGGCACCTTTTGGGATGAGCACTGGGTGTTGTATGGAAACCAATTTGACAATACATTTCATATATTGAAAAAAAATTTAAAAAAATAAAAAAAGTGGTAGAAATAAAAAAGATACAAATTTACCATTGTTTTATTTTCTAGAAAAACTACAGGTCCTAACATTCTATTTTTAAATTGTTGATTTCAAAGAATTTACTCAAAAATTTTTCTGGTGGCTTTCATTTATTAAACACACAATTATTAGGATCCACTATGCGCTTGTGAATCCATGTGTATACAGACATGAATAAGACATGATACAAAAAACATGAATGACACTATCAACCTCCATGGTCTTGTAGATATTTTATAGAACTCTCTCTTCAAAGACAGCAGAATACATGTTATTTTCAGGATCACATGGAGCATTCATTGAAATCAACCATACATAGGGCCATAGGGTCAACTGAGGGATTGATATCACATAGAATATGTGGCACAAGGACACAAGATTGATAGAAAATCATTCCAAAGAAAGTACTAGAATATCCTCAAGTATATGAAAACAAACAACACTCTTCTAATAAATTATGAGTAAAGAGGAGTTATAGGGAGAATAGAAACCATTTTGAAATGAGTCAATAGGCAAAAACATCAAAATGCGCAGAGTGGAGCCAAAGCAATGCTTAGGAGGAAATTAATAGGATCACATTATTTTATTAGAAGAGGAGAAGGTAGAATGTGATAGCTGACTGTTCATTGCCCAATACAGAGATAATTGATAGTTTCTAAAATGTATACATCAAGGTAAAGAGTTTACTAAAATTAATACCTTTTAGCTGTTTTTCATATGTGTATGTGGAAGATAGATATATATATGAAAACAGCTAAAACTGTTTAAAACGAAGACTTTTTTAAATTGTTTTTAAAATTAAACTTTTTTAAATGTTTATTTATTTTTGAGAGAGAGAGAAAGAGAGTGAGTTGGGAGAGGGGCAGAGAGAGAGAGGGAGACCTAGAACTCAAAGCAGTCTCCAAGCTCTGTGCTATCAGTGCAGAGCCCAACACAGGGCTCGAACCCATGAACTGTGAGATCATGACTTGAGTGGAAGTTGCACGCTTACCCAACTGAGCCACCCAGTCGACCCGAAGACTACTTTTTTTTTTTTTTTACCAGCATGTTAGTATCATTTGAATTTTAAACCACGTGTATATTACTTTGAAAAGACCAATGAAAATACTGATTATAAACAAATTAATTCATTTTTTCTATACAATTTCAAAGTTTCTATTATTATTAGTTAGAAGGCAAGGAAAGACCTGTGCCAGATATATAGTGTGGTGTCAATGAACATTTAGCTTTTCCCCTTAAAATATACATGATAGCCTGGCCATTATGTGGTGTGCAAATAAACAGAAAATCTATCACAGACTGATATAAAGAGGACTGTGAAACTGCTAAGGATATTTTTTTCTGGTATGCAATGTTCACATGCTGCAGAATGAACATTTATGCTTTAACAGACATATATGCGTAAAACTGCACAGTAGCATAAATATAAATTACTCTATCTCATTAAATTTGTCAGAAGAAAGTGCTTAAAAAGAAGAACTCACATGTTAATACTTGGTTATGCAATGAGATTAAATTCATTTTATTAAAATAGAATTCTAACATTCAAAACTATGCATGTTACAATATAAAAACACCGTGTAAGAAAACAAAATTAATTAACACATAAGCAGATCATGCAGTCAGCCCACTGAATCATTCCCCAAGCCTATACGCTATGACACTCATAAATGAATGAATGAACACAGTCCACTACATCTGTGTGTGTGTGTGTGTGTGTGTGTGTGTGTGTGTGTGTGTGTCTCACTCTTCATTTTCATAATGGGAAATGGTGAAAAGCCCACTGTAAAATGCAGGAATCTTTGATAGTAAAGACCTTTCCAGATTAAGGAAGTTCTCTTTGGAAGAAACTTAGAGGATAACACTTTCCACTACATTTGACACAAGATCCAAGGTTTACTTCGATATGGATCCACAGTAGGAGAGAAACCATAGCCTGGTGTAAGACAAGGTAGGAGTGAGAAACTTTAGTGCCAGACACAAAAGAGTTCCAAACACTCTTCAAGCCAAATGGAAATCAATACGTATTTACTTTTTAAAAACACACAATTTCTTAACCTTAGAAAGTGCTAATTGCTTATCACGGAGGTACAACTTTTCCAGATAAACCAACTAAAGAGTTTGCTTAGGAAACAATCTCACATTTCACAGAAATGTGTTTAAGAGCCAAAGACTGTTGAAAATGTACACAGGCATACCTCACAGAGAGACCGCAGGTTCAGTTCCAGACCACAGAAATAAAGCAAATATTGCAATAAAGGGGGTCAAATGAATTTTTTTAGTTTCCCAGTGCATACAAATCATATTTACACTATATTGTAGTCTATTAAATGTACAACAGCATTATGTCTAACAAAACAATGTACATGACTTAATTAAAAAATACTATTGCTCAAAAATGCTAACCATCATCAGAGCTTTCAGTGAGTTATGATCTTTTCGTTGGTGGAGGGTCTTGATTCAAAGTGATGTTGACGGCTTGCTGACTGATCACAGTGGTGGTTTTTGAAGGCTGGGGTGGCTGTGGTAATTTCTTAAAATAAGACAACAAGGACACTTGTCACATCTACTGATTCTTCCTTTCACAAAGAAGTTCTCTGTAGTTGGGTCACCTGGGTGGCTCAGTTGGTTGAGTTACCGACTTCGGCTCAGGTCATGATCTTGGGGTTCTGTGGATTCGAGCCCCGTATCAGGTGTCAGGATGGACCCTGCTTCAGATTCTCTGTCCCACTCTCTCTCTGCTCCTCCCCCATTCGTTCTCTCCTCTCTCTCTCTCTCAAAAATAAAAAAAAAAAACAAACATTAAAAAACAAAAGTTCTCTGCAACATGGGATGCTGTTCGATAGCATTTTACCCACAGCAGAACTTCTTTCAAACTTGGAGTCAGTCCTTTCAAATCCTACCATTATTTTATCAACTAAGTTTACATAATATTCAAAATCTTCTTTTGTCATTTCAACAGTCTTCCTAAACACCATCATCAGGAGTAGATTCCATCTTAAGAAGCCATTTTATTTGTTCACCTATAAGAAGCAACTCCTCACCCATTAACATTTTGTCACAATATTGCAACAATTCAATCACATCTTCAGGCTTCACTTCCAATTCTAGTTCTCTTGTTATTTTTGTCACATGTGCAGTTACTGCCTCTACCAACGTTTTGAACCTTCAATTTGTAAAAAACCGTAATATCTACGAAGCGCAATAAAGAGGAGCACAATAAAACAAGGTAAGACTATACCTTCCACAATTCCTATATATTTAGTTATCATTTGTCCACTTAAAATATTTTGGTGTATTTTTCCAATTTTAGTACTGATAATTGTTTCAGAGTATGTCCTAATTTTGAACATAAAGAAGACAAAATACTACTCTATATTTGCACATTTTTTTCATGATGAGCCATAAACATTCAAAGTTCTAATACACAGATTCCGTGGGCTACAATTTGCCTTTTACAAGGGTATAAATGGACTAGGCATTTCTCCAAGTGACAAAATTAGAAAGGAAAATCCCTTTCCTTCAGGTATAATATAGGAGCTCCTTATAGACTTTTGTGGGTCTTTTGTAGTTATAAGAAACACTTAAGATTATTACTATTTCCAGTTTCTTTGAGAAGACAAATGTGTTCATCATTTGAGGGTGATTTTGCTTTTCTACTACCTACAAGTAATTTATTTACTGGCATTTAAAAAATCTGTCCCAAGAGTGATGTAAACTCAGGAAATATTCCATTGTCATTCATTCAACAAATATTTGTTGATTACAAATTATAGTCTAGCCACCATTTTAAGTGTAGGAGATACACAATAGGCAATGTTCCTACTTTCTTGGAGCTTCTATTCTAGCAAGGAAATATAAATAATGAAATAAGTTACATATGTGTAATTCATTAATAACAATTAAATTACACACACACACACACACACACACACACACACACACACACAGTTACACGTAAAGAGTGATATATACCAGAGATAGACATAAGGGATGGGAGGAGGATAAGGAACAATATGAGGAGGGGGGATTACATTTTTTAAACTGTGGTTATGTGAGACACCACTGAGAATATGACGCTGGTCTAAGAACTGCAGAGCTTGAGGGTACAAGCTTAGGAGATCTAGAACCAAGAGGCTTCTAGACAAATGGAAGGAACAAGCAAGGCAAAGAAGACCCTATGGTGGAAGAAAACTGGACAGGCAGAAAATTGGTTTTAACAAGAGCAAGTTTTCAGCTTCTAGACATAACAGATGTAAACACAAATAGAGGAAAAAATCAGATTAGTCTTGATGGTCTCAAAGCTGATGGTGGTATGAGGTTGCCACTATTTTGTTAAATACAAGAAGTTTCTGGGGTTCTCTCTTCGTTCCTCTTGGTGGAAGCATGGAAGCCAGTGAGGAGGAATCTTAGACTACTGGAGGCTCTTTTTCCTTTGAAAGATTTTTACATAAAGAAACTTATGTGAAAATTGTGACTCTGTTCTTGCTAATATGAACTTTGCTTTAAACCATGACTCTATGATTATATGAACAGAGACATACCTTTGTAGATAAGTAATGAGTTGCATAATAAGCTATACTGTCATTACCAAGTACATAAGAACATTCAAATATCTGAGAAAATAAAGTCAAAACTGCTTTTACATTGGGGGAATTCTGAGATGTGTTCTACAAGAAAAATGGGTCAGCTAAATTATTAGTTTGTTGTTCAAAATTCTAATGATGTTTATGGTGTACTTCATTAAACTCTTAGTGAGGTGTTAGGAGAGGCTTTTAATTTTTTAATCCACTTCTGGCAGCAGTAAGAGATTATAGGAGGCTTGTTTTTAATCTTCTCCCAGATCAGATTTAATGATTTTAATTTTCTTTCATTCTGTAGTTGTATTGCCTGAATTCTGAGGTGTAACATTTCATCAATATGGATCAAGACCGACCGTGACATTACTTTGTTGTTCACAATAAATGTGAAAGATAGCTGTTACTTCTCTTTTTCCTCCTACTTGTTTAATAGCCAGGGAAAGGAGAGAATTTAATTATAGCAAAAATAGTAACAAAATACAATTGATGTACACTACTGAGATCAAGACTAAACACTTAAACCAAATGAAACAAACTTTTTTTATGCATCAATTTAATGTACAATTTAGCTTTATTGGATTTGAGATACTGACATCCTATAATTTGTAAATGTCATGTTTATATACAAACTTCTGCATAGACAGTTGGACCCTCTGATTGTTTTATTGAAGAAAACAAACATCCTTACACTGAAAAACATATCTGAATCAGTTTGTAAGTGTCCCATGTTCTACAGATTAGAGAAAAACTAGATGTGTATCCACAATGTCAAACTTTGCAAATTTTTTCTGCCACTTGTAAAGTGTGATAAGCACCTCAGGGATTCCCACTGTTCCATTCCAATGTACTTAAATGCTGTACTCTTTGTTACCAAGTAGCAACATAGCAGACATCTCTGGTTGCCTGGGACTGACCCTTACACCCAGCAGGTAGATTCTCCAGTTGGATGGCTCAAGGTGCAGGTACAAGGAGGTCTCAACTCATATAAACTCATTAGAGAAATGGTCCATCTTAACTTTTGTAGAAATTGCAAGAAGCTTCAGCCAACAGAATTGTCTCTGTTTTGATCCTTTCCAAAAGTTTTTGGTTGTCTTTCATGTGATCCATTGCCATCTTTTTTCTGGTTTACCTTAAATACAACATTGCTCATAGGATTGGTACTTTTATTATTCTTTGAATACATTTTTATTCTCTTTTTATGTGCTTATTTAGATTTATCTTTCTATTTCCAGTCTTTATCACATGTTACTGTGACAATTTCCTTCCCTCCAAAACACTCAACAAAATGTTGCTGGGGTCTACTTCTCTATCATTCCACAGCGACATCTTTATCCCCGGGTAGGACAATGTAGCTTACTGATTCCTGACCAGTTCTGGGGATTTTGTGTTCTGATCCGAGTTTTGGCATAAAAAGAGGGTATTTTAATTCCTTTTGGTGATGGCGGCAAAATTTCTGACTGGGAGTCAAGGTGAAGATGAATTACTTTCACAGAAGCAGAATCCTGATGGGAATGACAATACCAGACAATTTCTGAGACCTCTTGAGTCTTGTGATACAGAAACATTCCTTTTTAGCCCTTCCTGCCAGTGTATCTGAGGGAATACACAGGTGTCGCCTATCTCTGAGTCCCTCAGAGCATCACATCGGTGTTTTGTCACTTGCTCAAGAGTTTTCAGAAAGCATTCAGAGAGACAGAAGGAGAAAAGAAAAAAGAGAAATGATCACCTTGATATCCGTACTGAGATCTTAGGGAGGAGAGCAGATGCAGGGACACAGAACAGCTTATTCTTTTTTGTCCACAATTAATTTTGGAATGCTATACCATGTCTTCAGTTACACAAAAATTTAAGACCTACATTCCAAAGGCCACAACAGTATAAAATGGATATCAAAACTAGAAAGGCAAAGATAATTCAAATCACCTAGATTAAAGGTTGGAAATGTTTTCAGAGAATAAATATATGTATATTATATATAACTTGAGTATGTATATTTTCATATTTTTGATATTTCGATCAGACAGACGATGTGACTTTGTGATCATCATAATTCAATGTGATCATCATTTGAACAACTTTGCTAAAATGCCTTTGGTAGGAAAGTAGGTATCATTAGAATCCAATGTCTAAATATCTCTATAAATGAATTTTACTTTCAACTGCTCATTATTTCAACTGTAATAAATAAAAACGGATTGTTTTAAATGACCATAGACTTCATCAAAATATTCATATTACAGGCATAAAAATAAAATATAATCACATCTAAATTAAGTGGATTTTTTAATAATACTTTCAAAATTTAGTTTCGTTTTTATTTATATCAAGTATTTATATCAAGTAAAATGCTTTTACTTTTGGGGCACCTGGGTGTCTCAGTCAGTTGAGCGTCTGACTTTGGCTCCGGTCATGATCTCACGATCCATGAGTTTGAGCCCCACATCAGGGTCTGTGCTGACAGCTCAGAGCATGCTTCTGATTCTGTGTCTCCCTCTGTCTCTGCCCCTACCCCAACTGCGCTCTGTCTCTCAAAAATAAATAAACATTAAAAATGTTTAAAAAATAAAATAAAAATAAAGTAAAAATAAGTAAATGCTTTTACTTTCAATGACCACACTGGCTTTTTTTTTCTGAAAATTTATTGTAAATCAATCTCAGCATTTCATTATTAATACCACCATACTTCCTTTATTCATATTTCTTAGTGGATTCTGACATGTCTTTGAAAAAATTGAAACACAGGAATTTAGAAAAGAACATGAGAGTAATAATAGTGAAGAAAACAACTTAACTAATAATAGAATTCTGACATATTAACTGCAGTCCCATATTGAGTTATCACCATTGGCCTTCAAATAACTCTTGACACTAGATATTATTTAAGCATAAAGCCATAGCAAACAATATACAAAGTAAAACAAAATCTTTTTTTTTTCTAGTAATACACATATATAAGTAGTTAATTTTCTCAAGAATATTGCTTTTCCAAGCAACTCAACTGTGTGTAGTCAAAAAATGCTTTCAAGGAGGATAAATGTGAATCATATAATGATATTGACAACCTCATTTCTAATGTCTTTGATTAAAATAAGCAAGCTATGATATTGCCTTTAATCCTGGAATTGCAAAGCTGAACACGATCTAACAGAAATTATATTTGGTATCCAAGGAAGACATGTGTGCTAAAAGCATGGTATGTGGAAGGCACTATTCTGGGAGCAGTGAACCCTTACAGAGCTAAGGTAGACTATTCATATATTTTGTCTTCACAGTGTATGGATTCTCGCCCATACCTCAAACACAGCTTTCTCAATGGCCTGCAAATGATACGGCTAACATGAGAACATTCCAAAATGGTGTAGTGTAACACCATTACACTTATTAGCATTAGACACATTGTTCTATATCGATCTAAAATTGTAAAATTTGTGGTTCTTCTTAAGTTTTAGTGGCATTCTAAATACCAGGAAATCATGCTGCTTCATATTCCTGCTACCTACTTGTGTCTGAGAGTGTGCTAAACATCCTGTTTTGGTTACAGTCAATGCACTCCACAGAGGATTGCAGGCAACCAGCAGAACACTTAGATGACACATTTCTCTGTGTTTCCTAGATGAATTATGGTGCATGCCATTAGGGAAATAATAGATATTTGAAGTCATTTAAGATCTAGGCAAGCACAATGCCACAAAAAATACCAGAAATGCTTATAATTTTTCAAACAGTGACTGCAATTTTAAGTATATCAAGCAATACAAATATTATAAGAACATGCCAATTTGGAGAAGATTCAAGAAAATGTGAGTCTAACCTAAAGGCTTAAAGAATAATGTATTTCTTTCTGAAGATAGTTTAATCTCAAAAATATGAAGACAGTAGTTATATCTTTCAATGACTTTTTTTCTACCCAGATATAGTACTAGATTTTAAAAACTCAAATATGCACATCAGTGCTTGCACTCAGAGCCTCAGAAAAACCACACCTTTCATGTAAGCACATGCTTTTGAGAATTTTCTTTTGAGAGTAAGAGAAATAAAAATGACTCCCCAGGAATAGCAACGGCATACCTACGTGTGTTCCCACTAGAATGGAACAGATGGTAGTTATTATTGTCTCCAAAACTTTTTATTTATGGATTACATTCTTGAAAATGTTAGGTCCAATTTCATTTTCAAGAATATCAGTTCCTTGAGAATTCAGCCTGTTTTATAAAGATCACTGGCCAGTTTTCAGTTCATTAAAAATAACTTACATTAGATATACATGCATGGCCCTTATTTCATTTTCAAAATCACTCTTTGAATTTTCCTACTTTGCAGATGCAGAAAGTGGTATTTAGAAAAGCTATAATTTGTCCAATGTTGCCCCAGTTGAATAAAAATCAGGGCTTTAATCTACATATTTTGGTGCTACAATCATGTCATTCATTTATACACAAACATAAAACATAATTAAAATGTTAGGAGTGAAATCTGGCAAACATGATGACATTGGGAATCTAGGGACATCTGTTAATGGCTACCTGAATAAAGGGGCTAGGATGCATTTTCACAGTAAATGGATAAAACAGGAACATATTATCTATTGATTATGCTCTCTAGGTATTCTCTCTCTCCCTCTCTCTCTCTCTCTCTCTCTCTCTCTCTCTCTCTTTTTCTTGGTGAAGGTTTCAGTCTACATATAATCTATTTGTAATGGGAAAACATCACAGATCTCCAAGCAAATAATAGCTTTGAACCCAAGGGAAAGGGAAAGATGTGAGCAAGCCAATTAAGGAAAATATAATTATGAAGTAACTTTTTGAAGAAACCAAGGCAATGAATCAAGACCCTCAGAACAAAATGATCCTGTACTTCTTGCTTGAGGTAAAAGTTGATAATGCAAGTGTCTTCATATTACTGAATTTAATAGATTTTTAAAAATATCTTTTTGGAGGAGTCAACATGGTGGAGAAGTAGGGGGACCCAAGTTCCCTCATTCCTCAAACACAGCAGTACTGAGGCCAGGAGACTCAGAATTCCAGGAATCCAGGCTACAGAGTGACAGAAACATCTCCAGGGGCCCGTGGGCCAATTTGGAAAGTCATAGGTGCGTGACTGTGAATTGGGAGAGATAAAATGGGCAGCATAGGCACAGAGGGGAGGCATCCCCTTTTGTGGAGAGACAAAAGGAAGAGAGAGAGGCTGTGGAAGTGTAGGATTGTGTTTGGACAAGAGAAAAACCTCCCACATCACAGACCAGGAAATAGAAAAACGGAGAAAGAACCAATTTCTCACTTTCAAATAACCTTAAGAGTAATGATTCAGGGTTGCAGGACTTTCTCCAGACTGGGGCTGGCCATTCTGTTTGTGTGCCTGGGGAGGAGGGGAGCCATCCCCAGGCTTGGTCAAGGCACAGTCAGAGAGGGGAGTCCCCTCCTTTGAGTGCTGTGGGAAGAAGGCATATAGCACTCCAAGGACAAAACCCCCTCCAGGCACCTGCCAGCTAGAGGCCTTTTGTCAGCTGGCTGGCAAAGTGGCTCTACCCTGGAACTGGGGCACACAAAGTGAGGGGGCACACAAAGACATTGGGGGTTTGAATCTGAGCCCAGCGCCTGGGAGGCACAGGAGACTGTGGATTGGGACAGACTGGCCTGTTCGCACCCACATGGCACCGTGAGGATGGCCTGAACAGAGTGGTTTGGATCACTTGGTCCAGGGAGGAGAGCCTGGGGCATCGCTATTTTTCTCCCCATCCTCAATATGGTGGGGATTCAGGGAACAGGACAGTGGGCCCAAAGTGGAGGCAGGACCTGCCTACACCAAACCACACCCCTCCGGGCCCAGTAACTGTGTATCTACAGGAACAAGATCGACAATGACCAACCAGATGGCCCCTCTTCCAGACCTGCACAGCCATCAGTTCCAAGGCACCATAAAATATCAGTGCAGCGTTTTTACATTTTCTGCAAAAGTTTGATTCTTGGTCAACTCTTATTATATATATATTTTTTTCCTTCATTTTCTTTCTCTTATTTCTTACTTCTTCCCTTCTCTATTCTGGTTATTCTGGTTGTTGGTTTGTTTAAGCAGACATTTTTAATGTATTGTTTTTCCACACCTCTTCTTTACCTCCTTCTTCTGTATTTCCCTCTCTCTCTCCCTCTGGATTAAACTGCATAGTTTCTCAGATTCTCTGCCTGATCAAGTCTTTTTCTTTCCTTTTTCCCTGCCTCTGTCATTTCTCTCTTATATGGGATAAGGCTTCTTCCACTATATCCCATTAAAAAATTTTTTTTCCTGGGTTACTTCAATGAACAAACCAAAGGACACCTAGTGGAAGGTCCAAACCACCACTACAAGTAGGGAGATAAAGCAACCAGAGTCACAACAACAGAGAGCATGCAACACACTCCACAAACATCTCTTGAAGGGCCAGGCCCTTGACAGTGCATGACTCCTTTATAATATAGTAGTGCTCACAAGTGCAGGACACATAACAAGCTATTAAATCATGTAAAAGACAGAAACCTATCCAAAATGACAAAATGGAAGAATTCTCCTCAAAAGAAGTTCCAGGAAGAAATGACAGCTAGAAAATTGCTCAAAATAGATATAAACAATATATCTGATCAAGAATTTAGAGTAATAGTCATAAGATTAATACTTGGGCTTGAAAAAAGTATAGATGACAGCAGAGAATCTATTGCTATGGAGATCAAGGAACTAAGAAATAGTCACAATGAATTAAGAAATGTTGTAGGGGCGCCTGGGTGGCTCATTCAGTTAGGCATCCGACTTCAGCTCAGGTCATGATCTCACGGTCCGTGAGTTCGAGCCCCGTGTTGGGCTCTGTGCTGACAGCTCAGAGCCTGGAGCCTGTTTCAGATTCTGTCTCCCTCTCTCTGACCCTCTCCCATTCATGCTCTGTCTCTCTCTGTCTCAACAATAAGTAAACATTAAAAAAATTTTTTAAAAAAGAAAGAAATGTAAATGAAGTGCAAAATAAACTAGATGCAGTGACAGCAAGGATGGAGGAAGCAGAGGGGAGAATAAGTGAAATAAAGATAAAATTATGGAAAATGATGAAGCCGAGAAAAAGAGAGATAAAAAAAAATACTACACCATGAGGGGAAAATTAGAGAACTAAGTGAGTCAATGAAATGTAACAATATCTGTTTCATAGGCGTTCCAGAAGAAGAAGAGAGAGAGAAAGGGGCAGAAAGTTTACTTGAACAAATGATAGCTGAGAACTTTCTTAATCTGGGGAAGGAAGCAAACTTCCAAATGCAGAAGACACAGAGAACTCCCTTCTGATTTAACAATAGGTCTTCACCACAGCATTTCACAGTAAAACCGGCAAAATTCAAAGATAAAGAGAGAATTCTGAAAGCAGCTAGGGACAAATGGGCCTTAACAGACAATGGTAGACACATAAGGGTAGTAGCAGACCTGTGCACTGAAACTTGGCAGGCCAGAAAGGAGTGGCAGGAAATATTCAATGTGCTGAATAGGAAAAATATGCAGCCAAGAATCCTTTATCCAGCAAGGCTGTCATTCAGAATAGAAGGAAAGATAAAGCCTTTCCCAGACAAAGTAAAACTGAAGGAGTTCATGACCACTAAACCAGCACTGCAGGAGATCCCCAGGGGGACTCTGTGAGTGAAATGTTGCAAGGGCCACCAAGTACCAGAGACACCACTAACTACAAGCATGAAACCTACAGATAACACAATGACACTAAATCCATATCTTTCAATAATAACTCTGAATATAAATGGACTAAATGCTCCAATAAGCAACCTTATTGATAAGAATACAGTAATTGCAGGGACACTCCTTACAGCAATGGAAAGATCATATAAGCAGAAAAACAATAAAGAAACAATGGCCTTGAATTATACACTGGATCAGATGGACTTGACAGATATATTCAGAACTTTTCATTCAAAAGCAGCAGAATACACATTCTTCTCGAGTGCACATGGAATAGTCTCCAAGATAGGTCACATACTGGGTCACAACACAACCCTTAATAAATTTGATGAATTGAGATCATACCATGCATATTTTCAGATCACAATGCTATGAAACTTTAAATCAACCACAAGAAAAAATTTGGAAAGCCTCCAAATGCATGGAGGTTAAAGAACATCCTACTAAAGAATGAATGGGTCAACCAGAAAATTAAAGAAAAAAATAAGAAATATATGGAAGTAAACGAAAGTGAAAACATGACAGTCCAAATGCTTTGGGATGCAGCAAAGGTAGTCCTAAGAGGAAAATACATTGCAATCCACACCTATCTCAAGAAACAAAGAAAAATCTCAAATGCAAAACCTAACTGCACACCTAAAGAAACTAGAAGCAGAACAGCAAAGAAACCCCGAAGCCAAAATAAGAGAAATAATAAACACCAGAGCAGAAATAAACAATATAGAATCCAAAACAACAGGAGAATAGATCAATGAATCTAACAGCTGGGTTTTTTTTTTCAAAAATAAACAAAATCAATAAATCCCTAGCCAGACTTCTCAAGAAGAAAAGAGAGAGAACCCAAATAGATAAAACCATGAATGGAAGAAGAGATCACAACCAATACCACAGAAATATAAATACTTATTAGAGAATACTATGAAAAATTATATGTAAACAAACTGGACAACCTGGAAGAAATGGACAAACTCCTAGACACCCACACACGACAAAAACTCAAATGGGAAGAAATAGAAAATTTGAGCAGACCCATAACCAGCGAAGAAATCGAATCAGTTATCAAAAATCTCCCAACAAATTAGAGTCCTGGGCCAGGGCTTCCCCAGGGAATTCTACCAGACATTTAAAGGAGAGTTAATACCCATCCTTCTCCAGCTATTCCAAAAAACAGAAATGGAAGGAAAGCTTCACGACCCGTTCTATGAAGCCAGCATTACCTCGATTCCCCAACCAGACAGATACCCCACTAAAAAGGAGAACTACAGGCTAATATCCCTGATGAACATAGATACAAAAATTCTCAACACCATAATAGCAAATTGAATTCAACAGTATATTAAAAGAATTACTCACCATGATTAAGAGTTGGATTCATTCCTGGGCTACAGGGCTGGTTCAACATTCACAAATAAATCAATGTGATACATCACATTAATAAAATAAAGGATAAAAACCATATGATCCTGTCAATAGATGCAGAAAAAGCATTGACAAAATACAGCATCCTTTCTTAATAAAAAGTCTCAAGCAAGTTGGGATAGAAGGAGCATATCTTAACATCATAAAAGCCATATATGAAAAGCCCACAGCTAGTATCATCCTCAATAGGGAACAACTGAGAACTTTCCCCGTGAGATCAGGAACACAACAGGGATGTCCACTTTCACTGCTGTTGTTTAACATAGTGTTGGAAATCCTAGCCTCAGCAATCAGACAACAAAATGAAATAAAAGGCATCCAAATTGGCAAAGAAGAAGTCAAACTTTTACTTTTCGAAGATGACATGATACTCTACGTGGAAAACCCTAAAGACTCCAACAAAAAGCTGCTAGAACTGATACAACAATTCAGCAAAGTCGCAGGATTGAAAATCAGTTCTGAAAAACAGAAATCGGTTGCATTTCTAGTCACCAATAATGAAGCAACAGAGAAATCAAGAAATCAATCCCATTTACAACTACAACCAGAACCATAAAATACCTATGAATAAACCTAACCAAAGATGTAAAATATCTGTATGCTGAGAACTACGGAAAACTTATGAAAGAAATTGAGGAAGAAACAAAGAAATGGAAAAATATTCCGTGCTCATGGATTGGAAGAAAAAATATCGTTGAAATGTCAATACTACCCAAAGCAATCTACCCATTCAATGCAATCCCAATCAACATTGCACCAGCATTCTCAGAGCTAGAACAAACAATCCTAAAATTTGTATGAAACCACAAAAGACCCCAAATAGCCAAAGTAATGTTGAAAAAGAAAACCAAAGTGGGAGGCATCACAATCCTGGACTTTAGCCTCTACTACAAAGCTGTAATCATCAAGACATTATAGTATTGGCACAAAAACAGACAATTAGACCAACAGAATAGAAGAGAGAACACAGAATTAGACCTACGAATGTATGGCCAACCAATCTTTGACAAAGAAGGAAAGAGTATCCAATGGAAAAAAAGATAGTCTCTTCAGCAAATGGTGCTGGGAGAACTGGACAGCAACATGCAGAAGAATGAAACTGGCCCACTTTTTACACCATACACAAAAATAAGCTTAAAATGAATGAAAGGCTAAATGTGAGACAGGAAACCAACAAAACCCTAGAGGAGAAAACAGGCAACCTCTTTGACCTCGGCCGCAGCAACTTCTTGCTCAACGTGTCTCCAAACGCAAGGGAAAAATAAAGGCAAAAATGAACTATTGGGACCTCATCAAGATAAAAATCTTCTGCACCACAAAGGAAACAATCAACACAACTAAAAGGTAACCTACAGAATCAGAGAAGATATTTGCAAATGACATATTGGATACAGGTTTAGTCTCCAAAATCTATAAAGAACTTACTAAACTCAACACCCAAAAAACAAATAATCCAGTGAAGAAATGGGCAGAAGACATGAATCGACACTTCTCTAAAGAAGACATGCAGATGGCCAACAGACACATGAAAACATGCTCAACGTCAGTCATCAGCAGGGAAATACAAATCAAAACCACACTGAGATACCACCTCACCCCAGTCAGAGTGGCTGAAATTAACAACTCAAGAAACAACAGATGTTGGCAAGGATGTGGAGAAACAGGAATCATCCTACACTGTTGGTGGGAATGCAAACTGTGGAGCTACTCTGGAAGTGTGGAGGTTCCTCAAAAAACTAAAAACAGAATTATCCTACAACCCAGCAATAGCACTACTAGGAATTTATCCAAAGGATACACAGTGCTGATTCATAGAGGTACATGTACCCCATTGTTTATAGCAGTGCTTTCAATAATAGCCAAATTATGGAAAAAGCCCAAATGTCCATCAAATGATGAATGGATAAAGATGTGGTTTATGTATACAATGGAATACTACTTGGCAATGAGAAAGAATGAAATCCTGCCATTTGCAACCATGTGGATGGAACTGGAGGGTATCATGTTAAGTGAAATAAGTCAGTCAGAGAAAGGTATCATGTTTTCACTCATATATGGAACCTGAGAAACTTAACAGAAGATCATGGGGGAGGGGAAAGGGAAAAATAGTTTCAAACAGAGAGGAAGGCAAAGCATGAGACTCTTAAACTACAGAGAACAAACTGAGGATTGATGGGGGGACGGGGGAGAGGAGAAAATGGGTGATGTGCATTGAGGAGAGCGTTTGCTGAGATGAGCACTGGGTGTTGTATATAAGCGATGAATCATGGGAATCTACCCACGAAGCCAAGAGCACACTGCATACACTGTATGTTAGCTAACTTGACAATAATTTATATTAAAAATATCTTTTTTTTACATTTTTTATTCTATTTAAATGTTTGTTTATTCTTGAGAGAGAGAGAGAAAGAGCATGCACACGCAAGTGGGAGAGGGGCAGAGAGAGAGGGAGACACAGAATCCAAATCAGGCTCCAGGCTCTGACCTGTCAGCACAATCCCAACATGGGGCTCAATCTCACAAACCAAGAGAACATGACCTGGGCAAAAGGTAGATGCTTAACCAACTTGGCCACCCAGATGCCCCTAAGTGTATCTTTTTAAAGGTAATTTTTATGTTCTCACTTTGTGAATCTGAATATGTCTGTAGATCATGTGATATTAGGCACTATAAAATTAAATAGTAATTTCCTGAATTAAGATTGACTGGTTGGCTATATTACCAATAAATATTATTTTGATGTACTTGAGAAAAATGAGAATCTTCAGGAAAGAGAATTAAATTTGTCTCTGATCAAAGACAATAACTCATTTCATAGAGCCAATACAAGGACAAACCATTACAGAGGTAAGGATATAAAGTCTAGGTTAAAGAGAAAGAATTAAATATTGCCAGAATTAGAACTTGAAGCTCATATTGGACTAGGACTGTGGCTTTTACTGAAGTTCTTTCTAGCTCCAGTAGAAAAGATTCAGGAGAAAATCTGTTGACTCTACTTCCATGACATGGGTCATGTACCTATCCTTGAAACCATCACTGTGCTTCAATGGATGGGGCCTTTTGAATGGGCAGCCCAGCATATGCTCAGCTCTGTGACGCTTACATGGGTAATCTTGGGTTTCCTCACGTCATACTAGCAAAAAGTAATATCCTTTCATTATAGAATATGACCTCAATATTGCTGCTTTCAAAAAAGTCAAGTAAAATAAACAACCGATACCCTCTCTAGATGTCAGTCCATATACAACAAAATAGAACAAAACAACTGAGGTTCCTGACCAACATACTCAAAAACTATGGAACCAAGAGTGAGACAATTCATACCAGCTACATATATCACAGAATCCAATTTAAGCTTTTGCCATTCAACAGGTGTGTCCAATTAGGTTGCACTGCCGTTGACTAATATGTCTGGCTGGTTCCACTGCTTTTACAATGAATGCTAAACACAACTTAGGTGCCCTGAAATTTTCATTCACAAACACCACACTTTGTGGCACCATTTTTAATGACCATAGCTTTAAAAAAAGAGAACACTGTAATTCTGGCGGACACAAACCTTATTAAATAAGCTATACTTGGAAAGATCTTATTAATTCATGAGTACAATTCAGTAAGTGGGAAATTTGAAATTTAAAGCATGCATTCATTTGCAGCAGACTTATATATTTCCATCTTTTATTTTTGGTGAACATTTGACTCTCATGGAAACATCTGAGTTACTGATCAGTTAAGGGAAATGTCTCACTGTTATAGCTCTGTGTATGTGGGAGTATTTTACATTCCCCTTCATCTTTGCACAGCATGTGGCACAATGCACTGTGCATAAGAGTTTCTAGATAATGATAATTTTCTGAAGCTCAGTATAAAATAAGAGAAAAACATATCAAAAAAGGTACTAAACATATTAAAAGTTAGTTACAAGTAAATACCACTAGGTAATATACATCTTAAAGAGAAATAAGAGCAATCTATGCCCTACTTTATATACATTGTTATGTTGTTGCCACTTATTAAGCACTTACTATGTGCCAGGCACTACACTGCATTTTTAAGATACATTACCACTCTTAATTCTCACAGCTACCCATTTTACCAATGAGATAACTGAGGCTCAGAGAGTAAAATCCAATTGCCCTTTGCTACATGTCCCTCGAAATCTTAAGGCTGAGTTTCAAATCCACACCTGTGACATTTTAAAGATACAGTACTGCCTCTCTTGTCATTTTGTTCACTTTTACTCAAGTTTAACAATTGTGAATATTTTTGCAACCAAACAGTTTAACCTGTAGCTCTACATATACATATATACATATGTATATACTATGTATACTATATATACATTGCATACATATCTATAAAGAAGTGGGCTTAGGGGTGCCTGGGTGGCTCAGTCGGGTAAGTGTCCGACTTCAACTCAGGTCATGATCTTGCAGTTTGTGAGTTCAAGCCCCACGTCAGGCTCTGTGCTGACAGCATGGGGATGGCTTGGGATTCTCTGTCTTCTTCTTTGTGCTCCTCCCTTTCTCTCTCTCTCAAAATAAATAAACATTAAAAAAAAAAAAAAAACAACAAGTGGGCTTTATTTCCTTAGATCTGAACCACCAAAAACACAACACCCAAATACTACTATTTGTGCACTCACAACATAGATGGAAATTAATGTATTCTTCATATCCCTTTGAGAAAAGAGATGCTATTTACATCTGAAGTAATTTTAATTACTACAGTTATATATATATATATATTATATGATAGGTATGTGAATTACATGGTTTAAACCTATGTTACACAAATAAAGCAAAGAAAGTGGAATTATTTTTTTTCTCTGCTTATCTTGCATTTTCTCTCATGCCTATTGTCAACCCAATTCAATACATATGCTATTAAATGATATTAATAATACTTATCTATTTAACAATAATGCTACGTTTATATTAATGACTACACAACTATAATTACATAACATTTATGGCAATGATTATATATTGGTAATAATTACTGATATTCTTGCAGAGTGATCACTGCATGCTACCATATATTAATATTTGCAAAAACATTTGCTTTTGGAACCAGGACAATACCTTTAAAGCTGTAAGAGAACAGACAGCTACCTTTTATATTTCACAAATAGTCCCACCATTTAGCATATGCCAGGCACTCAAAGACCTGTAAATTTGTAAATAATCCTTGAATGCAAGAATTTCCACAAAAGCTATAACAATGCATTTGTTAAAAATGCATCTCAGTACTTGGGGTGCCTGGGTGGCTCAGTTGGTTAAGTGTCCCACTTTGGCTCAGGTCATGATCTCACGGTTTGTGAGTTTGAGCCGTGCGTCGGGCTCTGTGCTGACGGCTCAGAACCTGGAGCCAGCTTTGGATTTTGCGTCTCCTCCTCTCTCTGCCTCTCCCATGTTCATGCTCTGTCTCTCTCTGTCTCTCAATAATAAATAAACATTAAAAAAATTAAAAAATGCATCTCAGTACTTTAGCTTGTGATTCTACAGTTTAAAATCACCATTTTCTTTTAAGTATAAGAATATTTGATATAAAAATTGATACTGTCCTTATGTAGGTAGTGTCGATTCAGTTTTTTCATTTGTTAACAGCATTGCATTACAAGACAAAGGCAATCTTGTTCGTTTTACATACCTAGAGCAGTGGGAATCAGGCATGAGATACAGAAACAGAAGTCTAAGAATAAGTTAATTTAAGTTAACTTATATAACGTTTCACTAACAAATCCTAAGTTCTTTACCCCTGGTAATGCTGAGAGAAACCACTGAAAAAACAATTTTCTAAAACTACCTGGACAGGAAGGGGCATGGCCTTTGTGGTTCTAACGTAACAAGTTCCCAGTGGAAGTCACAGAGCAGCAAAGAGTAGAGAGAAAAGCAATAAAGGGCAGACTTCACTTCCTCTTTTGTTTTCTTCTTACTGTTTTGTGACATGAATAAAGGCTCTGATTATTGTGAACTTCAAATGTCCTATTTACACAATGAGCATGATAATACTTGCCTTGTCTATTTCCTAGGATTATTGCAGATCTCAACTGAGATATGAGACTACTTCAAATCTTGTAAACAATGCCAGCACTGAGGCTTGGACCAAATACTAATGAAGCAAGGAAACAACCATCTCAATATCATCAGAGTATCTCCCATGAATGGACACTCTAGATAACGGAGCTTAAGCCTTGGAAGGAAATGTGTCTCTAAAACGAACTACTGTGGGCTGGTCCACGTGTTTTTGCTTTTCTGGCATACTGAACCTACCTTAATTTCTCAACAACAAAAATCAAAAGCGTAACCATCAGTAATTGTTAGACTGGAACACGGGAACTTTGATTTGGCTTTCTGGATATCAGGACTTCACATGGCTGGTGTGCCACCTCAAGCTGGCCTCTGGCAGCCCCCCTTTCCCAATTTGCTTCTTTTACTCAGCTGTTGTTTAAGAAATCAGATAACCTGGCAATTTGGAGTCTTGTGTAACCAATAAATTTTAAGAAAGTGTCTGAAGGCCTTTCTGTAAAGTCAAAACAAAGATTTCATGCTGAGGGGTTTCCTGAGTTCCATATGCAGCAATCTTTAGAAAAAGCCAGAATTCTAACCTGGAATAAACATTGCTGACAGATTAATATCAGTAATTCTGAGTTTTCCTTCTGTGTTTCCCTGACCTTCTGGCTTTCTCATATACAAGAACATTCGTAACATTCCAAACCACATGTTTAGTTATAGGTGTTAGAAAACATGGTGCCTGTGACATGTTTATTTTAAAAGAAAAAAAACAATGATCATGGGTTGAAGTGTGAAGGCTTCTGCCTCTCTTTCAAATGTTATCATAGCAGGGGAATTGGAAATATGTACCTAAAAGCCCTTTTGACCTGGTTTATAGTATTGTGAAGAACAACTAGAAAGCTGGTGATTCCTATTGATTCCATAATACAATGAGCAACCATAAGAAATGGACTGACAGCTCCTGAAGTTTAGTCAACAATGGTTGGAAAATTATACCTGAACTCTCTTATTCATCTTCACTTTTCATAAATATAAATTAATCATAGGTTTTAATTAAATAACAAAACAAAGCCAAATACAAATGCAAAAGCAACACTTCTCTGAGAAGTAATTTGAAAAGGAGCCCATGTTAACACTTTCAAATCTCTCTTGAAGAAATGAGAATGTTGTCCAACCTACTTGAGTTTTCTATCAACAGTGAAATTCGCAAAGGTCACCCCCGACAAAGTAACACAATATTTTTCTCACAGTCCTTGTTACAGTAGCAGTCAAGCAGCATATTCATTTTCAATTTAATTATGTTTGTAAATAGTGGGAGAGGCAGGCAAGAAGCCTGAGCTGACCGCCCACGGAGCCTCTGTGGGTGTCTGAGCCACTGCGGCAATCACCCTTGCAGGTTTCATTATTTTTCAGTGGATTTTTATTGGCTGGGGATAATATCTTATTAAAATTCTGTTAGTTATAAAAGTTGTTTAAGGAAACCCATTCCTTTGCCATAATGTCTTCCCACCTGATTATCAGTTCATTTATGCCTTCCCAGCTAACATTTATTCTTAAGACAGTGTAATTTTTGTGTAACCTTGATTGTTATCTAATTTATTTCCCAAGTGACAATTAATCCCTGATATATTGCCCCCTAGCGCAAAACCCCCATTGCTTACTGAAGCATTCAGCTACAGTCACCTTGTATCTATACGAGAATCCATTGACAAAGCAGTTTGAAAATTAGCTTTGGTTTAAAAATGCTGCAGCAACACCATTGGTTTTTCTAATGTATACCACGGAGGCAACATCAGCTGTATAACTGATTATTCTTTATAAGGCAATGTGACAGATAATAGTGAAAATATAGAAAGAAATAATATGCATAAATAACTATTATACAAAGTAATGATCAAAAATAATGTAAGAGAATTACTCTTTCTTTTTTAAATGTTTATTTTTTGAGAGATAGAGAAAGAGAGAGAGAGTGCACACGCAAGGGAGTAAGAGGCAGAGAGAGAGAGAGAGAGAGACAGAGAGAGAGAGAGAGAGAGAATCCCAAGCAGGCTCTACACTGTCAGTGCAGAGCCCGACTAAGGACTCTACTCACAAATTGTGAGATCATGACCTGAGCCGAAATCAAGAGTCTGATGCCTAACCAACTGAGCCATCCTGGTGCCCCTAGGAGAGTTATTCTTAAATTTCAGACAAGAGAGAGATGCCCAGAGGAAAAGTCAGGTAAGACTTGCTAGAGGCAGTAGAATAAGATTGGGAACTTGCGGCAAACATATGGTTCAAATATATGAAGATATAAAGCTGGGAAGAGGAAACAAAAGCAGCAAAACAGGTAAGTGTGATGCATCTAAAAGGATAATTACAATTGAGCTTCTTTAAGATATTAAAATGTAAAAAAGTGGAAAATAAATGGGATCTTTGGGCTAAGAATAAATTAGAAGAATACATTTGTAAACGTCTTGACTACCAGGGTGATAAATTTCAGCTTTACAATTGTGACAACTGCCAGAATCAGAGTTCTGTATGCCTAGGACTACAATGAAATGTAACACTGTGAGGTTTTTTTTTTTTTTTTTTTTTTGATGTTATTTGTGGAGGTTTTACTCCCATCTTTTCAGCTGTGTCTTCTAAGAATTTTCAGAATGCAACTTTACTAATTTATCTTTAAGGAGGAATATACGATGTTCTTTTTTAAGTCATCGCAAGCTGTGCTTCCCCTGTAGGGCTTAAAACATATGTAGAAATACAATATATGACAAAGTAGCACAACAGGCTAAAAGGAATAGAGAAATGAAGTTAAATAGTAGAAAGTATCTTGAATTGTTTGCGAAGCAGTAAATGTGCTATTTTAAAATAGACTATAATAAATCAAGAATGTGTGTTGCTATCAAGTATAACTATGAAAATAATAATAAAATCAGTAACCAAGAAGCCAATTAAGAAAAACAAAATGAATTCTAAAACTACTCAATTCAACAGAAGTCAGGAAATGAGTAAAGAATGAAAGAAGAGATGGAACAAATAGAAAATAAAGAGCAAGATGCCAGACATAAACCTAAACACAAAAATTTCTTTAAATGTCAGTGAACCAAATACTTAACTCAAAAAACAAAGATGGTCACACTGGTTTAAAAAAATATATATGTTGCTTATATTCTAGCAGATGAGCATTACATATAAGATCACAAAGAGCATGAAAGTAAATGATGAAGAAAGATATACTATGTAAACATTAAATAAAAGAGAGTTGCTGTATCAACACTGAAGTAGAATTTAAGAAAAGAATATTGCAAGAGATCAACTGGCTTATATTTTTTTGTGACAAAAGACACAATTCAACACATAGCAATTTTAAATGTGTATGTAACAAATAATTTAACTATATAACACAGAAAGCAAACATTGATGAAAGTAAATGGAAGAACAAATATAAAATCATAGTTGAAAACTTTAACAGACAAAAATCAGTATAGAGAGATGATCTATGAGATGCATAATTTGCCAACTTTGCTTGATTTGCCACATTTTTTAATGTTTATTTATTTTTGAGAGAGCACATTAGGGGAGATGCAGACAGGGGGCAGAGGACAGAAGCAGGCTCTCTGTGTTGACAGCAGCAAGCCCAATGTGGGGCTTGAACTCATGAACTGCAGGATCATGACCTGAGCTGAAGTTGGATGCTCAACTGACTGAGCCACCCAGGCACCCTAATTTGCCACATTTTGAACTGTGCAAATGAGTGCAAAATAGACATTATTTTAAGTGCACATTTGAACATTTGCTAAAGTAAATTCTGCACTATACAGTTAAATCTCAAAAACATAGACTTACTAAAACCATAGAGAACATGGTCTCTGAACATAAAATAATTAAACTTGACGTCAATAATGCAAAGGTAATTAGAAAATGGCCAATGTTAAATAATTTATAAACTTTTAAGAAAAACAAAGATTAGAAAATTTTCAACCAGAACTTTACAAAAGAGGATATCCAAATAACTAATATGCACACCTGTTATCAGGGAAATGCTAATTAAAACCATAGCTTGATATGACCACATGCCTCAAGAAGAGCTGAAACTCACAGGCAGCCCTTCCATAGAAACAATGACATAATCACAGACTTGATCTTCATGTTAGGGGTTGCGGGGGGGGGGGGGGGGGTGCCCACATGTGTGTGCCCTTAGTAATACAGCCTCAATTGGTCCTTAGGATTTGTGTGCTCTAAAGCCAAAGTATCACCTGCAGTTCAACCCCATGTCATTGGCGCTCAGCAAGTTAACATCATGATAGTGGATGGCTACAGAATTGTATCAGATTCACTGATCTTCACAGCACGTTCTTTTATTATTGAACCATGATTTAATTACACTTCATGGAAACTGATACAACAGTTTAGTCACAAACTCAATCTTTAAGTTGTCCATATAGATGTCCATATAGAATAACAAAATCTAACTATATATCTGAAGTGAAAAAGCCAATCAAACAAGTGCAACCATCTCTCTCCTATAGCTTCTGCAACAATGTTTAACTCATTACACCATGGTCTTGCTACCAAAAGGGACGTAAAATTGACCCAAGAGAAATTATTTTGACAAACATGTTGCTCAGCTGGAGTACAACTTTATAAACATGAATTTGGACAGTTACTTTCACTTAGATGCTGCTTTGGCCACCCTCACACAGCCACAGAGACTGACTATGATGACAAAGTGACAATCTTCCGAAGTCTTGTAGAACTCACAGATCCAGATAGCACAGTGCCTGGCTCATTCAGAAAGGGGGGATGACAACTTTTGCTTGACTGAGTGTGGATATATGCAACTCAATTCTGACACTATCTACTCAGACAAAGCATCAGATTCCAAGGATAAGGGTTCAGTCCTACAAAACTTCCCCATTCACCCCACTTCAGATGCCAGTCACAAGCCCAGGCTGTTATTTGTGCTTCTGACCTAAACAGCTACAAACTACAGGTTCCAATGGCCCCTTCCAACTCAGAGTGCCCACATCAGGTCCAGCTTGTTTTCTTACTTTTGAAAGACTGGCTATAAACCAAAGGTCCCCAAGACCCTTTCCTCAGGTTTGATTAATTTGCTAGAGTGGCTCACAGAACTTAGTAAACCCCTAGATTATGTTTCTTATAAGGAAATAACTCAGGAACAGCCAAACAGTGAGATGCATAGGGCAAGTCAAGAGAAAGGGCTCAGAGTTTCCATGGCCTCTCCAGTGCACCACTCACCCCAATCGCCACATGCTCCTCAACCTGGGGGAGGTCCTCTGGGGGTTTTATGAAGGTTTCAACCTAGTCATGATTGATGAAGTCACTGACCATTGATGATTGGTTCAACTGCCAGGCCTCTCCTCGTTCCAGAGGTACTCAAAGTTCCAACCCTCTAATCACATGGTTGGTTCACCTGTGGCAGGTTGGCAACCTGCTCCTAAACTTAGGTGGAGGTAAAAAGTCACCTAATTAACATAGCAAGAGACACCTTTGTTGCTCTCATCCCTTAGGAAAACCCAAGCGTGTTAGCAGCTCTGTGCCAGCAACTGGACAAAATCCAAATACACATCTCTTAGTCTAAATCACACTAGCCCCATGTAATATCCATAATACCCTGAGACAGAAGGTAGCACGATGAACTTCCTCCAAGGTTGGATAAGCCTCCCCCTGTTTGAGCTACAAAAGGTCTCTTCAAATTCTTCACAGAATAGAATTCAAATTCCATTCTACATTTTAGAAAATGCTACAATCTGACAACAAATTAAGCCTTTGGAAAGAATCATATTTAATGAGCTTCTAAAGAATAGGAGGTGAAGCTGGAGAGACAATTCTGGATGTCCTGGAGTTTTCTTTCCTTCCTTTTTCAGGAAGTTAGCAAGTTGCAGGCTCTGCTTATCTGAGTTAGCTAGCTGGAAAAACAGGCTGATACCAGCTTCAGGGCTTCAGCCTCTCCTTTCTGAGATGTTTCATTGACTAGGGAGCTCTTTTATAACATAGTTACTAGATGTTGCCTGCCACCTTTTTTCTCTCTGTGGTGCTCTAAGTCAACTGTACCAAGCTTACCTTTTTTTTATGTTTCAAGTTTTTATTTAAATTCTAGTTAGTTAACGTATAGTGCAATATTGGTTTCAGGAGTAGAATTCAGTGATTCATCACTTACATACAACACCCAGTACTCACCCCAACAAGTGCTCTCCTTAATGCCCATCACCTCCTTCCCCAACCTCCACCCACCTCCTCTCCAGCAACCCTCATTTTGTTCTCTATAGTTAAGAGTCTCTCATGGTTTGCCTCCCCGTCTTTTTGTTTATTATTACTATTTCCTTCCCTTATGTTCATCTGTATTATTTCTTAAATTCCACATATGAAGGAAATTGTATGATATTTGTCTTTCTCAGACTGACTTATTTTGCTTAGCATAATACTCTCCAGTTCCAATCATGTTATTGCAAATGTCAAGGTTTCATTCTTTGTGAGTGGTGAGTAATATTCGTGTGTGTGTGTGTGTGTGTGTGTGTGTGTGTGCGTGCATGTGTGTGTATTTCACATCTTCTTTACTCATTTATTGGTCGATGGAGGTTTGGGCCCTTTCTATAATTTGGCTATTTCAGTTGTACCAATCTAAGCATGGTAGTCTGTGGGAAGACAGCCCAGAGGATGATGTGCTCTATGCTTGAAATTTTCCCTCAATAATGTTTATTTTATATTCATATCATATTGTGCTAGTAGTGGATATTCTTGTACTTAAAGGAAATATTAACCAGCAGTTCACCTCTTCTTTAAGTTGCTGAAAGAATGAAAAAGCGGGAATTCTGCATGCCTAAATTATTTGAACAATTACCAAAACTACCTATGACCTCCTGATTACTAAACCTCACAAAATACTTTCCAGTTGTATCTTGATTAGCATCTCTATAGACTCTAAGATCATCTATCAATTCTCCCATTCAAAAAACTCACTTTTATGTTTGCTTCAAACTTTCTTTTGACATTTTGACATTTTTCCATTTTTCTACTTACCTATTTTAAGTCTCCTCGCCTAGATTTTTCTCCTTCTGTTCACTCTTTGTACGCTGGCATAATGCAGCTAACTGTGCATCATCTCATTATAAATACCCTCGATGCTGCTCCTTGCTTTTTTTCACCCAACAATACAGCCTTTTGATGATTACATTTCCATGTATCTGTATCTGCAATATTAGTTTCACCCCTAAAGAGCATGGATATTTCATTATTTAAATAGCCATAAGTATAGCATTCAAAGCACTTTTTAAATAATGTTTTGCTATTTCAAAGAGCCCTAAATCTCCTGAGCACTCTTGAATATATGGGGCAGATCATTCCCTGGAACTAGAATCAACTGGTTTAAGGGGACAAGGATTTTCCATCTTTGTGGATATTGCCACACTGTCTTGCAAAGAAATGAGGTCAGGAGTCCCTTACACCAGTCTCCTAGGTTATCTCTCTGCGTCCAGTACTGGTTCCTCTAATCCAATATTCACAATGCTGCAGGGTGACTATTTAACGTGTACATCTGACCATGCCATCTTTCAGTTTCTCATGGATTTTAGATTGTCTACTACTCACCAAAGCAAGAAAGGGCCTACGTGGAAGGACTCCTACCTCCTTTCCAATCTCACTTCCTGCCAGCTTGATTTTGCACTTGCTTCTTTTTCTGCCTGATACGTCCTGTTCCAGTCCCTCAGCACTCCCTCTTCACCAACTTTTACCTTTTCCAATCCTTCAATATTCATGTGTGCGTTTTCAGCATCTGAACAATTCTCAGAACATAAAAAACAGTCTAATATTTTTGAATGAATGAATGAATGAGTCAGGATTACATCCCACCCACAAATTATTATAGCATCTTGGTGTGCACATCTCTTTCAATGCACTGATAACATTTCATTTTAATCAGCCTGTCTTCCATACTAGTTTTATGGTGATGAAGACTGTACCTAGCACGAAATCAAGTGTCAGGTGAATAAATAAATGATAGAATGAGGTCCATTTCTTCTTCATTTACAGAAGAAAACTTCTGAGGCCCATGGATGTAATGTGTCTTTCCCAGTGACATATACCTAATCTAAGTGGCAGAACCAGGCCTAGATGTCATATATACTAATTTTTATTTTAGAACCCTTTCTAGTAAGTATGCTGCAACTTTAAATAATTGCATTTTGCTTTCTGTTTAACAGTGTTTTATTTCAAATAGAATTTGGACTAAACTTTGGAGGGTGTTTTCTCCCCCCTCCAGTTATAGCTCTGCTCTTTAATAAATAGCAAAGCCAGGGGCGCCTGGGTGGCGCAGTCGGTTAAGCGTCCGACTTCAGCCAGGTCACGATCTCGCGGTCCGTGAGTTCGAGCCCCGCGTCAGGCTCCGGGCTGATGGCTCGGAGCCTGGAGCCTGTTTCCGATTCTATGTCTCCCTCTCTCTCTGCCCCTCCCCCGTTCATGCTCTGTCTCTCTCTGTCCCCAAAAAATAAATAAAAAAAAAAAAAAAAAAACGTTGAAAAAAAAAAAAATAAATAGCAAAGCCAGTGCCTGCACTAAGTTCATTTAGCTTCAGTTACCTTGGCTATAATATCTCTGCTTCACCTGCCTGACTGCTTTATCGTGAAGGTTAAAAGAAACTGCAGGGGTGTGTCCTGAATGTGGGGAGCATTATACAAGTAATTTGTGGTGAACATTGCCTTACATAATCATATTCGCTAATTCCTTCATGCAAGAATGTTTGTGATCACACAAGCAAGCATCTGGGCTCTGCTGATTCCAGAGATAAAAATCACTGCTACTATAATCATATTACATGTGTGCCTACAGGAATTTCCATAAAGAACCTGTGACAAAGAAACAGGGGTTTGGCTAATATATATTTTCATCAAGTTCAAATCAAAGAGCTGCACAATTCTGATCATGTCTACATTTCTCAATGGTTGAGATATGTAAGTTCATCATAGAGCTTGGGGAGGTTTGTCACAATTTATCCAATACCAGTAAACAGTATACCCATAGTGTTCACAGAAGAGAGTCTTCATCAACAATTGCTAAATTATCAACGATTTGACAACTATTTGACAGGTGGGAAAACATGCTTTAAAATAAACCTGAAATAGAAGTTGAATGTGGAATCTAAAAACAAAAACAAAAACAAAACAAACTCTTAGAAACAGAGAACAGATGGGTGGTTGCCAATAACAGGAGTTGGGGAGGGGGCTGGGGGGGGAAGTCGCTGAAGAAGGTCAGAAGGTATAAACTTCTAGTTACAAGATGGAGATGTCCTGGGGATGTAACGCATAGCATGGTGACTATAGTTAACAATGCTGTATTGCAGATTTGAAAGTTGCTAAGAGGGTAGATTTTAAAAGTTCTTACCTCAAAAGTTTGATGGATGTGTTAACTAATATTGTGGCAGTCATTTCACATTATTAACCCATATAAAATCATTACATTGTACAGTTTAAACTTACACAATGTTATATATCAATTATATCTCAATAAAGCTGGAAAAATACTCTATGAGAGTTGAAAGACAAGTACTGTAACGTAATGTATCAAGGTCTGATTCCAGTCCCTATTTTAATCAAATCAAACTCCTTTCCAAGACCCACAAGGCTTGGTTGCACAGTCGTTAGCTCACTAGACTCCATCTTTGCTTTGAGGAGATCTGACGTCTCCCTAAAAGTCAAATGGTCACAAATCAAATGTCAACTAGCAATGTATTTCCTTATTACCTTAGCTTAAGTAGCCTTGTCCCAGTGACTTTCTCTGTTATACATATTTGCCTCTAGTATTTCTAGCACAAGGTCCACTATAGCTAGTGTTGATCTGACACATGTACCTGGTAATATGTGGCTGTGCTATCCCTACCTCATCCCACCCCTACCCAGATACTGTCCAAGGAAAATGGAACCTATATCCTCGGTGCCTGAGAGGCAGTCAGTAAATATTTGTACTATGACTGAATTAGTCAGTAATCAAATGAAAGTTCAGAACACAGTTACCATATGGTAATGGGATTGGAAAAAATTGTCAGAACATGCTGATGTGCTGTTATTGTAGATGGGTTTTTTTTAACTCATATATTTTGCACCTCAGAGATTAAGAAAAAGAGGTACCTACCCAAAAAGAGCATTTCTCAATTGCTCAATTATAATAGACTATTTTTATCCTTCTTTCCAAGTTGAAGAAATATTTAGTACCATGTACAATGTTTATTACTAAACACACATGCATGTATATTTATGTGTGCATGAAGTGATGAGTTACAAAGACAGTGTAATATGTGGGATGTTCCACATAAATATCACATATGCTTTTATTCTGTTCAGAATCATGGAATATCTATTTACACACACACACACACACACACACACACACACACAAATATATATTTAAGGAAATAATGTCAGCACTGCAGGCCAGCTAATAGGTTAAAAACTAACAAAAAGTTAAAAACTTAAAGTAGGAAAAGGAGAAGAATAAGAGAAAGAAGAACATAAAAGGAAACAGGAAGATAAAGAGAAGGGGGAAAGGACCAATGTGGATCAGGAAGAGAGAAACAGGAGAGGGTGGAGAGCAGAAGGAAAAGGAAAATCAGGAAAAGAAGTGCTAGTGGTATAGCAGTGGTGAGACCGTGGAGCTGGCTCAACAAGGTGGTAACACATACTCCAAGGCTTCCGTTAGTACAAACATAAAGTACTGCTAAAAGAACATTGCAAGATTATTTTAATAAATGAGCCTATATTCATATTGTTTCAAAAACATTATATTTGTCTTAAAATTTAAATCTGTTGGTAAAAAAATAATACTCAGATAATACAATAAATATTTGGAGGGAAATCTTAGATGTTGTATCTCATATTATATACCACAATTATATCTATAAAACCTGAAGGATTATGTGTGTGTGTGTGTGTATATATATAAGTATATATACATATATATGCATATATATTTACATATAAATATATATATGTATATATATACATACATGTATGGGTATACACATATATATGAAAACTTTAAAACTGGAAAAAAAATAAGTGAATGTAATTCCGATTTTGGAAAGATTTTCTAAGTGTATGAGCAATCCAGATGAACTAAAAGAGGGGCACCTGGGTGTCTCATTCAGTTAAGTGTCTTGACTTAAGCTCAGGTCATGATCTCGAGGTCCAGGAGTTCCAGTCCCTCATCAGGCTCTGTGCTGACAGCTCAGAGCCTGGAGCCTACTTTGGATTCTGCGTCTCCCTCTCTCTCTGCCCCTCCCCTGCTCACACTCTGACTCTCTTTCTCAAAAATAAATAAATATTAAAATAATTTTTTAAAAATATGAACTAAAAGATCATGTTATATAATTAAGTAAAGGACAAATTCATAAAGGTAAAATACATCGTTAAAATAAAAGGCAAAAAGGTTAAAGACATATATTCTACAAAGGTAACAACAAAAATGTTAACATCATTAATATAGGGTATTCATTCAGATTAATTAGAATAAAAATATAAAGGCTTCGAAGAATACAGTCCAAAGCGATGGTAAGAGAAAATTTAGAAAAGGAATAATTATAACTAGTGAACATTTGGCCAAAATATTGAATTTCAACAGGAATTAGAGAAATACAAATGAAAACAATAAACAATTAAAATAATGTTGGCAAGTATGCAAACAGATGCTCAGTATGGACTTGCAAATTTATCAACTTTTGAAACCCTGTGCTAATAGATTTAGGAAACCTAAAAAGGTATGTCATTTATTCTAGAAATTTCCATTGGAACATTTCATATGCAAATGTTTACAAAACTGAAAACAATACAGATAATGCACTGTTAATGGTGAAAATATAGAATTCTCACACAAAAGAGTATTATACTTTTAGAAATCTCTCATGATTTTTTTGGAAATAGCAAGTGAGTTTATAGAGTATAATTCTAACTTAAATTTTAAAAATATAGACAAACAAGGGAGGAAAGACTGAAAAAATAAATGTGAAATCATTTTTTTAAATAATGGGTTATTTTAGTATTTTCCTTGATAATTCTAACCACTGCAACTTTTTTCCTAAATGAGCATATTTCACTTTTATGATATGAAAAATACAAATGTTTTTAAAAGGTAAAAATAACCAAGATAAACATGAAAAGTAAATGTGTTAATTTAACATACCAGAAATAGTGTTCCTTTCCAAAGATGTAATTTCAAGCTTTTATAACATGCTACAAAGCTATTCATTTTGTTGCAGTATTTTGTTCTTATCTACACTCTCATAGTAAACAGTGAATTTCTACAGAAATGCATTCTTTGTTTTTTATTATTATTTTTTTAAATATTGGTATCAGTTTTTAAATGCATTAAGCCTTTTTTGACTCCCATAATAGTTTGGGTAATGACAAATGAGTACACTGTGTAAATTAAATTTGTGGCTGCTAGAGTTCCTGGGATATTAGGTTGTTGATCATCTTTGATTCATCAATATTGTGAAAAGTAATAAAATGAAACTTTATTTAAAATGGTGGTGAGAGGCTGGTAAGGGGAGTGCTCACCCCATACCACTCGTCCATTGCATACTCAACAAGAATTGAGGCACTTTGCATAACTACTTTGGATGCGCCACCAGGTGGAAGAATGGTTTCCTCCTCCACCAGCAACAGCCCAGCCAGTGACTGTCCCAACTCAGCCAATGAAAGGCACGGTACTTTAAAGTCTGTTTCCTCTAATGGATTTTTTGTGTATTACACCCCTCCCAACTTCCCCCTCTCCTTTGTTCTCTGGACTTGCTATGGTTTTGCCTTAGCTTGCTTGTCCTAGATTGCAATTCTCTACGGGTCCCAAATAAACCATTTTTTTCCAGTAAAATAACTAGCAATTTTGTTGTTAAGGTTAACAGCATAAACAACAAATAATAAACATAACCAAGTTGCAAGGAAATATTTTAGAGAAAGTATACTCTACAAATAGATATAATTCAAAAGTGAATACATACACCTGTCTCAATGACTGTCTACAAATCTTTTCTTTAGCAGACTATAAGACTTCACAAAGGAGCAATGTATTATAGTCTGTCTCCCTCTTAATTTACTGAAATAAAACAAAATATTTCATCAACCCTCTTGATGAAACTCTGTCCTGTGAAAACTGACAATGAATCTCTTTTCTGATCATATACTACTCCAAATGTATGTTTTTGATTACATTAATAGAAGTTTATTACTTTTTTCTCTGCTTTTCCTCACTAACTCTAAAGGGACACGTTAAAGTAAGTTGTTCTTTATTAATAATTCAGTGAATTTTTCAGTTCACTGATGTCAGGCAGTTGAGTGACCCGAAAATGAACCTTTCTAGAAGCATACTGCATAAGAAGGCTTTCACATGTCTCCATGAGGAACGCACCTTTAGTTGTCTAATTATTTCTATTTAGATGTTCAGGCAATTAGGAAGAAAACTTGTATTCTTCATTAATCCAATTCTACCTTGTACCAATAAATAGCAAAAAAAAAAAAAAAAAAAAAAAAAAAAAGAAGAAGAAGAAGAAGGAAAAGAAAAAAGAAACCCAAAAACCAAAAACCAACCAACCAAACAAACAAAAATCCCAAAAAAACTGCATTCCTCCTATATGGAAATCTACCATATAAATGAAATTTATTTAATATTTAAATGAAATATTACAAGAATTGTAACTCAGTAGATATATTCAACTTAAATTTGCATTTCAGAGAAAAGTTCATGATAATTATATCAGGGGGGAAAAAAGCAGGTCAATTTATCAAGAAGGGTGAAAATCCCAAACAATAGCAACAGCTCAAGCTCAGAGGTACTGAATGGGACTCTATAACCACAGAGTGATTATTTTGACACATTCAGCTGTTTAATATCATGCCTCACTGCCCCTTTCTGGTTGATGATTTTCCTTTGTAGGATCTGACAGGCCTAAATGAATTTTCACCCTTGTGAATTAAAACCCTCTCATTCATTTACATTGGCCAAAATCCCTTATGCTCTAAGCAAATGTGTCTTTTTCTTCTTTCAATGCATCTGAAGGTACATACAATTACGTGTAAGTATCTGAAATTCTTATAGCTATAAGGAGAGAAAAAATGGTTAAATGAAGATGTAAAAAGAAATAGGAAAGTTATAAATATTTAATCATTAACTTTTTATTGACATCGTGGTAAAACAGATAAACAAGCAATTTAAGGTTAAAATATGTTTCCAAACGAGCACTCTTTTATACCCGGCTTCACAACTAAAATTCCCTTTGGAGCTAAGCAAGTTACATACATGAGTCAATAGCGAACATTATTGAGTATTTCTGAGCCAGGGAATAGGGAAGTGTGTTTTTAAGTATGAACTCATGGAATCCTTATCACGTCTTTTATGAGGAATTACTATCTGATTCATATTCCATTGAATTTCACTTAATGTCATTCCTCAGGTGCAAAAGAATGAGCTCAGAATCATCAAATTATGACATATCAACAACACTGTTATCATGTTTTATTTATTTATTCTTATTTATTCTTATACCCAGCCCCCCCACTAAGAGTTAAGATTCTAATGTGTTTAATCTATATTTTGGGGAGAAAACTTGAAAAAGGTGTATTTTTGTACATGTATTATTCATTCTTATCAAAGTTATGCTCTAGAATTCATTGTTTCTAAGTTTTATCAGTCAACACTAGACCTTTAAATTCTGCCCATGTTGCTATGGGTGCCCGGATTTATTGTGTCTAACTGTTCAGAGTACACTGTGATGTGTACCTGATGCATTTTACCTATTCACTGTTCAAGCAACATTTAGGATGCCTCCTATTTCTACCAGCAAAACTAACGTTTCAGTATTTGTTCCATTTCTTCCCTTTGTTACAAACGTTCCAGTAAATGTCCTTCTGCATGTTCCCTTATGTTATGTGCCTGTGTGAAAATTTCTTTGGGATACACACACACACACACACACACACACACACACACGCATACATACACTTACATGTGCCCTATATACACAAACACACACACACACACACACACACACACACACACACAGGCATAAGACTGAGTTCAAAGCATGTACATGTGTATAACTAGATTATGTTCTGCTTGCGTTGCTTTCTAGATTGGATCACTTCTCCTAAAAGGCACAAAACTCTGTGCCTCATCAGTTTGAAGATGAGAAACCAGAGGTACAAATATATTAAGTAATGGCCCAAGGTCAAACCAAGCGGACTGGTTCCAAAGCCCATACTTGCAGTCACTATTCTGTACTTCCACCCTAGAGGGGAGAAATAATAAAGCACCAGGAATTGTGGCAATCTAGAGAGCATAGGTACTGCCTTATGACTTTATGACATTTAAATATAATAACCACAAACATAACTAGGAGTGTGACAAATGAAATTCATCAGCGTGCTGAATTGACTCAAAAGCTACCATTATATAATCTGTCCTCTACGTAATGATTTCATTATCAGCAGAATCATTCCTAAACTGGCTTTCAGTAGCTCTAGCCAATGGTTAATAACAGGTCCCATTGAGATGTTAGAGTCCACCTTATTTTTTTTTTCACAATGAGAAATGTCTATTTAGCATCAGTTACAGCTATAGCTACTGAGAGCACATTTTATTTGCCCTGGCTGAATCATCATGGACATTTTCAAATGTATGTTTCAAGTCATGGGTGAGAATAGACAGATACATTAAACTACTACTAAGGCTACACAAAAATTTTCCCCCAAACATTTAATAATTAAGTCTACTAGATAATGCCAAAAATGTATAAAAGCATTCTACAGTTTGCTGGTCAGTCTACTCCAGAGCTCACACAACCTGTACCAGGTAGAAATAATCATTTGTTGTGATTATTGTCAGGAAAAAGTTACCTATTTCTCTAATGATTTAAACAAGATGTTAGTTTTAGGAGAGAACAAGGCATTTAGAAAAACTCAGGGGTCTCCCCAATATAATTGTTTATGCCTTGAAGAAAGATCCTAAAATTTCAAAAGGAAGATATACCCTAACATTGCCATCTGATACATCCATTCTTTAGCAGACAGCGATCTGATTTCCACACCCGCCATTCCATAGCAAATGCACATATGAAAAGGCTCTTATAAGTTTAGTATTCACCAATGACCTTCTACTTATGAAATTTAACAACTGTTTCTTAATGCTCATCTAAACTTAATTCTCAACTGAATTTGACCACATTAGTTACATTCTCCATAGTTTGCTAAGGTCATCTCTCTTCTTATTCACTTCCTACTTTAACTTGTCTTTGATGTAAAAATTTATTGACTTGTATACTCACAGAAAGTTAGAGCTTAATAGATTTTTACAAAGTGAACACACCTGAGCCCAGGGGAACTTTGTTGCACAGTGGAATACACTTTCATCAGATAAAAAAAAATAGAACATCACCAGCAAATCTTAAGCTCGTTTCCAGACTCTCTTCTCACCATTAACAGCCTTCCTCCACAGACAAAAGCACTGTCCTGACTTCTCTTAATTTTGTCTTCCTTCAACTTTAAGGAACCACAAATAGTGCCCCTGTGTTTGACTTCTTTGGCACAAAATTATGCTAGTAAGATCCATCTATGATATGTGGATTAATAGTTATCTTTTCTCATTGTTGTATAATATTTATGAATATTGCATCATTTATTTGCCTATGCCACTTGATGATCACAAAATGGTAGCTATCATTAAAAGTAAATAATCATAATAATAAGATTAGCTGTAGAAAAGACTCAAATATGGAGAACAAACTGAGGGGTTTGTGGGAGGGGGGATGGGCTAAATGGGTAAGGGACATTAAGGAATCTACTCCTGAAATCATTGTTTCACTATATGCTAACTAATTTGGATGCAAATTTTAAAAAATAAAAAACAAAATTAAAAAAAAAAAGACTAGCTGTTATATTGGTAATATCTAGTAGAGCACATACCATAGAGTAGATATTTGAAAGTGTTTATTATTTTCCATTGCATAATTGCCAAGTTATACCTAAAGTTATTCATATCAAACAATCCATTTAGCTTTAGCTTTTAATGAGGAGAAGCTCTCTTCTTCAAGAAAACCTTTCCTCGCTCACCTTCAAGCACTCCGTTTCATAAATCTTCCACAGGAGAAGTAGTAAACATGTTAACAAAGATTTCTAGGTATAAAAATGAAATGTAGTATTGATGAGATGTGTAGCAATTCACTGAGCAAAATATATTTTTAGACCAAACTATTTATTCTTCACCATTACAACTATTTTTAATATTTTCCTTTTCTTTACTTTGGTCCTATGCTAGGGAACACTCCACACGAACTAGGAAAATTCCCAATTGTTTACTGGGCTAGCGCAACTCTCATCATAGCATCTGAAAATGATAAGAGAAGAAGCTTAAAATTCAGCCTCCAATTTTGCCTCTTACTTCTACTTAGTCAACTGTACGGCAACCATATGAAAAATAGCCTTAATGTTTGTAAACATGTGGTTAGTTGGAAGAAAATTAATACCTGAAAGAATCATCTGCTTGTCTGTTATTAATGCTTTAGATATACCACCAAGACCCCATTTAGGTAGTCAGAAGGCTTGTTTTGTCTGACACAACTTTCAGACATGCCAAAACCATGTAACTTCACTGAGCTTAAAGAAATGAGACCATGAGTACTGATGAGTATCCTTCAACAGTGAAGACTCATTGGCATTTTCTATTTAGAATTCATCATCAAAAGACAGAACTAATAGGGCTTCTCTCTCTCTCTCTCTCTCTCTCTCTCTCTCTCTGTATATATATACCTACATATGCCTTTATGTATATAATGTGTATAATATACACATATACATATATCCACATATATACAAAATGTGTCCATTTTAGCGATGCTTGTAATTTATAGATTCACAACATAAAACAGGTCTATAAAGTAGAAATCAGTACAGAGTCTTCTAGATCATTTATAACCTTAAAATGTTCTACTCTTTATCGGACTTCATTAATTCACTCTTCAGTAAATATTTAATGAGGTTTAGTATGGGCCAGGCAGGCTAGAAGGCCAGAAAAAGATAAATAAATCACCCTCAAGGAGCTCTTAAACTAGTTGTATGGCAATACATATAAAGTAATAAAGTATAAAGCAATGTGATACCCTACTGAAGCAGGTGTGAGTAGTCTTATTAGTAGTAGGAGGAGTAATGGTATGGCAGGTAGTAGTCATGAGAGGGAGCAAGGGAAGTGTGGCCTTTGGAGACACATCCCTTGGATCAAATTCTATCTCTGCCATTTTCTGGCGTGGGACCTCGGGCAAGTTTTCAAGTGTCTATGCTCCAGTGTACATTTTTTACAATAGAGACGATAACAGTAACTATTAAACGAGTTGTTACACACAAAGTTCACTAGGAAGAGTGTTTGACATACAGCAAGCACTGAAAGTATTCGTTAGCATCAGTACCATGAAACACTACGTAGCACTTTATGGGTTCAGATACTTCACTGGATACTTTATAAACATTATCTCATTTTACCCTGGTAACCCTGCGAGTTTAGTACTCTTATTCTAATTCAATAGAGGAAGAAATTCATGCTCAAATATATTAGTGACTTGTTCAAGGTCATACAATCGAGTAATTTGGAGAATTGGAATCCAATCCAAATTCTGCCAGTTACTCATATCCTGAACCAAGTGCTCTGACAGCACAGAAGATGGAGCAACAGATGTTTTCCTTGGTGTTTGCAAGCGACGTATTGGAGGTGGGTCATTTAGTTTGGAAACTGAAGCACAAATACGCATGAGCTGGCATAATTAAAGCAGAGAATTTCATCCCAGGCTCAAGGCATAGCATGGTAAGGACATTAATCCATGGAAAAGCTTGGCAGTTTCAGTAAAGACGGAAAAGTTCTGTGTCACTGGTGTGAGGGGAAATGGAGCATGAAAGTTACAGTGGCAGATCATAAACGAGTTTCAGTGAAAACCTACAGACTTGGTTAATCCCAACTTCTATGAAATTAATGGGGCCCAACTCTGAACCTGTTGTGACCAATTTTTGAGCTTCTCTCTAGATAGGCTGCTCATGCTAATACTGACAGATTAAGCATTTGTATATTTTCAATCAAAGTGACTCTACTACTGAGTGGCTATGCATGTAAGCATGTGATTTAAACAAAGGCTCTACCCTCAGCTCTGTCCACTTCACATGGTATCAGATTCTCCAAAGGGCAAACCAAATACCTGAAGGCAAGGTCAAATTTTTATAATGAGAATCTAGTACAGCAAAGAATGCACATGTACATCACACAATAATTCATGAACATTTTCTTTCCTACACCAAAAGAACATATACTGCCTGCAATGCAGTTACACTAATTTTATATTAAGAATGTCATTAGGTTGACCTCTGGGGCTCCTGGGTGGCTCAGTCGGTTGAGCACCTGACTTGATTTCAGCTCAGGTCATGATCTCAGGGTTCACGAGACTGAGCCCCATTGGGCTCTGGGCTGGCAGCGCAGGGAGCCTGCTTGGGATTCGCTCTCCTCTCTGCTCCTCCCCCACTTCTCTCCTTCTCTCTCTCTGTCCATCCACTGATCGTGTGTGTGCTCTCTTTTTTTCTCAAAATAAATAAAATAGGGTCACCTGAGTGGCTCAGTTGTTTAAGCATCAGACTCTTGGTTTCATCCCAGGTCATGATCTCCTGGTGTTGTGGGTTTGAGCCCCTCAATCGGGCTCTGTGCTGGCAGTGCAGAGCCTGCTTGGGATTCTCTCTCCTTCTCTCCACTCTTCCCCGACTTTCACTGTCTCTGTCTCTCTCAAAACAAAAATAAAAAACTTTTTAAAAAATTAATTAATTAATTAATTAAAAAAAAGAATATCATTAGGTTGACCTCTGATTTGTTACTTTTCTACCTGCAGTTAGCTATAAGGTTTTTCTGGTTTTTCTGTTTTCACAAATGTAACTTAATAGCTTAAGTGGTTGTGTTAAACATCTTTTTGTTTTCTATTATTCTTTGTCCACCGTCACATAATGGAGGTATTATTGATTATATCCACATTAATTTCTCCTACCACACACTATGGCAGGCTACTAGTCTCAGTATAATTTCAGGTTGTTTGCTTTATACGAAGCTGCCTCTTAAACTGTACAGCATAGCCCTATTGTTTTTGTTTTTTCTTTTACAACTCATTTACTGAGCGTTCCTATACATAACTTTTTGAAGTAGATTTTTTTAGATTTTTTGCTTTCCTTTTTCTTCCTTTATCGTTGATTTTTATAAAGCTATGAATTAACCATTTTTATAATAATAATAAAGTATTTGTAACATTCATTTTTGAGTGCACACATGTGAATGGGAGCCCAAGGTTAAACTGGAAGGTGTCATCAGATTTTTTTTCCTTAATTAGAATTCTAGAGACACATGGAGATAGATGCCTTTTCTTTATACTTTAAATGGGTTGTTTTATGTTAGAGATAATAGGAGTAGTCAGTTAACACCAAACAAATGTACAGTGATATACAAAGAACTCTTCAAATATAATACATTGGTATTTTTTAAATGTTGCTTCTACAAGGACTATAAGTTATATATGAATATCAAGGAGAGGGGACAGTAGCAACTACCTGATAATAATTTGTGCTCTTATGGAGCTAAACACCATCTGGTGAACATTCTTAATATTTCCTCCTCAAACACCTTAATAAGCTGTACTATTGACATACCATATGTCTCTCCTGGATAGTAATAACTGTATAAAGAGGAAAAACCAAAACCTAGTCGACATGTATACTAACAAGGCATACTAAAATTACATTTGTGCCATAGCATAGATAATGCACTTTGTGCCGCAGTTCAGTTTGCTGGTAGTGAAATATGTTAGATCTCCATTTATAACCCAGTTTGTTGCAGTACGGATCCACATGGAATACCTATCACATCACGTCTGCCCACACCTAACCACCAGAGAGAAATTATAAAGTGAGTAATGGTAATATTACCAAATTATATGGATTTTTGTCCCCTAAAATAAATTTTATGAATTTCTGGAGTATTTTTAATACTAAAAACGTGATCTATTTTAGAGAACGACTTTAGTTGATTGCTTTTTATATTTTCAAAAAAGACCAAAACCATAAACATAGTCACCAGATTATTTCCCAAATCAGATTGTGAGCTCCACAAGAGAGGGAATCATTGATGTATCCTCAACCCTGAACAGTGCTTAGCAAATAGTAGATGTGCAACGAAAATTCATTCAATGAATGAGTAAATCTGTACCTTAATATCTCAATTAATCAATATCACTTTCTTTTTCAAATTTTCCTTTTGTTTGTTTCATATTATGAGCCTCAGAGTAGTAATGTCAGGAACAAGCAACTCAAGTATTTAATATCACCCCAATCATTCTTTCATTAGTTCCGTAACTGTTGAGTTTCTACTCTTGGCCAAGCATCGTGCTCAGTGCTATGGGGGGAGAAAGTAGATTCTACTCCTCCCTAACCCATTCCCAATGAGCAAAATGTAAACGCAGAATTGGGGTCAAAATAAATAGTGATAGAAATCCATTCAATAATTTTAACTGCAGCAGTCCCCGATGACAGACTGTGTCTTGCATAATCGCTTTTTCTTGATCACTCTCTCAACCACTCACTATATAGGCACATTAGGCAGCGAGAATTATGTAAGCGTACCACTCAAGAAGTGACAAGAAAAGATGACAATGTCATGCTTCCATTGTTGTTTCTTCTATGAAGGGATGGCAAAACAAAATTAAAATAGTTGAATGGAGAAACCCAACTTAATTAATTAGCGACAGTATACTAGCTGGACATAAGATGTAGTCCATATGAATTTCTGTTCCAAAAAGTAAGAAATTACTCAAAGATCAGCAGGTGGACATAGCAACGAGACAAAATACCTTAGAAACATCCAGGCAATGTTGTTATTTTATTTTTTCTTACAAAGAATAAATACTCTATCTGGAAACTGAAAATATCCAGATTTGAATCTTCAGTATGAATAAGGATTGAAATATAGGCACTTGCAATATGCAAGATTATAGAGTACAACATAGGAGGAGGAGAATTTTAAGGGATGGATAGACTAGAATAAAATACTCTGCCTTTGCTCAATTCTACATTTTAATACTAAATGGCTCTTCCATGTGCCATGATTCCCAATGTCACATCAGTTTGAAAACCACTATGTGAACAGATGGAATACTGCAGTTAAACTTGCAGGTACATGTTGAAAAAAAAGGGGCGGGGGAAGAATTGTACAAAGTAAGACACAAGAATTCAGAATTCTAATATCACAGATCATTTTCCACCATGCAAGTGCAAACTCTGAAAAAGTGTGCTTTAATTTTAAATGAAGAAGTTCAGTTAATTGCAAAGCTGGCTCACATCACATGCCCTAAGGTGCCAAGCCAAGTTATGAAACTGACTCAGGGTTCTGAGTTTAATTTTATTTTTCCTCTTTATCAGTAAACCCCAGGATTTGGACCCTGGAAAGATACTTTCAGAACAGAAAGGATGGGATTCGTAGAATCAATGGCTCATTTCATTCAACAGTGACATCTGCTGTCCATTCACTAGATTTACCGAGCCTCCCATGTAAACATGTGATATCTGAGGGGTTAGGGATAATTTTGCATGTATGCAGGTAATTGAGTCAAGTATATAATACAGGGGAGTACTCAGAAATGATGAAACATTCCCCAGAAATCTTCTGATGATGTCGGGCTTCAGTACTTCCTTGCAAAAGAATGTAGATTATTTTTAATTTGTTATTTTTTGAAATTGCATTTCATATACAATCATGTTAAAGAATAAAACTGAAAAGAAGCTATATTTTCTGAAAAGAGGTAGAGTTGCAAGCATATGGAGTAAATTTAAATATTTCTATCATCTAAACGTGCAAAAGATTTGTACATTTCCACAGTAGCACCTTAGTTCTAAATCATCTTACTTCTCTTAGAAACAAGAAGGGAAAAAACAAAAATATAAACTATACACAGTATTTTCAGCAAGAGCATGAGACAAAGAAAGACCCCTAGCTCCAACAAATCACATAGCATGCTGTCACAAACAGTTCTGAACTGAGTAAGAAGCACCCTAGGGAAGTCAGGCTTTGGTAGAAGAAATAATTGAGAGGATGAGGGATCCAGCAGTGGTAGATCACTAGAAATCCACAAGCAAATCTGTGAACCCAGAGGAGAAGGTCCCAATCAGTGTCAAAAATGCTGAGCGGAGTTAAGAGCTAACAGGATAGGAGTCCTCCGGGAAGAGGAGACAGAATAACGAACAAAACGCTCAATGGTAAATCTCAGAAAACAAATAAAAATATAACTTCTAACATGGAGTGAGTCATTCTTGGGGGGGGGGGGGGTGGGAGGAACAAAGTCTGTATCGCCTGTGGCAGGGAAGCAGGTAATAGAAGAGAATAAAGCTGGAAATGGAAACTGTTCCAAACTAGTTTGAGTTCCAGGAATTAGAACAGCAGTGGCTCTATCATATCCCCAAACATGAGGCAATAGTTTATCATTGTAGCTAACAATGAGAGAACCCTTGAGCTACAATGCTTGCACAAATTCTGTAACTTGTTTCCCCCTTTCTACAAGAAACTTTTGCTATCAGCTAGTCAAGGAAATTCAACATTCCTATATAAGGAACAATAAAGGAATTTGCTTAGCATCCATAAAAAATACTCTGAGAACCAAGAAAGGAACATGTCAACTCCCTTAATCATCAGAAACATGTTGCTATAAGACAGATGAAAAAATCTAATGAACGGTCATACGTGCCAACATAAATTTTAACAGTGTAAAACATACAAAGAGACTATGAAGTAAAATACAAGACCTTGGGGAAGAGATAGCCAGTGAGTGAAACTGAAACTAGGAGGACTCATGGAAGAAGTGGGATTAAAGATGAAATAATTTTAGAAAAAACTAAATTACAAAGAAAACAAGAAAGATTGGACCCCAAAGAGAGTAAAAGTCATAAATAAATAGTGAACAAAGAAAACAAAATGAATCTTCTTTATCCCCTGAAGAAGCAGAAATATGGAAATTAGAATTAGGAAAAAAACCGTGTATGTTGGGCCAAAGTATATAATAAATTTTATGTATGGTATTAAATACATTATATTTAATACATATCATATTATATTAAATGTTAAATATATTAAAATATTATGTTAAATATTATATATTACACATTTTATGAGAATATTCAACTCCAAGATAAATCCTTGTATAATAATTGGACTTTCATGATTAAGAAAGCATTGTTTGGGAGGTTCAATACAAAGATCAAGACACTTACAAGAAAAGGAAATCAGTGGAATATTAGAATTTTCCACAGCAAAAGATGATACCAGAATATGGGAGGAACTATCTCCAAATTAATAAGAGAAGAAAGTTAATGTCTTTTTCTTTATCCTCCCAAGATATCCACCAACAAATAAAGCTTACAGTTATGATCACCCATAAATTCAGGATATATTGTTTATAGTAAGACCTTATAGAGGAATAAAATATGCCACCCCAAATGTATCTCTTTGGCATGTAGATTATTTCCATCTGATTCTTTTTAAGACACATAAGACTCCAGTTTTTCTTTTTGTTCTCTCTGCTAATTATCAAAAAGCATTTAGATACAGGACCTTTTCTGGAGAGGGAATGATCGCCATACATAACTACAGTGAATTAGGTGTGGTTGACAGGAAGGAATTTATTAGCAAGCCCTATTCGATCAAAGTCCTCTCTATGCCCCAACATTTCTGCATTGCCCAGCAAATACTTGTTTGCCAAGCATTTATTCCTTCCATTCTTCTTGTGAACTGCCTTTCTTCCCTTTAAAGATGCAGACCTCTATCCCCTGCTCCTTAGTTGAGGATGACATATATACCTCATTTTGCCTGTCTTGGAAATCTCTTAGGTTTATGCGGATTCCCCATACATATCTAATTAAATGTGATTTTCTCCTGTTAATCTGTCTCGTGTCAAGTTAATTTTTAGACAAGCCAGAAGAATGCTGAAGGATAAATTAAAAATTTCCACTCCCCAACAATCTTCTTGAGGAATCTTCTGGAGAAGACACTCAGCCAACTTAATGCTGATTAGGAGAAATACTGTCTTGAAGAATAGAAGTGAGTGTGGAATGCATTCATCTGTAGATTTAAGGGGGAAATGGAGGGGTGCCTGGGTGGCTCAGTCAGTTGAGCGTCCAACTTCGGCTCAGGTCATTATCTCACAGTTCATGAGTTCGAGTCCCGCGTTGGGCTCTGTGCTGCCGGCTCAGAGCCTGGACCCTGCTTCAGATTCTGTGTCTCCCCCTCTCTCTGCCCCTTCCCCACTCATGCTCTGTCTCTCTCTGTCTCTGTCTCTCAAAAATGAACAAACGTTAAAAAAAGGGGGGGGGGAACGGTGTGGAAAACATAAAACCACTTATTGACAGTTCAGACAATGTACAAATGATCCAACTTTAAGCATTAGGGAGAGAGAGAGAAAGGGGGAGGGAGGGAAGGAAAGAGAAAGAGAGAGAGCACATACTCACACAAGAATGTAGGAAGTGAAATGAGCTCCCTGGTTGTCTCATATATTATAGCTGAGAGTAATAGAGTATTTTTAAAACACACGATTCACCCCTAATGATATAAACATATTAAACTGAACAAAGAAAGTATTAATAAATGTTCAATTACAAAAACTGAACACAGCAAGAGTCATAGAGAAATTAAGAAATAGTACCTAGCCTAATTTTTTTGCCACTCATAGTGAGGAGCCATTAGATATTGTCTAAAGAAATGGGGAAGGATGCCTGGCTGGCCCAGTCTGCTAAGCATCCAACTCTTGATTTCATCTCAGGTCACGATCACAGGGTTCATGAGTTCCAGCCCTGTATCAGATTCTGCGGTGACCGAGCAGAGCCTGCTTAGGATTCTCTCTCTCGCTCTCCCTCTGCCCCTCTCTCGCTCATGCTTGCTCTCTCTCCCTCTCAAAATAATTAAACAAATAAATTCTAAAATAAGAAATGGTGGAAATTTTGGATAACGGTAAAATTGTAAAAGTAATGACTAGAAAAATGTATCTGCATTATCAACAAAAATAAATGATCATTTATTTTTAAAAATACTTTCTAATAATATTATAAAGCAATACTCAATTTAATAGTATGCCAAAAAATATGCCAAAAAAGAGATCAAAAAATTTTGAGGAAGAGTCAATAGATATAAACACAGCAAATGCAAACAAATGAATTGTCAGACTATTTTTATAGTCTGTTTATATTCTGTTCCTTGCTTGTGTTTTTATTCCTTTTTAAAATTTGGTTATTTAAATTTAATTGTTTGTTTATTCTTTTCCTGCTAATTCTAATCTGTTTCTTGTTATTTTGCTCTTTCCCTCATAACATCTATTTTCCTTGAGTGTTTCTTTGCTGTTTTGTTCTGTTCTGTCTTTTGATTGAGAAAAAAACAACAAGAAACACCAGTAAAGGCTGCTTCTCCAATTTCTGACTACATTTCATAATTCTCCCACTTTTGTTTACTTTTCAGAGACCTCAGTTAGTTGTGTGTTGTAGTTGAAATCAATGTGAAGGACGGGCTATAGGGAGCTTATTCTACATAGAGAGTCAGAAAAACACCTTTTTTTTTTTTTTTAAAGTTATTTCCCACTTGTAACTTGTGGGAAGAAATGCAGATTTGGAGACATAAATTTTCCATGACATGGGAAAAATCATTTCACAACATAAAGCTCTATTTCAGCTAATACAGAAGAGATATGGTTGAGAGAACAAGAAAGTTGACAGTAAAGAACTCACATGGACAAGCATCTCGACAGATAATATAATCCATCCTACTCCCAAGAGGAGAAATTTTGTGTTAGTGAAACTTCAAACAGGTATCACTTTCACCTCAGTTAATCCACAAAAATTGAGTCAGCAACATCGTGTGATCAACCATATTAAAAGTAGCTGATAGATGGAATGCCATTAACAGAATGAGCACTTATCCATCACTCAGTAAAACTTCATCCATCACCCTTATACCAAATCCAATTCTATCTTATACTGAGCACACATACTACATTGAAAACTGTCAACTTCTTATGATCTAAAAAGTTTTCTTCCATGACTATGCGATCATATTCACAGAAAGAATACAGAAAGTTCATGGATAGCCAGTAAAAAAAAAAAAAAAGTTACAGTAATACAATAATAAATATACTACATATCAAATTAATAAATTATATCACATAATATAATGCTCATGATACTGACATTATCTGATATTAAGGTTTTCTGTTAAGCAAGTAATCTGTTATAAAAATGATTGTATAATCTCATGCCAGATTACACATTTTCAAGTGAAATAAATAACAAAGGATAAAAGAATCTTACATGTAAATTGACTTCAATCATGGTCTTTATTATAAACATACATAATTACTAATGAAGTACAGATGAATGGTTAGTGATGCATATCAGAAAATAGATATTCCTAGGGGTGCTTGGGTGGCTCAGTCTGTTAAGCATCCTACTCTTGATTGCGAGCTCATGGTTAGTGGGATCAAGGCCCACATTGGGCTCTGCATTGACAGCGTGGAGCCTGTTTGGGATTGATTCTTCTCCCTCTCTCTCTCTCTCTCTCTCTCTCTCTCTCCCCCTCCCTCCCTCCCCTGCTCTCAGTCTCTCTCAAAATAGATACTTAAAAAAGAAAATAAATATTCCTAAATACAGATGTACAATCCAATTGTTCTCAAATAGAAGCCAAAGATTCTTGTTCCTTATTAGTGAACGATATGATTATTTATCAATTATGCAGCTGTTTTCAATGTCCCCATGAAGAATTTCACACACTTTCTGGCAGAGGTCTCTGTGGATGGGTCATGTAAGTTTTAAATATAGAATTATCTATTGTGGCCACAGCTTTAAAGATGCTGATTCATTCTGTGCCTATGATTCAGATGCATAAGTTGTGAGCAACAATTCACCATAAAGCAAACCACAGTTTCTTTTAAATCATGTCATGTACACACATATATACATACAAAAAGTTAATAGTGATGAAAATCTTAAGTGAAATGAAATACGCAGCCTGTGATGAAGAAAAATGTATACACATATACATACAGCCAACAAGATTTCCAACAACCATACATTTTTTTCATAAATTTCCACCTCAAGTAAATGGGAATTTTCACTTTTGTAATATATTGCATATTAAAAATGAACTGTGTTTTTATTGATTTTGAAAGCAACACTTCCAAGTATGAAAGTAATAGCTTTTTGATTGATTCAGTCAGGATGAGTTAGACGTTGATAAGAAAGGGAGAATTAATCAGAAAGGGTTGATATAGGACCCGTTCTTGGTATAGATTTCCATTTTTTTGTGTCATTGTTCTCTTGTTAGAAACCTGATGGACTGTTTGCACCAAGTTAAATGATAAAATGACTATGGCAAGAGAGGGAGCAAGTAAAGATATATAAGAATTAAGTCTGTTTTGAAATTAAAGGTAGAGACCAAATTTTAGAATAGTGACAGTATTCTAAGTAGAAGGGTGTTTTGAAAAGTCAGGTACATAATGAAATCAATCTTCATAGGAAAGAGGAAGTTGAAAACACACCTAAATGAGATTAAGAATATAACTTTGCCTTGCTTTACCAAGTAGATGTTCTAGAATATATGCATGCAAATCACATCTGTTGTCAATCAAATTGCAAATGAATACAACTCTTGGGCTTTAGCACTGAAATTTATTTATTTTTCTTTACTCAAGTGATTCAGGAAACATATATCAAGTTCCCACTCTGAGCCAGGCACTGGACACTAGACAGAAACCTGGATAAACATAAACCCTCCCCACACACTGACATTGAAGGGAATGTGAGAATTCTATAGTGGCTACACTCATCCTTCTGAGGCACCAGTGTAGACATGTAAAGTTCTCAATCCATCTGGGAGGCCACAGGGAGGAGAATGTTATCCAGAAATGCCAAATAGACTGAGAAGAGAGAGGACCTAGGACCTAATCTTGAAAGAAATATCATAACCAAGGTGATTCAACAGCTTGGCTGGAGGGGGAAGACGGAGGCAGGCTTGTAACTGAAGGGAAATAAAGAGCTGAGGGAAGACTGCATTAGGGCATGAGAGACTGTAATGCGTCCAAAAAGAAAAAATAAAACAAAAGTCCAGTATAGAAAAATGTTGACGGCAAGTAACAGTTAATGCATAAGGTGAGTCCATGTGGAGATGGATGAATTGGCCCCAGAGAAGAGGGGCCCATTTAGTGTTCTTACACGAAGAAGAGAGAAAAAGACATGGGATGCAAACATTTATATCAGCTCCAATTTGCATCGCTTCATGATTATCTCCAGGACTTCTCAGCAGCCCAGGTTTAGATGGTTGTATTAATCCAGAAGGGTTTGTCAGGTGGGAACCAACAGGATAGTGGAACTGAAAATGTTGCCAACAATTGATGAGTGACAGACAATGGCATCTAGACTGAATGGATAAAGAAACAATATGAGGCCGTATGAGCATTCAGCAATGGGAGGTATAAATAGGACCAAAATTCAGATGTAGCAGAACAAGTAGGGTAAAAGGCTATAATGAGAAAAGAGAGGTTGAGAATTTCTGATTTCATAGGTGGAGCATTTCTGGCTTCCTTACCTTATGTGTCCCATAAATCACTAATTTCTGTCATCTATATCTCCATCAACCCCCTTTTCAGCTCCAGTGACAAAGCCCTGCTTAATGCCCTCACACACCATGGGTTTCTTCGGCTGGAGTCTTTGAAAGAGCCTCTGTCTCTAATCTCACTTCCCCCTCAAACCAATGGACCCTTTAAAATCTCAGAGAAAAAATTTTTAAGTGGAAATCCAATAAGGTCATTTGCTTGCCTAAACTCATGTTAAAAATAACAAACATGGGGTCACCTGGGTGGCTCAGTCAGTTGAGCGTCCGACTTCAGCTCAGGTCATGATCTCACAGCTCATGAGCCCGAGCCCCACGTTGGGCTCTGTGCTGACTGCTCAAAGCCTGGAACCTGCTTCAGATTCTGTGTCTCCCTTTCTCTCTGCCCCTAACCCACTCACATTCTGTCTCTGTCTCTCCCAAAAATAAATCAACATTAAAAAAATTAAAAAAATGAATATGAATGACCCTATGCCAGGAACAATGAAAAATAGCTAACTCAAAGGTTTGTTTAGGGAATGAAAAGAATTAATATTGGTAAGTTATGCAGTGGTCTCTGGCACACAGATTCACTCATTGGTATTATATACGACAGAAAGAGAATTCAACCCAGAGGTCTGACCTCTGGCTTTGACCATCTCGTGAACTGACCAATACACTCAGAATAAGTGAAACATCTTTTCTGAGTCTTGGCTTCTTTGTATGTAGAGAGTTAAAATAAGTTACTTCTCAAGTAGTCTCTAGTCCATAAACACTGTGGTTTCTTAATTCACTGTTAGAATCATAGCCAGATGTATGTAGACAAAATCCCCTAGCAAGGTAGTCTGCATAAAAGATGAACATGGGCAAATTTCTTCTCTATGAGATAGACGCATTCCTTAATAGAATTTCTTTTTTTTTTTTTTTTGTATTGGAATAATAATGATATACAGAATTAGTAAATCACTGTATTGTACACCTGAAGCATAACACTGTATGTTAACTGTATTTGGAATTAAAATAAAAAACTTAATTTAAAAATTGCAAAGATGTACAGGATCCCATACATCCCATATGTCAATATTAACATTTTATATAACTACAGTATATTTGACCAAACTGAGAATTTAATATTAGTGTCATACTATTGACCAACCTACAGACTTCACTCAAATTTCACCATTTTTTCCACTACAGTCCTTTATTTATCTAGGATTTAATGCAAAGTCAGGATAATGCATTGCATTTAGTCCTTATATCTTTTTTGTTTTATGATTTTGATAGTTTTGGTGAGTAATGGAAATGATCCAGATTTTGTAGAATTTTCTGCAATTTGAGTTTGTGTAATTGATTGCATGATTAGACTAGAATTATGGGTTCAGGGTAAGAATAACACATAATAACAATATCATTGCATCATATCAAAAGGTACAGGGTATCAACATGACTTACACTAATGATACTAACATTGATCACTTAATTAAAGTGGTGTCTACCAGGTTTCTCCACTAAGATACTATTTTTACATTTTTATTGTTTGAAGCAACTTTCTAAGTTTCTATCATGAATAATCATAGAGATATTTATTGGTAAACATTACCAGAAGGGCAAGGACAAAAATAAGGGGTTTTTCTAACCTAAGTAAAAATGTAACTAGATTACAGTTAATGTCTTTTTAAAATGTAACCTAGTTACACTTTTACTTAATTCCTAAAATGTAACATCTAATGGCAACAGTCATTTAAAAAGTTCAGAGTTCAGGGGCACCTGTGTGGCTCAGTCAGTTAAGCGTCCAACTCTTGATTTTGGCTCAGGTTACAATCTCATGGTTGTAAGATCAAGCTCCCTGTCAGGCTCCACAATGAGCATGGAGCGTTTCTCTCTATGCCCCTCCCTGCTCACCTCTTTCTCTCTCTTGAAATAAATAAGTAAACATTTACATAAAATTCAGAGTTCAATTACTACAGGCACTACATTTTTGTGTATTTATAACAAATTGAAAACTGAGTAGAGTAATATTCTTTTTAATCATTGATCGGAACACTGGAAACTTGCATTGCAAAGGTACTTTGTGTAATTTTTAAGCATCTTTCATTTTTTGGTCAATGCAATGCATAGCAATATTAAATTATTTAAATGTTATTCGAACATTTTACATGTTTACAATAGTCAATTTTTTATAGCAAACTGAAGGATTAAGAGGCAAGTATTACATAAACAGACAAAATATACTCTGGAAAGATTAAGTGACTTTCTTTAAAAAAAAAAAAAAGAACTGAAATGCTTACGTATTTTCTTTCCAACCCTGAACCTTCTATGTACATGATACTCCTTTAACATTGACCAGAAGGCAATGGCCATGACCCCTATTCTGTAAACTGGCACCATATCACTAGAACCCTTAGCTGGAAGGCACTTAGTATAGATCCTAAGCCCTGGGCTGCTGCGAAATCCAGACTGAACTTGCTCCAGATGTTTCCAAAGATTCTCACTGTATTTCAAAGTGGTCTCAAGGATTCTCAGTTCATAAAATAACCCCAAATAAGTGTCAGATATATAGCCAATGTAATGGAGTTGGATTATGGCTAAGTACTGATGTGTCTTCATCCACTCATACTGTATAAGAGAGGAAGGTGCTTAGACTCTGGGGTTGCCTGGGTAACACAATGCCCTAGGTCTTCCGAGTAACGGCTACCCACCCTTGCCCCCAGATTTATCTTTCTAAGTTCCACTTACATTTGTTTCTTTTGTTGAGTCTAAATAAACCTACATACAATTTAAAAACAAAGTCAGTAACTGAACCTGTTTCTGTATATCAAGTCTTAGAAAATATACTTTCTGTCTCCTAATGTATCTTTCAAAACAAGGCCAGCAATATTTTTGTAAAACCTTGTGTGGAGAAATACAATCTAGAAAAAGTATCTGTAATCTTCATCACAAGCCACAGAAGTCAATAGATCTTCATGACAGATCTTCAAACCCAAACAAAAAATCAATATTAAGGCATTTACCTGTGAGGATTTCAACATTGTGCCATAGATTTTGACTTGCTTGCCCCTTTCTGAACTTGATCTTCTGTAGAAACAGAGCTAAATCTAATAATAAACTTCACATAAAGATAGATCTTTATTTTTCAAAATATTTTAACATTTTGAAAAAATTTACTTGCACTACTTTTTCACTCTCATCAAACAAAATGTATGATTTTAATCAAAGTAAAGATATTTGAATGAAAATAATTTAGGAGAAAGAGGGACTCCCAAACCAATGAATCACCTTTAGTTGATGGGGTTGTCACATGATTGTTGACCCAACTGTCCAAGTTTGGTAAGGGTCATAATCATGGAGAAGCAGTGATAACCAAAAATTTGTAATTTAGTTAAGGGAAGATAAGATGTATTGTGTTGGTTTTGTTGTGGATACATGAGCAACGGATAAGCCAGAATGCATCCACATCTGCTTAATGAAACACTGTGTGGTGCAGTTTTCTACTACTGTGCTTAGCACATAAGTTATCAGCAGTAGAGAAGATGCTCTTGCTTCTAGTGGTTGAATTTGCATAATTTTGAGAGTCCTGGTGGTAGGCAGGGTAGAATGGACTATTGGCTTGGAAAATGTCAAAGCTGCAATGGATTCATCCCCAGGCTGCTGAGTAGATGGCTCCCAAGGCCCCATAAGGACAGCATGCAGATTTCCAAATAAATTGACTTCCATGACTTAAATGTGTTTCTCTTCCTTCTGTCTCATTTCTAAGAAACCTGGGCCAATTAGAGGAGAGACATCTATGGTATTATTTGAGATCCTGGATCCAAGAAAGTCCTAGAGTAATGAGATGAATATTTGTTTTCTATTTTCTATAGACAATGGAACATGCTGGGTGCATCCCCTTATGTGACGAACTGATTTCTGTAATAAGACTGCATGGTTTAAGAAAAATAAAAATAAGTAAACATACTTTTGTTACAGGGTTTTTCAACTTTGGCTAGATTTCTGTGGCAAAAAAATAATGTTTTGTGGACTTTAAAACCTATTTTTCCCTCCTAGACACATAGTCAGACCACTTTTCCCAGCCTCCTTTGAAGTTAAGTAACCATGTTGTTGATTTTTAGTTAATGGGAAATGGGGAGAATTGCTGAAGGTAACTTCCAAACTGATCCCACTAAAACCTTCTGTGTGAGTAAGCTTGCCTATTCCAGGGGCACTTGGGTGTCTCAATTGGTTTAGCGTGTGACTTTGGCTCAGGCCATCATCTTGTGGTTTGTGGGTTTGAGCCCCACATTGGGCTCTGTGCTGATAGCTCAGAGCCTAGAGCCTGCTTCAGATTCTATGTCACCCTCTCTCTCTGCCCCTCCCCTACTCGTGCTCTGTCTCTCTGTTTCTCTCAAAAATAAATAAACATGAAAAAATTTTTTAAAAAAGCTTGCCCATTCCCTACCCAATATCTGAATGGAAAGAATTCCATCAACATAGAGAAGGGGGAGCCATGTGCCATGGAGAGAAGAAGCCTACATCCTGCATGGCTCTTCAGTGCAAACCCCTATGAGCTACCTTTAATGAATATTATAGTGAGACATAAACATAATGATAAGCCACAGAGATGTGAATATTGTTTATTATACTGGTCTGAAAATCTTAGTTAATATAATTTCCATTACATTTAAAACTTTTATACCTAGATGACTAAAATCTGTTGGCATAGGGAGGGAGAGACAGGGGTAGGAAATAGGGAGAATGTTAACTTCAAATGAAGTAACATAATGTTTGCCAAGTATTTAGAACAGTACATGGAACACTGTGGTCATGACATGAATATTTGTTTAGATAGATTGATAAGTAGACAGATAGATGAGTCAGACCGTTTTTTGTTCTTTCTTTTTTTCTGGCAGAGAAATTCTAAATTCACCTTGAATCTTTGGTTGATGTTTCTGCTTCTCTGCGGAGGCTCATCCTTCTCTAGTTAGCCATGTTACACGTTGGGTTTCTTCCTCAGCACTCAGTCCTACACCCAATTCTCTTATCACTTCATGTTATTTCTTTGGAAATTTTATCCACAACTATGAAATCTAGTATCTGCATAGGTTGATAATGACATAGTCTGTATCTCTAACTCAGATGTATCCTTTGAAACTTAAACAAGCAAAATCAATTTTCTACTTGATGGCAACTCTAAAAACCTTTCCAAACTTCACATAGTCAACAGTAAACATGGGGCACATGGGTGGCTCAGTCGGTTAAGCATCTGACTTCGGCTCAGGTCACAATCTCACAGTTCATGGATTTGAGCCCCGTGTCAGGCTCTTTGCTGACAGCTCAGAGCCTGGAGCCTGCTTTGGATTCTGTGTCTCCCTCTCTCTCTGCCCCTCCCGTACTCACGTCTGTCTCTCAAAAATAAATAAATGTTAAAAAAAATTTTTTTTAAAGTAAACGAATGCTCCTTTTCATGTATTAGTTTTGTTCCATTGATTTGTATTTTGGAAAACTCTACCACCATCATTCTCGTTGTGTAGGCCAAATACCTAGGAGCTGCACCTGTCACACCATCCCACCCTTCTCAGGACCAAATGATCAATTTAGACAAGTTTATCTCTGACATGGCTTTCATGACCACCTATCTCTGTCCGCAACCCTGCCCCCCCCCCCCCGCTATCCTACTCCACAATGCTGTTATGAATGGCTGCCAGTCCATCATACTGTTACAAATGGCTGCCAGAATCCACTAAATTCTCAGGTTTCCTTAGCTTCCATGTAATCTACTCTACCTACTGCCTGCTGGTTTTTTTTTTTTCCAATTCAAATCTAGTTAACATACGCCTCAACTGAAAACCTCGTATGAGACAATAAACTTCAGATATTGAAAAAACAAACAAACAAAAACCCTCGTATGGCTTTTATTCTTTGATAAACATAAGCCATTTGTCATCTACTACCAGGCCCTGTGTGGCTCCACTCCCACCTGCTTCCACTCCCACCCTGCCCATTCCTCGCCATGTGCTCTGAGCTCATTTCACACTGCTTTGCCCTCAGTCATCATTGCCCCACATTTACCACACACTACATGCACTTACTGTCTCTCTCTCTCCTTCTCCCTCTCCTTCTCTCCCTTTTTTTCTTGGTGCTTTCATTCTGTGCCACTTTATTTTTTGCCTAATAAACCACTACTTATTTTTCAGGCCAGATGACTTCCTCAGTGAGTGCTAGCACCTTATAATACCATGTCCCCTTTCATCATAATACACAACCTAGTTGTAATCATATGTGTTATCACTTGATTCCTATCCATCACTCCTCCGACACTGAATTTTCAACAATCCTTGTCAAAGAAGAGTAAAATATATTTTGTTCTTGATAAAATGAATTAATCTGATGGTAAGAGGTGACAATTTGTTTCTTTGGGAAAAACACACATCAGTGAGACTTTTGAATGAAGAAGGGTAAATGACCATCTCATCCTAAAATGAAAAGATTTGAGACAGGGAGGTGATAATCCTCTCTGGCTAATAACAGAAAAGGTAACTATTATTTTAGTGTTTAAAGTTGCTTTTGTACAGGTTATTGTAACTATAGAAGAGGATGACCTTAATACCTTTATTCTTTGCAATGGGAATTGGAAGACATCATCTAAAGTATTCCCATGGGTGTAGTTAAACCCTGGAGAATATAATACCAATATTAGAGCATGGCATTAAATCTGCTTTGAGGAACTAAGAGAAAAGCCTGTGTTTTTACTTGGGACAAAGGCACAAACACAGAGTGACATTATTCTAGAAAAGTCTGATCGGAGATGACAAAAGTTGCCCTACAGAATGAAGTACTCTTCTATTGCCAAGATGACTGTGATGAGTTAAAAGCAGTAAGAAGAACAGAATTTAATCCACTGATACATTTCTCAAGAATTTCCATAAATTGTCTGGAGACAAGAACCTTATAGACCTCTGGTCAACAGTGGTGGCTTCTGGAATAGTGCCCCTGATGGCAGCTTGAAGTGACGTGTGATCCCTGAAACTTTAAGGAGTTGAGGGATAGTGTATTCTTCTACAAAGAATATGGGGCCTCTCAACATTCGATCCTTATTGTTCCTAGTGAGTGAGGAGGATCAAGCACATCATTTAAGAACCTAAATAATTTCTTGGACACCCTTAGTGTTTATGGACCAAAAAGGGGATAGTGCTTGCCCAGGAGTCTGTGTAAATTCCTCAGCTGCCATCTAGTCTGTTTTGAAATAAAACTTAAATCCCAAGTTTGACCTTGGAAGACACCCAGTTTTTAAGATAAAAATGAAGCACTCCTATTTTCAGTGACTCTCAGACAGTGAACATCAGTCACAGAATACAGTTACATTAAAATATGTATTTAAAAGCAAATATTACTCTCAAGATGATAATTGAGAGAGCAATCTGCAATGCATAACTGCTCAGGGTCATGCCTGAGCCTACAAAAGAAAAGTACTTTTGAGCCTTTCTTGATACCTAACCCATTCTTTATAGTACTAACTTCTGCTCCCAGAGCAAGACACATGTAAAAATGCCTTCAATTAACTATTTTTAAAGTTCTGCCTCTGGATTACTGCTGACCTCTCCTATAACCTCTGTCTGATTTTGTTCACTTTGGTACAGACCTAGAAAATCTCCTACTTGTTGGTAAACTGACATAGGCTGGGAGGTGATTTGTGTTAGTTTTTAAAATAAATTCCTTCATAAACTTGAAATCCTAAAGCTTATCCCTAGAACAAGAGTGTCAAGAAGAGAGTCCATGGGAAGCCCAATACAGGCATTTGGGAGGCCATAGATACAACTAGTGACATAATATAACCTTGTTCCCAGAGATATTTTAACATGAAAAAAATGGTACATCATACAGAAGCAAATAAAACATCACAAGGGCAGTTAATATAACAGAATTAACCAAATTCAAATTACTATGTATTCAGCTATGTAACAACAATTATAGTTATACATCTAATGAGACATAGTATCTGTCTTCATATAGCTTGCATTCTAATGGGAATGGCCTCTAGCTATAAATTCCTGTGATACATGGTAGAACACATTAGGAGCTACAAAAGAAATAAACACAAAGTGATATGGAATATAGTGTAAACAACTCAAGGAAGTTTAGGCGGTATTTCTATATCCTTTAAATTGCAGCTTCCCTAGCTAATAGCTGAGAAAACCTGCATACATGGCATTAACTGTGTATGTCTCAGTATTTTTCAATCCATACAATGGGTTGATTCATATTTCTTATATAAATGAATGAGATGATTAAAATGGCGCATGTAAATACCTAGTAATTTATTGCATACATGGTAAATATTCCATTAAAGTAGAACTCTTACATGGAAACACTCTTTGTAGATATTACTTCTGACTAGGATATGTAAGGACAGGGAAGTTTCAATAAATCTCAGCAGAGAAGGGGATGATTTATTCATGATAAATGAATTTTGGATTTTTTGTTTATTTATTTTGAAAGAGAGAGAGAGAGCAAGCAGGGGAGAGGCAGAGGGAGAGGAAGAGAAAAAGAATCTCAAGCAGGTTCCTAGCTATCAGTGCAAAGCCCAATGTGGGGCTTGAACTCCCAAACTGTGAGATCATGACGTGAGCAGAAACCAAAAGTTGGACACTTAACCAACTGAGCCACCCAGGAGCCCCAAGTTTCAGATTTTCAAAAGACAAACTGTGAAGTGGGTTGCAGGGGATTCCACATAAAACCAACAGTAAGAACCAAAACATAGAATAGAAGATACACAAGTTGAATGCAGCAAACAGGTCTGAGCAAAAAGGACCTGTGAAGAAATGATGAGAGAACAGAATAGAAAAGGCCTCTAAGCCTGGATGTGATTCTATTGATAATGAGGAATCTCTGAAAGTTTGGTCAATGTAACCCTGAAAGAATACTTCTAAGAAAATGGATTCTTTTGTTAAATATATTATAGAAGTTCTGCATATGCAAAGCATTTTTAGAGATTTCTAGTATATATTAACATAGCAATGCAAAAAAGCAAACTCTATCCAACTGTATTTAACCTAAATTTTATAAAGTTATTTACTAAACAAATTTCCATCTCTGTTTCCCCATGGGCAGCATCTACTAAAAACTTTTATTTTGGGTATTACAGGAACTTACTTAGAGAAATGTGGTCTAAAGTCTGTTTTAAGAAGACACAGTTCTAGCCGACCTATCAGTTGGAAGATAAGAGTTTGGAGGCTAGGAGACCATTATAAAAGGTGAGTTGTGAGTTAGTATGTGAATGGCTTAGTTTGCGGATATAAAATTGAGAGAAAGGCATAAATCAGAAGCAACAATCCTTGCCATATGATTACTGAAAGACAAAAGAATATGCACAACCCAACAGAGACTCCAAAATGTTAAGCCCAAATGATTGTGTCATCTGTAATAAAAACCGGAAATGCCGAAGGAAGAACGAGGTTCAGAGAAAAGGGACAAATTCTGGAAGTGTTGACTTTTGGGGCCTTCTCTGAAACTTTCAACCAGGCAGCTGAAGATTTTGTTTCAAGTGAACCAAACTTAGTTTAAAACACAGGAGGTGTCAGATTCAGGACAACATGTGAAAGAGTCAAAGCTGAATAGGGCACTATCTCTGCTCTTGAGGTCTCAACTTTTCTGGACACACTCCTTCATTAGAGAAGACCCAGAAATCTTTCAGGGGAAATCTTGGACATGCTCATGCTTCTCCTGAGTCTGCCATCCATTCATTCATATCCTTGAAAGACCCAACTTTCAAAAAGAGAACATCATCCCTCCCTCACACTAGGCAATGTGTCAAAGCACACAACCCTCTCATTTTGTTGTTACACAAAATTTTTGTATTACACTCTCTTTCAAAAAATAAAACACTGGATTCTTTACAGCCAACATCTTAAGGAAAGTTTGGTATTAGGGAATAATATTTCCTTGAGAACTGCTTGCAGCATAGGGACACCATCCCTTGAGATCAGTGTTTTTATATCAAGCTGTGTACAGCATTCAGAGTTCCTGTGGAGAAGAGTCAGGGGGCATCTGAGAAAGCACAAGAGAGTCCATGACAGGCATTTCATGCTCACCAAATATTCGTGCACTTCCGCATATTTCAAGGACTTCCAGTTACGTTGGGATCATGTGAAAATATCTGACAAACAGACTATGCATTAAAGTGACATGTACCCCATTGGGACTGAGGCTGGAAAAAATCCCTACCTCATTTCTATACTCTCTCTTCTTCTGCCTCAAAGTTTTGTGTCATGAGTGCTAGAGTTTACAGACGGAAGAGGGTATCCTGACCAATGTTGAACTTTATATGAGCAACAAATAAACAATGATTCATTTAAGCCACTGAGAATTCAGATTTAATGCATTTTGTTTTGTTTTTTTAGTTTTGGGGTTTTTTTTTTGGGGGGGGGGGAGATGTGGGAAGGGGTATTGGGGCCAACACAGTGGGATTAATACAGAGCTCAAATGAAGAGAACAGCTCCATGTCAGCTAGAGTTTTTTCGTGTTGGACTTCCAAATAAAACTTACTGGTAGAAATCTTTAGCAGATCTAATGCTCTACATCACATCAATGTTATTTTTGTCTCAGTTGAAATCGTCAGAAAATTACATATTTAGACCATGGTCTGTAATAGAATTTTTTTTACTGATTTGCTTTTTGATGGTATACACGAACTTAACAGAAGTTAAGAGAACTCAATAGAACTCAACACTGTAATCATTATACTGATAATATTGAGTTTATTGCCCACCATGTCAAATAGGTTTATGAGAGCCCATTTAAAGAATGTCTCTCAGATCTCAGAAGTGGGAAGAACTAGAATTCTCCACAGAAACTTCTATATTTTTAATTCAAAAATTAATGGGAGAGAACACGTTAGAAAATGGAAGATAGGACATTATCAGAAGGATTCCTTAGTCACATTTGACACATTCCTTTCAATAAAGAATGTCAAACTGTAAGAGGAAAATTAATAAACCTAATGTTAGAGTCACTCAACCAACATGTTAAAGGGTCTAGAAATTTTCTCATATGAATAAGAGTGAAGAGTCAAAGAGTGATTAGTCTGAGGCAGAGAGGACTTGCTAGGGTTTTTGAAAAGGGTATGTATATGGGTTTGGTAACGGGGGATGGTGGCCGTACGGTCCTTGCTTTCACATATTTAGTGAGCTGCTATGTCTTAGGTGAAAACACATAAAACTACCTTTTTTAGAGGCCAAAAAAGGCTCAATATTGACAATTTCATATGGTTCTACCTAATGGAATAGAAAATATAGTTATCTGAATTGTTTATTAGGGAAGAACTGGGGACAGTATTTAGACTTTACAAAAGTTAGATTTTAGGCTAAAATAAGATAGAAATTTTATCTAGAATCATTCCAAAGTGGACCCATGAATGGAATATTAGGTCCAAAAGGCAAGTAATATCAGAGAATTCATGTAAGAATTCCATGCTTTGAATTTAGTTTGGATATGTGATCTTGATGTCTTTCATTTCTACAGTTCTAATATTATTACATAACTTTTAAAACATTCTTGTAAAAATGTTCTTCAGTGTTGGTTTTCTCAATTTAAAGATTTGCTTGCAAACCAAATGTTGAGCCTAAAAAAACACACTCAGGGCTGGCTTCATGGGCATGTGACCTGCTTATTAAAGCCTGTGCACCTGCTATTGTAGGATCTCTTCGGAATCCTTAGTAACTTTTGAAATAAGAGATTTCAATTTCCTACATTTTCATTTCACACTGAGGCTTGAAAATTATGTAACTAATCCTGAATACATAGTCTTCTTAAACTTTTATGCAGATTAAAATGATAAATGCACATTAATTCTAGGTCATTAAAGACTAGTTTATCACCTTTAAATTACATTTGGGAATTGTACTTACATATCAAAATTTATTGCCCCAAAAGATCATTTTGTAATAACTATTAAATAACGTATGCCAGCATGCTTTGGAAACTGAAGAAGTTCTAATGGGATTTGGGTGTTTTATGTAAAATTAAATCATAAAATGTTTCCAAAGGTATAAATAAAAATAATTATGGAAAAGACTTTTGGAGAGGCAAAAAGCAAATCTATGACAATATGCCAATTCCACTTCCTGAAAATAAATAGACATGAAACAAAGAATAAAGGGATAGCAGGAATGCAGGGAAATGCATAACTATTTTGGTCACAGCTTCTAGCAACCCATTAAAATGACAACCAAACAGAGGTAGCAACAGATGTATCCACCATCGAAAAAAGTTAAATTAAATCAAGCGATAAATTTCAAATGAAGTAACTGTTCAATGAAAAGGAAAAAAAATAAAAATCACATCTGCTTACACAGCGATGAAGCATGAAAGATTCTGTTGAAAGTTTATGTCGAAAATTAAGATATAGATAAAGCAATCTATGTGCACTCATCCAATAACGAGAAAAGAATGAATTGGTGGATTAGTGCCAATTTTAATTTTGAAATCCTCAAAAAAAAAGAAAGAAAATTAAGATTATTGCTGATAGACTCTTTCTACTATAGCAGACAATCCAGCTGAAACTCTAGAAGGACACAAAGTAAATTCATTTTTAAAAACAAATAGTACAGTTCTGTTCTTTGAAAGACATATGCATAATACGGGTTTTTTCCCCTACTTTAGAGACCATTTGACTTGAAATTCTTACATTCTTATAAATATTTTAGATAAGGAAATAAAACTCATAATTATCTAACACTAAAAGTTGAAATTACTCACTATATCATTGTTACTAAAATAATAGCACATGCAGTCCACTAACACCAAAAAAGTCCAGGTGAGTATGGAAAAGTAAGGTTGGAGGGAATCAGATCTAAGTTGAGATTGCCAGAGCCATAAGAAAAACTCTGAAGCCTACTGAACTCAAGAAGGATTTCTGGACCCTTTGGAAAAGGACTGATTGAGCATGATAGTGGAAACTGAATTCCAGCTGCCCTTCTCTGGACTTACCTGTAGTGGAAAAGGACTGAGAAGAAAAATTTCAAGTATTTACATTTGTGGAATTGGTGTTGAGAAGACAATCTGTGAAATATTACTATTTCTTTGTAGCATTATGCCCCTTGTCCTTCATTCTAGCGTTCACTATGTTTCCTCTTTGTATCTCTCCTCCTTGCTCCTCAAGATTTCAAGCATGCTATGACTATGAGTCCTTCCATTTAGCCAATGTTGACTGTCTTTCCAAATTCTTTTTTTATATTGCTGTGACCATGAGTGATATTTTACTAAAGGGGAATAGGATGTAGATTCCTGGAAGTACAGGGATATGGGGACTGAGGAGAGATTTCTGGATTCCCTGGGTGCCTACTTCCACAGGTTGCCTTCCTGATATCCTTAACTTCTGGAACTCCTGCTCTGGCCTCCTTTTAAGGCCTAGAGCACAATTAAGTGTCTCCTCTTGTCCTGCATTTGCACCACACTGAGGATCCTATGGAACCCTGAAACATGCGATGTGGCCATTTGTTGGCTGCCAAAACGAACAAACAAGCAAACAAACTTTTAGAACTCCTCACTCCAGCCCTCCTATACTGAAACATAATTCATGGCCCTTGGTCAGTTGAGGGACACTATCAACTTGATCACTTTCCAAATACAACTTTCCTTTCTTTACTCTATGATGTCATATAGAGATATTCCATGTAACTCCTACTGCTTGATCCAATGGGACTATGATATGAAAATTACATTAGGATAAAAATAGGTAAAATAAATGCTTATTGAAGTCCTTTACAACAACAATATCAACTAGTGTCTCTGAGTGGGACAGATGTTTAGAGACCAGTTTAGTGGGGGACATCATGGGGAAGAAAGTAGGTGACACGCTATGTAAGGAAGTATTAAGAACAAGCAAGTCGTTTGTTATTCTTCTTATTAAGACAGTCTGTGTGCCAGGTTAACATGTTTCTTAAAATCATTAGAATGATCATTCAGTTCAGCTTAACAGTTTAGTAACTGAAAGCTGATTGAGAGTATACAGATATGTGTGTGTGTACACATAACTTATATACGCACTTATGTGCAAAATCAGTTTGAGCTTGTCTCACTTAAATGGATCTACCTATCGAGTTTGCTAGGGATATGCTTTAGATATGCTTTAGATAACTCAAGATAACTCAAGTATTTCTCTGCATGCTTTCATATTCTTGCCCATTGAGGAATCTTCTTAAAAGAAGATATATAATCATTAGCAAAGAATCCATAGTCCAACTGGCTGTATTTCCATCTCCTCATTCCAGTGACAGATTTCATGGGTTGGGAAGAACGAGGAGATCCCAACTCCTTCTCTATACTACTAGTTTATGTATGTATTTATTTTTAAGGCTTTTTAATTATACTATAACTAACATACAGTGTTATACTAGTTTCAAGTGTACAATATAATGATTCCACAATTCTATGCATTACTCAGTGCCCTATATTATTAGTTTTAATAGCTGGCTTGGTTGAACAAATTCTAAGCATGGAATGCAAGAAACAAAAATTATGTTTGAAAGCACTGGTATCCTGTAACATAACAGCAGTATAAAAGTAGTTCTTCTTAGATTGAACCTGGAACTTTTACATTTCCAAAATCCTCTCTATTTTACAAAAGACAGAAAAGGAATTCTACTACTGATAATTGCAAAGGCAAACAGGTTGCAAATGTTCTGATCATCCTATATTTCTGTCCTGTTTCACGTTTTATAGATAAACAATGCATCAATATCAGAATGGCATCTTGTTAACAATGTTAAGGCAGAATTCTAAATTTTCAAGCATTTCTAGAAAAGCAAACTATCGATAATAAATTGTATTTACAGAGAACTCTTATCTACTTGAATGAATTGAGAAATCTAGAATATTAAGTCATCAAGAAATGATTAGTTAAATGATTTAATTATAGCACAGCATGTTTTTCTGCTGATAATGTTACTAATTATACTTTAATAAACCAATCCCAACAAAACAATTACAATCCAAATGTTTAACATAAAAATCCAATCTCCTTTGGAGCTAAGACTAGTATTTCAAGTGTAATTTCTCTGTTAGAAATTTATTCTGATTTTTGTAGTTCATCAAAATAAATCAGTATCTAACTTAGCAATAAATTCTATCAGTTCAAGTTTTCTCTACAAAACATTAACAATAGCACAAAACATTCAAAATACGGAGAAATATTTTATATGATGATTTAAGTTGATGTGCCTTTCCTGATCAAATTGAAATACAAAGTTTTCAGATTGGTGCAAAGAAGGCTTATAAAAATATACTCAAAGTGGAAAATATGTAGCAATGTTATGAATATAGAGGAAGAGTTTAAATAGTATTTTTATATTGCACTGTGCTTATGCAAAGCCTTATTCACACAAATGAAAACAATGTCATGATATTATTATTTTTAACTCTTCAAGAAGATTTTGGTAGATAAGATCATTTTTGAGCAATTGTTTACTCTCTCCCCATCTGTATCCCTGGAGGAGGATATACGTTTCCATTGCTTGGCTTTAGTATTTCCTGTCTGACTTTGCTTTGGCCAAATGGATATCTTAGAGGAACAAACACAGAAAAAGGTGGCATGTTTTTGCACAGATGGGCTTGTGCTTTTGACTTCTACCATAACAACATGCTTTCAGTTCTGTGATCTCAGCAGGATGACCAACATGTACATCAGATCTGGACTTTAAGCAAATCCCAACCAAGCATGGCCTGTATCAGGTGACTTGTAGCTGACCACAGGTGCATGAACAAGAAAAAAAATGCTTATTGGTATATCTCAGTAAATTTTGCATGGTTTCTTAACACAAAATTATTGTGACAATAGCTTAACTGCTACGAAGGTGTTGTTGAGCATTTGTTATTCAGTCATTACATTTACTATGTGCAAGTTATAATATCTTTAAAATAAACTAGAACTATGTTCTAATTGAAGAAAGTTGTACCACAGTATTTCATTAAATGTCCTCTGGTAATTTGCTTTATATTCACTCTCAATTAAATGCCTTCTAGGTTCTTAAAACTGTGACTAATTTTGCGAAGCTAGATCAGAAATCTTAGTATAAAATCTACAAAGTGAATCCTTTTATCTTTTTATTATGGAAATAAATGTTTTACTATAAGCAAATGTGGTCTGACTCAATTTTGTGAACCTACTATTTTGGAAATTTCCCGATCCATAATAAAACTTCAATAACATTAGTTGAATAAAGTAAAGAGATAGTATCAGTCTTCTGTCAGCCTTCTCTCACCTACTTACTCAGAAGCATACCACATCATAATTGCTATAGGTATTGTTTCTATAATATATTCACTCTCATCACTGCCCTCATTTAATCATATTTTTTACTCCCTGTATTATTAACATACCTGGAACCTAGTGAGGAAATTGGTGTTTGTTCAGTGAATGAATGAATATATGGATGAATAAAATAGAAGAAGAATTTTAAAGTTATAATTTAAGATTGAAAGCATAGTATTTGTAATTAGATTGATTTTAAATAGTCTCTATTAAAACTTGATAATTGGGAAGATGCATTTTCCTGTTCCATTTAAATTTTACACATAGTGATCGACTTAATTATAAATTTCATTTCTTTATTCAGTAGATATATATTAAACATTTCTTATCTTTCCCTGCACTCTGCTAGTCACAATGAGAAAATAACAGGTATATCCCATGACATGATGGAGATTATAGTCAAAGGCATCATAAATGATGATCTACATAAAGGCTTGTTTTAAATGGATAATACTCTCAATATTTTTGTTATTACAAACCCAGAAATGCATTTATAGGTTTGCAATACGTTTTAAAGTGTCAGATAAAAAGGTATTTTAAGAATGGGTGAAACATGACACTTTAATGAATTAGCATAGAAACATGACAAATACTCTAGTTATGAGTATATTTGTGAAACAGACATGGAAAATGAGTTTTGTAATAAGACTACTGTGTCCTTGGATGAAATATGATAATTTTGCTACTCAATATTTATCAATTAAAATAAAAAACACAATATTGTTGCTTACATCAGAATTTAGGTATATAAATAACTCACTTTGATAGGCTTGAGGCATGTTTCCACATTTTCTAAGATGTGGAATTAGAAATTTAAACTCTATACATTTTAATGGGTGCAAATCAAATATTTAAAAATTTCTAAAAATTAGGTCTTCAAGCTTTATTAAGGGCCTTAAGAACATATTTATTTTCTAGAAATGTAAACTTTTCTGATAATGTGATTCTTTTACAAAACCTTGAAAAGATCTTCTTATCATTAACTTAAAAATGAATGTGTACAATAGAAAGTCACTAGGATTGAGTAAATTTAGCAACTATCTTGTTTTGTTACATATATATCTAATAGATTCAGATTTGACTTTTATAATTAACAGACGACAAGCTCATTTGCTTTTATAAGACAGAAAGAAAAGGAATGTTAAAGGAACTTAAATTAGATTTCACCATCTGTTTAATGAGTTTCAGGCCTTGTTTGATAATAAATTTCCAGATATAAAATTTCAAAATGATCATTTTCAGAAAGAGTAACTGACCTGACTTGTAAAAGGTATATAAATGCCTATTCACACTCATTCCTATAAAACTCATGATTTGTTTTATTTCTAATGAAACTGATTAAGCTTCCATTATAGCAATGTGAAATACATAATAAATGCAGAACTTATATTCATAAGAGTTATCATAGTTCTTAAGGTTATTATAATTCATATTTTAATTTTACAAATAGGACTTTTACTTAGTTTGGTTGTTAATAAATCTCTTTGGAGTATTTATTTCACTACTGCAATATCCTGTGCCTAAGAGACTTTCCCGTCAATCCCCCATGACCATATTCTGCTACTGTCAGCCTACTTTCAAGGTGCATTAACTGCTCCAAAACTATAGGGGGCCATCTGGTTAAGTGCTTCTGAACTGCAAGAAATATATCCTGAAACTCCTCTGCACTGACGGATTACATCTTCAAACCACATTCATAAAATGATAGTTAAGTAATTACAGAGTACAGTTATTGAGTCTGCCACTACAGACTCTTAACATACCTGCAGAAAGCTGAGAGTACACATAAGCCAGTTAAAATTTATGGATGGCCAAAGAGTGCTTCAGAAAATCAGGTGAATTATTTTCTGCATGCTAAACTTTGGGGTATTTGGAGTCAATTTCTGGCCATTGCCAGGAGACGACTGTACATGGCCCAGAAAACTGTGAATAATAAGAGGAGAAAATCTGGGCTTTTTGGGAAGCCTTATAAACTATTATGACCCTAGGAATTCAGAGTTCAGTGAGGGTGTTTGAACTATGAACTTGAATTAACATGCAGAAAAGGTAGAGGAAAGGTTTCTCATTTTACCAGCACGAAGATCAGCCTAGTTTAAGCTAAAAAATTAGCAATGTTTCTGTGATAAGCCCAAAACACTAGAGTCAGAATAGGAAGACAAAGGTTAGGGTCAGAAATAATAAAAAATAGCAAACTAACCAAGATATTTGGATACAGAGAAAGAGGCCACAGTCAATACCATCCAATACCCCAGTTTTTTAATTCCTTGATTTTTCTTTTCTAAGCAAGTATTCTCGTAAGTCAGAGAATGCCAAGGAGAACACAGGAGCACACAGGTTCTTTGTCAGGAAAAAACTGACACATGATGGATAACCAGGAATTACAAAGAAAAAAATAGGTACAATTGTTTTGTTGCAATTAAAAACTACAACAATTTGTTTTGTTTTCTCTTGTTTTTAAGAGAGGATGAAACACCGAGAAGTAACAGTTGAAAAGAACTGAAACATTAAGGTGTACATCTGTGGGGAGATTAGATGTCAGGTTTGTGTAGAAAAGGGGAGTAACTAGCTAATGAGGCTTGAGACATGGAAGATGAGATCAAGCAGGTCCATATAAATTCTGATGTAGGGTTTCCCTTTCATTTGAAAAATCATGTTTATATTTATCAGAGTAATAAACATATCTAATAGAAAACTGAGTAGTACCAAAAGGTCTATGTTAAGAAAAAATAGCATTCCTAAGCCCAAGCACTTTATATGCCATGTTTCCTGCTCCTGTAAGCAGTAGTAATCAACCTGATGGATTTTTCTGGTATTAACCTTACATATCTACATAACTTGTAGTAAATAGGCAGTTTTTCTGTTTCTTGAATGTCAATTCTTGGCAATATTTATCGATTTTCTATGTTATACCACCAACTCCCCATTTCTTTTTCCCATCCAACTAATATAGTTTTAGCAAGGTTTTTATTAATGTGATAGTTGTATCTACAAATCTACTATTTACTTCAGAGCAATATCTTATTATGATTATATTTTTTCTGTAAAATTTTTCCCCTATAATCTATAATTGTCATGGTATCTATCAACTGCCTTGAATCTATCACATCTTTCTATGTATCTACCCTGTTTTTTTTCTCAAATGCTTTAGCAGATCTGTCAAACACTTAGTAATATCTTTTCCATACATTCCAACATCTCACCTTTTTCCATTTATTTATTTTTGATAGACAGAGAGAGACAGAGCACAAGTGGGGAGGGGCAGAGAGAGAAGGAGACACAGAATCTGAAGCAGACTCCAGGCTCCGAGCTGTCAGCACAGAGCCCGACATGCAGCTCAAACTCACAAACCACGAGATCATGACCTGAGCCAAAGTTGGACACAACCGACTGAGCCACCCAGGTGACCCCAACATATCACTTTAAAAGTTACTATTTTTTCCTTTTTAGCTTATAAAATTCCCTTCCATAGCCACCTTTTTCCCTGTTCTGATGTTTTCAATCTGACGTTTAGTTTCCTAAACCCCATATATTCTTATTTTTTTTATTACTCCCATTGCCAAGAGCTTTCTACAAAAAGCATAATAAAATATGTATATGTGCATCCTTACCTATCTGAAAATCTTTTTATCTTCATGGTTGACTGCTAGTTTAGCTGGGTATAGAATTTCAGGTCAGAAATCAGTTGCTTTATAATTAGAAAGTATTGCTTTTGCATTTTTGTCTAGGATTCCTGTTGATAAGCAACTATAAATCTAACCCTATCTTTGTATGCATTACACACACATATATAAATATATATACATATATATGTATATATATATATATATATGTATATATATACATACACACACACATATATATTTATTTTTTTCACTGGAAGATTTTGATATCTTCTCTTCAATATTCAGAAGTTTCACAATTATTTGTGTGTGGTGTATGTTTCATTGATTGTGATGGATCCTTGGTGGGTTCCATTTGGAGTCATGATTCCTTACTTTTGAAAAAAAATGGTATTTGATAAATTTCTTCTATTAGTTTGGTTATTTTCTCTGAAATTCTTATTACTTGGATCTTCTGGAGTGAAATTCTAATGTCTCATCATCTTTCTATTTCCTTCTCTTTTGTGTGTTATTTTTTTTATATTTCCTTAACTTTATCTATAAAACCCTTCCATTGAATTCAATTTAAAGAAATTAAAGAAAGGCACAAAGATTCTGGGATAGAGTGATCAGAAAGCTTGAAAGGAAATCAAAGGAGTGAGAACAAAGAAAATATAGTCAATAGCACAGATAAGTGATATTAAATGTTCAAGAGAGATAACAACCTATAAAAGGCTATTAGATTCTGAACAACAACAACAAAAGATAATCAATGACCTTAGCAAGAGAATTTCAGTGGAGTGATGGAGGCAGCAATCAGACTGAGTGGATCAGGAAGTAAAACAGGAAAATTGATAAAACTTTACAGACATTCAGATATTAAAGTTAAAAAGGAATTACATATTTTATTTAGCACAGTATTTGCAAAACTGTTAGGATTACGTAGGATAAGCCTTCAGTATACTATACAATTATTGCCAGTATGAAATAATGTTCTATATAGAAATGAAAATTCATGTCAAAATATTGAAATATACTTATTAATATTTATTATGTAAATGGATTCATACAATATGTGATCTTTTGTGACTGTCTTCTTTTACTTATCATGTTTTCAAGGTTCTTCTATGTTGTAGCATTTATCCATAGTAATCACTTTTAACTGCTGAACAAAGTTTCATTTTATAGATATATAATATTTTATTTACCCATTCATCAGTTGATGAACATTTGAATTGTTTCTACTTTCTGTATATTATGATACACATATATCTGTATATATATACATATATATCATATATCATATATATCATATATTCATATCATATATATCATATATTCTGTATATTCTGTATATATGTATATATATCATATATCATATATTCATATCATATATATCATATATTCTGTATATTATGTATATATGTATATATATCATATATCATATATCATATATATCATATATTCTGTATATTATGATATATTATGTATATTATGTACACTGCTATAAACATTCATGTACAGGTTTTTGTGTAAACACATGTTTTCTTTCCTCTTAGGTATACAGCTAGGAGTAATATTTCTGGCTCGTATGGTAACTCTATGTTTAACCTTTAATAGAACTATCTAATTCTCAAAGTAGTTGCATGATTTTACATTCGACCAGTGGTGTTTGAGAGTTTCACTTTCTCTACATCCTACCACACTTGTGATTTTTTTTTATTTTTTTGATTATATAACAAAATATGTTAGTTAAGGTGACTATAGACATACAGCTAATATCTACAAGAGCTGGAATCTAGTCATGCCTTGTGGCAACTCAAAAGTCATGCTCTTGGGGCGCCTGGGTGGCTCAGTCGGTTGAGTGCCCGACTTCAGCTCAGGTCATGATCTCACAGTTCGTGAGTTCGAGCCCCGCGTCGGGCTCTGAGCTGACAGCTCAGAGCCTGGAGCCTGCTTCCGATTCTGCGTCTCCCTCTCTCTGCCCCTTCCCCGCTCATGCTCTGTCTCTCTCTGTCTCTCAAAAATGAATAAACATTAAAAAAAAAATTTAAAAAAAAAAAAGCCATGCTCTTTAGCATACTGCAATATTGTGGCCAGTTAATTTTATTGAATAAAAGGAACTTTGCTATTTATTTATTAATTATTATTATTATTATTATTATTATTTTGGTTCTTTGACATTTTATAGTTCCTGAAAAATTCAAATTCTGGTAATTTCAATTTTTTGCAATAAATATAAATTTTTATGGGAGATGGTTAGAATTTGGAATCTCATTTTGTGAAATTATATTTCATGTTATGTTTCAAACAGAAAGATTAAAGATCTTAGCCTATAAATGGTTCTAGTTTTACCTAATCACCAAAATATAAAGTACAAAAGTTCTAGTGTTCAAAATTCTCGCAATATGTTTGAGAAATGGAAAACCTGGTAGATAAGTGGCTCAAATTTTAATAGGTAATAATAATAATATCCAATACATATTCTCTTATGTATTGAATCAGCAGCATCCAAGCAAATATAAAGTAAAATTTTATCCAACATAAAACAATTACATACACTTTAAGTAAAAAAAAAAAATCAATGGCCAACCCAAATCCTTTCATTTCCAGTTGATTGTACACTAATTGAAATGGTTGGTTTTATGCTGACAGGTGATTTTTTTTTTAATGAAATGGTGAATAGTAAAGTTAGCGCATTATACCACACACTCTAGAAAAGCAACCTTCCATTGAATTTATTCAGACCAGCTAATTGCTAAATTAGATGACCATTCCAAGTTATTGAGTACATTTCAAATACTTTCATCTGAACCAAAAGATAACTAAATGTGTTTTGGTTACTACTGCACAGCTAAGTAAAATCAAAAGATGTCTATCTTTCTGGAATATCAATATGATTAAGCCTGACACTGGTGTGTAATACAGATAAGTCAAAGTGCTGTGGTGAATTCTCAGAGCAAGAAAAGAAGTTTGTAGAAGTGAAAGAAATTCACAGAATCACCTGATACCACTGACCAATCAGTGGTGATTAACTGGTTCTACATCACTATTATAAGCTATTATCAGTAAGAATAAGTTTCTAAAATGTGTATTAGAGTCAGTGTTTTAATGAAAAAAACCTTAGGCCGTTTTCAGAATTCAGAAACTTCGACATATTAATGTTTTTAAACATCTCGTATATATTTTTTGTATATATAAACACTAACGTCATAACTGCCACTAAGTTTTAAGTTAGAACTTCTCACTCTATTACAGCTCTAAAGTTACCATTTATCATATTGGTATTCTAGGAACAGAATGGGAAAAAAGAAAAAAAGGCAATTTAGCACAGTCTTTTCCTACATGAAATAAAAAAGACTTCATCTCTGCTTGAATCCAGTACGTTATGAGTATTGAAAAACATATTATAAAATGTCTATATATTTTGTAGTTTTAAGCAAATGGTTATGATTATTGCTTTTTCTCACATTTAAAAATCAAATTTATTTTACACATGAAGACATATTTCCAAGGAAGTTTTAGTCTCTCTATAAAAATGAATATTTAATAGAAACTGATAATATTCTCTTATGTATTGGAATTAGGAGGTTTGAAGAAGTAAAATGTTACTTAAATCCACTACTTTTAACAACACTGTAGCATTTATTGGTTTTGCAATAAAAGAATTATAGAAAATTATTGTTATGTTACTTTTTATGTTTCACATTGAAAGTAGGTAAAGTAATTTCTAAGCTATGGGTCATTATCATTTATAACTAACCATGCTTAACAGTTAGGTTTTTAACTGCTGACATCACTTTTTTTCTTTTTTGGAAAAATGATAGATATTATTTAATATTTAAAGATAAATTGCTGCAAAATTGTGATTTTTTGGCTGACAACTCTGCCCTAAACAAGCTTAGTCAATATGAACAACAAGAAGTTTTAAAATAAATTTGCTAAGAGAAGAAATCTGAATTAAATTTTTCATACATTTCCTCAGCCACGATAAGAGGAATCAAGTATTGTTTACAATCTATTATCAAAGGGCAATTTCGTCTGATGCAAGCATCTAAGAAAGTTCATGTTAACCCTTTAGAACTTCTCCTTTTATAAAATTCCTCACCATACTCATCACAGGTAATTTTCAAAGGTATAAGCTTGTCTACCTCAAGCAGCACAGGCTTTAAAATGTAGGAAACCCCTGGGAAGCATGTTAGCACAATGGCTTCTCCAGAGAAAGGGGTCAGAATCACAGATGGCAGAAGGCCAGGCATGATTGTCCTCTTTTCTCCAAGGTTCTTGTTCCCAATTCAGAAGGATTTACAGAGGAGGAGGGGACTTTGAAGTGTCTGAGATCCCTGAGGTCGAACCTACAATCTGTAAGTCTCCATGTATATCAGATCTTGTGAGCAACTTATTTTTTGTCTTCTAGGTTTTAAAAATAGAGGGCTTGTCCTAAACAAAATAAAATTAAAGTTGTGTCTGCTAGGATCTTTCTCTAGGAAGCCTTGAAACTTTTTATAAACTATTTTCTAAAAATTTTTTAATGTTATTTATTTTTGAGAGAGAGAAAGAGACAGGGCATGAATGGGGGAGGAGCAGAGAGAGAGGGAGACACAGAATGTGAGACAGGCTCCAGTCTCTGAGCTGTCAGCACAGAGCAGGACACGGGCTCAAACCCACAAACCGTGAGATCATGACCTGAGCCAAATTGGATGCTTAACTGAGCTATCCAGGTGCCTCTAAACTATTTTCTAGTTAAAATATTTATTTTGGCCATACTTGGAGTACCCACAGGTGACACCAGTTCAAGCCAACATTTCTAAAGGATTGCTACTTTGGTCTCTAGAACTCCATGTGATTTTCCTACCACCCATGTGTAATCACTGCCAAATTCCCAAGTATACCTTCAACATGCTGAGAAAGTTGACATATATCCTGTGCTTCACTTCATGTATAAATTCTTACAATTTTCCTGAATAAAAATTTAGCAATATTTATTAAAATACTTAAAATTATGAATGAATAGATTCTTGGTTATAGCATCTAGAAATATATCACAAGGGGAAACAGTTATAAAACAATTTACATCTGGAACATTCCTATTAGCAGTATTTATTACGGTGAAAAATTGGTAACAACCTAAATATCCAACTTCAGTTTTAGATTAAATAAAATTATAGTCCTTCCATATGATAGAATATTATACAGGCACCAGCAACCACATTGCAGAGCATTTTATTTTATGGAAACAAATACTTTACGTGTTATTAGGTGAGTACTTTGTGACACAAAACCAAATAAATGTACTCTTGAATCTCATTCGGTTATACCAAAAATGTAAAAGTATTGATCTAATTATATGTATAATTAAGTCTAGCAAGAGCCTAGAAGGCTTGCTTATTTCCTGATCCTGCTTATTGTTTTACAAGTATGTTATAAGTTGTTTATTTTCCACTCATTTTGAAAATTTTCTAAAATAACCCATTTCAATTTCTTATAATGGACATTGATTATCCTTCAGTAAAAGAAAAGTTAATGTTACTAAATACCTTGTCTGTCCTAGATCAACTCTCTATCTACGTGGTATCACATACATTTAATAAATGCTTTCTCCTTTCCTAGACTTTCAGAATATACATCTCTCATATGATTCTGCTATTTTATACTATCCTCTAACAGTTTTTGTTGAGAATTTATTCTCTAACAAGAAGGTGGCCACCTCGCAGTCCCACGACTTACATATTATCTAACGCTGATGTCCCAACGGGCACCTCTTGCTGTGTGGTTGCCACTGAATCCTGGATGTTCCCCTTGAGAGTCTGATGTATTTCAAATGTAACAGAGCCATAACTTCCAATTAACTCCAACAACTAAACCCCAGATTGTTCCACTTCCAGAATTCCTTGTTTCACTTAATGACACTATCATCCCACCCAACGTAGTTTTCATCCTTGCTCTCTCCGTCTCAATCCCATTTCCAATCCATCAACAAATCCTGAGTAACTCTCCTTCTCCTATGTATCTAAATCTCCCTGCTTCTCATATTAGCCATTCTTCCTATTCTAGTCCCAATCACCACAATCTTTTGTTTTGTTACTTTCTTCCTCTATGTTTGTTCTTCTTCTACTTTTGGTCCATTTCCAAAGTGAAGCCAAAACTACCCTTATAAAACATTAATTATATTATATCATCCTCTGCCTACAGTCTTTGGCTTCCCATCCCACTTAGGATAAAATCTGAACTCCCTGCTGGAACTCTCAAATCTTAATTCAGAATCTCTCTCTCTTACCTGTTCACTCACTCTGTTCTGGCCACATGGGCTTCTGTTTGTTCTTTGAATACAATAAACCTATTTCTGCCACAGGTCCTTTGTATGTGCTATTCCTTTTGCACCAAACACAGTTCCTCAGATTTTCCTGATTCTTTTCTTTTCCTTAACACCAACCCAAATATCCTCCTTTTAATGGTCTCCAAAAACACATGCTTCTTAAGTACCTTTTCCCACCTCATCCTGTTTTGTTTTCTTTATAACATTTGTCAGCTATAGTTATTGTACTTGCTATTAAGACGTTTAAAAAGTACCATTTCTTAAAGTAAAATTCCTACCTACTTGTCTAGTTAGTGACTCTAATTATAGAGGTTACAGGGCAGGAAAGGCGGTACAGTTCAATGACAGGCCAAAAGAAAGGTGTTTGGAGGCTAATTGTATGGAGCCAATTTACTAATAAATATGGCTGGTTTATTTCCACATATCTGCATAGAAGGACAAGGACAAGAGGAACATTTACTTATCCATATGATGAGAGATGTCATTTTAACTGTTAAATGCACTTAATATCCATCACAATAACAAATAGATTGAGTTCTAGCCAAACAGAAATAAATGATGATCTAAATCCATAGATTAGATTTTGAAATATATTCCTACTTCTACTTCCTCCCTTTGTCTCACACTATTCCAAAATTAAGACGTTATCACTTATAGAAGACAATGTTCTGAAACTCTTCAGACCTGACACTTTGTCAGGTTTTTATAACTGTCCCTTGATAGTTGCCAGGGCACACACATATTATCAATAGCCATAAGTCTAGCGAAAACAAAAATGTTCCTTCATCTCCAGGAGAGCTGCCTTAGGAAAGAATGTGTTCTAAGATATTAAGTGTGAATATTTTCATGCCACCTGTACAAAATATGACTTTCTTCTATCTTCAATAAAAATCTAAATTTCAATCATCATCCTAGTAGACTTTAAAAAGACAGACCTCAAAAATAGCATTTTATATGATATTCTCTTGTAGTTCTAGAACAAAACTTAAGTACGAATAACTGGAGATCTTCACAAATGTAAAGATGAAAGAATGGGACTCAATTTAACACAGGAGATAAAAAAAAGTGGGATTATTTCCCTCTGCCATCTTGAAAAGGGTATGGCTTTAAACCTATGAAACAAGAAGATGGTGATGTTAGGCTGAATGGACAACATATCCGTGAACTGGTTTCCTAAGAGGTTTTATAAACCTTTATATTTTGAATATCTACTTATTTCCTCGAGAATATGGTTACTTATATCTGTATACTCTTTCCTATATAGCCGCTCCATCCCTTTTACTTATAGCAGGTTTTCATCATGTATGTATTGAATGCACACCTGCTTGACATATATATCTACATACTTCTACACTATAGCCATGTGCATTGCCCTCTTACATGTGTTACCCACCTTCCTACAACCAAATAAATTAACATGATGAGACAGAATAAATATACACTGAAGTTTTATTTTTCCTTCCTGCCCCCCAGTGGCGTAGCCTGTACAGTCTCTGGAGACTGCTTACCCCACTTTGGAGACCGCTAAAATTTTGCCATATCCCAAGGAGAGAAACCAACTCATCTTAAAGCTCTTTTGATTTTATGACCAGTGAACACTCGAATTTCTGAATAATCTAGATCTGCACACCTTATTACGGTTCATGATGCTAGGAAGTGCTGGCTAGACCAAGGCATTCGTTCCTTCAGCCACAGGTTATATTGTTGGCTGCTCGTGATTCAGAGCTGAGTTAACATACCACCCACCTCCACCCTCGCAGCCTTCATCCAATTACTGGTCCAATGATCCAATTCCTCATCCAACGCAGGCCAAACTGAAAGGCTGAAAGCCTCCAGAATTCCTACTGGATTCAGATGAGGCTTCCATTACAACCACAATAAAGTTCAACTGCTCTCTCTTTAAGGCACCACTTCTTCCGGTCTTTTTCGTGATTATAACATCACGCTGCCAGAAATCTCCTACACAGATATCTCTGTCCCAGGGTCTCTTTCCTGGGAAACCTCAACAATTATGTGTCGAGTTCCTAATAAATTGTTTACGGAGCCACTGGAAATTCAAGAATTAAAATAATACCCTAAATTTTCCTGAATCCCCATTTGGTTCTCACTGAGTCAGGACTAATTTCACCTGGAGGTCTTCTTTGTTTTTTTTTATGAAAAATCAAGTTTCCAAAAATTCCTCCTTTTGAATGCCTGAGCGACATTTACTATTGGGCTTAATATCACTGCTTCTGAGGACAACAGGGTTTGTCCATCTTGATCTCAGCCATTCTGCCTCAGGCTATGGTCTAGTTCATACTGCTCACTACAGTACCTCCTTCAGTGTCACCTTAGCTCCTGACACAATCCCACAACCACTGAGGTCCAAGAAATGTCTGAACACTTGGTGTAATAACAGCATAAAGGACTTACTTTATCTGGGAAGTGTCTCTCTGAGGGAATGCTGTGCGGTTAACTCACTAGTAGATGTGACACCACTTTTCTCTTACACTTTTCTCAATGGCACTTAACTTTCAGTTCTGCCATCCAGGCTGAGAGCTCTGTTTCCCCAACGCACCAGTCATAGAATAAGCAAAATACCATTATTGCCTCCTGGACGGGATACATGTTGGACACAGACCCTGATATCCTCCTTGAATTTCCTTTGATGAAGATACATTTTTGATAAAAATGGAATCCTAAGAACAGACCCTACATAAACTTAGGTTTTGCAGAGCAACTATGAAAACCATACCAGTGACTCTAGAATATTTGAATATTAATAGAGTCAGTACTTTAAGTTTGTTATGTTAGTTATTAGAAATAAGAATCAACTATCCATCCAAGGTTCTACTTAGGAAAAATGAAAATATATGTACAGATTGTTATAAAAAGACTAATAACTAGAAAATAGTCCTTCTTACCCCAAACTCCAACAAATGAAGAATGGAGGGTGGCCTTCACAGCATGTAACATAATATTTGATTCTAACTAAAAGATTAGTTCAGTGAAGTGTTCTTTTGATAGAAATTCTCATGCTTCATATGCTATATGTTAAAAACAGCAGTATATACTTACTTGATGACATATTATTAAAGGTAAAACAGAAGTATTTCATAAACAACCAGATTATAGATTATAAGTAGATTATAAGGTAACATGTAAAACATGATACAGAAAATAAATACAAAAAATGCATATTATTCATTTACGATAACTTTTATAGAAAATGGAACAAAAATCTTCACAGCAAGGCTCAGAGAGTTGCCTGCAAATGACTTACTTGTTCTTTGTTTCCTCTAATTGTCACAGTAGACTCCATGTCTAAAGCTTATTCACTGGGCTGAAGCTTATCCTGAGATTTTCATCACTCTTAGATAGGACTATTAGGATTAACAGATTTATCACATGTAATGGAAAGTGACCACTTATTATTTACCATTGATTATACCAATAAATAGAGTTTTAATCACTTACCTGAATAACGTGTTTTAGTTTATCAATAATTTGATTTATCACAGGATCAGTTCCTCTGACTTTGACTTCGGGATTTCCAGATTGGGCTTTGATTCCATTTCCAACCACACGCTGAGTATAGCTAACAAAATGAAAAGTGGAAGATATATGAGTTAGTAACCTGGTCACAATATGATCTGCCATAACTATTTGAACATATTTGAGTTCAGAATATTGTTCCTTTAAGGGTACATGACAATATACCCTGGCACAGCTACAGTATTTTTTTTTTGGTAAATGCTTAGCATGTAAATATAGACTACTCTAATGTTTTTTCTCTCAAAAGACCCAACCAAAGATTGTGTTTTAACATCACCTATCAATATACTAAAGAAAGCTAATACACATTTCACTTTGTTACCAAGTCTTGCTGAATGACACATATGTCTGCATCCATATTATCTGAGTCAACTTACTTCATTTTATATAATATGCAAATGAGTCCCAACAATATCTTTTACATATTGGATCAGGAAATTATATATATAATTAAATGTAATTAAATACGTATTTACATAAAACATATATATGTATATATAAATATGTATTTACATTAAATATGTATTCATATACAAATATATTTATATAAAATACATATACATATATTTTAACCACACAAGTCAAAATTACAAACATTATAAACAACTAAACTGACAAAATATTTTGCAAGTAGACAAAACACAATCAGCTTTCACCAACGTATACCTAAACAAGGGTCTAGTAAATTGTGTTGTATGTAATGGGGTGATTGTATAGGTGGTTAAAGTCATTGCAAATTACTATCTTCCCAAAATGATAATCACACAGTATCAACTTAGTAAGCATACACATGTTTAGATTCATCAGTCACGATCCTAGGAATGAAGGAGAGGTTTAGCATGCTATGGGGATAGCTAGAAGGAACTGTGTATGTCAAGTGAGAGGTAGGAATAACACAGGTAGTAAACACTGAGCATTCAGAGAAGTCCATCTTGACTAAGACACTTGGGGAAACACTAAAGAAGTTAGAGCTTGTGTTAGCCCTTGAAGTATTACGGAAAGAATAGGTCCTAGATGACGTAGTTAACGCAAACTCCAGAGCAAAGGATGACATCCCAGCAGGAGAAATGGCAAAGGCATATGAATGACACACACAGGGAAGAATAACTAGGTTTCTATTTGCAAAGAGCACAAATGGGGAAAAGTAGGAGATAGGAGGTCACACCCTGAACATTCCATACTCTCTCCACTTAAGACTTTCCTCTGAGCAATTTGTTTGTTTAAATAAAAGTCATAATAAAGTGGTCTCAGAGACTTTTCAACAAACATTTTCATATGTTTAATATAATTTTTCTTCCCTCTATTTGAGCAGACTATCACAACTATCCATATGAACCGTCTGTAATTTTCTACAGCAATGGAATCTCTTTGAAAAGATGAAAGGAGATTCCACTGTTGACAATATGGCGACACAAAAGAATTTTCAAGGAATATCCAGCTTTACCCCAAATTTTGCATACACAATGACCAGTTCATAAAAGTGGATCAAACAATTCTTAACTAGATCCTTCCAATTAAATGATAGAATTGTGGGGGCACCTGGGTGGTACAGTCAGTTGAGTGTCTGACTCTTGATCTCTGCTCAGGAGATGGTGTGCATTGATGGTGCAGAGCCTGCTTGGGATTCTGTCTCTCTTCCTGTCTGCCCCTACCCTGCTGTACACATGCTCGCTCTTGCTCTCTCTTTCAAAATAAATAAATAAACTTAAAAAAAAATGTAAACAGAAATGATGGAACTTTTTCATATTGATAATATCAATTGGACATGACAAAAATAATGTTATTAATAAATCTTTTTTATTTTAAAACAACCTTGAACCCACTTCTTCAGGCAGAAATAGAAGGTACAGAGTTATGCATTCCAGTATACATTAGACACTGTCAATATGTGCCAATAACCAGTGGTAGAAGGAAACCAAGCCCACAAATCTATTAATGTGTAATAATATTTTTTACTTAGGAGGAATTGAGTAAAATATAAATATTAAGCTTTTCTTAACTCCTCTATAGCACTATTATATTTTTCTTCAAAATATTTCAAGCAGATTGCACATGTGGCTGCTTTATTAATGTACGATTAACAATAATGAGTAATATGAACACATAAATAGACAAATGCATGTTTATCATTCAGGCATTGTTTTAAATACTTCCTTTGTAGTCTGTCACTTTATTCACATGATAATCATTTGTTGTGGTCATGAGAATGTGCCTATAGACCTCAAAGTACTGGAAGTTTAATTGCTTAAAGGTACATGGGCTTTGCTCTGAAATCTATTTCTGCATCTGCCCCCAACCAGTCACTGAGTGCAGCAGAGCTAATAAGCAGGGCCATCACTAGAAGACACAGGGCTCCTCTGGTGACCAAGTTTGTCTCAGGATTCCCTGAAACCCTTGTTAACCTTTCTTAGGCTGCACTACATGGTAGAATGCTTTCACTCAACCTTTTTGCCATCCCCTTCACTCTGGGTCATACATGCTTCATGACTAACAGCTTTTCCAGCTTTACTCAGTGTCCACCCCATTTACTCCGATAGATATTTCCCTTAATAAATCCTCTTGTGTTTAATCCCTTTTTGGCATCTGCTTCTTGGAGAACCCAGATTAATACATCATATAATTTTTATACTGTAAGTATTCCTACTCTATAGATTGAGGATCTAGGATCTGAATAGGTTAAGTAACTTTCCCAAAGGCAACATTTTGTTAAGTGTGCAGCAAGGGTATGAATCCAGGGAACATGAGGTCCAAAATACAATCACTCAAAAATTATTAATCAAAACTCCTGAAATCAACTAAGATAAATTGGGATACAATTAGCTTGGTGCAAAGTGCTTGTTTGTTTGTTTTGATCCTTTCTTTTTTTTTTTTTTTTCTGTAACTACAGCATTTTCAAAAGTTTTACTATTTATAATTAGGAAAGAATGTACTATTTTCCTCAAAGATCCCAAAGAACAGTTGTATATTACCAGCTGGTGGGGTGAAAAGAAACTAATAGACTTCAAGTGTGCTTTAAGATTTTCCTGTTTGGGGGCACCTGGCTGGCTCAGTCAGTTAAGCATCTGACTTCAGCTCAGGTCATGATCTCACAGTTTGTGAGTTCGAGCCCTGCATCGGGCTCTGTGTTAACAGCTTGGAGCCTGGAGCCTGCTTCAGGATCTGTCTCCTCTCTCTCTTTACCCTTCCTCTGCTCATGCTGTATCTGTCTCTCTCTGTCTCAAAAATAAAAAAAAAAATTTTTTTTAATTAAAAAAATATTTTCCTATTTCTCTAGAAACACAGACAAAGTGAGTAATGGAAAGTTAGTCTTGTATCTTAATTTTAAATACAGTAAATTCTTGAACAACACACGTTTGGACTTCCCTCAGTCCACTAATACATAAATTTTGTTTTTCAATAAATACAATATTATAAATATATTTTTGCTTCCTAATTATTTTCTTAATAACATTTTTATTTTCTTTTCTCTAGCTTACTTTACTGTAAGTATAGTTAGTATGTAATACATATAATATACAAAATATGTGTTAATTGACTGCTTATGTTATTGGTAAGGCTTCTGGTCGACAGTAGGCTATTTGTAGTTTGGGGGAAGTCAAAAGTCATATGTTGATTTTTGATTATGCTCATAACCCCCACATTCTTCAATGATCAACTGTAAACTGTTACTTGGTTTATGGTTCGTGGGTTCAAGCCCTGCATCAGGCTCTGGACTGATGGCTTGGAGCCTGGAGTCTGCTTTACATTCTGTGTCTCCCTCTCTCTCTGCCCCTCTCCCACTTATGCTCTGTCTCTCTTTCAAAAATAAACATTAAAAAAAAGATGTAGGAATGTCATGTTACTTTAATCTGAAGAATATCTCATTTTTTATTCTTAACTGTCACTGTTGATAACACAGATAAATGTTATCACAAATACAATCGATCAAGAATCTCATTCCAAACTAGTGTCTTATAGAATAGTTCAGGATCACTATTCTTATTTATTATTTAAATAAGGAAAAAGTCTGCAGCAGGACATTTAAGATACTTCAAGTGAAATATAAGTTTTAAAAATAAGTTCTTCTTTTCTGTTTTTGTAAGGTTAAGGAGAACCACAATGCAATAGCTGTTCATACATACCAGAATGGTTTAAATGAAAAAGACAGATGATACCAGGGGGAACTGGAGCCTCTTCTGGTGGTGAGAGTATAAACCAATGTAAACCACTACTTGACATGTATTTTAAAGCTAACATATCCCGTGGCCCAGGGGATATACTCAACAATGTTTACCAAAAGACAGGTATAAGAACACTCAGGGAAGTACTACTCAAAATAGCCCCAAACTGGACACAATCTCAATGTTCATAAACATTAACATGGGAAAATAAATGGTCATATATATAAATATAAATATATAAATATATATATTTATATAATGATATATGATACAGCAATGAGAATGAATGAATGACAACTATACTCAAAATCTTATATAAGCTAAATGTGGAATGAAAAAAGCAAGATGTGGAACATATTCTATTACCCCATCTATAAAAGTTTAAAAATGAGTCAATAATGTTCTAAATCACCATAACTGCTACTCTAGAAGATACGGTCTAGAAGGCTGAAGGGGCTCCCTGGAGTTCTAGTAATATGTTTCTTGATTTGGGACCTGGTTACATAACAATGCTCATTTTGTATAAATAAAACAAAAACAAAAACAAAAAACACCGAATTGTAGAGTTAAGGTTTGAATATTTTACTAAATGCATGTATTTTCAACCTAAATAAAACACATCAAAAACCTCCTTGCTCTTTTTTCCTTAATATGTATACAATAGACAAATTGTCTCTGAACCATGTATAAATAAAAGATCCACGCAGGTATTTTTAACATGGTCTAAATGGTGGTGTCATCACTAAATTAGTAATTTAGGAGCCTAGATTGATATAAAAACTTACTCCCTGCAGCCTTGCCTTTGTATGCAAAAATATGGTTTCTAAATAAATAAATATTTTTCTAACAAAGAGTTTGAGTTTTTTATTATGAAATTTTAATAAATCATTAATCACATTTTCCTTCTAATGTACAAGTAATGGATAAAACATTTCAAGGATCCCTATAGAGGTTTCTCAACTTGAAAAATTGCTTGCATTTCAACTAGAAAAAGGGAATAAAACACACATCCACCAAAAAGGCCAATTTTTTGTTAGAGAAGTAGCAGACCCACCATCTGTGCTGATTTCTTCTAAGCAGGTCTGGTAACGTATGACAGCAACTTAATAGGGATACTCACTCCCCAAGTAAAACTTGCTTTTCATTAAAATGGAAAAAAGGCAAGCACTGACGTTATTTACATTCTATAAAGATGTTTTAAAATGATGATTAACAAGATTCCAATTCTCTATGTGTTCAACATATGAAATATTAAAAAGAAGTGTTATTAAATCTACACACAGTATGTCATTAAGAAATCATTTCTCCAGACTCTACCAACATTTCTTATTTGAAATTCATGTCATGCCCTACTAGTTGGTATTAATTTTACTTTATTTAGAACACAGAATTTGTTTCAGATGCACATCAAAAGTATGGTATTTTGATGTGTGCTCACATAATTTCTGGGGGACAAATATTTGGAATCTGACCCTGGAATGCATTACAAATCACTTCAAGTGGTCTGAGAAGTCTTTGATAACTTCACTGGGTCAGGACATAAGAACTTCAAAATTTATATGAAATGAGAAAAACACTTGATCAGGGACTTTCTCTTTTTAACATGTCACCATCTTTGTTAGAGTTTTAAGACTGAGAATGGGGACCATGTTGGTGGTGGTGGTGGTGGTGGTTTAGCAATAACAGTAGTAATAGGTGTTTTGTTTGTTTGCTTGTTTGCTACTTTTTTTGTATGCCTGGTTAGGTGATTGTATATTAAAATTCCTTCAATTTCCAGAGTTTTGAGTCTCCTAAAATCTAGGAGGCAAAACACTGTGTGTCTTTGGCTCTGGTAACTATGTTGCCATCCTGGGTAAAAAAGTCTGGGAAGAACATTACATGTATTCATCAATGAACCTCTTCTTTGACAACAAATTGTCCTTTCAAATCATTTCTGGGCCTCCCTTCCTGGTTCTGGCAGCAAATGTGAAAGTAAGTAGCACTGGTATTTTTGTGTGTAAATTTTCGTCAGATATTTGGGTGACACTGAATACCACTGCTGACTGCTGCTTTATGTACAGGCAGCTTCTGTATAGCACTTTTCTTCTACAGTGAAGGTCTTAATCTTTGAAATCTCAGAACGAAAAGAAGTCATATGATTGATTTTATGTGCCAGGTTTATGGGGCTAACCTTTCATGGTAGGTAAGAGGCTTACAGGGGATTTAGAAAATAGAGACATCTGTAGAATCAATTCAAAATGATTAAACCTTTTGTGATTGCACTATCTCATTTCAATTGCTGAGCCACAAACTATTTATAAGTTAATCTCTACCATTTATTTGGCTTTATAATTATAGATAATGTCTAAATTTGAGATCTATGTTTCTGAACCTAAATAATGAAGTCAAAATAAATATATATCTTAGAGACCTTATTGTGTTATCATTACTTATAGGTAATTAATTTCCTGATGCAGATATTGTATTTCTGATACCTTATGGATAACAATCGTTAACATTATTTTAATAAGGCAACGTCATGCTTTGTATAGTAGCCAACGAAGAATGTTTATCAGATCCCTGCCATAAATAAAATACGAACATGTTTAGAAAAAGCAAGAAAGTAAGAACTCATTAAAGAATGGATATCAATCAATCTTCCGCCTAACTCCAGTCGGCAAGGCATGTATTTGTGCTTGTCAGTTTAGCCAGGTAATCACAGGTTTCAAGATATTTTGTAAGATAAGCAGCTGTGTGAACTTGCAAAATATTTGCACATGAGAAACCAGTGACTATACATGCAAAACCAGTGGTGTTCTGAAGGCTATCACTTCGACAAATGTTGACTACCTGATAAAAATTGTATTAAAAGCAAACTTCCCCCCATGTAAAAAAAATAGTACATTCCTTACATGATTTCTTTTCTCCTAACCCCTCCCTAATCTTACCAAGAAAAGATCAATATCTTAATTATAGCAAAAGCTCTGTTTTTATGGTTTAAAATTTTTGACTTAAAAATTCAAAGCAAGTATTAATAAACCTTTGGTTTGTTTAATTATCCTCACTTTCTTCAAGGTAACTGTCAAATTTAAAATGATCACTTCTAACTACCATCAATTGCACATACTGTTATATGAATTATGAAATGTTATACTAACTTCTGTTTCCCAGGCACACATTTCAAAATTAAATTCTTCTTAGTAAGAGACAAGCTATCTTTCATGGATTTATGATAGCTGATAATCATCATTTTGTACTGATTTTCTGTCTCCCTTCGCTGTTTGCTATCAATATATGAAAGTAAAATGTTATTATCTGAGTACTAATAAATTAAATACTATTAGAGCCAAAAAAATGACGTGAAATTGTTTAGGGTATAAATTTCATTTAACCAAACTTGTATTAGACATCACTAAATCCTAAAAGTTCCCAGAATCTTACACAGCCCGTTCTGGTATTTTTTAAATGTAATTGACACCAACATTAATTAAATTTCAGATATAAAACTATCAACTGCATCATAAATACTTTAAAATTAGGCGCAAGATACAATAATCTAAGACTACCAACGTATCATCCAAATGAAACACTTAGGTACTTCTTACTAATAGATACCATAATAAAATCAGAGAGAAAGAACCTCTGAATCTCAGACTATACTAGGTTACTAGTACCACCACTAGGCTCCTAGGGCCACCGTATTCACCCCACTACACAGAGTATTAGAAAGAAACTGGAAGCTACCTGCATGAAAACAAATTTCCCCTTGAACTTTAATTAATCAATAGACTTTACATTTAAACCTCTATCCTTGCAGTCATAATCTATTTTATTCTAGGGAAATTTTATTTGCTACAAAATAATATTTATATTTCTCAAATACAGCTCTCAAATTACAGCTTGGGTTTTTTCATTACAAGTCAGTTATCCTTAAGGAAAATAATCACCTTTGGAAATTTTTAGTACCTGGTATCTAGCATTTCCTGTAATCTAAATGATTTTCATCTTACTAGCAAAAGTAAACAATGCTATTGATAATTTCCTGTGTTCCAAATTCATACAAACAGGAAATAGAATCTTAAAATATGATTTGTTCTCCTCTTAAGCAGCAGCCCAACCACCTGCCCTGAATGTAAACTTTCCCTGAAAGCTATGAAGGGCTAGTTTATCATGAAGGTGTTGACGGTTGATTCTTTGGGGACCCATATAAGCACACAGAATAAATTTTAATCATACTTAATGCTAATGTGGTAGCAAGGCTGTGACAATATTCAAATGTGACTAATTTCATTGAATTAGCTGTACCCAGTAAGCTAAACTTCATTGCTTAAATCTACATAAATGCCTCAAAAGAAATAATTAAGCTCATCTCCTTTCTATTTATTTTTTTGTTGATGCTTAAGAGTGAAAAGATTTTAACCGAGATCTTTTGTCTGCTTGGTTTTTGTTTTTATTTAGCAATCGGTTCTCCTGTTTTATCACCATAAGACTGTGTGGGTACTTAGCAGCTTGCTGAAGACAGCACTCTGCTTTCAAAAAGAAATACACCTTTTCCAGGAATATAGTACTTGGCATTCAGCTCTTGGCCTATAGCCTAATAGATCTGTTGTCTGTCTTTAGTGACAGTCACATAAATTTAAAGCTGGAGAGGACCTTAGAGGTCATCTAGTCCAACTGAACCATGTTTTAAAACAAATGAAGAGGTATGTTTATTTCATCATTTTGCACCTATGTACTGTATATTTCCAGAAAAGCCTTTGAGACAGCCTAAAATAAAAGGCATAGACACTATAAAACAAGGGCACAATGACAGAATAATGAAGAGAGGCAGATGACAATTATAAAAGAAGACCTAGTAAAGAGACACTACACTTCAGCCTAAAACTTAGCCCTAAGCCTCTTGATGGTAAAGGCTAAAAGGAAACCCAGAATTCAAATAGCTCTTATTAGTTAATGAAAGTGGTATTTGCAAATGTCAACAGCCACTTTTGTTTTTTGTTTTGTTTTGTTTTGTTTTGTTTTGTTTTGCTTTGCTTTGCTTTTGGTATCCCTAAACTCTCAAGCACAGCACTTGAGTCCTTAAGTAACAGACAATGAACAATACAACCAAAATTATCTTCAATAGCAATTTCAAAGGTTCCAAAGAGATAGGTACACAAGATCCTTTTTTAAATGAATCTTTGTTAAGAGCTGTCCGTGTGATATTAGATTTTAGTTCTGAACAAGTATTTCTCCTGGGGCTTGGTTATCTGACTTGGTAAAAATTTAGCCTTGGAGAACTTAGAAGAGCAGATGGTTAATATTTCCCTGAATTTACTTTTGTTTTTAATTGATATTTAATTTCACCACTCACAAGGAATATATTCTCTGGATAATGTATTGAAGCACCATAAACAAAGACTCTCAAGGTCAAAGGGACTTGAGATAGATCAGAAAGCAGAGGTCTGGTCTGAAGAGCTGCATGCATGGTCTCTACTGTACTACACGGCAAATAGGAACACGACAAGCAATTTACCAATAAATAAACACCAATGAGAGGGGAAGAGTGGTTGTAATGGCACGACACAGTTTAACTGACAGTTAAATGTTTTCTAATAGATTTATACATCCTACATTTAATGGGATCATTTTCTTTTCTCTTCCATCACTTTTCAAAACATGTAGCTTGTTGCTTTGTAGAGGAAATTATTTGGTAGATTCAATTTCCAAAGTTTAAAACAGGCCCATCATCAATGTTCTATGAATTGGATGGTCTTGATGTTTTGATGGTCTTGAATGTATTGGACGGTTCATATATTTTTGGATAGGGATGGGAGCCTGTCAAGGAGGTCAAAAAGTCTGCATTTTGTAGCTCTTATTATGAACACTTCTCGTCTGCTCTTATCTTAGGCATAATTGCACAAATTAGTTAGGAATTAATAAAAGCCAGGCATAATCACAAGAACTAAATGGATAAAAATGTTTATATATACTTTATTTGTATTTTCAATAGCAAGAACTTGGAGTTCTGGGCCCATGGAAGAGATTTCAAGTTTTGAAGATTTGTAAATAGCCATTCTTAACAAAAATAACCCAGCAATAATTAGTATTTAGAAAGCAATTAGAATTGGAGCCTAACACGTCAGTTTTAATCTCCAGTTTCAATCTTGTCACTGAGGCCAACTTGAAGTTCTGTCCAACAATTCTATTTTGTGGTCTGTTGAATCTCAAAATACAAATCGATAGGTTTCAAATCATAGTTATTATGAAGAGCAAGGAGGAGGTGAAGGTGGGGAAATAACTAAGCTTTTTGTCCATACTTCATCTTAACTAGACCATAGCCAACTTTCTGTTATCACACAGTCCTGAGAAAACAGTCCACTTGCATAACAGAATTTAATGTGTCCACTTGCATATATGAGAAAATTTCTCCTCCAGCTATTTTTTGGCAAACTCAGTTGTGCTGTGCAGAAAACAGCTGGACTTAGTTCCACAGACAGAACTATACATGCCCAGGGACTTTTAGATCCCCAACAACTGTATATACCCCAGAAACACATTTGGCTGACTCACTATATGAAAAATATGCATACACAGAATACAGGACATTTCTGATAGCCTCCAGAGTCCAAATAGAAGGGGTATTTCTGGCCCAGATGACTTAGAGATTCCACACCTTTGGGAAAATGTGGCCAATCTCTCCCTCACTCTCTTTACTTCCCTTCCTCCTATCTTTTCTCAGTCACTTAAATGATTTCTGCCACATCTCTCAGGGTTTACACACTCCATCCTCCCTGCCTGGAAAGTTCTGTACCTTTAGACCCTTTCCTCAGTCAGCTGCACTAAACATCAAAAAGATTTTTGCAGTAATGATTCATTTAAGGATTTTGAGATTACCCTGAATTATCTGGGTGAGCCCCAGATGCAATCACCTATATCTCCTTAAATGGCAGACAGAGAGAGATTTCTTTCTAAAGGAAGGAAGAGAAGATGACAGTGGGATCACAAGTCAGGGGTCACAGTGACACAGCCACAAGCCTAGAAACTCCAGAAGTTGGAAGAGGCAAGGGATGGATTCTCCCTAGAGCCATTAGAGGGAGTTTGGTCTGGCCAATAATTTGATTTTGGCCCAGTGATATGAATTTCAGACTTCTGAACTATTAGAGAATACGTTTTTGTGGTTTTAAGTTTCTCAGTGGTAATCTGTTACAGCAGCCACAGGAAACTAATACAACCACCAGCTTGGGTATCTCCTGTGTTATTTGCTCTCACTTCAGCTATTGCTTGCTAATACCTCGTTTTCTGGGATGCATGTATCATCACTGTAATTAAGTCATTAATTCACAAGGATGTGTTTAATGTCTGTAACTCCCTTCTAGACTGTAAATTCTTAAGGTCAACTAGCATGTCTGTCTTAATCATCCTCTAGTTCCAGGGCTTGGCAACATGTTTGTAATATGAGAGCTCATATCTGTATCAGAGTGAACATAGGACAGATACAAAAGTAAACTAAAAAATCATTTTCAGGCAGTAGTTTATCTTTCCCAGAATTGTTCCTTATAAAAGTGATGAGTCATTTCTAAACATTCCTGAATTTGGTAACAAATTCTAGGAATATGAAGTTCATTTTAATGCTGATTTGATCAAGCTTTAAATAGCTTCTGATAGTCTATAATGGAGTCCGACCCAAGACCCTATTAGTAAAGAGAAAGAAAGAAATTAGGAAAACAGAACAACATGAACAACACCAAACGTTAAAACTGATACTCAATATATGGATTATAAGAACAATTAAGTCATCCTATCCATATTTTATCTCATAAGACAGAAGAATTTCCTCCTTATAAAAACCATATAAGATGGTACTTGGCTCTCCATAGCCTATTCTCTGAGTCACTCTTGCAGCATCCCAGAGAATGTTCCTCTATTGTCCCAGTCCTGTTTCTTGAGGGGCCAGAGACTAGCCACTCCCACATAATTCATAATGTGAAGCCTCCTTAGGAGACAGTAGCTATAATAAAAGAACATGATGCATTAGGGGCCTGCTGGGCCTTGTTCCCTCAAGAAAGCCTTGCTGGGGGGGGGAGGCAGTATGACACAGGTGCTAGAAGCAAATCATTACCTGAGTGATGAGAGCTTAATCACATAAGTTTCCCAGAATCCTTCTCTCCCTCTGCTGCTTCCCCCACTACCCTAGCATGAAATCAGCCTCTTTTTCTTTTCCCTTCTCTTCCACATGTTACAAATTGCTATTTATTAGTACAATGGAATTTGAATGAAGTTTAGGGAAAAATGGAGAGATTATAAAGCAAAACAGGGAACTACTGATAAACAAGTGGCCTGCACTATACCAATAGGCTATTTAAAATTAATGCCCATTCTGATAAAGGGTTAATATCCAAAATCTATAAAGAACTTATCAAACCCAACACCTCAAAACCAAATAATCCAGCTAAGAAATGGGCAAAAGACATGGATAAACAGTTTTCCGAAGAAGACATCCAGATGGCTAATAGACACATGAAAAATGCTCAATATCAATCAATCATCATCAGGGAAATACAAATCAAAACCATGATGAGATACCACCCCACACCTGTCAGAATGGCTAACATTAACACAAGAAACAACAGGTGTTGACTAGTGTATGGAGAAAGGGGAACCCTCTTACACTGTTGATGGGAATGCAAACTGGTGCAGCTATCCTGGAGAACATTATGAAAGTTCCTCACAAGGTTAAAAATAGAACGACCCTATGATCTAGCAATTGTACTACTAGGTATTCACCCAAAGGATACAAAAATACAGATTCAAAGGGGTACATGCACCCTGACTGTTGTAGCAGCATTATCAACAATATGTAAATTAGGAGAGAGCCAAATGTACATCAACTGATGAATGTATAAAAAGAGATGGTGTATATATAATTTGTGTGTGTGTATGTGTATATATATGTATATATATATACACATACACACACACGTATATATTTTGTGTGTGTGTATGTGTATATATATGTATATATATATACACATACACACACACGTATATATTTTGTGTGTGTGTATGTGTATATATATGTATATATATGTATATGTATATATGTATATATATATACACATACACACACACGTATATATATAGTGTGGTGTATACATATAATATATAACGGAATATATAAATATGTTATATATGTGTATATGTATGGATATATGATATATATACACAGATGGTATATATACATATATAATGTGTATATACATATAAAATGTGATATATGTAAATATATATAATATATATAATGGAATATTACTCAGCCATCAAAAAGAATGAAATTGTGCCATTTGCAACAACATGTATGGAACTTGAGTGTATTATGCTAAGTGAGATAAGCCAGTCAGAGAAAGACAAATAGCATATGATTTCACTCATATGTGGAATTTAAGAAACTAAACAGATGAACATAAGAGAAGGGGGAAAAAAAAGAGAAGGAAGCAAACCTAAGAGACTCTTAATGATAGAGAACAAACTGAGAGTTGATGGAGGGAGGTGGATAGGGAACGGGCTGGATGGGTGATGGGCACTTGTTGTAATGAGTTCTGGCTGTTGAATATAAGTGATGAGTCACTGAATTCTACTCCTGAAACCAATATTGACTGAATGCTAACTAACTAGGATTTATATAAAAAACTGAAATAAAAAAATTAATATCCAAATAAATACAGCCTTCCTTTAGAATTCCTCATCAGAAAGCAGTAACATGTATAACCTGTAATAAGTACTCATTTTTATATGAGTACCCCAGTCCCCACTATATGTCCATACTGAGTACGATAACATGTTTGGTACCTTGAAGCAGACAGATTAAACAGGTTTCAACTTAGCCTAGTTGAGCTGTTCCAATAAATGCTTGCTGGCCACTGGGAGGAGTTATGTCTATCAACTTGCTCTCCAGTTTACATCAAAAAGTAGCTCATCTCAAAGGTAAACAAATTAATGGAAAAATGGTTATTATTTTTTGATGTTAGATCCTGATTTTGGATAAACATCACTACCTTCTAGATAAAGAGAGTGGGGAAAATAAAACAGAAAGCACACACACACACACACACACACAAAATTAAAAATCATGCTGTAGAAAAGGGAAAGGGAACATCATGTTCTCATAATAAAGACTCAGGGAGAAGGAATATCCCTTAAAAAGATTTAACTGTGGAACCAGAAGGAATATTTAGAAAATTGCTTTGAAGTACTTAAACTATGAAGAATGTGTAGAAAGGCAAGTCATTTATGAAATAGAACAAAGTTAAAATGACAAAATGGCAAAATGGGAGATGCCTGAGATTAGGAGGTTTATAGGAAAACTAACATGCAGTAGCAGAATTTCCAACCACAAAGAAATACATGGGCAAGAAAACTGATACAGTGAAAAGTTCAAGTGGTAATTGAATCACAGCCCTGGGGGAAAAAGAGAAAGATAAAACAATGACAGAGAAATGGTAGATGGGAATGCCAGAGACTGGAGTTTGAACTCAAAAACAATTTGTGTACCTGAGAAACAAGACCAACTCATTCTGAAACAATAATCAAAACTATAACTGAAACATGAAGACTAAAATGACTAATCAGTTAGTAGAGGCAGTGGTAGGAAAACAATGAAGTGTGACCCATATTTAGATAGAAACTAGCCAAACTCCAGAAATTAAAAAAAAAAAATGTCCAGGGGCGCCTGGGTGGCTCAGTCAGTTAAGCGTCTGACTTTGGCTCAGGTCATGATCTCACAGTTTGTGAGTTCGAGCCCCACATCGGGCTCTGTGCTGACAGCTCAGAGCCTGGAGCCTCTTCAGATTCTGTCTTTCTCTCTCTCTCTGCCTCTCTCTGGCTCTCAAAAATAAATAAACATTAAAAAAAATTTTAAAAATACATAAAAATTTTAAAAATGTCCATCTTTTATATAGACAGAAAACAACAACATTAGCCACAGCAACAACAACAGCAACAAAGAGTCCTTTAAAAATAATTATGTCAGGCTTGCTTTGGACCTTTCTTTTGCTGCATTAACATATTCAAAGACATGGCACTTTTAAGAGGATAAGACTACCAAGAATATACCTATTAGGTTGTCTTTCTCCAGGCTGACTGAGAGATATTCTATACATATTCTACTGATTTATCTTTCTAATAATTACTCAAGGGCATATGGGTATATACTGGGGAAAAACAATAAAAATTAAAGTTTTAAGAGCCAGGAAATTGTAAATCCAAAATCCTGAGACAATTGACTCAATTAATTATAAATCTAGGGTGTGTTGGTGGCTCAGTCCATTAAGCATCTGACTATTGATGTCAGCTCAGGTCATGATCTCATGGTACATGGGATCAAGCGCTGAATCAGGCTCTGCAAAGTCAGTGTGTAGCCTGCTTGGGATTCTCTCTCTTCATCTCTCTCTGCTCCTCCCCTGCTCACCCTCTCTCTCTCAAAATAAATAAAATAAACTTAAAATATATATTTAAAGTTAATTTTACATATCTTATAATTGTTTGCCACCATAATATTCTTAAAGTAAAACTGGAAGAGAACATAAAATATTTTATAAATGCAATTATATTTCACATTCCAATAGTAGATATTAAGAATTTTAGGGTCAAAGAGAAGGAAAAGCTTTCTATACCCCTCATCTAACACTGTGAGCTCAAGAGAGACCACTAAAAATTCTTTTAGGCTGTAATCAGTGTCCAGACTCACACCACAGATAACCTCTTCCAACCTGATCACTGTAGTCTGGTCCATGCCTATTCCCTCATCTGATGATTACAAAAAACTCTTAACCAGTCTCCCAGCTTCTGCCATTAACCCCCTTCAGCTATTCCTAACACAAGGCCAGAAAGATATTATTAAACATAATTCATATCATGTTACTCCTCTGCTTAAAACCTTTCAATGGAGGCCATCTCAGTTATAAGAAAAGACAGTCTTTACAATGGTCTACGAGACCCTTTCTCCATAATCTGCCTCGTCTCCTTTATTTTTCTATCAGCTACTGATACTCTTCCCTCATTAGGCTCCAACCACACTGGTTTCAAAGATGGTACTCTCAGCCAAGTCCACATGCTTCCGATTCAGGGTCTTGGTACAAGCTACCTTCTCCCCAGAATGCTCTTTCCTCAGAAGAGCATGATCCCTCCCCATCTCTTTCAAGTCTCTCCTTAAATGCCTTGCACCTGATATACAATCGCCATGTCTGGCAGTTTTAAAAATGGCCTCAAAATAGGTTGACACCAAGTGATGGGTCTATGTCCCCTTACCTTGAACCGGAGCATGCTTGTGACTGCTACAACCAATAGATTATGGCAAATAATTTTGTGTGACTTCTAAGACTAGACAGTAAAAACCCACAAAACTTCTCCCTGGTTCCCTCAGAATTCTCAATCCATGGGAACCCAGTTACCATATAAGAAGTTCAACTACCCTGATACCTCCAGGGTGGCAAAGTCACGTGTAGGCTCTCCAATGAAGAGTGCCTCCCAACTGACCCCATCCTTCTAGCCACCCTCACTGATTTATAAGACATAGGAAAAAGCCGCTTGGACACTCCAGACTGACTTATTTGACAGTAGAGTAGTACTGAGTCACTTTAATCACACAAAAGCAGAAGAATCATCCAGGTGAACCCTGCTGAAATATTCCTGACCTATGTATCCACGAAATATAATAAAATGTTTGTTGTTTTAAGTTATTAAATCGTGGGGATAGTTTCTTAAGCAGCAATAGTAACTATAACACCACCCTATCTCTACAGGCATCAGTTATCCTCTTTTCTTTTTCATTTGTTTTTAAAATTTTTTTAACATTTATTTACTTTTGAGATAGAGAGAAACAGATCATGAGCAGGAGAGGGGCAGAGAGAGAATCCAAAGCATGCTCCAGGCTCCAAGCTGTCAGCAGAGAGCCTGATGTGGGGCCTGAATTCATAAACCATGAGATCAAGACCTGAGCCAAAGTCATATGCTCAACAGACTGAGCCACCCAGGCGCCCCTCTATCCTCTTTTCTTGATTTATTTTTTGGTTGGTATGTAACATTTTAAAACAAATCAAGGAATTATCCTATTTTGTGATAACCTCTATTACAGAGAGATTTCTGTATGTTTTATTCACAGATACATAAAAACCTACCTATAAATAGTTATTATTCTATAAATATATGTTGAATGCTGAATGACTAATATGAAATGGTAATAAAGTTTACATATGTAAGTTTTTAACATTAAAAAAATACAAAGTAAAAAAACACATTCCATGCAGGAGGAAATAAACACAGAATGCTGTTTACAAAGGATAAATGAGTTCACTGAAGTAAATCCAAATAGTCAGGTATGGTAAACTGAGATAAATTATATCACTTACTATTGAAAACAGATTCTCAGTTTGAATTTATAAAAATAAATGAATGAATAAAACTCTATTCGATTTCCAGGAAATGTAAAAATCATTCCTGGAAGTTTAACAATCTAGAATACCTAGATTAATATAGAGATTACTATGGAATATAAAAATCAAAAGTTTTTGAGTAGCAACATTGACTTCAGACAAAGTGGAATTTAAGGGGAAAGATTTTACATGGAAAATAAGAAAGCAACTTAATGGTAAAAGGCAAAATAGTCAATGAATATATAGCAACAGTAATCTTTATTCAACAAGTTACATAGCAAACCTTTACAAAGCAAAACATATTCACAACAATGAATACATAATTAAAGATAAAACTATATTTAGAAGAGATTTAATGATGCTAGAATTAGTATGGCTCTCAGTTATGATTGATTACATAAAAAGTTTAAAGGATATAATTTTGTCACTATAATGTACATTTTTAACGCATGCATATTATAATCTGTGGACCACAAAAGTATTTTTCTTTCATGTCTCCTTTGAAAATGAAAAATGGATTATATCTAGGACTACCCAAAAAGTTACAATATGTTTTTAAAAGTAAAAATTATGTCGGGCACCTGGGTGGCTCAGTTGGTTAAGCATCCTGTTTCAGCTCAGGTCATGATCTCACGATTTGTAAGTTTGCGCCCAGCGTCAGGCTCTGTGCTGACAGCTCAGAGGCTGGAGCCTGCTTCAGATTCTGTGTCTCCCTCTCTCTGCCCCTCCCCCACTCATGCTCTGTCTCTCTCAAAAATAAATAAATGTTAAAAAAATTTTTAGGGGCGCCTGGGTGGCGCAGTCGGTTAAGCATCCGACTTCAGCCAGGTCACGATCTCGCGGTCCGTGAGTTCGAGCCCCGCGTCAGGCTCTGGGCTGATGGCTCGGAGCCTGGAGCCTGTTTCCGATTCTGTGTCTCCCTCTCTCTCTGCCCCTCCCCCGTTCATGCTCTGTCTCTCTCTGTCCCAAAAATAAGATAAAAAACGTTGAAAAAAAAAAAATTTTTTTAAAGTGCAAATTATGTGATTTACATTATCTGCATAGGACTCAAAAAAAACTAAAAATTAAGGGAAAGCTGAAACAAGACAACAACCACCAATCCTGTTCTTATAATATTTAAAAATAGACACCTTGAGATTAGTCCTTTTTTAACAGAAAGAAACCCAGCCAATTACTACAGAGATAATCCCACATTTAATTCAAAATGCACTGCTATAAATATTCTCATTTATGTTTAAAAATTTTAAATAATTTAGTATTTAACTCAAAAATTTTTAATGGTAAAACAAAACATATATAAGTCAATTTAGGGTATATTAAATTAAATATTAAAACGCAATGAATTATAAATTTAACAAGTAGAACTGATAAAGATATGAATTCACCCTTTAACAAGAATCCCATAATACACAAAAATATAACAAAATATACAAAAAAAATACAAGATTATAATAAAAAAATTAAAAATTAAAAATCTGAAGTGGAACAATAAATATAAGAAATGAAGAAATCATTTTAAATACAGAGAATATGACTCTAGAAAATGGATTACATGTTTCATTTAGATGAACTGGGTAAATGAATCTTGTATTAACTTAAAAATGGTAAATCTGGTAAACATACCAATTTCTTTGCAAGAAACTCAAAAGTATTATTGAAAATGAAATTTCTATTAAAGCTTCAATAACCAAACAGTTTTATTAGTATCTTTTTTAAAAATCTGAGTTGGAGGCACCTGGGTGGCTCAGTTGGTTAAGTGTCTGACTCTTGGTTTCGGCTCAGGTTATGATCTCACTGTTTGGTGAGTTCAAGTCCCACACTGGACTCCTTGCTGACAGTGTGGAGCCTGCTTGAGATTCTCTGTCTCCCTCTCTCTGCTTCCCTCCCTCACTTGAGCTGTCTCTGTCTCTCTCAAAATAAATACATTTTAAAAATAAAGTTAAATTAAAATTAAAATCTGAGTTGAAGCAATAAAATATATATAAAAGCATAGAAAAACAAGTAGCTTCTATTCCAGTAATTATACAAAGCAAATATAACTCTGATACTAACTCTTGAAAAAGTTAGAATGAAATATTTAAACAGTATCTCCCATGAACACAGTTAAAATATCCCTAACTAGGGGCGCCTGGGTGGCTCAGTCGGTTAAGCCTTTGACTTTGGCTCAGGTCATGATTTTGTGGTTCGTGAGTTCGAGCCCCACATCGGGCTATGTGCTGATAACTCAGAGCCTGGAGCCTGCTTCAGATTCTGTGTCTCCCTCTCTCTCTCCACCTCCCCCACTCACACTCAGTGTCTCTGTCTCTCAAAAATAAATAAACATTAAAATTTTTTTTAAAAAATATTCCTAACTAAAATGACAACAAACTGAACTGTACCCTACTAAGAAATCACCCATGCCAATAATTTGGGATTCAAATTCAGGCATACAAACTATGGTTTAATACTAAGAAATGCTTATTCATGTAACACAACATAACAATAAACCTCTTCATTTACTTTATATTGCACATTTACTTAATAAGTATAATACACATGACTAATTTAATTAAAAATAGTTAAAGGATATTTCCTTACCCTGATTAAAATATCTTAAACTAACAGGCACTTTTATTATTATTTAGGTCTAGCCAACACCATAACATGAAAAAAACAAATAAGTATGTAAATTATAAAGGAGAGAATAAATGATCAGTAATAGGTTTAATAATTAATCATTTAATCATGATGAGTTCTGTGTGATCACATATGCCACAAGAAAAACACAAAGTAAGTTTGTGCAATCAACCCAAAAGATAAATCTCTATCTTCATATGAGACAATATAATTGTATAGGAAAATTTTAGACTTCATTACAAAGATTGAACCTAAGTCCTATGTTGGCCTTTCTCTCATACACAGGAGCAAATTTTGCCACCCCAAAATACGCCTCTTTGGCATATTGATAATTTTAAGCTGGTTATTCTTTTTTTTTTTAATTAGAGAGAGAGAGAGAGAGAGAATGAGAGCACAGGAATGGGGGAGAAGGGTGGAGGGAGAGAGAGAGAATGTTAAGCAGGTTCCATGCTCCTGGCAGAGCCCGACTTGGGGCTCGATCCCACAATCCTGGGATCATGACCTGAGCCGATATCAAGAGTTGGACACTCAACTGACTGAGCCACCCAGGCACCCCTTAAGCCGTTCATTCTTAAGAAACTGCAAACACAAGAGAAAAATTGAAAATCAAGTAGAAGTTACCCTTTTGTAAGAGACATTTACATGTATAAGGGAAAATTCTAAGTGTAATCTCCTTTGTATTAAGAAGAGGCAGGTGATTCAATCTGTAAAACTTTTAGCAATGAAGAAAGCACAGACTTAAATCTGTGTTAACAACCTTTACTGTGTGTTTCTTGGTAACCTCCCACCTGACTTCCCATCCCCAACATCTTTTATGTTTAGCTGAAGATAGTATTTAAGGTGATGGCTTCTGCCATTTGGGGGAGTTACTCAATTTTCCTGGGTCTCTCCCATATATAAAGAAGGTATACATATTGTTAAACTTTTGTTTGATTCTCTTCTATCAATCTGTCTCTGTTTAATTCTGTAACCAGACAAAAGAACCTAAAGGGGAGAGGAACATTTTTCCTGCCAACATTCACAATGTGGATTTGGTCACTCATTAACTCTCCCTGAGCTTCAATTACCTTATGTTTAGAATATCAGTGCTGCGTTCTAATATTCAGGGCGGCTGTGATATTAAGTGTGCACTGAAACGGTGCTGCATTAAAACAGGTGACTGATGCCAGCCTTCTGTGACCTTCTCAAGTAACTTCAAGGAGAAACCCAAAACAAGAAGAACCAGAAGGCCAGTTAAGCAAAGGCATTCAGGCAATGTTTTTGAACAATCAGATATGATAGAAACATAATGTATAGAGATGACCTAGGGTCGGTCTTTCATGTGTTTATGTGGAAATCATTAAACCTTAATTCTTAAAACCAAACAAGTTATACCTGGTGACACACAACTGCAGCTTTGTGCACTGCTTACAACACTTATATATACCCCTCCCCCTTTCTGCATGCAATCCTCTGTAAACTAACAAGCTTCAGAGCAGTTTTTTCAGAACAATCTGAAATACAGTAAAGCCTTGGTTTGTGAGCATAATTCGTTCCAGAAACATGCTTATAACCCAAAGCACTTGTATATCAAAGCGAATTTCCCCATAAGAAATCATGGAAACGTAGATAATTCATTCCACAACTCCAAAATATTCACATCAAAATGATTACAATACTGTAATATAGTACAAAGTAATAAAGAAAAAAAAAGAAAAATAAACGAATTAACCTGCACTTACCTTTGAAAATCTTCGTAGCTGGTGTGAGGAAGAGAGAGGTGGGTTATTGTCTAGGACCACTTTCATTATTGCTAACGGAATCACTGCTATCTATTGGTTCAATGGAATCTTTTTCTTTTTGTGCAACGTTAACAAGGAACCTATCCAATGACACTTTCTTTTGCCTTTTTTTGAGGATTTCCGGCAAGAAACCACCAAAGGAAAGGGTCTCTACCTGCAGGCAGCCTGACCTAGAATGAAGCAAAGCATTTCTAAGCTTACTCTCGTATGGAAAAGCAAAGGACTTTCCACAGGTGCTTTGAATTGACAAAAAATACCCTTGTGCCAGTTGTGGGCACTTTCCAATGTTGAAAAACCACTGATTTCTGCCAAACACCATGGCCTGAAACCAAGCATCTGAGCATGGGAGACAATCACCCACAATCCCACAGCAAGAGAGAGAAGAGAGAGAGACAGAGAGAGAGAGAGAGAACCACTGGCTCAGTTGTGATCACGGGACATTTGGCATCACATACTACTTGGTTGCAAGACATCATTTGTTTATCAAGTTAAAATTTATTAGTAGTGTTTGCTCCTCCGGTGAAAAACTTGCAGAACAAGTTACTCACAATCCAAGTACTGTCTCCCGTGCTACAGTCCTCAGTAAGACAAGCAAGAAAGCATTTACTAATTTACTTTGAGGCTGGCTTTTTTTTTCAGTCAATGTAAGTGAAATCATCCATGTGTATTGCCAATAACAAGGCATTTTAACAAATATTAGTTACCAATATTTTAATCTAAAGAAGAAATACAAAATATTGATTTTGCTATACTTTATTTTTCTCCAGTCATAGCTATAAAGGAGATAAACAAAACTAAAAACTATTAAGGATAATACTTTTGAAGTAAAATTAGTTACTCCTTATAAGGACACTATCGGCAAAGAGCTCATATTACTACATACATTGTTTTAAAATAATCCAAAACCGGGGCGCCTGGGTGGCTCGGTTGGTTGGGCATCTGACTTTGGCTTAGGTCATGATCTCGCAATTGGTGGTTTCCAGTCGCTCTGTGCTGATAGCTCAGAGCCTGAAGCCTGCTTCAAATTCTGTCTCCTCCTCTCTCTGCCCCTCCCATGCTCATGCTCTGTCTCGCTCTCTCAATAATAAATAAACATTAAAAAATGTTTAAATAATCCAAAACCCCAAGTATTTCACTAGTTTAGTTAATTATATTATGCCAATATCAATTCCTTGGTTTTGATAATGCATCACAGTTATATAAAATGTCATCATTGGGGAAAGTGAGTTATGGATACATAAGATCTCTCTACATTTTGTTTGCAACTTCTTGTGACTCTATAATTATTTCAAAATAAGAAGTTAAAGATATAATGCAAACTGAACATGATTCAAGGAGAAAGAGAAAAATTGCAAGACAAATAAAGACGGGACTGTGTTCGAAATCGTGAATTTAATCCTTCAAAATGTAAAAATGGAGAACAAAGAGAAACCTTATGTGAGGAAAACCAAATTAAACATGATTAAATAAAAGATAAAATTTTGCCTGAGGACAAATTGAGCAGCAGCAATCCACTGCATCTGTAGTTTCTTGAAATCTCAGCTCTTTTTAAAAATAAGGTATCCTCTTTAACATACCCAATTAGTGGTACTGTGAAGTATTAACATTACAAAGTACCTTATTGTGTACTAAGGCATCTAGAAAAACAAAGGTTGCTATTCTTGGAAAAATGCAAACCAAGGGATGACATGATATTGCCAAGGCTAATTAGAATCAAATAGAAGAGTAAAGATTCCAAAAAGAGACTATTTCCACTTTATGCAGACAAAAGGGCATCCAATAAAGGACACATACAATCTATTACTCAGGAGACCAAACCTTGGAGACACAAGTCTGACATTTCTTATTTCCTTTAAAACAACACTGAAAATCTCTTGGAACCCACAGCAACACCCTTGGAGATTTGAGATTACCTGATAATTTCAGAACTGATGTTTGACATAACACTGACATGTTGAATATTTTTCTTTAGCCACAGGAGATCTCCAGCTCCAGAAATCATAAGTCAAAGAGCATACACTCAATTCATTCTTTGTTATTGAGTGGTTTGTTTTTTGCTAGGTAATTTATGGAAAATTAGCACAAAATGACAGCTACGATATGGTGTACGAATACCAAGCAGATGAGAAAGTTGAATATTATTACCAACACAAGATAAGAAGGGCAGTCAGCAAATAAAGGTCAAATGAAAGAATCAGCCTAAGTTTCTCATAATGTCAACTCTGAAATGCAGTTTCAGCAAAAGTCTGGGCAAAGATAGTTTGGTTGCCTTTTTTTCTTGCCTGAGCTATACTTTGAAATTCTCAATCGCTGAAGATATATGCCATTATCAAAATCCTAACATATATTCATTACCTTTAACTCAACAATGTAAATTTTATTATAACAAGCAAAATAATAGAAGAGTAGTGAAATTAATAAATGCAAAGAAATTGATCACAGTTATCATTTTGGTGGGCAAAATTAAAAACAATGGAAATATACATAAGTGAATTACGGTATATTCCTTCTAGGGAATTATATATCATATAGGGAAATGCTGGCTATACTATGTTAGGTGACAAAAGCAATGTTAAAACTGCTTACATAGTATTACCTCTAACGTATGAAAATCATGTACATGCTCAGAAAACCAATAATAACACATTTTCAAATATATGGTGACCATAAAGTTATTTCTCCATACCAGGCCATAACTGACAGTAAAGGAGGGAGTAATAATAAAATACTTTAGGACAAGAGGTCTAAGTTGGGAATCTCCTCGAGACACAGAACACGTGTCCCGCTACTTGGGTTGTGCGTACTATGTTTAAGACAGGAAGGTCTTTGAGTAGTTTGTATATTTAAACTCATTTAATCCACGTCAGCACACTGGAATATGGACAACACTGGGATATGCATTTTACAGATGAAGAAACTGAGGTACACAAATAGCCAGTAACTTGCCCTAATTTGGTGAGTTTGAATTTAAGGGGAGAGAGTCTGGCTAGAGTTCATGCTCTTAACCACTATACAAAATGCTTACTGGAAACACTGGAAGGAAACACATCAAACTACTACAGAGTGGAGACTAGTTTGGGATAAATTTTTATGCTTTTTTAAATGATTCGAAATTTTCATGTCCATGCTAACTGAATATCATTTTCAAGAGGAACAATATTGTAAATACATCAGAGATATAAAGGAAAAATACTGCATCTATTTTTTCTACTTTTGGTATAAAATAAACTATAAAATAACAGTAATTTTAAATTAATAAATCAATATTGTCATGTTACTTTCTTAATTATTTCCTGGTTTTATAAGTACAGTGAACATGAGTTTTCTTTCATGTCTCAATTTACCAGTGAATGGATACTCTAGAATTAATAATATCTAGCTAGGCATGTTTTCACACACACACACACACACACAAACCATAAAACAAAAATGAATTTCCAAACATCTTTCTTCCATGGGCCTTTTTTAGCTGGGGGCCGGGGGCAGGGGAGGGAAGCAAGGGTTCAGTCATTTTTTTTTTCCCAACCACTTTATTAAAGTATTAATGACATATAAACAAAGTGCATATTTAATGTTTACAACTTGATGAGTTTGAGGATAAACAGACACCCATGAAACCATCAGCACCATCAAGGCCATAGATACACCATGACCTTGAAAAGTTTCCTCCTCTTCCCATTATTATTATAGTGTGTATGTAGTAAGAACACTTAACATAAGACCTACCTACTTAGAAACTTTTACGTATACAATATTGTTAGTCATAGGCACTATCATGAATTATAGATCTCCAGAACTTATTTATCTTGTATAACTAAAACATTGCATCTTTTGACCATGACTGTCCCATTTTTCCCTCTGCCCAACCCCTGAAAACCACCATTCTACTCTCTGCTTCTATGAGTTTGATCACTTTAGATTCCACATGTAAATGATGTCATACAGTATTTATCTTTGTGTGATTGGCTACTTCATTTAGCATAATGTACTGCAGGTTCATCCATATTGTTGCAAATGGCAGGATTTTCTTTTTTTTAAGGCTGAATAATATTTCATTGTATGTATATAACATATTTTCTTTATATATTCATCCACTCGTGGACATTTAGGTTGTTTCCATATTTTGCCTAATGTGAGTAATGCTGTGATGAACATGGGAGTACAGAGAACTCTGAAATCCTGAATTCAATTTCTTTGGATAAATACCCACAAGTGTGATTGCTGAACCATATGGTAGTTCTATTTTTAATTTTTTGAGGAAACTCTGTGCTGTTTTCCATAATGGCTGAACAAATTTACATTCCCACCAAGAGCATATCAGTATTCCTATTCCTCCACAACCTCAGCTCTTTTCTTTTTTTTTTCTACCTTTAAATAATAGTCATCTTAATTGGTATGAGGTAGTATCTCATTGTGGTTTTAATCTGCATTTCTCTGATTATTAGTGATGTTGAGCAACTTTCATGTACCTCCTAGTACCTCCTAGCCATTTGTATGTCTTCTTTAGAAAAATGTCTATTCAGGTGCTTTGCCCAGTATTTAATCAGGTCATTTGTTTTCTGCTATTGAGTTTTAGGCATTTCTTACATATTTTGGATATTAACTCTTTAACAGATACATGATTTGCAGTATGTTCCCCCCATTCTGTAGGTTGCCTTTTCTTTTGGTTGACAGTTTCCTTTGCTGTGCGGAAGCTTTTTAGTTTGATACAGTCTCACATGTTTATTCTTGCTTTTGTTGTCTGCACTTTTGGTGTCATATCCAAAAACATCATTGCCAAGACTCACATCAAGGAGTCTTTCCTTATATTTTTCTTAGGAATTTTAAGGTTTCAGGCCTACATTTAAATCTTTCATCCATTTTGAGGGGCGCCTGGGTGGCTCAGTCGGTTAAGCGTCCGACTTCAGCTCAGGTCACGATCTAGCGTTCCGCGAGTTCGAGCCCCACGTCGGGCTCTGGGCTGATGGCTCAGAGCCTGGAGCTTGCTTCCGATTTTGTGTCTCCCTCTCTCTCTGCCCCTCCCCCGTTCATGCTGTGTCTCTCTCTGTCTCAAAAATAAATAAACGTTAAAAAATAAAAATAAAAAAAAAATAAATCTTTCATCCATTTTGAATTGATTTTCATATGTGGTAATGTATGGGTCCAATTTCATTCTTTCACATGTGTATAACCAATTTTTCCAGTATCATTTTTTGGAGCCTATCCTTTCTCCATTTTGTATTCTTCTCAAAGATCAGTTGATCATACATGTATGAGTTTATTTCTGGGCTCTCTAATACACTCATTGCTCTGTCTGCTTTTATGCCACTACCATACTGCTTTGATTATTACAGAATTATACCATACTATGGAATCAGAAAGTATGAATCTTTAGCTGAAGGCATTACACTTCCTAATTCCATGGGACTTTTTTATTAAATACCACTAAATATCATCAAATACTATTTACCAGGCTTATTATTGACTTATTTTTCTGTATTGAATATATGTTAACCATATCAATAAATCATCATAATAAAAAATAGACTATAGAACAGGTGATCAATATCTATATTTTATTTTTCTATAACTTTTAATCTGGATGGACACTAAGGAAGCTACACTACATATGCTATATGGTTATTGTGAGAAATAAGTCAACTTTAATAAGGTAATGTGTATGCATACAATATATGTATGTATACATATCTGCTGATAGATATACACACACATTAACTTTCTCATTCTCTTGGTCATGATATTCTGAGGAGAATTTTTCAAGTTCTATACCCATATTTCTGATAAGTAAACAAAACATGTTTACTTATGTTAAGAAAACATAAATACAGTAAAAACTTGATTTGCAAGCATAATTCATTCCAGAAACATGCTTGTAATCCAAAGCACTTTTATATCAAAGTGAATTTCAAGAACCATTGGCTCAGTTGTGATCATGTGATGTTCGGCATCACGTAATACTCCCTGCAAGACATCACTTGTTTATCAAGTTAAAATTTATTAGAAATGTTTGCTCGTCTTGCTGAACACTTGCAGAACAAGTTAGTTGTAATCCAAGGTTTTTCTATATATTTTTTGTGCTCATTAAAAAAAGAAAAAAAATACTTATTTATCATTTCTTGTTTATTGTGGATATCTTCCTAAATGTTTCCACAGGACCCATGGGCAGAAAGAGCTGCCCTGAAATCATGAGGAGTGACTGATTACATACTTGGGAGTTGGGGGAAATAAGGGCAAGAGTAATTTTCCAAAAGGATTTTCAAATGCTAAAGAAGCTCAAGAAGACGGGATCCCAGAGGCCTAGCTAGTGTCAAGCTAAGGTTGTTTTTCATTCTAGCAAAGCATAACATTAAGACAATTGGGAGTTCCAGGAGGAATGTTGTACTTTGCCTGCCTCAAGTATTTGTCAATGGGCTGCAGATTAAAAGGAAATTTAATTGTATCATTTGCTTCTGCCTTTGTTTCCCACATCAATAGATAGGGAGCAATTTAGCAAGCCCTATTGGATCAAAGTTCTCTCTTTGTCCCAGAGTTTCTGAATGGCCCTTGTGTACCAAACATTCACTCTTTTCCATTCTTCCCTTCTCCTTAATTCAGAAAGACACATATACTTTATTTTGCCTGTCTGTGGATTTCCAGGTATGCATGGATTCCTCTAACACATGTGACTATTAAATTTTATTTTTTCCTGATAATCTGTCTCATGTCAATTTGATTCTTAGTCCAGATAAAAGGACCTTGAAGAGGACAAGAATTCTTGCTCCCTGACGTCACAATAAAACTGAAATAATTGCCTTTTGTGATATGAATAAGAACACAGAAAATGATACTTTATTTTATTTATTTATTTATTTATTTATTTATTTATTTAACGTTTATTTATTTTTGAGACAGAGAGAGACAGAGGGAGGGTCAGAGAGAGAGACAGGAGGAGGGTCAGAGAGAGAGGGAGACACAGAATCCGAAACAGGCTCCAGGCCCTGAGCAGTCAGCACAGAGCCTGACGCGGGGCTTGAACTCACGGACCGCGAGATCATGACCTGAGCCGAAGTCAAGATGCTTAACCCACTGAGCCACCCAGGAGCCCCAGAAAATGATACTTTAGATAACATTTGAGGAGACACATGTCCTCAAATCTTTATTTGAATTAAAATATGTTTAATCTCTCTTTTTTAAACTTCACTCTTATTTTTTTACCTATTTATTTAGTGTTGCGATACAGTGGGAAATGCTGAACTGACATCATTTCTACAATTAGTAACCTACCCCGGACAGCCACTTCTTTCCTCTTTTCTATAGTAAGCCTGGGAAATCAAAGCTCAAACAAATATGTATTGCAAGGTGAGAATCCCCTATTTCCCCTGGGGCAGTGGTAGATTTGAAAGAGAATCAGAGAACAGCTACCCCAGCAGGAAAGTTTCCTGGATGACACATTTATGTCAACAATGGAAGCTGGCAGTTCCTAGAAATATAGCTAAGATAAAATTTTAAAGCACATTTAAAGCCAGGTTTAGAATTCATTATTAGTCAGGGGAAATGTAGAAGGTAAACCCCTCAAAATAGGGGAATTTAGAAATTACATTTTGATTTGAAAGATGTATACTGTCAAAATGAGCAGAAATTTATTTAAATTTAGTTTCTTGTTCTTTTTGAAAAGAGCATCCATTTTATTCTTCAACAAAGTTATTATTTGTGATACTTAAGTATCTTAATTCTTTAAATGATTGTTATAGGTGAGTTTAAGAGCATCAGCATAAATATGAGGTTGGTTAAAATTATGTGGTATGGAGGTACAGGAATGAGCTAGAAAATCTCAGGAGACAGAGAAAGAAGGAGCAAGCGAAAAGGGGAGGGAGAAGGGGAAGGGAAGAAATTGAGGTAAGGAAACTGAAGGACTCCAAAAATAGATTTTTGCTCCTTTGCTTTTTGCTCCTTTGCCTGCTTCTATTCTTGCTAGTACCTGCACCCCCACTTTCCACATGCCTCAAAATGCAAATAGTGTATGTCTTCCTTGTAGGGGACAGGGAATTAATGATTTGCTTACAATAGATAACATCTAAGGAAGGACCACATGAGGATGACCAGAAGAAGCCATCACATGCTATTCCAGTCCACCAGAGCTACATATCTTGGCACCCAGACCCTCTGGCCACAAGGAATAACAGCTGTGCACTTATCTTTCTTCAAACTGCTTCCTGGATGCCTGAGCAGACACACGCACCAGACCCAGATCCTCAATAAAACTCACCCCGGGGCGTTTGGGTGGCTCAGTCAGCTGAGCCTCAGACTTTGGCTCGGGTCATGATCTCACTGTTCCTGAGGGAGTTCCAGCCAGGCTCTGTGCTGACAGCTCAGAGCCTGGAGCTCTCTTCAGATGCTGTGTCTCCCTCTCTCTCTGCCCCTCCCCCTTCATGTTCTGTCTCAGTCTCGGTCTCTCTCTCTCTCTCTCTCTCTCTCAAAAATAAACATTAAAAAAATTAAAACATAAAAACTCACCCCCAAACAAAGAGGAGACTCCCTCCTTTTATTTCTGGGATACTCTGTCTGTACCTGCACTCTCTCTATACGACCAATAAACTTGGCTTTCATCTCCTATTGGCTTGCATTTGATTTCTATTCTGCTTGTAGTCAGGGACCCTCTTGGTTAGTCCTGTGGAAATCCCCTCCCCCCCAACTGGACCCAGCCTATCAGCATCAAAATGAGATAAGAAAAACAAAGAGAGGAAAGCAACAAATATCTGAATAAGCAGCAAATGTTATCTGATGGTTTCTTTGCCATGAGATCTTAAAGCATTTGAAATTTTAGACGATTCAGAAATTTAAAGAAAATGTGATTTTAGCAGAGTGAGATTACAACTTCTAAGAGGAACAAGAGGTATCTTTCTAAGAGAACCTTCTTAAAGGTGCTGCCTTCTTTTTTTTACTTTTCTTTTTCTTTTTTCAATTTTTTTCTCCACTTCTTTCTTGTTACAGATTTTTGTACCAAAATGTTGGTTCATTAGATAAAGCAAAGTCTATGTGAGTTGATCTTCACCAAAGAAAGTCTTTGTTTGTTTAAATTCATAGTGTTTGTAAGAGGATTGCATGCTTATTTAAGAGAATATAGAAAAGATGAACAGAAGAAAACTTAAAAATTTGTTTGGGTACCTTCCATGTTTGTCAAAGTAATACCCAAATAATCCATTGACATTTTACTCAAAAATTAAAATAAAAATTAACTATAGAGATATGTGTGTTATAATTTGTGTTGACAGCTTCAATTTCAGAATGCCAGAATCAAATGTTCAAATTAGTGGTTCTAAATATACTTTCCAGAATATACTTCTAACTGTTTAACTTGAAAACTCTAGATATGTAATGTTTTATTTTTTAATCCAAATTTTGCAAGTGGTTAATTTAAATGAACTATCTAACATTTTAATGTTACTTAAAATTACTTAAGAGTAAAATTTAAACAAATTTTTACTAATTTTTAGTCATAGCATATAGTTCCTACATTTACTTTACTAAAGATAACCTATATTACTGTTATTTATAAACAGTATGGCAAGAGTTGCTTGCCATGGGTTCAGTCTATACAGTATACAACATGAGCCACCTGCATTAAATACCTCACAAATTTCTGTTCCATCTGTAAGGACACAAAAAACTCCACAATTTAAAGACAATAATGAGTATTTTTTATAAACGTAAGGACAGAGTAAAGCTTCAGACTTATTAGCCTAAGTAAAAGTATGATTTGCTTGAGCCTATAAGTAAACTTTCTTTATATATGAAATATTAATGACTAATAAAAGTAGAAGTCATTATGAAATTCTCCAGATTTTACAAAGAAAGGTAACATCTTAAACCCAAGTGTTAAGACTACAGGGGGATGCCTGGTTGGCTCAGTCAATAGAGCCTGCAACTCTTGGTCTCAGGGTCTTGAGTCCAAGACCCACACTGGGTATGAAGCCTACTTAAAAAACAAACATACAAACGACAACAAAAACAAAAAGCAAGTGTTAAGATTGCAAATAAAATTATTTAAATTCAACCCTTCTCTTCATTTTCAAAACTTTGGCATACAGACATAACTACATGAGTACACAAACACTTCAGTAAGAGACAAAATTCCCTTTTTTCATTCATTCTAACAACCACCAACTTTATTAAGAATTAGAATCAAACTCAATAAGAATAAAATTAGTATAATCCTTGATTTAAGTGTGTGTGTTAAGACATAACATTTAGACAGCTACAACAGTGCCTGCATAAATAATACTCAATAACTTCCAGATGACAAATTGTAATAGCAGTAAAATCTGACTGTTTTTTAATCAATCATTTTGGTTATTTACTTTTGGTATTATAAATAAGGCAGTGATTGATATTCATATATCAAAATCTTTGTTCTCATCTCTGTTTCTTTCCTTAGGATGTTAAATTGTTCATTTTTTTATAAATTTATTTTATTTTATATTGGGGTGTGATTAGACACATGACTTCTATATTTCCTACTAATGTTAGGGCAAAGATTTAATATGCAATCATATTTTATATATATTAGGGGCACTCCAGGTTAGAATAAATGTTTGGAGGGTACTAAATTTACTGTTTTTAATCAGTACTATTATCTCATTTAGTTTCTTTGCATCCAATTATATATTTTATCTTCTTGGCATAGGAAAACCTGAGTGGTGAGTTTACAACTCTCATTACTATTAAATGTTGTCCCATGGAGCACCTGGGTGGCTCAGTCAGTTAAGCTTCCGACTTCAGCTCAGGTCATGATCTTGGTATTTGTGAGTTCAAGCTCCCTGTGGGATTCTGTGCTGACAGCTCAGAGCCTAGAGACTGCTTTAAATTCTGTGTCTCCCCCTCTCTCTGCCCTCCCCATTCACACTCTCTCTCTCAAAAATAAATAAACATTAAAAAAATTTTTAACAAAAAAAAAATAAATGTTGTCCCCCTTTACATTGTCAGTTTGTTTTGTTTGTTTTGTTTTGTTTTAATGGTATATGACATTAAATCACATATTATTTGGCACATATAAGGGCTTGAGTGCGGGTATGCTTTTATTACCAGTTGCATGCTTCATCAATAAAGACTGACACATTGTTTTTTAATGCTTTAAGAATACGTTATATTAATTTTAATAATCTGATCACTGGTCTCATTTTGCTTCCATTTACCTGGTGCATCTTTTTTTTCCCATTTCCTTTTTAAAAATTCTCTAAATCTCTTTATTTTAGGTTTTTCACATAACAGTATATATTTGACTTTTAATTTTTTTTTACCCAATTGAGATTAAGTATCCATTAAAATTACTCTCCTAAATGATATATTTAGCTTTACTTTTGTCATTTTAATATTTTTGTTTTTATATCTTTGCCATATTTTGCTGAATAAAGTCTATGTCATTTCTCATTACAATCTAGAGCATACCTGTCCTCACTTAAAATACCTTAAAGCTTTAGATATACTTAAATGCAAATTGCCTGTCAGCATGATGAATAAACAAATATATCACATACTTTTTGTAAGAATTTTAAAAATTTTAATTTCACCCATGGTTCCTCGTGCCAACTGCTGGATTGTGGAGTTAAATTATTACTTTTAGATCATACATCTTTTCCTATGGCAATCACATTCTGATTCATATTTATAGTATATGATTAGAGAAATAATTAGAATTAAGTCTTGATTTACAATTATTCCTGTGTTTTGTTGACATTTACATTTCTATTTCCCACAAGTTTAGTTTTTGATTCATGTGTTTAATTGCCTAAAAAATGACTTTACATGAATCTTTCAGGAACAGTAACAAAAGCGGTTTAGTATCCTAGGCTTTGCATATTTGAAAATTCTGTCATTCATTTGTCTTCTTAATGTTCCTTGCTTACAATGTTCTATTCTAAACATCTTATACTGTTGTCTTTTCTTTTCTTTTTTAATATAATTTATTGTCAAACTGGCTTCCATACAACACCCCATGCTGTTCTCTTCTCATCCCTTCTTCGCTTATTTTTCCTTAGCCAAAAAAAAAAAAAAAAAAAAGATACCACAAAGTCAATGCTCTCTATACTTTATTTCTGCTTCCTGTAATTATTTTTACAAAGCGTGATGTTTTCTCTTCTATGATTGTGAGCTATAGGCATTTTCATTTTTTATGTAATAGAAACTAACTCTCTCCAATGATGGAATTTTTCTATTCACTTATTTAAAAAAAAAAGAGAGATGGATCCAGGCTGAGTTTATGCCAAAAAAGATTCCTGCTTTGATCCCTCATGGTGATTCTTTCTCATATCCTAACCAGAAAAGCTTGTTAACCTCTTGTTATATCTCTAGTTCACCAATATAATAGGCTATACAATAGGAGGGAATGAAAGGGCTTTAGTCAGTCCCACTGGGAAGCCTCAGCATGAACAAATTGGTAGTTGGTGGTATCACTACAGAGAACAACAGTAATGGAAGACAACTTTGTATCAGAAACACAGATTCAGTTGTGAACAACAAACATGTTTGAGTTTTGCACTAGGTACCATAACTATAAGTACAGCAAGGAATGAAACCATCTGCTTGAGATGATAGATAAAAATAGGTAAAGAAACAGATAAAATTCTATTGTCTTTTAAGAGAATTGACATAAGATAAAAGAAGACAGTCTGGTGATAGAGACTAACAGAGTGGAAACCAAGCAGATACCACCTTGATCAACCTGTCAAAATATGCATCATTACTAATGAGATAAACTGAAATCATGTCTGACCTGACAGAATGCAATGAAAAAATGCAGCATTAGTTCTGTAATATTCTTGTCAAAATGTAGTACCTGAATCTAATCACAAGGAAATATCAGAAAATCTAAATTGAGGTATTCTCTAAAAGGAAAAAAAAAGGAAGGAAGGAAAGAAAAGAGAGGGGAAAATGATGAGGGAGCATAAGACAAGCTGAGGGCAAAGTACAGGCTAACAGCAACCCCCTGCCCCCAGGTCGGATATGTGTGATATACTTCGGACACTCCTGTCTGCCCAAGAGCAAAGGAAAGGAAAGGAAAGGAAACAAATGGTTGACTGATAGAGCTCACAGACTTGCAGGACAGGAGTCTCCTTCAGTTTATGGATAACTTAGTAAACTGCAAGAAAAAGGCAGTCTTATCCATAGCAACCTATAGATTCCATTTCCTGGACCCCTAATATCACCCTCATCAAGATGTAAGGGGTTTTAAGTACTTGCCATGGTGATGTGGGAAAAAAAGGCAAATGAAAAATTAAATTCCCTTACTGCCTACAGCCCATTGACAAGTCCTTGAAACAGGCTTTCCTCTAGGAGCTCAGCTGCCTTGATGATGACACTTTGCTAGGGGCAAAAGGGAAATTTGGCTTAACATAATCCTGACACCCAGGATCCTGTGAGTCTCCTTAAACACGTGAAACCACATTATAAATCACCTTAACCTTATTGGCATTCATAAACTACATCAAATAAGGGCAAAATTCACAGTGTTTTCTTGTGCAATTAAAATATTCACAATGGGAAAAAGATAGTTTCTTCAATAAATGTTACTGGGAAAACTGGACCTGCACATGCAAAAGAATGAAATTGGATGCTTCTCTCACATCATACACAACAACCAGTTCAAAATGGGTTAAATATTTAAACATAAGACTGGGAATCATAAAACTCCTAGAAGAAAAATCATAAAAAGCTTTGCATAGGTCTTGGCAATGACTTGTTGACATGACACCAAAAGCATAGACAACAAAAGAAAAATGCAAAAACAAGTGGAACTATACTAAACTAAAAGGTTTCTGTACAGCAAAGGAAACCATCAACAAAATTAAAAACTAGTCTACTAAATGGGAGAAAATACATCCAAAGCCATATATCTCATAAAAAGTTATATCCAAGGGGCACCTCGGTGGCTCAGTCAGTTACGCGTCCAACTCTTGATTTCAACTCAGGTCATGATCTCATAGTTCCATGAGTTCAAGGCCCACATCAGGCTCTGCACCGACAGTGTGCAGGCTTCTTGGGATTCTCTCCCACTCCCTCTGTCTCTGTCTCTCCCTCTCTCTCAAAATAAATAAATAAACTTAAAAAAAGTTATATCCAATATATATATAAGGAAAACTTACAACTCAATAGAAAACACACACACACACACACACACACACACACAAAACCCAAATAACACAATTAAAAATTGGGCAAAAGACTCAACTGATTTTTTTCCAAAGAAGGCATATAAAAATGGCCAATAGATTTATGAAAAAGTGCCCAAACTTACTAATCATCAGAGAAGTGCAAATCAAAACCACATTGAGATATCACTTCACACCTGTTAGAATGGCTATTGTTTTTTAAAAAAAGGAAAAGGAAGGAAGGAAGGAAGGAAGGAAGCAAGGAAGAGAAGAGAAGAGAAGAGAAGAGAAGAGAAGAGAAAAAAGAGGAGGGAGGAAGCAAGAAGAAAAAAAGTATCGGCAAGGATGTGGAGGAAATGGAACTTATATGCTATTGCTGAGAATGTAAATCGTTACAGCCATTATAAAAAACAGAATGGATTTTCCTCAAAAAATTTAAAACAGGGGGTGCCTAGGTGGCTAAGTTGGTTAGCATTCAACTCTTGATTTCAGTTCAGGTCATGATCTCACAGTTCATGAGTCTGAGCCCATGTCGGGTTCTGCACTGACAGCACTGACAGTGTGGATTCTCTCTCTCCCTCTCTCTCTGCCCCTGTCCCACTCAAGCTCTCTCTTGCACATGATCTCTCTCAAAATAAACGAACAAAAAATTTAAAACAGAACTATAATGTGATCCAACAATCCCATTTCTGAATACATAATCAAAGGAATTGAAATCAGGATCTTGAAAAGATATCTACACACCCATGTACATTGAAGCATTCATTATTCACATTAGCCAATATGAAAACACCTAAATGTCTGTCGATGGATAAATGGTTAAAGAAATGTGATATATACACACAATGAAGAAATCCTGAAATTTGTGACAATACAACACAAGTGAAATAAGCCAGACACAGAAAGACAAACATTGCATGATGTCACTTACATCACACACATACACACACACACACACACACACACACACACTGAACTCATAGTAACAGTGTAGAATGGTTACCAAAGGCTGGGACTGAGAGACTAAGAGAAAAATTACCAGGTGTACTCACAACTGCAAAGAAAAGACCTCCCCCACCCACCCCCCCCACCCCCCCACCCCCCCCTACCCCCCGCCATTCCCGAAACAGCCAGGGCGTGCCCCGTTGTAGTCTGACATAAAGGCGGGAACCAATCAAGTTCTGCTGAGTGGTTTGAAATAAAGGCGGGAACCAATCAAATTCTGCTGAGCGTTCAAATTTAAATGTCAACCAACAACAGCTCTGTAACCTCTAAAAAAATCCCTAACTTGTTTGTGCCTGTCTATAAAAGAAGCTGTAAGATCCTTGCTCGGGGCCTCTTAGCATCACCGGCAACGAGTACGCGGAGGACCCGGTTCGAACCTGCAATAAACGACCCTTGCCGCTTGGCTTTGACTCTGGACTCTGGTGGTTTGTTTTCAGGGGGTCTCTCGAATCGGGGCATATCAGGACACGGGGAGAAAAAGGGAAATTAGAAAAAAAAATTGGTGGTTGCCATTGACTGAGTGGAGGGGGTAATGAAAAGTTATTGTTTAATGGTTAGAAGGCTTCAGTTTTGCAAGATGAAGAGTCTGGGGATAGATGGTGGTGATGTTTGCATAACACTGTGAATGTACTAAATACCATTGAAACACACACTTAAAAATGGTTGAGGTAGTAAGTCTCATGTTATGTGTATTTTACCACAATCTTAAAAACATTAACCATGACAGGCCACTCGCTGGGCCAAATAGTAAGTTTCAATAAATCTCAAGTTTTAGAACTTATATAGTATATTCTTTGACCAGCATAGAAAGCAATTTGAAATCAATGTCATAAAAGATGCCTAACCCTCCCCCCAATACTTGTAAATTCGACAAAAACACTTTTTCAGAAGTCTCAGAGTTCATAAAAGAAAATTTAAAAGATAATACAAAATGATGAAAATGTCATAAAATATTATCATTTGTAGGGTGGAGTTAAATTTGGGTTGAGAGATAGCTTGATCATTTTAAGTGCTTACACTGAAAAAAAACATGCAACTAAAGAAAAAGAGAATTGTAAGAAAATTAAGTAAAAAGTGAAAAAATCAAGTAATAAAGATAATGGAAGAAATAAATGAAATTGAAAACAAATACTAGAAAATACTCACAAAATGAAAAGCTGTTCTTTTGAAAAGATTCATACAATTGTTAAAACTTAGCAAGACTAATTAAGAAAAAAAAAGGATGAAAGGGTAATATCATTACAGATCCTGCAGATATTCAAATGATAACTACACAAATAACTTGACAGTCACAAATTTAACAGATTAAAATTCTTCAAAACAACAAATTACCAAAGCTTAGTGAAGAAGAAACAGATAATCTGAAATTTTCTGTATCTATTAAATAAAATAAAACATAGTGTGAGAATTTCAATCATAGATTGATGAATTCTCTCAAATATGTAAGGAATAAATAATGTCAACTGTATATGAACTCCTTCAGAAAGTAGACAAAGGGATAACCATACCAACTTCTTTCATGATTTCAGCAGTACTCTAATACTAAAATATGGTACAGACATTACCACAAACAATTACAAGAATCTGTCACTCATGAACATAGATGCAAATGTTCTATAAAAATATTAGAAAATCAAATTCAGCAAAATATAAAAAAATAATGAATATCAAAAATAAGTGAGACTTACTATAGTAATAAAAGGTTATTTTAGCATCCAAAAAATTAATATTTTTTAATTTAATAACAGAACAAAAAAAACCACACCCATATGATAATCTCAATGAAGAAAATACTTTTGACAAAATTGAATAAGTATTTATGATAAAATATCACTTCAGATTGATAATAGAAGCAAAGTGCCTCAGTCTTATAGAGGGGCATTATCTACATAATTGTACAGCAAATATAATACTTAATTACATAGTGAATGAGTTTTCTCTAAGATTGGAAACAAGGCAGGTATGTATGTCTTTGCAACTTCTACTTACAACTGTACAGGAAATCTGAGCCAGTACAATAAAACAAGAAAAATGAATGAAATACAAAATTTGCAAAGGAAGCCAAAAAACTGTCTTTATTTACAAACAACACAATAATTTATGTAGAAAATCATACAAAATGTGTAAAACAGAACACAAGACCCATATGCAATTTTATGTACTAGAAACCAAAAAATAATTTAACAAATGATATATAAAAAATTCTGCCCAGAAAATTACTAACCATTTCTGTGAGAAGTTAAATAAGACCCAAATCCATGTTTGTAAATTAAAAGTAATATTAAGGTGCCATTCTACCTAATTTGGTTATTAGATTTAATCCCAGTCAAAATACCTGATGGGATTTTAAAGAAATTGACAAGTTGATTTTAAAATTTGTATGGAAATGAACAGGCCCTAGAATAGAAAAATAAAAATAATGATAAAAAAGCAGAGTTAGACAACTGATTATTCCTAGCTCAAGACTTATCAAAAGCTACCCTAGTTGAGACGGTGTGGTATTGATATAAGTGAGGATAAGTAGGTCAATAGAGCAGAATATTCATGTAATGGAATAATATTCAGCAATATACATACACCACCATAAATGGACATCCATAATACATAAGGAACAAAAACAGCTGGACACAAAATGTCAGTCCAAGCAAAGACCAAACTAATACATGGAGATAAATTTCAAAAATGGGACATAGGGAACTTTCTAGGGTATAGAAACATTCTGTATTTTGATTAAGTTTTAGTTATGTGGAGCTACATATTTCTTAAAACTCCTTTAATTGTATATTTAACATCTATACATTTCAATATATGTAAATTTTCCCTCAAAATATTTTTTAAATGTTCAAATAAGGATGAAAAATTAAGATTGAAAATGCAGTAGCTAAACTAATCATCAAGGAAAGCACATCTAAAGAGTAGTTCGCACATGTGTCAGAGATTTAGAAGCAAGAGAAGCAAGATTTAGAAGCAAGCTGCTTTGGTGGTACTAATGAAGGATTTGATTCTATACGTTAATTTTTCTTTTAATTTTTTTTAACATTTAATCTTTGAGACAGAGAGAGAGAGCATGAACAGGGGAGGGTCAGAGAAAGAGGGAGACACAGAATCTGAAACAGGCTCCAGGCTCTGAGCTGTCAGCACAGAACCCGATGCGGGGCTCGAACCCACAGACTGTGAGATCATGACCTGAGCCGAAGTCGGACGCTCAACCGACTGAGCCACCCAGGCGCCCCTCTATACGTTAATTTTAAATCATTAGGAATAATTATCAACTTTGATTCTTATTCATATGTCTAATTTAGGATGCTGCTATTATTTCACAGTAGAAAATACTGTGATTAGTACAAAGTAAGCTGTCCTTCCATTAGGAGCAATTTTCCTTAACTGTATTATATCAGGAAAGAGTGACTGATTTTATATGCATGTTTGGCTATAGATTGCCATGGTTGTAATGGCTAGTGGAAAAGTACACATTTTACAGATATTTTTAAGGAAGATTAAGCAAGATTTCATTGCTTAGATACAAGACTATAATGCTAAGAACTGAAAAGTTAATGAAGTTTGACACTGCATTTTTTTTTTTTTTGGCTTTCTTCCATGGTTACTAGAAGCCAGTTAGAAATGCATGTTAAACTTCACCTTACAGAAGATAAAGACTGTCACACATCTATTATGTCTTCCTTATCAAACTGTCATATTTTCTGAAATTTAGACTTTCAAGTTTGAAAACAAGATAATAAAATTAAATGGATTTTTAAGAATAACAACATAATTATTTCAATATATTCTTTCAATGTACAATGTGAATCTAGTATTTAATATATCTATTCATACTTCTAGGCAACGTAAAATAGTTAACATATTAGCGTAGAGAAGAATCAAGTGTGCCTTGGCAAGTACTGAATTCTTTTTATTTCTAATGTTTATTTATTTACTTTTAAGAGACAAAGACAGAGATAATCCCAAGCAGTCTCTGCACTGTCAGTACAGAGCCCAATGTGGGGCTCAATCTCATGAACAGTGAGATCATAACCTGAACCAAAATCGAGAGTCAGATGTTTAACCAACTGAGCCACCCAGGCACCCCCACAGGTACTGAATTCTTGCTCTATTAAATGGTAAGTCTAGAAACTAAACTCCTATTTTTTTCAACAAAATTTAAAAGTACATCTATTAACAGTATAGGTTTAAGGGTTAGATTTCACATATATTTTTAAAAGTGAAAAGAAACAGTTCAAACATTCCAGTTCTTTATTAGACTAAATTTAATTCTTAGTATCAATTGATATTTTTGCTTTTTTTGTTAGAAATTTTCAGTAAGTTCTTCAAAATCTAAGTGTATCATTCTGATTAAACTATTCATAGTATAACTTAGCTGTTCATAGAATAATTCATCATACTGTAGCATCCCCCCCCACACACACAATACTTGATACAGAACCCTGGTACCCACTCTCAGCTCAAACCATGAAGAAGTTGGAAAGCAAAAGAGTAAGTGCATAAATAAACTTTCTAACAGCAGAGATTTCAGAAATAAAGTAACGATAGTGAAATTGGAAGACTTAAGGAAAGCTATTTATGTTACTCTGAGGAATACAAATCAATAAAAGTTCATGGCTGAAAGGTTCTCATTGATTGGAACATACTGGTAGCAGAGTAATTTCAAAACTCAATGTAGGGTTTGCCAACCACACCACATTTTCTGATTGTATCCAATAAAATGTTATGACCTCGAAACAGCTATCTCTAGTATTAGTTTCTTGAATGACTTTATTTTTTATTCTAACATGACTAAGCTGAAATCAAAACATTTGAAATTTCAAAGAATTATAAACTCTTTTTAAGTTAAATATTTCAAAGTTGACTTCACGAATGTTGTTGTTGGAAAGCATTCACCATTTAGAAGTGTTGTAAAAAAATAATGCAGACAATTGCTTGATTGTATTTCTAGAAATTTCCTCAAATTTCCTATGAATGCAGTTTTCAGGGCACTACTAACTAATCCTTTGTTTATTTTTTTTCCACATCCAGCCCAACGGAAGCTACTGTAAATCTCTCCATTGCTGCACGGGCACTTGCAGGATTAATGGGTCTTAGTGTCGGGTCAGGGAATCACTTTTCTAAGAAGTGCCTTCATTTCTATGCTGCTTCAGAAAATGATTCTTCTGCATGTGCTGCTGATAGACATATCTGCCCAATCAACTATGACACTTTAACTGAAAAAAGGAAGAAAACCTCTCTAAGAGGAAAGGTCTCATCTATAACAAGCAGCTCCAAAGGATAGCTTGAGGAATTAGGAACTGGATATCAAAATATCTTGGATAAATGTGTAATGTTTCTCAAATTAACATCATCTTTATGATTTTATAAATATATTAAATTAACTTGCCATTCAATACATTGCTCAGTCTAACAATTCTTTCGCCTCGCCTCTTTGACTACACACAAGAGGAAAACGTGTTAATGAAAAGCAACCTACGTAAATAAATAATATATAAATAAAAATAAATATTTATATGATATATTTATATTTCATTTATACATTTAATATATAAGTAAACCAGCACACTAGAATGTAAGCTACCTGAGGCCAGAGGCTTCAGTTGTTTTGTTCAGTGTCAGTCCAAGAGTTGTCTTTCAGTAAATGTTTGTTAATGAATGAATATATATGAAACGAAGCTCTTTTAAGCTTTACATTATGTCTTTAAATCCTGTGGGGCACTTATTGTGTCCCATGTCTTACGTGTTTAAACACATTATTCTTTTTGTAAAGGCAATAGTTTCCTCCCACTTCATTCATCAGGTCTCAGAACAAATATAATTTCCCTGACCACTGATGCCTGGATTAAATGTATTATGTACATTTAAAGCATCTTCCACATTCATTATCATCATATTTTGTTTATAAGCTTATTTATGTTTATCCCCTACAAGACTAAGTTCCAAAAGGGTAGGTAGGTATCTAGCTGATATTCCCTGGACTCAGTAAAAAATATTCAATGTATAAAACATAATTATTAATCATTACATGAGATTATAAATCATTAATAAGAATCAGCAAATAAATACCAGAAGATACAAAAAACAGACAATAAAACTTTCTTCTAGTGTAAATCTATGATGGAAACCCATCTAAACTGCATCAGCCAGATATTCTATATATCTAGAGATACAGCTGACAAATAGAACTTGAAAAGTCAAAAAGGAACGATATGCTATTCTTATGAGGTTAGGTAAAAAAAAAAAAATACCCAAAACCTTAGAACAAAAGGAAAGAGGATCAAATTCTATAAAATAAAGATGAAAACATTTGGAACTCTCCACCAAAATATGAAATACTGCAATCTAGGGATAACCCTAAAGGTTTAAATCCAATATGAGAGGGAAGATCAGGCTTCTTTTCAACTAGTACAGGAAACCTGTCATTCATTACATTTATGTCTTATAGAGGATAACATTAAATCCTCTAGAGGGGGCTTATTCACCTTGATACTATTGACATTTCGGACTAATTTTTGTTTTGACAACCAAAGATGGCTCCAGACATTGAAGATTGTCACCTGAGAGGTAAAGTTGTCCCTGGTTGTTCTGTAGTGTTACAGCAGATTCAGCTGAGAGCATAGAGGTTAAGAGATTTAGTCATGGTTTGGCAGTTTAAAGACACTAATGATATTCAGATGATGTTTTAACCTTTAAATATGATATCCAAACAAAATATAAGTGTTGTAACTTTCAAACAAATATTGATCTGAACAAACTCTGTTGTAAGATACAAGTTCCAGCATTAACAATATATGATTAAGCGTCCATCTTGGTACAGATGGAATAGATGGAAGAGAGAATCAAGAGATCTAAATGCCTGACTCTCCTTTGCCCTTAACTCGGACATTTTAAATCGTGTCCCTTACTTTCTTCATCTTTAAATCGAAGGTATGAATTATTTGATTTCTTAGTTCCTTTTAGCTCTAATATACCATGAATATATGACACCATTTCATGTGTATTTCAGAAACAAATAAAAACAACCCCTCTCTTCTTGATACATGCATCATAATGTACCACAGCTGATATTGAACACAAAAGATTTATACAGCATTGTGTGATTTTTGGAGTTTGCTTTTCGTCAAAAGGTATTAGTTTCAAAAGCCTGTTGAAGATGCCTGAAATTCTATTAGAAAATTGTATTTTGTCTCTTTGACTTAAGGCAATAATTTTCAAACTGTGCTATAGGTACTCAGAAGTATATGTTAGAGCGCAGCTAAGCAGGTAAGCAGGTAATACTTTAGATCCCCCTCCAATGATTCAAACAGAATACAGAAGCTTTCATCATTTTATTCATTAAGGCTCAACAAAAAAATCGTTTGCAAACAGAATTTGGTATAGATGTGAAAACACTGGAAAGAATACCTATCATATGCCATTTATCCTTTTATGTATATATACCTATGTATAGCATTCACATATAGTTTATATCTGTGTATATATATACATAAATACAAACATATATATATATATATATATATATATACACATATATATGTGTGTGTGTGTGTATATATATATATATATACACACATATATATGTGTGTGTGTGTGTGTACACACACACACACACACACACACACACTTGCAAGTGTCTCTAGAGCTATTAAACCATGTGCTGTTGTTCATGGACAATGGATTATAAATTCATTCAGTCCCCTTTTTAAAACCGTCTCATCAGGGAGACAGTGCCCCCATACAGCAGTGTTTGGGGGAAATGATTTGCAAAGTCAGATACAAAAACACTGAGTGCAGGAATATATGCCATGTCATCCTACTGAAAGGGCAGGTGGCAGGCGCTGTGTTGAAAGTTGTGTGTTTCTGAAACAGGCATGTATATGGAAACCCAACAGGAGCAAATGTGTGCATTATTACACCAAGAAAAGATCTATTGGCCTGCAGCACATGGGTGGAAGGGAGAGATGTAAGAGTTTCACAGTGAGTAGGAAAAACTAAGAGGAGGTGACCTCTTTCTTTTAATAAACCAAAAGCTCATTTTTTACAAACCATCTCTAAAAAACAGCATCACATTTAAACATTACTGGATTTAAGATAATAAATATCTATAACGAATATGATTAAGCTTTGAAAATAGTCATACTGCATAAAAATATATTTTTAGGAATATCTAGAATGATTTTTTTAAGCTACTGTTACAATATCTTATAAATTATTTGCATAACAATTTACTTCCAAGTACATGACTCAAGTATAAGAATTCTTAGGGGTGCCTGGGTGGCTCAGTCAGTTAAGGATCTGACTCTTGATTTCAGCTCAGATCCTGATCTCACAGTTTGTGGGTTCGAGTCCTGCACCAGACTCTGTGAGAACAGTGTGGAGCCTGCTTGGGATTCTCTCTCTCTCCCTCTCTCTCTGCCCCTCCCCTGCTTGTGCTCTCTAAACAAACAAACAAACAAACAAACTTAAATAATTCTTAACAGATCAGTCTTTGGAAATCTCTGTAGAAGATATGTATTGGAAATCTCTACTACTATGGTTTAAGAGATTAGTTTAAATACTGTATTTTCCAAACTGGTCATCAGCAGATATACTTCATGTATGACCCAAGTAGGACTACTCCAACACACCCTCTCCTCTATCCTCTTCCTTCCCCTTCTACATTCTCTTTCTCCTTCATTTCCACTTCTTATCCCACTCTTTTTAGGCACAGCCTCCTCCAGGAAGCCTTCCTTGTAGGCAAGACACCTGCAGCATATTCCTAAGTGCACTTCTTTCTCACTGCATCTACTTCAACCCTTCCCCCTTTTTATAGGCTCCTGAAAACAGGAATAAAAGGCCACCCATGGCTTTCATTCCTAGTGTCTACCATTGTTCGTGACACAGAAGAACATCCAATAAATATTCTTTCAACTAAAACATTAAATGTCTTTGCACTAGGTTCATCCAACAAACAGAGGGGCCACATGCAAGTCTTGTGCTTCCTCCTTAATGAGATAAAATTCATTACATTTTCAAGGTGATAGTAAATGCGAGATAAAACTGACATTCAAGTAAGAACTGGAACTCAAATACTTGACAACAATTACATGAAGCAACAGCAACTGTTACTTCTACTATGCTACAGGACTACTGTTGTTACTGCCCCTACTATAGAAGACGACTTCAATACCTGAGTATGAAAAGTATCTTGTTCAACTAGGATGTCATCTCCAAAGTCATGCAAAGAATATAGCACCAAGGACTCCATTGTCTATTACTATGCTTATTCTATAAAGAATAACTGTTTTATTTAAAAAAAATCAGATTTATGGCCACTAAAAGACATTTATTTTGAAAATAAAATGAGTGAAACTTTTTTGCCAACACATATTTTTCTTTAAAAAAATAATCTCAAAGATGGCTGAACCAGGAGATCTAACTTCCAATTATACTACCAACAAGATTAACAGAAAGTTTTTTAAATTATGAAACTATTGCTAAATACTCCCTTATCTTCTTCCTATTATATTTAATAAAATATATATTTAACCAGGGATTATTTTTTTTCATTACATTTTGATACTACTAATTTTGTCTTCACTTTGAAATTTGGAACCAAAGCACAGGTACTTCAAATATTATGAAAATGATTATTTTTTCCCTCTAAATAATAAACTAATAATTCTCAACACCTGAAGGGAGATCCTGTCTATTGGTATGCAGTTTCTCTTTGAATAGAGTTTTTATTTTTTCAGTTGAGCTATGATACACTTGCAGTAAAGTCAATAATCTGTTCTAATCTAAGCATATACACATAATAAATGCACATCAGACCCTGTTTAACTGGCACCAGAAATGCAGTCTGTTTTTGTTTATTATTTATTTTTCACTTTTAAAAATGTTTATTTATCTATTTTTTTAAAGTGTCTTTATTTAAGGGAACTTTATGTTCACTAATTTTGAATGTATAATCTGAAGCATCATAAACTTTGTTTTCCTAGACAAAATAAAATCACACTCAAGAATTGTATCACAAATAGTCACTTGTGGCTTGGTGGCTAAAAAAATCACAAAGACTTATGATCTTACAGTTCTATAGGTTAAAAGTCCCATACAGGCCCAAAGAGAAGTATGGGACTTCTAACCTATTTATCTATTTTAAAAGAGAGAGAGAGAGAGAGAGAGAGAGAGAGAGAGAGATCAAGCAGCAGAAGGGCAGAGAGAATGGGAGACAGAAAATCCCAAGAAGGCTCTGTACTGCTAGTGTGGAACCCAACACAGGGCTCAAACCCATGAACCGTGAGACCATGACCTGAGCCACAACCAAGAGTCAGACGCTTAACCTACTGAGCCACCCAGGTGTCCCTGGAGTCTGTTTTTAGAGCCACTACCTGCAATGATTGCATTTCTAATTGTGAACCATACTTTCATATTTATTTCAACTGTACAAAATTATAATGAAGAATATACCCTCTTCTTTGAACTTAGTCTTCCAACAATTTTTCTAATTTCAGGATATATACATTTTCCCATTAATAGTACCCAATTTTCAAAAGCCTCCTTAATTCCCATGAACATGGAGAACCTTTATCTAGACTACTTCTGAAACTTTCTTTAGAGCAGTTGAGATTAGATTAGCCAATCTGATGAAACGAAATGGGAGAGGGCTTGCAGGAGAAAGAAGAGTTGACTACATTTGCAATGGTACACACGTGTTTAGAAAGTACGCTTATGGCCCTCCTCTATTTTGTCTTTGGTAAAGAGCCATTCAAAAGTCAATGGTTGGGGAAAACTAAGTGTACAAATCCTCACTTCTCTCTGTGAATTTATATTTCACAAAAGTTCTACAGTCCTCAAGCTGCTTCACTTACTCCAAAGTTATTTGAGCACCACATTCAGTTTACATGTTTGCATCTATCCCAAGGAGATACTAATTTACTAAACCTATGCCTTATGAAAGAGTGAAACTTTCCATAAAACTTTTAGATATAACTCAAAATTGTTGCACTGGGAGACTGAGGTGAAACTGGCATTTAGTACATTACAAGGGTGGTATAATAGTCTTTCATTTTACAACATAAAACATGAAATTTAGGATTATAAGTTAATTTGAGAGGTTGTGAAATGAATCTGATGAAGACTAGAATCTGATTTACTTATATGATTTAGTAAATTACATGTGCATGTCAGAGGTGAGGCAAGAGGATGTGAAATGTTTCTTGCAGCCATATGTGTATTTTCATGTAATGGATGGGGAACCCTACATGTCCTTCTGTGTGGAAGGAAGAAACAGTTTCCCACATGCCCATTTAATTTTGCATGGATTTTCCACTTCATTATGCCTCTTTAAGCCAATAGAGAAACCATAATGGGAATTGGTAAAAAAGGTGAAGATTAAAACTCCACTTTGGGTCTTATTTACCATGATCTGATTTTAACCACCATCCAATAAATCCCTATGAAGTAAGTATTATTTCCATTTTATTGTCAAAAAACAGAAGCTTAGAGAATTTAAATAGCTCTTTTTAAATCATGCATCTACTAAGTGGAAAATCTTGAATTTTAACCAAGTTTTATCTCTTAAGGGAGAATAATAATACACTCATAAAGGGTTGTTATAAAATTAAGTTAGAAAATTCAGGAAAAGCACTCAAACATGTTAATAATATTATTTTATACTAATACTTTGTAGTCTGCTGAGGGAGTGATTCTTCAATAAAGTCTTACAGGTAGAACAGGATTACAGGAAAAGAATAAGAAACCCTCCTTTCGTTAAGGGAAAATTGTATTTGCTTATTAAGATTAATGACTAAAAAAATCAAACTCTCACCAATTTTTATAGTTTAAAAATATCTACGAATTCTATGTTGAGATGTGAACTCAATAGATAAATTCTACATTGAGATAGAAGTCAAAAATAAATGAACTTCACTCTACTTAAAAAATTTTTTAATGTTTATTCATTTTTGAGAGAGAGAGAGAAAGAGGGATAGACAGAGCAGGGGAAGGACAGAGAGAGAGGGAGAACAGAATCCAAATCAGGCTTCAGGCTCTGAGCTGTCAGCACAGAGCCCCACACAAGGATAGAACTCAGGAACCAAGGAACTGGAGATCATGACCTGAGCAGAAGACCAATGCTCAACCGACTGAGCCACCCAGGCGCCCCTCTATTTAAACTTCACTCTATTTAAAACAAACATTTCTTCACTAGATTATTTGTTTGTTGAGTGTGATAAGTTCTTATAGACACTTTTCCAAGGAAGATATCCAGATGGCCAACTGACACATGAAAAAATGCTCAACATCACTCATCATCAGGGAAATCCAAATCAAAACCACAATGAGATACCACCTTACACCTGTCAGAATGGCTAACATTAACAACTCAGGCAATGACAGATGTTGTCAAGGATGCGGAGAAAGAGGACTTCTTTTGCATTGTTGGTGGGAATGCAAGCTGGTGCAGCCACTCTGGAAAAACAGTATGGAGGTTCCTCAAAAAACTAAAAATAGAACTACCCCATGACCTAGCAATTGCACTACTAGGCATTTATCCATGGCATATAGGTGTACTTATTTGAAGGGACACATGCAGCCCCATGTTTACAGCAGCACTATCAACAATAGCCAAAGTATGGAAAGAGCCCAAATGTCCATCTATGGATGAATGGATAAAGAAGATGTGGTGTATATATATATATATAAATATATATATATATATATATACACACACACACACATATGTGTGTATATACATATATATGTGTGTGTGTATATATATATATACATATACATACACACACACACACACACACACACACACACACACACAGTGGAGTATTACTCGGCAATCAAAAAGAATGAAATCTTGCCATTTGCAACTACGTGGATGAAACTGGAGTGTATCATGCTAGGTGAAATTAGTCAGAGAAAGACAAATATCTATCATATGACCTCACTGATATGAGGACTTTAAGAGAAAAAACAGATGAACATAAGGGAAGGGAAACAAAAATAATATAAAAACAGGGAGGGGGACAAAACAGAAGAGACTCATAAATATGGAGAACAAACTGAGGGTTGCTGGAGGGAGTGAGGGAGGGGGTATGGGCTAATGGGTAAGGGGCATAAAGGAATATAATCCTGAAATCATTGTTTCACTTTATGCTAACTAATTTGGACGTAAATTTAAAAAAATAAAAAATAAAATTAAAAAAATAAATAAAATAAAACAAATAAACATAGGTTGTGACTGGCCCAGGGACAGAGGCGCAGCTGAAATGAGCTTCACAAAGTTGTCACTGAGCGTGACGCCGGTGTTAGTGTTGAAGGTGGACAACGGGTATCACTTATAAAGTCCGTGGAGACAACCTGGGTGTTGGAATTTTAAGATAAGCGTGGGTCGCAGAGCAAGTATCTCCAGGAGCCCAGGCTCCGACCCTTAGGCACACTGACCATCCATTCATCAACTATATCTGGTGGAGCCCTGCTGTGGCCAGGTTCTGGGGATGGTATGAGGAAGGCACACTGCGGCTTTGCCTGCATTTGTGTGTGGGGGGCGGGGGCGGGGGCGGGGGAGTCCCATAGGATGAAGATGGAAACACCCTGATGCTGCACCAGTAAACATCACTTCCTGGTGATGACGCAGGCACTCACAGCCAGCCAGCACACAGGCCCTCTCCGAGGGTATGCAGTGAGGCTGGGTCTGGACGTCTAGGAGGACCTGGTCAACTCAAGCCCTCGGCAGTGCCTGAGGTGTTAGGAGCTACAACACAGAGGCCCTGAGGGCTTGGCCCTCGTGTGAAGTAAGGCCACAGAGTACGGTGTTCAGAAGCGAGGGGATAAATTAAAAAAAAAAAAAAAAAAAAAAGCCAACAAACATGAAAAAATCTCAACAGCCAAACATGAGAGATATTAATTAGTGTATCATAAAAATTGTGTCCATGAATTTATTACTAACATTCTTTTGTGTAGATGATCACTATATATTGTCAGAGCCACCCTGAAATAATAACATTATAACACATTTGACTTTATGAGTAAGTCCTGTGTTCTTCAGATCTTCTCCCCGAAGATGATTACAACCTTTTTCCAATATTAGAGGCAGAGGCTTCCAGAAAAGTATCATTGATTTTTTTTTTCTCACTAAAGTTAATTTGAAAATCCACACAGCAATCAAAGGTTATTCCAAAGCAGAAGCGATTGTTACATTTTCAGGACTTTCGCAAGCCAGTTGAGGTCACATCGGTAGCTTGAAATCAGCCATAGTAAGAGTATTTACACCATTTATTACAGACACTGGAAAATACTACACATCAGGGCTTTTAAATTTTTTCCCCAGAGAGTTATTAAAAATTTACCAGCACACCACAGTTTTAAACCCACCTTTTCTATTAAGAAAACATGATACAAATAACAACAACCACCACAGCATTTTGATGTTACCAGTACCCTCTACTGATAAGAAGTTAACTACCTATTAAAGGAACCTTGACTTTCCAAGACTAAACACTTCATGCCAACTTTGGTTACAATTTATTTTTGCTCTTATAAAAACCATGTTCCTTTTCTCCCTATTTTACTCCGTGTCTCGCAGAAGTTACCAAATCTTAAATCTCCAAAATTTCCTCTTCGGCTATGTGTCCCCTTGATTTCACTCCTCAGACCACTACGGTCTAGCGTCTGTATCCACAATTCAAATGAGATAGCTCTCTTAAAGATCGTAAAGACACTGTATACACGACACCAAATGCCATCGATCAGGCCAGTGAGCCAAAGTACTCTGCCAGCTGCAAGGTTGTTGGCTGCTGAGGGTTCCCATGGATGCCCTTTACTGGGTGAATGCCCCTGGTTGAAGGAAACTTCCTTCCTGGAGGTTTATGTTTACAGTGACTGGCTACTTCAGGGTTTACCCATAGCCAGTGACTGACTGATGTAGGGCTAAAACAGCCCAGGCCATTTGCCTCAAGAGTCTGACACCATTCATATTCTAGAGTTCCTTCTGGCATCAGGCTGAAGCTAGACTCCACCTGAGTGTGTTCCCCCCCACACCTCTCCTGTCACGATTTCCTGATAACATCAGATGTATCTCTCCCGGCCAGCCACTTAGCCACTACACTATGCTCCACAGAGGCACTACAGCTGTTTATCTAAAAATGTGTTATGATCATCATTTCTCTGTGTAAGAACTTTGCAGAGCTCCACAGTTTGTTTTTAGAAGTAATTTCCCCATTTGCTTTAAAACAATATCCAAAGACCATTACAAGTTAAGGAAAAAAATCAGTTTGTCCCATTCTCTGCTAACTTTCATCAGAAAACCTATGGTCCTCTAATACCAGTCTGTTTGCCATTCCCAAAACACATGACGTACCTGCACATTCCAGGGCAGGTTTTCATATTCCTCTCTCTTCCTGTAATTCTAAAGCAGATGTCCTATGTGACTTTCCCCTTCACATAATGTCCTATATGACTCCTTCCATGGCCAACTTGCAATGACTCATCTTTTACGTATCATTTCAGCCAATGCATTCTCCCTTCCTCATGAACCTATCATAAATTCTTATATATTATCACACTTGGATATTTTGGCATATTTACAGTTTTGTGTATATATTTGTCCTTCCAACATGTTGACTATAAATACCCAGAAGGATCAAGATGACTAATAATCACTTTTTATGTTTCTTCTGGTGTAGAGCATAGAGCTTTACACAAAACAGTTGTTCAATACATATTGGAATTTAATACTAAAATTATGAACTACACAGCCAATCAACAATAATGACTACAGTAGATTTATGTTTCCTATCCAAATAAAACCTTAAAAATATCAAAAGAAATAGAGCACAAAGTAAAACAGTCATTGAAATACTGCCAAACAGGGGCGCCCGGGTGGCTCAGTTGGTCAAGTGTCCAGCTTTGGCTCAGGTCATGATCTCGTGGTTTGTGAGTCTGAGTCCCGTGTTGGGCTCTGTGCTGACAGCTCAGAGCCTGGAGCCTGCTTTGGATTCTGTGTCTTCCTCTCTCTCTGTCCCTCACCCACTTACTCTCTCTCTCTCTCTCTCTCTCTCAATTAAGTAATAAAAACGTTTTAAAAAATGTTTTAAAAAGGGGTGTCTGGGTGGCTCAGTTGGTTGAGCGGCTGACTTCGGCTCAGGTCATGATCTCGCGGTTTGTGGGTTCAGGCCATGCATCGGGCTCTGTGCTGACAGCTCAGAGCCTGGAGCCTGCTTCTGATTCTGTGTCTCCCTCTCTCTCTGTCCCTCCCCCATTCATGCTCTGTCTCTGTCTCAGAAATAAATGAACATTAAAAATTTTTTTTTTATTAAAAATTATTTAAAATTTTTTTTAAAAAAAGAAATACTGCCAAACAAAATAACATGGCTACTAATACAAAAGTATTAATTGACACAAGATGATACAATTCACATTATGTTAATCTACTTTCATGTAAAAGTCATTGATGGAGTCCATTTATCCAGATAATAAAATGAATCAAAATGCATCCTGAAAGATAAGTAGAATTTTAAAGTTCATCAATATGTCATCAACTTTCATATCAACCTCAGCTCAGATACTTTGAAAATTTTGAGCAATATGAATAAAATTAAAATAAAGGTTGTCACTGAGAATATAAAATAAATATCATTCTTATGAATCATAGTTGCCTCATGAGTTTCCTTTAAACAAAACAGCATTCACTATTGGCAGTGATATAATGTAAATCATGGAATTTTTAAACAGTTCAGTCAAAAATAAAATGTTTAAATAAGAGCGTTTTGAAATAAAATGTTTCTATGTTTACAATCTTTACTTCCTCTTTATTTCCTTTATACCACCAACCAGACAAATGTAAAATGAATTCCTTATTTCTAAATATATTCACATTCCTTTGCTCTAAACTCAAATATTTCTAAACTAGAGAAGAAACCCTTTTAGAATATTGGAATGTGATCTGATTCTTAAAGGCTTGAAGATATACAGCATGCACAAAAATCAGAGTGTGGGAAAATTCTTGCACTATATCTAAGAGAATGTTCACACAGAATGAAAGGATGGAATCAAAGTTCAAACTGTTCCTTCAAAATGGTTCATCTTCCCTAGCAAACTGAAACTTCTTTGTGCCTTAAAGACAATGAATCACTAAATCCAATGGGCACCAGAATATCCCCAAAAGAGAGTAGATCTTGACAAACTGAATAGAACCTCAGTCTGCCCGTGTGTTCAAAAAGTCATTGAAATCAATTGTCCATTGTATTTATGTTTGCTCTACTTGAGACAATCCACTGTCCGTCCTTCCTTCCTTCCTTCCTTCCTTCCATCCTCCATTTGGTTTTCTAAGCTACTCTAAATTACTAGTATAAATTCAATGCTTTTTTTGGTTATTTCTGCCAAGAGTAAATATCATTAGTATTATGCATTGGCCACCTGGTTAAAGCTGACTCCTTCTACAGTGATAGAATTTCTATCCATAACCTTTAAGTGGGGCAAAATAATTTAGATGATATACACAGCATTTAGCATAGTATATTACTTTGAAAAAACAGATGAATTTTTTATGTAAAATGCTACTGAAGTACTCACTTAAATGTAACCATTCAATTTTCTACCTCAAGCCCAAAAGCTCTCTTTGCTGGCATAAGGTATTTTTCTTTATCTAGCATGCCTGATGTTGTGGGCTACCTTCTCACTCCATATTCTGCAAGACATGCTCAGATTCTCTTCCCATTCAATTTATGACATGATTCATTGAATGCTACAGCCTACTTGAGGATTTTTTAATATTTTCCAGCCCTGCAGTAGAAATCCATTTTTCCGATAAGAAATGTAGTGATGACCCTGTCAGCTAAGTATCCTAATTCATCTGTCTATGTGAAAAAGCTCTTCCCTCCAGGCTCCTTCAGAATTCATATATGGATTGTTCTGTATGTATTAACATCTGTGGAGAGACTAGCTTTCACACTTCTTTAAAAATAAAAAATACATATATTTTACAATTCCAGAAGTAGTAGATAATAATCAATTCAAAATATTATGATCACATTTTTTCTGGTTCTCAGGGATTTATCTATAGTTATGACATGAAAGAATTTATAAAAGAGAGTGTACTACCAGAGCATTAAAAATGAGGCACATTTCTCTGGACTCACATTATGCTGTTTCCAGTGGAAATTTTTCCAACCAATATGGTATTTACTCTTAATTCAGAAATATGCACCAGTTGTTTAAAATTAATACTTTACAGTTAATTAACAATTAAATTGATAGTTGATATTGGTCGAAATTGAAAAATGCATCTAAATATGCTTTTAAAAGGCATGAAAATAAGAACCTATAAATCATTATGTGACTAGCATTAGAAATTATAAAAATTAAGTAAACTTCTTCCACCTGCATATATGGGATGTTGTGAATTGAAAACATACTTTAAATATGAAATCACATGGTCTAATGTGAGGAACCTCAGGGGAGGACAACAAATGAGTTTGGTTTCCCAATTTTGTCTCACAGTTTGTTTGTATCATCTACTTATCTATTTTATTCTCAGAAGGTTTTTGGAAAGGGTGTTCTGCCCCACTGCAAGCTTCATTATATCCTGAAGACCTTAATACAGTGTTCCCAGGATTTATAACCAGCAGTGGACATTGACAGCACCACCTTTCCTAACCTGGTTTAGCTAGCCTGCTCCATCATCCACACGCACTTTCACTCATTCAACTGTTACTGAGAATCTTCTGTGTGCAATGCGTTGAGTTAGATGTCAGATAATACAAATGGCTGCCAAATACAAAGATGAGTAAGACGAATACTCTGATCTCAACACTCCTAAAATCTACTAAGAGAGACAGCGATGTGTAACTATAGTGATAATACAAAATACAGTATCTAATTGATAAAAGTGAGAATAAATTACAAAAACTTGAGAGACACTTCAGGAAAGAGTTGCCATTGAGCTGAGTCCTGTCAGTTGAATATAACTTCCTGTGGCATTCCTAATTCAATGGCTTGAATTACTGCAGAAAGACACGTATGTGTATGGCAGATTTCAGGAATCATGAATAATTCACTATTGCTAGCTCATAGGGAAAGAAATATGTAGAAGGAGAGACATTGGAAAACAAGTTCCAGACCATGAGAGAGGGACTTAGTTACCATCACCTCTAAATTAGACTTTATTCACTATCACTGAATTGTGTTTAACTTGTTTCAGTAAATTCTCCTCCTGATGAAACTAAACGCATACCATTTCAAAAGAAATCATTGCCAACCTTTTTCTGATGACTTATGCTTCTCCTCCTCTCTCCTAACCCATCATAACAGGCAGGGTTAATAAACTGGCAGAATTTTTAAGTCTCTAGGGAACAAAACATACACAATTTTGGTACAGATTCCCAAACTATGGGTGGAAATAACTGTGTAGCCACACATTTCTAAAGCTCTAATTTCAGCCCTAGACTAATTTATATGCCTTATTTTCTAAACAGAAAAACCAGACTATCCTCCCAAAGCAGTACATGAAGGCTGAAGGGTTGCTTGAACCAGCCTATTTCCTCTTTAGTCAGGAAACCCTTTCCAAAAAAAAGTCACTTGATAATATTTAAGAAATGTCTATTAACTTTCAATCATATGTAAACAAAAAGGGAGCAATCTCCCAGCATTTCTGTCCCCTCAACCCCTAAGAGCCAGAAAGTAATAATGTTTGGTGCTGATCTGGACGTAAAAAAAATGGGTTTTCATGGATTGTCAGTGGGGGAGAAAATTGCTAGAACCTTTTGGAAAATCATGTATTAAAATATCAAAAGTCTAAGCAATATAAATGTAAATATAAAATCTGAGCAATTTCTATAAAAATTCCAGTATATGTATACGATGATGTATACTGTTATTTATTGCACATTGTTTGTAGGGGAAAAAATTAACTTAAATTTATATCCATTTAGAGGGGAATGACTGAATCAATTTGGCAAAAGCATATTATTGAATATTATGCAACAACTAAAATTACAAGTTGAGATGTTTTGCATATCTCATAATAATATACTTTATATATTTTATATACTTTATATATTATATATATAAATATATATATATTTATATACTTTATATATTTTATATACTTTAATATACATATATACTCATAACTTTATGAGTATATATATATACAGAGGCATGGAAAAAATGGCGAAGTATTATATGTCTTGCTATTAGCATGGTTGCTCTTGAAATACCTTTTTAAAAATTAAGTGAATAAAACACATACCAGCACTCTCTCCCCAGCTTGAATTCTATTCAATAAGAGGCCTGTGGAAAGAGCAAGTAGCCCATATTACTGACAGAAAATATTTACCATTCTCCTCAAGCTTCTTGACTCACAGTGATGATAATGTCTCCTCATTTATAGAAAAATTGCTGTCTCGACTAGGAAATTCTTCATCTTCCTACCTACCAATGTAACAACTGTCCATATTCATTCCCAGGCTTTTCTTCCGTTCCAGAGGACTGTCTTCTCCCCACCCTACGCTAATATCTACATCTATGTACCCTGGATTCTTCTCCCACTCCATTTCTTCCTGATTTCAACATTTACATCTCTACCCAATCCTTCTCTTCTATCTATAAACAGAAATAAACCTCTCTTTCCTTAAAAATAAGTCAAAGAAACAAAAAACCCACAGCCTTTTTTTTTTTTAACGTTTATTTATTTTTGAGACAGAGAGAGACAGAGCATGAACGGGAGAGGGGCAGAGAGAAAGGGAGACAGAATCTGAAACGGGCTCCAGGCTCTGAGCTGTCAGCACAGAGCCCGACGCGGGGTTCGGACCGTGAGATCATGACCTGAGCCGAAGTCAGACGCTTAACCGACTGAGCCACCCAGGCGCCCCTCCCACAGCCTCCTTTGACCTAATTTACTCCTGTGGCATGTTATTAAAATTATTTATCTGGAAGAGGTCATCCAGCTGGACCTAGGATATTGGAGACTCTCAACCCCCTCCTCATTCTTGCAGTGTATGTTCTGCTTGACTTCCCTACTCCCAAAAGCTGCTCCACAGACACAGCCATGATATATAAATGTGTTGGTGAGACTATGTGAATTCAGTACATGACTAAACCCAGTTAAGGCCTCTATACAACATGTAAGATTCTGGTGGGTGGATGAGGAAATCTCCCTGCGAGTGCTCAAGACAAGCTTCATAAATAAGTTTGTTGCTTATTAAGCAGCCACCGACCACTCTGGAGTGGTCTGCCTCTTTGGTCTCTAACCTCGGTGTACAGAGGCTAGCTTCAAATTAAGCCCAGGAAGCTCCCCAAGGAGGCTGCAAGCCAATAGTATGCCATCAATCATACAAGAGCCTACATCAGGTCCTGAGGTCCCCACTGAACTAAGAGTTCCTTTTTGTTATTGGATCCTGGGTCAGTCACTGAATTCTTGTGGAGTGTCCAGGCTAGGTGGGATGGCAGGGGACATCAGGAAATATGGGTAGTGGCTATCTACCACATTTTCAATTGTTATTAATCCTCAAATTTGAAAGTTAAAATTTCAAAGTTTTGACAAGGACAGGTATTCCATTGCATACTAGATGAATCCAACCCTCTTTACCTTTCCTTCTCTTTTCTCTCAGAGAAAAATCCTTAAAATAAAAGTCCACCAGACTATAATTACAACTATTTGTTAAACTCCTATTTATCACCACTACATACCTAGAGAATGGCCCAAGTCTAGAACACTGATAAATGCTGGGTAGGATGGGCAACAACAGAAACACTCACATTGCTGGTGGGAACGCAAAATGGTACAACCACATTGGTAGACAGTTTGGCAGTTTCTGACAAGACTAAACAGACTCATCATATGATCTAGCAATTGTACTCCTTGGTATTTACCTCAAGAAGTTGGAAACATGTCCACACAAAAACCTGTATGAGAATGTGGATACCAGCTTCATTCATAACTGCCAAAACTTGGAAGTAACCAAGATATCATTCAGTAGGTGAATGGATAACTAGAAAATAAACTGTGGTGCATAACAACAATGGAATATCATTCAGTGCTGAAGAAAAATGAACTATCTAGCCATGAAAAGACATGGAGCAAACTTAAATGCACACTACTAAGTGAAAGAATCTGAAGACTACATACTGTATGATTATAGCTACAGGATATTTCAGAAAAGGTTAAAAAACAAAAAGCATGGACACAGTGAAAAGATCAGTGGTTGCCAGAGATTGGGGCTTGGGAGTTGAAGGGATGAGTAGGCAAAGCACAGAATTTTTAGGGCAGTGAAACTCTTGCATATGATCCTATTGTGGCAGATTGATGTCATTATACACTTGTCTGAATTCAGAGAATGTACAACACCAAGAATGAGCCTATGGTAACCTGCAGACTTTAAGTGATTATGATGTGTCAATGTAGGTTCATCAATATATAAATGCACCACTTTGGTGGGGGGGATATTGATGATGGGGGAGGTTATGTATGTGTACACTGGGGGATTACATGGGAAATCTCTCTACCTTGCTCTTAATTTTGTTGTGAACCTAAAATTGCTCTTTAATGAAATGTCCTAAAAAAAGAGAAAGCATATCTATCCATCATTTCATGACTATCCAGTTTAATCCACAGTTCATTGAGATGCTTCTCTTCTGGAGCCTCCACTGATCTTCTAATTTGCCAAGACTAAACTACACTCTTAAATATGTCTGATAATTGGCCGCTCTGCTCCATTGTCACTTCACTGTTGAACGTGTCCTGTATTAGTTTCCACACATTATTCACCCAGGTTCATCTACCACATCTCCTGCTGCTCTGCTTTGGTGATTCAGAGGTCACATCTTCAGCTCTCTAGATTTCTGACTCTAAACACTCTCCCAGGGTGACCTCATCCATGTCATTTTTTCACTTACCATCATGACATCCAAATTCATAGTTTTGTCTCTCATTTCTCTCTTGAGATTCAGACTCATAATCCCTGACTGCCTGCTCATCTTATTTAGAGTCAGCATCCACTTTGCAGCAAAGATGATTCTACTTCAGAGTGCAATGAGTGTGGCATAATAATCGTCTAACAACACAAAAGTTATTAACATGGAATACTGTTTAGCAGATTTTAGACAGGTGCAAAAATTAAATGACAGCAGAAGTTGCACAGAATGTACCAAACACACCTCAGTGTAGAATTCCATGGCTGAGGTATGCTGGAAAGCCAAAAGACTTTGTTGATTCAGGTCTCTTTGGGACCACTGACTTAGAATTTTGTTTCTTTCTTTCCTTTTTTTGTCAATTTAATGTTTCCCCTGTGGCCTAAAAGGCTAATGAAGCTTCAAAAGTTCCTGCCGTGGTCCCAGACTGTAACTTACACAGAAAGAAGCTGGGTCATTAAGCTAAAGGTCTCTGGATGAGCATCTTCTCTAACAAGCATAAAGGTGATCTTGACCCTTATTGTCATTCAGGGAATAACTTTCCTAATTCCCAATAACAGAACCATAATTGAGCCTTGCACATGAAAGGCAATCAGATCAAAAGTTTTTGGTTAATTTTGCTTTCCATAGAATGGGATCTTGACAGGTTCTCTTAAAATAGGGATTCCCAGTAAATAGTAAGTTAGACATTCATTCTATTTCTCAGAAATTTGTGGCAGGTGCAAACAATTTACAAAAGTTTCCGTTTACCCCAGGAGTAAGAGAAATACGTGCATTTTATTTCAAATGTCAAATTGTACTGTTTTAATTTCTGATATAAGAATTTTTAAAACCTTCAATTGTTTAAAACCTGCAAACTATTCAATTTGGCAAAATATTTGCCAAATTATTCCAGAAAACCAAGCAATCTAACTGGCAAATTTCTTTATTTTGAGCATAATGAAAATATTTGGGTAGTAAATAACATGGTCTGAATATGAGTATTTTTCCCAGTCAGTAAAAATCTGTCACTTGCATCAAACTAAGGATTCTAAAGAATGTGAATGTAAATATTGTGGCAACTACCAACAAAAAAGATTCTTTGTTTAAAACATAAAACAAACCTCAAGATACATCTTGGATGCTATTTAAAAGAGCATTAAAATTTATCTTAAGATTAAATTAGCATTTGTGTTACAAAATAAATTAAGGATTAAAGATGAGCCATGTTTTTATAAATGTATTTGCTGTAAAAAAAGGAAATAGGCTGTCAATTGCTCAGTATTTATTTATAAGTGAAACCAGTTAATAGTAACATGAAAGGCTTTATTTTGGGGAGAATAGATATTTTTATATATATGGCCTGAAGTAAATCCGTAGTGGCACCAAAACTAAATATATGTCCCTGTTTCAGAAAGCAAGAAAATATGCTATACTACTGATGAAGAAAGTGTTCATAAATTTAATGTAAAGCAGTAGTTTTAAACTGGGAAGTTTAAAGGAAAAGGGATGGAGGTCAACTGTATAAAATGTTGTGATTTCCTGGGAAACAACTACTTGGATGGTGGTATAATAGTATCAATTTCCTACACAATATACCAATGTCAATAATAACGTGAACCTCCTATATAATGATATCGCTCACTATTCAATGTTTTCTAACTACATTAAAATAATGTTTGCTATCAATATTTTTCTCATGAGCACATAGTAACATTCAATATTTAAGTACGTTCTTAGTAATTAGTATTTTCTCCCATTTGGCTTCCTCCCCCATCACTCCACCACCAGTTCAAATGGATGTGTTTTAATCTTTAAAGAAACTACAAAGCTGTATAATCACAGTAGGTTAAGACATTAGTACATGATGTGCTTGAGGCACTGGGAAGTCGTAGATCTAAAACATTTATGATCAAAGTCTTTTTATTCCCTCTGACATAATGCAGTTTAGCTAATTTCCTCTATTTAATGGATATAAAATAACTTTGATTTTCTAAATAGGTAAGTTTATATATTTTTAAATATGGGAATTAATAGGATTCTTCAGTGCAAACGAACCAGTAAGATGTAAACAGTAACAGAAAAAGTTAGAGGTGCAGTTGTATTTTCAAACTATTGTTATGTCAAATTTATGGAAAATTTGCAAAAAAAATGATCTGAAGACTTTTAAGATAATTTTAAGATTCACGAATTCTTTCCATTTTTCTCCATTTGATTTCTCATTCTCATTCTTTCCCTCTCACTCATACACCCTGTTGTGTGTATTTCCTAAGAACAAAGGAATTCCCTTAGTTAACCATACAACAATGATCAAAATCAGAAAATTTAATATTAATATAATTCTATCCCAAGAATGTCCTTCTTTTTCCATATCTTTTCTTTTTCCCTCGTCCAGGATCCTGCATTACTTGATGTATCTCTATTGTCTACTTTAATCTGGAAACTAAGAGTTTCTCAAGATTTTGTCTTTTTCCCCCTTAAAATTTTTAAAGAGAGGTACAGCATAGGGAATATAGTCAGTGGTATTGTAATAGCATTGCATGGTGACAGATACAGTTGGGGTGAGCATAGCATCACATATAGAATTGTTGAATCACCATATGTTGTACAGCTGAAGCTCATGTAATATTGTGTGTCAACTATACTCAAATGAAAAAGAAAAAAAAATGGAAAGGTATACCTCCCACTTCTTTGGTAGAAGCCCCCTCAGGTTGAGATCAACTATTGTTTTTCATGACTAGAGTAAATTTACTTCCTTTTGGTAAGAACACCAGAGAAGTAATATGTGTTCTTCTAGGTATCAAATCAGGAAGCACATAAAATCAGTTTATTACAAGACTGATGATAACATTTATGATTGGACTGAGGTGCTGCACTGGATTTATCCACTGTAAGATTATTTTGTTCTTTTTGTTATTAATAAATGCTTTAATACTATGCCAATATGATGCTCCTCATCAAATTTAACCTGCTAGTTGTAGCACAAATTGATAATTCTTGGCTGAATCAATTATTAGTGTGATAACTACAACACAGTGATTTTCTAATCTCTTCATTTCCTCTACATTTATTTGTTGATATTCTATTGCAAAATAAGAACTATTCCTTCTCTTCCATTTATTCATATATTTATTCATTCATTTATTCATTTATATCAGTTTGGACTCATGGATTTCCATTTTAGCAAATGGATTTTTTAACATTTTTTTTAACGTTTATTCAATTTGAGAAAGAGAGACAGAGCATGAGCAGAGGAAGAGCAGACAGAGAGGGAGACACAGAATCTGAAGCAGACTCCAGATCCTGAGCTGTCAGCACTGAGCCCAACACAGGGCTCAAACTCAACAACTGTGAGATCATGACCGGAGCCAAAGTCAGCCGCTTAACCAACTGAGCCACCCACACACTCCTCAAATGGATTTGATCTTTTACCATTCCTATTTGTTTCTGATACTCAGACTGTACTAGATTTGTCTATTTGGAGGTTCTTCCATCTGGATCTCAAGTACTTTTACCATGTCTGTTTCTGTCATTCTTCAGCAATTCTTTACTTTCTAGTACAAGACAATTCCTTCTTGGCCTTTTGGCTAAGATCAAGTGTCTAGTACAAGACATTCTAGACTCATTTTGTAATTTTTCTGCCCCAATTCTGGAACTGTCCATTTCTCCAAGGAATCCTGGTTACTTTTATTGGAGAATGATAATTTAAAAACTAGAATCTGGGCAACAGATACAGCAATTGCTATTGATATGATATTGTCCTTAGGTATTCTCAACAAACAGAGCTAGAAAATATGTGTATGTGTCTATCCGTCCTCATCTATACATATGCATATTTTTAAAAGCCATGCTTGTAGGTTTTTATGTTTAAGTGTGATCCATCATGAATTGATTTTTGTGTATTGTGTGACACATACACATGCACACACAAATAATACATTCAGTTAGTTGAACAGTGTTTTAAAACTCTTTGTTGACCATGCTTTGCTTTACCAACTGAGCTGCTTTGGCAACTTTGTTAAAAATTATTTGATCTTACTCTTTTGTTTCAGCAACCTATTTATCCATTTTAATGCCAATTCCATTGTTTCATGAATATTGTAGCTTTAATTTCAATTTTGATATCACGCTGTATAAGTCCTTCAATCATAGGCATCACTTTTAATATTGTTTTTGTTATTCTATGTCGTTCATATTTCCATTTAAATTTTTGATTTGAAGTAATTTCTCATTTTTATAAAACAGGTTAGTGATGTATATGTGTGTATATATATGTACATACAGATATATATGTATATCTATATCTATAGATATATGTATGTATATGTATGTACATATATGCATATATGTACATATATATCTATACATACATGTATCTATAGATATATATGTACGTATATATGCATATATGTATATGCATATATATGTACATATATATGTATATATATGTACATATATATCTATAGATACATGTATGTATAGATATATATGTACATATATATACACACACGCATATATCAGTTTCACATCAGCTCTCTCAATATAAACATATTTTCCTCTAAGTGCTTGAACATATGTACTATAGCTACCTTAAAGTCCTTATCTGCCACGTGCCACATGTGGACATCTAGACTTTATGGTTTGCTTAATATGACCTGTATTTTCTCTTGACTCTAGGTATTATTTTTCATATTTCTTTGCACATAAATAAATTTTTGTTATTTTAACTAAACTTTATAAATGTATTATAAACTCTGGATTCTGTTATATTCCCCTGAAGAACACTGTTTTTCGTTATGGCAAGCGGTCAGCTTGGCTGGACTGATTTTAAGCTCCATGTCCCTTATGGTGGACAGCAGCTAAGCTCACTACTCAGTTCTTCAAACCTTCAGCTGTTGTTGCACTGGGATGCTTGTAGCCTCCCTCATGTAAGCACAGTTCAAGAGACAGCCAAAGATTTCAGAAGAGTTTATATGCAGATTTGAGGTTTGCTCCCTCTGTGGTTCCCTCCCTTGTTTGACTCCCCTCTCAGTTCCAGGCATGTCTTACAGAATAAAACTCTGTCATCTGACTCTTCAAGCCACTAAGTCTGGCTTTTGGTTTGAGTTCTAGCCTCCTGATGCCCTGTGAACTGGTAGTGCTTTCTGACAAAAGCCTTATATATATGAATCTCACCCCACACAATTCTCTTCCTTTAAGGGGAAAATCCCTTCTAGTCTCTGCTTTCTTTTGATCATTTCCCTGTGCCTTCAAATAGCTATTTTTATATTTTCCCCAGAGTTCATAAGTTTTAGCCTCAGCTTTGCTATTACTGGAATTGAAACCAAGTGCTTCAGTTTTTATTTCAGTCATCATAAGGCATCATGATTCAAATATTTTCACTCTATAAAAACTAGCAACTCTTTTTCTCTCTTTCTTACTCTGTCAGGAGTAGTGCTATGCTATACACTATACATGCACAAGTGTTTTGACACAATGCACAAACATCTAATTTCATTTAGTCCTAAAATAACACTGGAAATAAGCATATTTATCCCATTTTATATTGCAGAAAATAAGACTGAAAATATTGTTTAGGCAAGTTCAAACAGAAACAGAGTGAAATAAATCACCAGCTATGTCACACTCTCTTGCTACTCATTCTCCCCGCCCCCCAGCCCCTTCAAGCAAATACATCTGACAACTACAATTTGAAAATGGTAACACCATTGATGAGTACCAATTGAGCAGTATGATTCAGTGGTTAAGGTCATGGGCTTCAGAATCAGACAAACTTTATTTTTAGTCCCTCCTCTTCACCAATTCCCTATACGTAATGATCAAATCTACAAAAGCAGGTAACATAAAGTAACATTGTGAGAATTACATGTGTTGTGCAGACTATCTGATATACACAGAAAGAGCTTAATAGATATTAGATTTTAAAATAACTATTAAATATAGTTTTATTACCAGATACTAAGGAGCTAACCTTCTTGCAAAATAATTTAAAATAATTTTAAGTGTATTTATTTATTCTGAGAGTGAGCAAGTGGGGAAGGGGCACAGACAGAGGGAGAGAGAGAATCCCAAGCAGGCTCCGCACTGTCAGCACAGAGTCTGGTGCAGGGCTAAAACTCATGAACCATGAGATCATGACCTGAGTCAAAATCAAGAGTTGGACACTTAACTGACTGAACTACCCAGGCGCCCCTCTTTTGCAAAAGAATTTTAAAAACGTATGGTCATGGTATATTTATACCAGACTTGATCTGCCACAGCTGGATAAATAATCTCAATAATACACAATGGGAAGGAGAAAAGAAATGAACATTTATTGGAGATGGACTATATCTTTAACACTGAGCAAGGCATTTTAAAATGTGTTTCTGGGGGCGCCTGGGTGGCTCAGTCGTGAGTTCGAGCCCCGCATCGGGCTCTGGGCTGATGGCTCAGAGCCTGGAGCCTGCTTCCGATTCTGTGTCTCCCTCTCTCTCTCTGTCCTTCCCCCATTCATGCTCTGTCTCTCTGTGTCTCAAAAATAAATAAACGTTAAAAAAAAATTTTAAAAATAAAATGTGTTTCTGTATTTTGTTTTCACAGCACTCTGTACAGTAAATAGGTCCTCTATTTTTACAGATAATGAAACTAAAATTTAGAAGACTTGAAGTAACTTATGTAACAACACAAACTACTAAGTACCTCAGATACTATTAGAAACTTAGTCTAACACATTTCTCTTTCCCACATGACAAAATTAGACTGCTATGAATCTATGACAAGTACTGAGTCTCATAATACTCTTATAATTAAAATGCTGTCTGGTGTTTAAATGCTTTCTGAAAGTTCCTGTCAGTCCTTTCTCCTTGTCCCTCCTTCAACGTAATGTCCTAATTTCCTTCCTTCAATATTTCACGACAACACAATTCAATTAAAACTTGATCTTTCTTTCTTTGTATCCATTTATTTCATTTGTATTGGATTGGTTCCAAACCTAATTTTATGTTCTTCAGAAACCTTTCACATGGCACATAACCATGCATTATACTGTTTTAGGCATGGAGAAGAGTGAATTAGACTTATACAGTCTTACCCCTTCCCTGAAGATTTTAACTGCATTGATTTTATTAAATAATAGCTGAACACTTACCGTTTTACCTAGCCAATGCACTCTGTCCTAGCCCATGATTCCAGGTGGTCCCAAAGAATAGTCTCAGTTAGAACACTAGAACATACTACATCATATTGATTCTTTCAAAGTGGTTCAGCCACTAGGAAAAATGGTCTTAGAAATAGAAGGTTGAATGCCAGATATTATATGTAAGATTGTAAACATTGGTTCTGGAAATATTGAAAGATTGATCGAATGGAAATGAAACAGCAATCAAATAAGGGGGATACTGACAGTTATAGATATTGATAATGGGCAAAGAGTGTTAGGACACTGGATTCTACTCAGAAGGACTCTTACACTGCAGATTGGTTTTACGCAACTTAATGATACTTTGTACAGTTTTGGTCGTAATTCCTAAGAATTTAATAAAAGATTACAGATCAAAATGAACCATCCATCTCAACTTGCAGAAAGTAGAAAAAAATAGATACGAAAAAAGATACATCATGGATCTGGAGTGAGAAGAAGCTAGTTCTGGTCTCAGCTCTGCATCTAACATCTGAGGATAAAACTTAATTATTTGACTAAGTTTAAATGGGGGCATCCATGTAATTTCTTAATTCCTTTTGGTTACTGTACTCTAATTTAGGATTGGCCATGAAGGTCTACTGAGTTGTAATTTGTATCTATGGAACATTAAGCAAAAAGGACACATTTTGTTAATGATGTGATTTTTACACACACGTAAGGGCTATGGTGAGTGAACATCTAGATTGCTGGGGTCTACGTGGTAGCTCTTTCTCATGTAATGGTAGTTTGAGGGTTAGTGGCATAATATGTTAAACTTCTCACAACACACATGGGAAGGACTGAGTGATAGGATGCATTCCTTTAGTTCTCACTTCTTCATCCTTCAGCAGTTCAAAACCTGGATTAAGTGCTACTTCCATTAACACATAGTTTGCCATTTTATCCTTTTCCTTCTTAGCTTTATCCCATTATCTCCTTACAAACAGACTCCAATCTCTACATAGGTTAAGCATATATCAGAATCTAAACATTTAGATAACTGTTAAGGACTCTAAGCAAACTTCATGGGCACAGAAAAATATTAAGTTGAAAAATATACTTCAATTAATACACACACACACACACACACACACACACACACATATATATATATATATATATATATATATATATATATATATATCCATCCATCCTAACAAGTTTCTAAAACTAATAATAGAGCTACCAAGTCTTAAGGTCATTATCAGATGATTTTGACAGAGTGAGTGTGGAAACATTCTAGGTTTGAGGTATCTGTGATTATCATTTTCATTCTCCTTCAACAACACACTTCTCTTTTTCATAATCACCACATAGCAGGAATATAATGACAGTTTAAAGCATCAGAATTTCAGTAGATGCCTGGGTCAACTCTCTGTTATCCCTCAGCACTTGCCTGACCTTTGTCAAGTTTCCTTGAGATCTCTGTTCCTCAGCTTCTTCATCTGTAAGTGCTATTTTGCAGGGTTTCTCCAAAGATTAAATGAGATAACACATGTAAAGGCTGGAACAGGGCTGAGATAATAGCAATCATTTAACATATCAGTTATTGAATATAGTCTGCCTTTGAAGATTCAGAAAATTTACAATGAGAGGATAACAGGGAATGTTATTTATAGCAAACCCTCCAACCTCTACTGTCTTCTTTTATCTATCTTCTCAGACAAATCCAACAAATCCTAGTTCACATCCCACCACTTATACCTAATCTTTCATTTTTCTGAACTCTAAAAATATTTGTTTGCTATCTCATCTGTTTTGGAAAGAGATCACATACTATTTTACATCACGTTAAAAATGTTTCACATAGGTATCATTTATCTCCAGTACATCTTCAGTATTCTTAAGAGGAAAGGTTTTATCTCACATTGCTTTTGTGCTTTAAGACTTTCTTGGGAAAAATCAGTTCTCTGCCAGAGCTATGTCCACACTGCCGAGTACAAGTGTAACTGAATTGGTAGAACAGAGTGGGATTTCAAACATGTCTTTCTCAGACCAAGAGTGAAGGCCAAGTGTGTAGTCTCAGACATCCCAGCATTAGAAGTCACTCATGCCAAAGTCAACTGCAAGCCGTCAGTCACCAACTTGAGCCATTTTGTAACACTGGAGTCCCTGATTCATTTGTCAGGAGAAGATGGAAAGACAATAAATTTAGATGCCAATGAATTTTAACTGAATCTTTGTTTTTGGAAAAGTAGAGGAGAATGGAATTTAATCGGCTTCACTGTCCTCTGAAGCCCTACATATAGAAAACAGGTAAGTTCTGTATGAGTTAAGAAAGAAAGTATTAAGCTTTACCATACTTTGTGACCACTGTTAGTGAGGCAGGTGAAATAAATCTTTAGAATTACAAGGTAGTATTAAAATTTCACATAAAAACAATTTTTATTTACTAGGAAAAATAGAGAATTTCACAATTAAAGAAACATTTTCTATTTTGCATGTATATAACACATTGCAACTTGTTTCTACTTTAATTCCAATTTTTGGCATATTTAAAAACCTCAAGGCAGTCCCATTCATAGCCACAAATGCAAAAGTTCCATAAACATATTAACAAATTGATTTCAGCAATGTTCAAAAGGGATTATATGTAATGCCTAAGTTAGGTTTATTCTAGGAATAAAAAGTAGCTAGCATTAACCAATTAGTATAATTAATTATATTGACGGATTAGAAGAAATCACATGATCATAATACATGAAGAAAATCCTTTTATAGTAATTCACAGGATACAAAATCAATGCACAGCAATCTATTGCACTTCCACACTAATAATGAAGCAGCAAAAAGAGTAACTAAGAAAACAATCCCATATACAATTACACCAAAAATAGTAAAATACCTAGGAATAACCTTAACCAAAGAGGTGAGAGACCTGTACTCTGAAAACTATAAACACGGATAAAAGAAACTGAAGACACAAAGAATGGAAAAACATTCCATGCTCATGGATTGGAAGAACAAATATTGTTAAAATGTCATTACTACCCAAAACAATCCACACATTCAATACAATCCCTATCAAAATATTAACAGTATATTTCACAGAGTCCTAAAATTTGTATGGAACCACAATACACCCTAAATAGCTAAAGCAATCTTGAAAAAGAAAAGCAAAGCTGGAGGCATCACAATTCCGGACTTCAAGTTATATTACAAAGCTGCAGTAATAAAACAGTATTGCATGGCACAAAAAAAGACACATAGATTGATAGAACAGAATAGAAAACCCAGAAATGAACCCACAACTATACCATTAACAAATCTTTGACAAAGTAGGCAAGAGTAACCAAAGGGAAAAGGACAGTCTCTTCTACAAAGGATATTGGGAAAACTGGACAGCAACATACAAAAGAATGAAACTGGACCACTTTCTTATACCATACACAAAAATAAATTCAAAATGGATTAATGACCTAAATGTGAGACATGAAACTGTAAGAATCTTAGAAGAGAGCACAGGTGGAGACTTCCCCGACATTGGCCATAGCAACTTCTTTCTAGATATGTTTGCCACCTGAGGCAAGGTACACCAAACCAAAAATAAACTATTTTTCTACAACTTTATACTCAAAAAACAAATAATTGTATTTAAAAAATGTGCAGAAAACATGGACAGATATTTCTCCAAATGGCCAACAGACACATGAAAAGATGCTCATCATCACTTATCATCAAGGAAATGCAAATCAAAACTACAAATGTGACAACACCCCACATCTGTCAGAATGGCAAATATCAATAACACAAGAAACAACAGGTGTTGGAAAGGATGTGAAGAAAAAAGAACCCTCAGGCACTGTTGGTAGGAACACAAACTGGTGCAGCCACTGTGGAAAACAGTATGCAGGTTCTTCAAAAAGTTAAAAATAGAAGTACCCTATGACCCAGCAACCACACTACTGAGTATTTACCCAAAGAATACAAAAACACTAATTCAAGGGGATACATGCACCTTATGTTTAGAGCAGCATTATTTACAATATCCAAAATATGGAAGCAGCCCAAGTGTCCACTGATTGATGAATGGATAAAGAAGAGATTGTGTGTGCAATGGAGTACTACAGGGCAATGAGAAAGAATGAAATATGGCCCTTTGTAGCAACGTGGATGGAACTGGAGAGTGTTATGCTAAGTGAAATAAGCCATACAGAGAAAGACAGATACCATACGTTTTCACTCTTATGTGGATCCTGAGAAACTTGACAGAAACCCATGGGGGAGGGGAAGGAAAAAAAAAAAGAGGTTAGAGTGGGAGAGAGCCAAAGCATGAGAGACTCTTAAAAACTGAGAACAAACTGAGGGTTGATGGGGGGTGGGAGGGAGGGGAGGGTGGGTGATGGGTATTGAGGAGGGCACCTTTTGGGATGAGCACTGGGTGTTGTATGGAAACCGTTTTGACAATAAATTTCATATATTGAAAAAAATAAAATTAAATTAAATTAAAAAAAATAAAAAAATAAAAAAATAAAATAAAATAAAAAGAAGAGATTGTGTGTGGGTGCACCCAGGAATATTACTCAGCCATAAAAAAAGAACAAAACCTTGCCATTTGCAACCACATGGATGGGGCTAGAGAGTATAATGCTATGCAAAATTAGAGAAAGACAAATACCATATGATTTCCCTCATATGTGGAATTTAAGAAACAAAACCAATGAGCAAAGAGAAAAAAAAAAAGGGAGAGAGACACAAACCAAGAAACAGACTCTTAAGTACAGAGAACAAACTGATGGTTACCAGAGGGGATGTGTAGGAGGGATGGGTTGAATAGGTAAGGAGAATTAAGGAGGGCACTTGTTGTGATGAGCACCTGGTGATGTATGGAAGTGTTGAATCACTACATCCGTTGTACATCTAAAACTAATATAACACTGTATGTTGACTGCAATGAAAATGTTAAAAATTTAAAAATAGTTTAAAAAGAAAATCCATTTACACAGAGAATAAACTGGTGGTTGCCGGAGGGGACAAGGTTGAAGGGATGGGCAAAATAGGTGAAGGTGATTAAGAGGTATAAACTTCCAATTATAAAATAAATAAGTCACAGGATGACAAGCACAGCACGGGAAACATAGTCAATAATACTCTAATAGTATTGTAAGGTGATACATGGTAACTATTATTCTGGTGAGTAGAGCTCATTGTATGGAATTATCAAAGCATTAAGTTGTACTTTTGAAATGAATATAACATTGCATGTCAACTGTACTTCTATTTGAAAAGGAAAATCCATTTAATAAAATTTAATACCCATTCGTTATAAAAATTCTTAGCAAAATAAGAATTGAAGGTAACTTTCCTTATCTGACTTAAGATTTACAAAAGTTACAAAAAAGTTCATTGGTGAATAACCAAACTATCACTGTAATTTTGGAACCAAGAAAAACCATTATCTCTAATTTTTTCAACATTGGGGGACATTTTAGACAACGTGACAAGAACAATAAATAGAATGTATAAGGATGGAAAGGAAGTGAAAAAAAAACACCCTATCTTTTCCCAACTAATAGTATTATATACAAAAGAACTTTAGATAATTTCTAGAATTAATTAAGTAGTACTACAAAGTTACTGGATAGAAAATTGGCATACAAGATATATTACATTCCTATTCACTAGCAACAGTAGGAAAACAAATTTTTAATAAATTACAACAGCATCTATCAGTATTAATTTAGATATTCTAGGAATAACTATAAACAAATGTGAAAGACATCATCCAAGAAAATTATGAAAATTTATTGTGCAACATTAAAGAAATTAAAAGGGGTTAACTAATCAAGACATACACCATGTTCACTGCTTGGAAGTTGAAATATTGTAGAGAATTTAATGCAGTGTAAACCCACTCACAATCCCATTAAATTTGGCAGTATTTGACAAGCTACTTCTAAAATATATACAAAATTATAAGCTCTGAAACACTGTTGAAAAAGAACTAGTTTCAACCAGACATACAGAACTTATTATAATGATCTAATAATTAACAAACTACGATATTCACACAAGGATAGGCACTTGGACCAATGGAATGGAATAAAACACCTCAGAAACAGACCCATTTTTTATGGATGTTTGATAAATGAGATCTTTAACACTGTAGAGTAATGGAGAAAAGCAAGCTAAACAGAAAATAGTTTGGAGTCGAGTGGTGGCATACATGTAAGTAGAAAATAAAACAAACAGGACTTATACCACCCTCTGTATAAAACTTGGGTCTAGGTGCATTTATATGGGAAATACATATCCACTATACTTTGAGAAAATTTCATAAGAGCCGATCTTTATTTCCTGGAGTAAATTCTATGATACGAAAATCAAGAACTTCTGTGCATCAAAGTTCACCATGAAGACAATGGTAAATACAAACCAAAGTATAGAAGAAAATATTTTTTAAAGTATAATTAAAGAGAGGCTAGAAAAACAAAAACAACAAAACTCCTACAAGCATTAATAAAAAGACAAAATCTTAATAAATGGGCACTTACAAAGAGGACACTCAAATAGTCAATGACCATTAGAAATGAGGGAAATGTAAATTAAAACAAGATATCACTAACTCACTGAGAGAGCAGAAAATTTTAAAGTCTGACAACACTATGTATTGGTAAAGGTGTGGCAACAGGAGTCTCATTTTCTGCTGGTTGGAGCAGAAGTTGGTACAACAATATTGTAACACCATATAGAATTACCTTGCAAATTTCAGAGTGCAAAAGAACTTACGACCAGCAATTTCACTTCTCAGTATATACTGTACAGAAACATACACACGTACAAAAGTATATATATATAAGACAGCTACTGACAGCATTGTTCTTCAGAGCCCCAACATGGAAACGCCCAATGTCCACCACCAGGCAAACAGATCAATAAATTGTGTGATAGTCATAAAATATTCAGCAATTAAAATGAATAAATTACAGGTGCACATATTAAAATAGATGGATCTTACAAATACTAAGCATTAGAGGTCAGCCACAAAATAATATATACAGTAAGACACATGTTAAAAAAAAGCAAAACTGTTACTTGAGAATGTATATATAGATGATATATATTAAAATGCAAGGGAGGGGCAACTGGGTGGCTCAGTGGGTTGAGCATCTAACTTTGGCTCAGGTCATGATCTCATGGTTCATGAGTTGGAGCCCCACATCAGGCTCACTGCTGTCAGCTTGTCAGCACAGAGCCCACTTTTGGATCCTCTGTCCTCCTTTCTCTCTGCCCTTCCCCCATTTGTGTTCTCCCCAAAGTAAATAAATATTTTAAAAAGTAATAAATATAAAATAAAATAAAGTGCAAGGGAATGATTCTCAGTAAAGTCAGGAATATCGGTTACATCTGGGGAAACAGTTTACAATCTGGCAAGAGACCCTATGCTGGCAAAATTTTATCTTCTGATTTGATGGTGTTTATGTGAGGTTCACTTTATATGCATTCATTAAATTGCACATTTATGTTTTATGCTATGTGTCATATTTAAGGATAAATATAAATAATCTTAGAACTATAATATTTACATAATCATAGCTATGATCATTTATGTAAAACTTAATTTATTAGGATCATTTTAACAATATCAATTACATAGAAGTCCCACTATTTATAATAAAAAGAAGCATGAAAAGTTGAGTGTTGTTTGCTATTTGTATCAATGAGGTCTGATGCAATATTTGTCCCAGTGCAATTTGTTGAAAGTAGAGAGGCCTAGTAGTTGCTGTATTCAGGCCACTGGACAATCTGATACACAATAATTAAAAAATAAAGAATTTACATATATCAGCAGCAAACAATATGGTGCTAATCATTTCTCTCAATCAACTGCAATTTAGAATAGAATATAAACAACTTCCCCATGTTATATATCAATTGCATTTGGTAACAGCAGTGCTCAGATGCTAATTTCTATTACAAGACTGCACAATTTATTCCAATAATGTATCCTAATAATGAGTTTACAAAAACACCCTTTTAGGTGAAATTTCCCTTAATGATTCATAAACCACAAAAATGTATGTAAAGAATGAAATGTTATTACCCTGACCACATAAACACATAAATCTAATACAATAAATAAACACATAAATCTAATCACAGATCTTTTTAATAAAGAAAAAAGACGGGGCACCTGGGTGGCTCAGTCGGTTAAGTGTCCGACTTCAGCTCAGGTCATGATCTCACGGCTCGGGAGTTTGAGCCCTGCTTTGGGCTCTGTGCTGACAGCGCAGAGCCTGGAGCCTGCTTCTGATTCTGTGTCTCCCTCTCTCGCTGTCCCTCTCCCCCTCACGCTCTGTCTCTTTCTCTCAAAAGTAAATAAATGTTAAAAAAAAAAAAAAAGAAGTGAACAGCTTACATAAATGAGAAAGAAAACTAGTCATAAGAAAATGAAAAAATGAATAAAAATTTCTTTATCACATAAAGAATGTTGGAGGAATAGGGAAGATTGCAAAATTTTATTTTGGGTGTTCTAGGACTGACATTAATCAGTGTATAAGTCCAGTTACTTGTGGTCCTCTGTAGTTTAATTAAATGTTTCCAGAAAATAAAAATGAATCCTCCCCAATCCAAGAAGTAGACTTTTTTTAAAAAAATTTTTGATGGTCATTTACTTATTATGAGCTGTCAGCACAGAGCCCAATTTGGGGCTAGAACTCACGAATGGTGAGATCACAACCTGAACCAAAGTCAGATACTCAACCAACTGAGCCATCCAGGCACCCCAGAGACTCTTAACTACAGAGAACCAACTGATGGTTTCCAGAGGGGAGGTGGGTGGGAGAATGGGTTAAATAGGTGTTGGTATTAAGGAGTGCACTTGTGATGAGCACCAGGTGTTTTATGGAAGTGTTGAATCACTAAATTATACACCTGAAACTAATATTACACTCTCTTTAACTAACTGGAATTTAAATAAACACTTGAAAAAAAGTGAAGCCTCCCATCTGGATGTTTCATCAACTGTCTTTTCTCCTCTAAAATACTTTTAAAAAATGGAAACAATTATTACAGAACTCATCAGGTTGTCCTTGATTTTTCACATTCCACCCCCCCCCCAAAATGCGTATCTTCTTCCCAGACATCATTTCCCAATTCCAAAAACTGGTGTCGTGGATTCTTAAGCATACACTTGACACTAAACAGGTGGACTGTTCTGGGAAAGAACTCACATACCTAATTATGGTTTCATTCCATCTGGTGCAATGGTGCCATCTACAGACATGACTGCATATTTCCACAAGCTTCTCTGAAACGATTCATAACAATTGCTACAATGAAGGGCTCCAAAAGATGTACAACTGACCTTTGAACAACACGGGTTTGATCTGCGCAGGTCCATTTATACGTGGATTTTGGTTTTGATGAATACAATACAGTACTATCAGTGTATGATCTTTTCCTTATGATTTTCTTAATAGCATTTTCTTTGCTATAAGAATGTTGTATATAATATACATAACATACAAAATATGTTAATTGGATGTTTATGTCATCAATAAGGCTTCAGTCAACAGTAGGCTATTGGTAGTTGTGTTTTTGGGGAGTTGAAGGTATGCACTGATTTTCAATTGTGTGTGTGTTGGGGGAGTCAGTTCTCATAACCCCCATGCTTTTCAAGGGTCAGCTGCTGTTCTCACCCTGATTCTTTAAGTTGTATAACATCTGTTTTTTTAGACTGTATTATAAAAACAATTCATTTCAGTTAAACACGGTGAAAATGCAATATGAAATCCGTGCATTCATAATCCAAGGGAGTTCAATCCCTATTCCTAAGAATAGAAAAAATATATCTAGAGATGACATTGTATTTTGGTATTTTGAGGTATATTACAAAGTAAAATGGAACAGGTATATGATATGGGCCTTCCCACAAAGTCCTTAAGAATAAGTTAAAATTCACAACTAGCACAAGTAAAATAATTCCAATGGGATTAATTCCTAAATTGTGTGAGTAGGCTTTCAGAACAAGAAAAAATGCATACGGGGAAACAGGAAAAGAGGAGTTCTGAGTTCACATACTTGACATCTTTCTCTCCTCACACCTCTTTGCCCTGGGAGGCAAGTTTTCACTGAGGCACACCCAGGTTAATTCACCTTGGCCACACCGCTGCCAAGCGGAAGGGTCAGGATTCAGATCCATCATGGCTAACCGCCAGCCTACTCATCTTTCCATTCTACCACTTGCCAAAACCCCAGGAGAAATCCTTCACAGCTTTAAAAAGGGTGAGAGAAACTGGCACCCTTGCTTTTCCAGGGTAGCTCACAGAGTGTTTTCTATGGGCTTTAAAATATGCATTACTATACACCAACTGCTGAGCTCTGCTGCACCGGATGTTTTTCTTACAAAGACCTACTATAAATAAAAATTGTAATAAAATATGATCCAGGAAACAGCTGGTTCCTAGGATGAAGGCATATAAATGAGTAAGCAGTTAATTATCTTCCCCTTGATTTCAATGCTGCATGAATTCACCCTTCCTTAAACTACACTGAATAGGAACAAGCAATGAGTAACCCCACTGACAGCATCTTTTCCCTCTCTGAAACTAAATCCATCTTGCCCTTCATAGTCCTCTAACCCATGCTATTTGTCTGGGAATAGCTTCTCTATCAAGGGAAGAAAAAAAGAATCTCCTTGAAAAGGAAAAAAAAAAAGTACCTCCTACAATTCTTCCATAGACATTCATTTACACATTCACTGCATACGCATGCATGCATTCAACAAATACTCTCCAATGCCTGCCTTGTGTGTCACAGGCAGAGGACACACAAATTTGCACAAGACAAACACAATCCCTGCCCATGAAGAGCTTACAATGGCAGAAGGATGAATGTGGGAGGCAGTACAGTCAAACACAAATAAATTACACACAGTAAGTCATAGTTAAATATTTATTAAATGAAGCCCTTTTGGGCTAACTTAGCCCTTATTGATCCCTCTGAGGACCAAGTACTTAGATTGTGTAACATTATTTAGCTAGGTAAGCTTCTGGAATAATGGGGCAACGAGTGATATTCCTTTGCCATCCAGACATAATCCAGGTAAGTGCTCTTCAAGTACCTCACGATGTGCTTGTGTAGTAGACGTGGGAAGGAGTGGGATAAGAGGAGGAAGAAGTGGAGGAAAAGAAGGAAGAAAAGAAGGGGAAGAAAGGGGGGAATCTCACTGAAATTATTTTTTGCTTTAGGAAAAATAAAATATTTCTTACTTGTGAATAAATCTATTTTTTTAAGTGGAAACTAAATAGGAAAACACAAACCGAGGCAGAGGCAGAACTCTATTTGTCTTGGGTGAGAAATCGGGTCCCATGTAGGGTGGGGAGGCACTGCTGGGGCCAGAGCCTGAAGGTCAATAGGAGCAGGAATATAGGTTACGTTGTGACATATGTGATGGGGTAGAATCAGGTCCAGATTTTCATCACCTTAAGTCAGATGATCTGTGTCCGTGGGGCCGGCACATTGCCTAATACACCACCTCCATCAACTTTTCTGAGGAAACAATATTATAAAAAATCAAGTATTAGAAGAATTCAAGGAAAGGGACACCTGGGTGGCAGAGTTGTCGGCTCAGGTCATAATCTAATGGTTGGAGGGTTTGAGCCCCACGTTGGGTTCTGTGCTGACAGTGCGGAGCCTGCTTGGGATCCTCTCTCTTGTTCGCTCTGTGTCCCTCCTCTGCTAGCTAGCTCTCTCTCTCTCTCTCTATCTCTCTCTCTCTCTCTCAAAATAAATAAGTAAACTTAGAAAAAGATTTTTTAAAAGATTCAAGGAAAGCAGGGGTGTAAACAGAGTTACACTGCTTTCCCTCACTCTACACCAAGAGCATTGCGTGCTCTGGGCTGCTGTGGGCTTGCTCTTTAGTGAAGACAGCAGCCTCTCCAGTCACTGGTGCCAGCCCTCTCAAGTTAGCACTGAAGACAACTGGAATGCAGTGATGTCTGTAACGTACTTGAAATCTTCCAAATGCATGTGTACATAAAAAGCAGACCTCAGGTGTCTGCCGTCCTCACGTAAAATAGCATTCAGTCCACAAAGTGATGGTAGAACATCAGCAATCAAAAGCTACTGCATTCCACCAAGAAGTTGAGAATGAATTTCAATGTTACATCTGTAAAAATACAGAATATTATGGAGGAGCCTTTCCCTCACATACTGTGCTAAAACTGAATTTACGAAGCCTGCAAACAGGAGACAGATATAATGGATGTGGATCTATATACACAGAGAGAGACATAAAGAGACATAGATATAAATACACATGTTTATGTAACAGAATTTGAAGAGTACTTTTAGGTATTCCTGAATGTTACATTAAACCTTTCATTTAAAATAATCTAAAAATCTTAGCCTAAATATTGATTTTCTTATCAAAATCAGTATATACATTGATAGGATTTAACTCTTGGGGGAGGAGGTGTTTTAAGTGCTAGTATCATTCAGTTAAATCTCAAAAAAAATGGTAACATTCTACTTTCTAAAAATTAACTTGATATTCTAAATTAACTCTATTATTTCTAATCCAAAACGTCTTGCATCTTGTGTCTACACAAGGTGGAAGAAATTTGAATAAGGTCAGTGCTTGGCACCTTTTAAAAATATCTTCCTTTATATTCAATATTTGGCAAACCTCATCTGCCCCTTCCTTGAACCTTTCCACCCCTCACCTAAAAAACGTGTTCTGGTGCTGTCCCTATTGGCTTCTGGATTGCCCGGCACTAACTCTGCCTTTGCACCAACCACCTAGCAAGGAATAGGATTCTGTTCCACAAATGCTCTTTACTGTACTGAGGGCTGGAGAGGTTCTTGCAGTCACGCTAAACAAGAGTTTGGGATTTGGCAACCCAGTGCATGGGTCCTTCTGTACCACACCACAGCAGCCCCAGTCTTGGCAGTTAGTCAAAAGCTAATGAAAATTTCAAAGGTACAAAGCTCTTCTCAGAGCTCCAGAGAAGCAATAGAGCTTTCAGCAGGATCGTAACAGGTGCATCAAAGTAATCCAAAAGAAAAAACCAAAAGTCTTCTTGGGTCTAGAAAAAAAATAAAATTAGAAAGATAAACACGCACATTATAAACCCTGTTTTATGCGTCAAAGAGCTCCTCTTGATATTCAGCATATAACTGCAAGAGGATCCAAACAGACCAGTACAAACTATAAGGGCTCATAAGTATCAGAATTTTTCCAGCTTTAAAGAACAAACATAGGTATCTGCAGATTGAAGTGCCCCACTTTGGAATTTCTGCTTCAAACCACAGAAAGGTGGTGGCTACATCACACTTTGGTCTTACACTGCACAAAATAATTTTTTTAACAAGCAAAACATATGTGGGAGATGATGAATACAGATTTCATTTGAGCTCTGTACTTCTTGATGGTAATTCAGAGGTCAGGATATTTCTACCAATATACTCTTGAGAACTGGGACAGAAAGAATCAAACAAGAGCTCTCCTTCTTTCAATCCCCACCTTCATTTCTGCTATTGACTATGTTTCCTTATTCCAACAAGTAAGTGGGCACACAGGAGAAACAGAAACTGAGGAAGTGACCCCCTCTGTCCGCTGGTGAGTGAGAACAGGAGTGCTGGGGCGGTGGGGAGGGATGGGTAAGTACAGAGACAAACGATACAGCAAGTCCAGGAATAATGGAAAATATACCAAACAAAAATGCAAGAAATTATGGAATAGAAGAGGACGAAGCAGACCCTAATGTTGATTCTACAACTAGATTTAAATTTGGGCAATGTTTTAAAGCTTTCTGGGATTTTGCTTCCCCGCTTGGAGAACATGAGTCACAATACAGGTTCGAACTGTTTCACAAGTTTGCTATAGGGTACAGATTAGCTAGCGTTAAAGTGCTTCAACAATATTTTTCTCATAAGCTGTATTTAGGGTTCTCCTATTTTTTCATAATCGTGGCAGTGTTCCTTTATTCCGTAGTTGCACAACAACAGGAATGCATGCATTAGACAAGCATTTGAATATAGAGGGACAGACAAGATCTCACGGTTCTAGGAAATAGCGCAGGAAGATTTAATAGACTCTAAAAAGACATTCTTATATTTATAACCTGGACTAATACAAGCATTACTCTGAGTCCATGCTAGTTAACTCCCCCTGAGGTAATGCATTTATAAATATTGTCTTTATTGCAGGTGCAGATCTTTCCAGCTCAGCCCATAAAGCAAGCTTTCAGGTGCTGCACTTTCCCTTCATTCGCACACTGTCTGATAGGTTTCTGATCACTGGACTCCGCACCGTCCTGGAACATCGGAGGGGCTCACTGACACTGCAGCGCCCCATTGTGGTTACACCAAGAAAACGTCCTGAGAGCCGAAGTATGGCAACGTGTACTTAGACATTTGCTGCAATGTTATTGTATCGTTGAGGAAAGACGTTTTCCATATGTGACTTTCACACAGATTCATATGCAGAGACCAACATTCTGGAGCTTCCTATCTGGAGTATTATTGTATAACAAATCCATACTGCAGTGGATACTAGCAATGATTTTGTTTTGCCTATAGCAGCATTATATTCAAGGCAATTTGTAACACAGAAATAGATGACCTCCTATCCAATTTTTTAAAAGTAATCTCTCAAAAATGCTGTAAATATACAGTTGCTGTATGCTTAACAGTGGTTAGAAAATTAAAACAGATGCAACTGAATGATTATTGTAACTATAAAATTGTAAAGTTTATAAAAATAACAGTCTTTGTAGTTGGACTTGAATTTAATTCCATGTGATCAGTGCCAGTTCAAAGGTGAAGACAGAGAGGTGAATTCCTAATAGATGGGATGTATCAGAATCCATAATAATGACAAGGATAGGAAGGCACAAAATCAGAGCCAGCAGACCTATAATCAATAACCCATGAATTTGGTACACTCTTCTTTCTTTCCTATTGTATTTGGGTCCTCCTAGGCTATTTTGTCATGTGTGAAGTCATGAAAAGGCAGAATTCATCACTAGGAAAAGAGATAGTTATGCCTTTTGGATGAAGGAAGATAGGAGGAGCTGTTAAAACTTTTACAATAAGACATACTGAAATCATCCACAATCGTTTTCTGCCAGAAAAAAAAGAAAAAAAAAAAAACTATCTTAAGTAGACTAAGAAGGGTAGTTTATGTGCTTCATCACTGCTTTTGTAATCTTAAATTCAAATTTTCTTTTTAAAAGAATATTTATTTATGGGAGAGGGAAAGGGAGAGACGGAGAGAGAGAGAGAGAGAGAGAGACAGAGAGAGAGAGAGGGAGGACAGGGAGGAACAGAGAGGGATAGAGAGAATCCCAAACAGGCTTTGTGCTATCAGTGCGGAGTCCCATGCAGGGCCCAAACTCACAAACCTTAAGATCATGACCCGAAGCTGAAATCAAGAGTTGGATGCTTACCTGACCACACAGGTACCCCTTGAATTCAGATTTTCTAAACTTTTTCCATACTATACTAATCCTACAAGATACTTAAGTGAAAAATATTTTGTTGCCAAAATATTCCAAAATTTTCAGGAAACTGTAAAGTATACAATTGCCTCCAAGAAATTTATTGTACATTGGCCTAATGTTTTGAAAAAATCTTACAGTAAAAAAACAAACAAAATGTACTTAATATTGTTAACAATATATCTCCAAAATTAGTTGAAATTTTAATTTTCCTTGTTGCTCCTCTGAATATCTCCCAAATCAAATGCTGGAAAATACTTCATTGTACGACTGATCTTCCATTATATTGCTTTCTCTTACATGTGTTATTATACTGTTTAGCTGCTCAATTCATTTGACACGTGTGCATTTACAATTATTCACTGACATGCATAACAAATTGTTACCCCTCAAAAATATTATTATCACCAGTACTTAAATCTGCCAAATTTATACTAAAACAAGTATGGCTAAGTAAAAACACAAGTATAGGGAAGTAAAAAAGTTCTTAGATCACTTAGGAATCAGAAATAAAAATCAGTAGCACAAACAAAACTGTTGGTACTTCTCAAATTATTTTCCAAAGGATAATGTTGCCTCATTAACTAATTTTGACTGAGGACATTTATGACCGTTTACCTAGAAAAGAAAACCTTCCATTGTAGTGTGCCTTCTCTATGTATATGACTGTGTATGAGTGTGTGTGCCAATTTCCTTTATTTATAGGTCTAATTAACTTACTAATTTATTACACAATCTTTTTTTCACATGGAATAAAATTTATGTGATAATTTCTGATATCTGAAAAGGATATTTGGAATAATCATAACCCTATTTAGATAACCTCTTCTTGTATCTATATTATATATAAAAAAGTAAAATCTATTGTTTCTTAAAAGCTGGTGACCAAATTTCAGATGCTTGTTGAAAATGGAAATATTTGCGTTAATTCCCAATGAGTATGATTAATTAGGATTAGAGTAGGACCTAGAAGTCTGCATCTTTAATAAATTCTGGGTGAATCTGATATTAGTTGGTCTGAGAAGCAGGCTTGAGGAAGCACTGATCTGTTACAAAAAGAACTATTCTCTTCCAATACCCAAAAAAGGAACATGCATCGAATGCATTGAAACTCTATTACAAATACACCCAAAATAATAGTGCAAATAAACATTGTGATATAATATGAAATGCTGATAATCTGGGGTATTGCTGGTAATATTTTTAAATAAGTCAGTTGGTTTGGTTTCTCTCTCCTTTCTTCGCTAAATAGTGTATATATGCCAGCCTTAAAAAAAAGTATATTTCTATTTCCCATTTCTACTAATATACTTACAGCTTCTAGCTCATTTTTAGTCAAATTTTCTAATTGAATTTCCTTGTGCCCAAGTCGAAACTAAGAATGGGAAAAAAATACACCAGTATTTTAGGTCTACTTTTCCAATTTACTACTAAATCTCAGAGAACTTGTCTAAACTTTATTTCCTGTTTTGTAAAAGGATAATATATCTCAGGGTTATTGTAAGGATCCAAGAGGATAATTTGTGTGAAAGGTCCTTAAAAAATAAAGAAGTGTAGTGAGAATGAGAAGCATTATCCCCTGTCATACACTCATTATAATCATGCTATTGAAGAACGGATATTAGGTTGTTTCATTTATTTATTTATTTTTAAAGCTCATTCATTTTGAGAGCGCGCGCACACGCGCGCGCACACACACACACACACACACACACACGGGGGAGGGGCAGAGAGAGAGGGAGAGAAAGAGAATCCCAAGCAGGCTCCGCACTGTCAGATGCAGGCTGGAACTCACAAGCTGCTGCAAGATCATGATCTGAGCCAAAGTCCAACACTTAACCAACTGGGCCACCCAGACACCCAAATATGTGGTTCTTTTAGAGTAACATTTAAAATAAAGATAAAGTGAAATTAAGCTAAGTAAAATAAAATTAAATAAAAGTTAAAAGCAATAAAACCCTATTTCTGCTATTGTGCACGGAAAAAAATTAATTCACTACGGAGAAAATCTATTGCATTTGTTAATGATTCGACAAAAGAAAACATGAAGTTTAAATTTCATTAACTACTTCCCCATTTAAGAGTAGGGAGAAACAGCCCACTACCAAAAAAACCAAAACTTTAATAATTTTTCTCTTCAGTTGCAAAGCTAAACAAATTGATGATACTTGATACAGAGAGATATTCCCGGAAACCCTCTGCCACCTAGTGTACAAAAAGCATTCCAGGGATGCTCACATGTTTGCATTCAGCCATCAGAGTTATCTTTGCGTGTGTCCAGGTCAGCTATGAAGTTATAATTTGGAGTGGGAATAAAACACTGCATTTTCTAAAAAGCATCTGGCCTGAGAATCAATATAGCATTTCATTTCATTTTAGCAGCACTTTAAATTAAAATCCCATTTATAAATGTTTTAATACGGCAATAAGGGACTCCTGGGTATGTTTTAGTCTTTCATTAATATACACCTCTTGTGTGCTGCAAGATACATGCGCACTGAATAAGTCCCTTCAACCTTTCAAAGTGCTAATTAATGATCCAATAAAGCAAAGCCTACAGTATCTTAATGGGAGCAAAATACAACTCTTTAATTGGGAAAATAAAATATTAAAATTTCCTTTCCAATAGCTCTTAAGCATATGCATGAAATAAGTATCAAGGGATTAAAAAATTGCAAAGACTCTTTAACCATATTTTTATATGCACAGTACCACCCACTTCTCATTTTAAGCTTTAAATATTTTCAGCTCAGTTTTGCATGGAGGTGCGGGTAAAACTCAGAGGTTGACGGTGAAGGAGTATAGAAAGCTGGATTATTAAAATATTTTGAAAAGTACAATGTCAACTATGCCATACTCTCTCTCTTAGCCCTAACATCTTTTGAGCCAGTTATTTTTTGACCACTTTTCTAAGGGGGGTGCGGAGGGACAGAGACAGGGAAGGAGGGATGGGTAAAGGCTATGCCTCGCCATGTGGTTCAGAGAAGGGATGCTTCCCCCCAGCTCTGAAGCAGTCCACAATGAAACAGGACTCATCAGGGTGCTTTCACTCTCTGCTCACTCCACTTCCTGACATCTGTGAGAGGATCTGTGTGGCCTGCACTTCAACCTGGCCTGCCAGGTCTGGTACGGAGATTTCATCTCCTTTCCTCCAGCTGCCTCAGCCTGAGTGAAGGTTCACATGCAAACCTCTCCAGCAAAATTTCAACCTAACAGGCAGGTCTTTCTTGTACTTTTGCTCTGCTAAAACTCCCTGTCTTAGGAATTCAAGATGGCACAATGACTTGTGATCCAAATGTGCTATGCAGTTACTGAACTGTTCTCCTGAGATAATTTTAGCACACCAAAAACCATTAGAATTAGCAAGAATAATCGGACAAAGTGCAAACAAGAAAAAGAAGAATTCATCTTTTTTTTCAATTCACCAAGCTGCCTTTTGATGGCTAACAACTGCTAGCAAAGAGCATGTATCAGTTAAATAAATCATTAGCCTTAAGCAAGAGACGTCAGGAGATTCTTCTAAATTACTTGGCACGATGGTTGGCGAGCACTGAGGTAAAACTCAACGTCATACCTGTAAAGGATGTGTTGGCACAAGGGTGTGGTAATGGGACAAGAGAGAAAAATCATGATTGAGTCCAAACAATACCAGCAGCAATACACGGTCACCCTTCTAATGAACACAAGCAACAAACATACTATTTGGAGACTAATTGCGCCATGAAACAGTGACACTTTAGATGCTGAAATCCATGGTAAGCAGCAATATTTAAATTTTTTATAAATATTATTGAGAGATACAGAGCATGAGCATGGGATGGGCAGAGAGAGGGGGAGACACAGAATCTGAAGCAGGCTCCAGGCTCTAAGCTGTCAGCACAGAGCCTGATGCGGGGCTCGAACCCACGAACCGTGAGATCATGATCTGGGCAGAAGTTGGATGCTTAGCCGACTGAGCCACCCAGGCACCCCTCAATATTTATATCACAAACCAGTATATACATATATATGACCAGGCAAGTGAGTGTGTATGTGTGTCTTTGCATGTGTGCACACGCATGTGTGTAAAACCAAATGAAAAGTTTCACACAAAAAAATACTTAGGTTTACTAGGAGTGGTATACTCTGCTTTATTCTATTCTTTTTTTCATTAATTTTAAAAATAAAGATTAATTTTATTTTATTTTTCTAATGTTTATTTATTTATGTTTGAGACACAGAGAGAGGGAGACAGAGTCCAAAGCAGGCTCCACGCCTGTCTGTGCAGAGCCTGATGCAGGGCTCCAACTCATGAGTCATGAGATCATGACCCGAGCCAAAACCGAGTTGGACATTTAACTGACTGAGCCTCTCAAGTGCCCCTACAGATAAATTTTAAATTGATTTTATAAGGTCTCCATGGTGGGTCAGATTCCAAAAATATTTTTTTAATTTTTTTAAGAATTTTTTAAATGTTTATTTTTGAGAGAGACAGAGCGTGAGTGGGGGAGGGGCAGGGAGAGAGAGAGAGAGAGAGAGAGAAAAGAATCTGAAGCAAGCTCCAGGCTCTGAGCTGTCAGCACAGAGCCCAACATGGGGCTCAAACTCAATAACCATGAGATCATGACCTGAGCTGAAGTGGGATGCTTAATGGAGCCACCCAGATACCCCAGATTCCAAAAATATTTTAAAAACTATCTTTATTTATTAACTGTATTAAATAATGAATCATTCAACCTAACCTCTTAATACTTAAATTAAGATGATTTATTAATGTGGTGCCTGTGTGGCTCAGTCAGTTAAGCATCTGACTTAGGCTCAGATCATGATTTTGCAGTTGGTGAGTTCGAGCCCCACTTCGGGCTGTGTGCTGACAGCTCAGAGCCTGGAGCCTGCTTCAGATTCTGTGTCTCCGTCTCTCGCTGCCCCTCCCCTGCTTGCACTCTGCCATTCTCTCTCTTAAAAATAAACATTTAAAAAAATCTAATAAATAAACTATTTGTCAACAATAATTCTTATAACAAAGGTTTAAAGAATTGGTAATTATTTCCGGTATCAATTACAGTTGTCAAAAATGAAATAACCCATTGCTATATACCCTGAGTCTCTGAATACTTTTAACAGATAATTTTAACTATTTTTTAAAATGTATTTTATTTGAGGGAGAGGGGGAGAGGGAGGGTGTGTGTGCAAGCAGGGGCAAGGGACAGAGAGGAAGAGACAGAGAATCCCAAGCAGGTTCCGTGCTCAGAGCAGAGACTGATGCAGAGCTCAGTCTCCTGATGCTGGGATCACGACCTGAGCCAAAATCAAGTCGGACACTTGACCGACTGAGCCACCCAGGTGCTCCAATTTAACTATTTTTAAACCATCAACCTTGGAAGAAAGCAAAGGACATGATCATATATATTTATTTCTTGCTATATTTCAATTTGTGTACTTTTTTTAAATGACTTTTTATTGTTTTATTTATTTATATTTTGTTTATTTATTTGTTATTGTTTGTGAGAGACAGAGAGCACATGAGCGAGCAGGGGAGGTGTAGAGAGTGAGGGAGAGTGAAAATCCCAAGCAGGCTCCACGCCAACAGCACAGAGCCCGATGTGGGGTTCGAAACCAGGAAGCCATGAAACCATGACCTAAGCCGAACACAAGACTGACTGAAGCTTAACCAACTGAGCCACCTAGGCACCCCTCATTTTGTTTACTGTTACTTTGCATTAGTTTGCTTAATCTCCACAACAATCTGGTCATGGAAAAAGCATTACTGCCTCCTCTTATACATGAGTGACCAGACTCACCAAGCTCACCTAATCTGCCCAAATCATTTATTTATCAAGTGGAAGACAGAATACGAATCCAGCTTATCTGATTCTAAGTCCAGGGCTCTTTTCTTAAATCATGCTAATACTAAGTGCTACCTGCTATGGTTCCAATAATTTACAAATTGCTCTATCAGATCTGACATGTGAACACACAAATAGGACTGTGTTTGAATATTTATACTCTTAATTCATAAAGTCATCTGCTTAATCCATGCCCACAGAGTCAAGCAGAAAATGCCTCCAAGGAGGAAAACTTACTGAGGAATGTGGTATGTGGACATGCCCAACCACAGAGAACCACGGCCTCCCTGTTGGTGGCACAGAGGTCTGCAGTGATTTGAAATGTGGACACTGGAGTGAATGAAGCTGCTTGGATTCAAATCCTGGTGCAACAAATGACTGGGCGTGTGGCTTTGTACAGGTCGGCTCTGCAGTGTGCAAACGGTGACAGTAATAATGGCCCTCACAACAAAATGTTACATGCTGCCCACTACGTAGCAGGCGGTTGATAAGTGTTAGTAGAAGCAGTTCCTCTGCTGACATGTAGTCTTGTGGCATTACCAAATTATGACATAAAAATAGACAACCGACTCACTTTACTTCTGCTTCTATAGTTTGTGAACTATCAGTTTGATTTGAGGTCATCAGCTACATGGTACAATCCATACTCTCAGAGACGTGCTCTCTTGGGATGCCAGAGAAGTTGTTGGTTGGGTGCGGAACAATATAAGGAACTCAAGAAAGAATTGTGTCAGGGAACATTGTGAAAGCTGTGTAAAATTTAAGCAAATTCAAGCCAACAAACCATTTTAAACTCGAAAATGTGTGCACAATATCAGATGGCTGAGGTATCCAAAGCAAAATCAAAGAAACAATCCCAATACTCTATTTCTGAGGAAACAAAACAAAACAAAACAAAAAACAAAAAACACAGGCCTGGATGTCATAGGCAATTATCTCCACTCAACATCTGGTTTGGATTTAGATAAAACCATAAAAAATTGCTGTCTTACTATTAATGGTCCTGACATTTGTATTCAATGCCTTGGCTATCAAAATCTTCCCACATTATTCCAACTTAAGAGAATTTCAAAGATAAGAGAAAACAGCATTAAGATTGGCCTCTAAAACCTAACAGGTATATAGACTGTCCCAGACTTGAATAATAAATATATAATAATATAAAAAGCTAATGTGATCTTTTAAAAATTTAAAGGAGAAAATTTTAACATTATAGTTAAGAACTCAAGATATTCCAGTCTGCTTTATCTTGTAAAGATATTGTGGAAACAAATGAGGTAATAACTTTGAAATGTATTAATTGTATATATTACACATAAAGATAAAAAGACTGAGTAAAAATAGAGCTCTAGACTTGCAGATCTAAAAATCTGCTCCATTGCATCCAGACCATTAGAAACAAACAAGATTGTATTTCAAAACATGTAGGGAAAAGAAATTTCATAATCTCCTTTTAAAAATCCATCCTATCTCTAAAAATTCTCTTAGAATGCTTGCCATTTGACTGACTTAGATTCTTACCCCTAAGTGTGAGACACAGTGGTTTAATTTTTATCTTTATGAACAAAAGACATTGAGCGTAACCTGAACTCGGCACAAAAATAGCCACATTAGCGATTAAATGATAGGAAATAAAATCAAGAAAGATACTGTGAGAGGAAATCTGACTGCTATGAGATAATAAAGAAGGTTGAAAGGGGATGATCTATATGGCTTCTCTGAATTCCTTGCTCGTAGTCTCACTAGTGTATCGTGAATTTGAGTGACATATGTTTACTATTTTAAACTTCTGATCCTTAACATTTCAGTGCCGGTTTCCTTACGTGGAAGGAATACACAATGGGAAAGCAAGATAAGTGAGACGCTTAAATAGCTACTTACATGTGCTAATTCCATCTCTTGTAAACCCCAAACACGTATCATTCTCTTTTAGGTGCATAAATTTACAAATGTTGTATCTTTATTTTTCTGCGAATAATGTTGAGTTGCATATGTATAAATGATTTTTTCATTGAAACATTTTGTTTTGTTTTTTGGTGATTTTTTTAAAAAATTTAAGTCCATGATTTTTTTATCAATATAAAAATAATCAGGTTACTAGTATCACCTCTGAGGCATTTATAAATTATAAATGAAAATGTCAATTTCTTTTTGTTTCAAAGACATGTGATTTTGTTATATAATGGATAAAGTTCAGAAAAGTATAAAAGGACTTTGACTATTAAGATGTTGAAGAAATAAAAAGTTAGGGCTGCTGCTTTCATTTTATCATTAATAGAATATGGGTGAGGGAGTTGTATTCCCAATATTAACATTTTCTTCTATTTCTTTTCTTTGAAGTCTTTAAAATAAGCCCTTAAATATCAGTAAAAGATACCAAGCTTTTTGCTAACAGTGTGTTCGTTTTTTAACTTGATATTCAATAAAACACTATCAGAAACATGAAATAATTAAATTTGTTCTTACATGGCAATTATGTTGCCATTCTTACAAAATAACTAATATCTTCAGGAAATCTATTCAACAAATACTTTTGGGGGACCTACAATATTCAAAGAACTATAGCAAATCCTATGTTGTACATATACTGAATACAGAATGTACTGTAATCAAGATAGATCTAGGATATACCCAGGCCTTGATTATTATAGATTCTGCCATAATACATTTTATAACCTGGGGGGGGCGGGAATGAGCACACAATAACTATATGCATCAAGAGGTAAATAAATTTGGAAAATTTTCAAAGAAAAACATAGGTAAATGACATTTTAAGCGATCAAAAGGACATCTTTCCATTCCTGGGAAGATTTGCTCGTTTTGCTTTTCAAATTATCCTACACTTTTGAAATCACTCTTTTTACAAAAATCCTCCCCTGGTTATTCAGAAGGGAAAGATCATCCCCCTAACACATACATTCCTATTTACACTGCGCCCCATTATCCGTGCTTATCCTTCTCTCTGACGCCTAATGTAAATATTTGCAGAAGCCCCAGCTATGTGTCAGCCGAGCTGTCAATCCGGTGGCTCTCACGGGTGCTCTTTTGATGGGAACACAACCACACAACAGGACCACAGGGCCCGCTGAGGTATCATGAGCAGCTCAGCTGTCAGCACACCACCTGCTTTCCACAGGGTTGTGACTTTGTTTTCCTGGTGTCTTGTGCGGTTCACCTAGCAGAAAAAGCACTCTGTCAACATCAGCTGCCGACAGAACACATTCCAATTGTTGGCTCTCATTTTAGGGGCTGATGTAGAGCTCTTAATTTTGCCTTTCAAGAATTTGTTTTCTGATGTCTAAGTTGGATGCTAAGTACCTTTCTTCTAAACATCTTGACTGAGTCATGGTCATCTGCCTTAGTTAGGAATTCCTAAACGGCAAAACTCTGTTGACATGATCTGAGATGATTCACATGAGGAAAAATAAAAAATGGGGAATGCTGCTTTTATTTGTTTACTAATAAGGAATATGGAGGAGAGAATGTATTCTCAATGTTAATGCTTCTCTATTTTTCTTCTTCTTTCAACTGATAAAAACAAATCATTTGATATCAATAAGAATGCCACCATTTTTTTTTAACTAGACAGAATTTATTGTAATTGGTGAGCAAAGTACTTTTATAGTAGACTAAACTCCATGGTGTGGACATAGCTGAAATATTCCTCAGTTCTTTATGTGTTACTTGCTAATATTGAATACAGTTTGGGCAGTAGTTACTTTTTTTTGAAAGAGACAGGAAGACACGAGCAGGGGAGGGTAGAGAAAGGGAGAGAGAGAGAGAATTCCAAGCAGGCTCCACACTGTCAGCACAGAGACTGATGCAGGGCTTGAACTCATGAACCATGAGATCATGACCTGAGTCAAAATCAAGAGTCGGGCACTAAACCTACTGAGCCACCCAGTTACCCCTTGGCCGTAGTTATTTTTGAGTAAAGTGGTGGCTCCCAGCAAGGCTGACTTTGCCCCCCATATACTCAGAAATATCCTAGAGGAAATCAGAAAGGTCCACTGGTCACTGAGTCAAAACTCCCAGATTAGAGTCCTACCTCTAAAAATGCCACTGTTTTAGGGTGCCTAGGTGGCTCAGTCGGTTAAGCGTCTAACTTCAGCTCAGGTCGTGATTTCATGGTTCGTGAGTTTGAGCCCTGCATAGGTCTCTGCACTGACAGTGTGCAGCCTGCTTGGGATTCTCTCATTCTTCCTCTCTCTCTGCCCCTCCACTGCTCACTCTCTCTCAAAATAAATAAATAAACTTAAAAAAATAATGCCACCATTTTTAATAACAATAATGTCCATTTTAACTTTAACACAGTATTAGACACAACACTGGACTCAAAGTGCTCTCTAAATGACATAATAAATGAGAAAACACCAGGAAGAAGAAAGTAGTCTAGAATTGAGGATTCAGGAAGTTAATTATATTTCTACATCAAAACTGAATTTTGCAAGGGAAAGATGCATATGGATTTTTTCTTTAGGCAAACATCAAAACTGTCTTTTTAAAAGTGAGATCATTTATGTGAGCCTGTGCTGTGTTTTTATACTAATCTATTATATAAAGTGGAGAAATGATAGTTATTGCTAAGAGTACAGCTCAACTTATTAAAGTCGAGTGATTCCATGGTACAGGAGGTAAAACTGAAGTTTATTAAGCACAGGTAATTTTAATTTTAAATGCTAATTTTAAAGCTTGATATGCCATGGGAAAAACATTAAGAGTTAAGTTTCTTATCCTTAGAAAAGGATAAAAGATAAAAAAAAAGATAAAATCAAGAAGAAGATAAAAATCAAGTCAAGATGTGCCACTGAAAAAAACACAGAGAGAAGAAGTGCAGACTCAAGACTAAAACCTAAACCAAACCAATCAAATATTGAATCAAAACAGAGAGAGAGAGAGAGAAGCTGCTCTGGCTTAACATAGTCACATGAAGACATTTATTCCTTCTCCTTCTGATGCCTTATTAGAATGGAAATAAAGAAGCAGTGATTTAAACCCACAAATACAGAGATCAGGAATGTGCCAATAGCAAAGAGGATTTTGCCACATTTCTGAAAGACAGCATGTGCAAAAGTAGCGCCCGAGGAAGTCCAGAGAAAGGTTGGGCTGAGCACAGAAGGGGCTGTAGTCAAGGAGAGGGTGAACACACAGGATGCAGACGGGAGGGGCGGGATGGCAGGGTAAGGACCTCATTTACCAGGTATACACACGAGATGTGGCAAGCCAGAAATTAAAGGTGTGAGCATTTTGGGAAAAGTGACTAAGATAACCTGGAAGAACTGAGCATATCAATATAGCTAGAAGTTGAGCAACAGGAAGGGGAAGTGAGGGGAAGTGTTCTTCAGAGGCGTCTATCAAAAGAGTCATCAATAAATCATGCCTAGAATAGCCATCCCAAGAAGTAGAAATAGAAGTATCTAAGAAAAGCATTAGTGATATGATGATATAACAAAAGGATCCCCAAACAGAAAGCTACAGTTTGTTGTTGGGATTAGACTGAGTTAGAGCGGGGAAACCATTGCCCTTCATGAGAAAAAGATACTTTCACTATTAAGTGTATGGGTTACTGAGAATAACAAGATAATAAAAATTATCGACCCATATATGTTTTAAAAAGAAATAAAATCAGTTCTATAAATGTCCAGGTTTATCAACAGTTAATGCCTGAGCCAAATTGCCAATCAATAAGTGTTCACAGTGGTATGAGAGTAAAAAAATATAGATATATGGTGGCAGAATGGTCCATAAAATCATTCATACCCTACTTATTCCAAGCACACATCTGTGGTTCATCCACAAAGAGAGTGATTTTCGATCTTGCCAAATTTCTTCAGAAAACTAAACCAATTTTCCTTTGTCCTTCCGTCCTTCCATCAGGCTTGCCTGTATTCAGTGATTCATTAACTCTGTATTCAGTAGCTGCCCTCTATATTGGATTCTAGAACACAAAGATGTGTAAAATGCAAACCATTGCCTGCAGTTATCTCCCTGGATAATGGCAAAATCATGCCTCTCAAACTAATAATTACAACAGATTTGTTAAACTGTAAAATACTATTATGTTCATGGACTGAGATGTCTGATTAGAAAAAGTTTGAAAACTTCCAGTTAGAGGGGCGCCTGGGTGGCTCAGTCAGTTAAGCATCTGCCTCTTGATTTCCGCTCAGGTCAAGAGTTCATGGTTGGTGAGATTGAGCCCCACCTCGGGCTCTGTGCTGACAGTGCTGATCCTGCTTGGTATTCTCTCTCTCCCTCTCTCTCTACCCTTCCCCCACTTGTGAGTACATGCACGCACGCCCTCTTTCTCTCTCTCTCTCCCAAAATAAATAAATAAGCATTAAAAAGAAATAAAGTCTGGTTAAGAGATCATCACCCTTTTCTAGAATTTGTCAAAGACACTTCACACAAAGTTTACATGAGGTCACCTAAGTACCAAAATAATGGGGATAAACACCTGTATGAAGAACACAGAATTTCAGATAAAGTTGTCTCAAATTTCATCATTAGTACAACCATTCATTACAGGAAATGTGTTAAGAAGAAATGAATAGCCACTTAGAATACATTAACATATATTTGTATATTAAGCATCCAAAAACTAGTTTGCACCAAAAAGAAGCATCAATAATATACTGTGTTAATAATATATATCAAATATTTAGAATGAGGAGAGGTAATTACAAGTTGTATCATTCTGTATCAGATGCTTTTCACTTGAATATTTGAGGAAATACTAAGTGTTCTGAACATGTTGAGAAAAGTTGATTCTCCCTTTTAAATAATCTGTAAAAAAGCCTATCTAAAATAATATGCCACTTGCACATCACTCTTTCCCTTTTATAGTCCTGATTTTACAACAGAGAAATTATCTCATATCATTAACATGAGCTAGAATGTAGCTCATGAGGGTAGGTAGGAGCTTTGTTTGTTTGGTTCAAATCTGCACCCTCAGCAACCAGAAGAGGACCTGACACATACTAGGAACATAAATATATTTATGTGAATGAATGTCTGTAAGCAAAAGTTAAGAGAAAGTAAACGAATGAATAAGTTGAATATACCAAAGGAGTATCACTAACTTATATTTAAAATACTGCTCTGAGACAAAGATTTTCTGTCCTTCCAAAATTTTCACAATGGAAGGAATTATGTTACTGGGTACTTTTAGTCCAATTTATCTGGAAAAACTATTCTCATTTTCTGCTTCTTCTTGACACATTCGGGAGGGAATTAAATTAGATTAGGTCCTAAAGGTTGGACACTTCTGATAGGATTAATCCCCCTTAAAAAGAAGAAGAAACAAGAGTTTTCTCTCTCTCTCGTTTAGCCATATGAGGACACAGTGACAAGGTGGTCCCCTGCAACCCAGGAAGAGAACCTTCACCAGCTATTGAATCTTCTGGCACTTTAATTTTGGGCTTCTCAGCCTCCAGAACTTTGAAAAATAAATGCTTGTTGTTTAAGCCACCATTAGCACTAGTCTGTGGTGTGCTGAAGGTTGGAATTAATATGAAAAAAGGGAGAAGGCTGAGGTTTAGAAGGTTGAAAGTTTAGAAAGGAAGATCAGTTCAGTTTTGAATGTCTTAGGTTTCAATATCTACAGACACCAAACTGAACACATCAAGTAGGCGGCTGAATACACAAGAGTGGGATTTGTAAAAAAAAAAAAGACAGATAACAAAGCAATTATGTTCATCAACAGCATATTGACATACTTGAAGGTGTAAGGCTGAATGAAATCACCAAGACTGCAAAGAGTATGAGTCACTGGTTTTCAGCCAAAGGCCAATGAGCCCCCCAGAGGACACTGGACAATGTCTGGAGACATGGTAAATGTCAAAGTTGAGGCATAAGGTGCTGGTAGCATCTAATAGATAGAAGCCAGGGACACTGCTAAACATCATAAAATGCACAGGACAACCCCACAAAATAAAAAAAAATGATCTGAACCAATTGTCAGTAGCATCATGGCTGACAAACCCTGGTGCAAACAGGGAAGAGAAAAGAACCGAGGCCTGAGCCCTCTGGTGCTTCAATATGAAGAGGGCAGAGAGAAACAACAAAGGAGATGGTGACCAGGCAACAAGCAAGGCAGGATGACAATGAGGAGTAGGTCGTAGCTGTAGAGCCACATGAAGAAGGGTACCAAGAAGCAGAGAGAAATGAAAAGTGCTAAATGCTGATAGGTCAGTCAGGACGATGCCTGAGGAATGACTGTTGAATTTGGCTATATGGAGGTCACTGGTGACATGAAAGAAAGCAGTTTGGTTGGTAGTGGTGGAAGGCAGAAACTGCTTCTCAATGATCAGCAAAATTTGACTCATTTTCTAATCTACTTATTGCTGATCAGTCAATATAAACTTAAACTAAAACTCATATATGGTTATAACCCCACTATGGTTAATTGACTGTCCTCTGACCTCCTTTGCCAAATAAGCTATTATGTTACTACTGTTATTATCCAAATATTATTATTTATAAATATCATATTATATAGAATATATATATGAATTATATGTCATTTGGTAAACCAGCTTATTTTGTGTAATAAAACTAACTTATTATCCAGATAAGCTGGTAAACGTTTAGCAATCAGCTAAGACTATGGAGAGGAGCCTCGAATTGCAACAAGTACTAATCATGGTGGTGTAACAACTCTCTTCGTGGCAACTTTTAGCTAAAAATATAAAGTAAACTAGCTCTCAAAACTTGGGAAAATTTACCAACCAGCTCTTTCCAAGAGCTGGCTCCTACATTTTATATCTGTTTTACTTTGGAATCTGAATTCTTCCTCCTCTGTTCTATATCGGATTACACTCTATCCAGCCCATGATTTACTCTCTCCGTTCTATGGTAATAGGTAATCTTCACAAAGCTGAGTTATCCTCTCTGCAATTTTTCAGTGAGTTTCTGTTTTACACAACTGACATAACTTCTGACATATTTCTGATGTAATTAATTCACCCTTCTAAATGACTACATCTAGGGGCACCTGGGTGGTTTAGTTGGTGGAGTGCCCAACTCTTAATCTTGACTCAGGTCATGATATCACAGTTGGAGAGTTCACACCCCAGCATTGGGCTCTGAGCTGACAGCCCAGAGCCTGCTTCGAATTCTCTCTCCCCTTCTCTCTGCCCCTACCCCACTCGTGATCATGCTCTCTCCTCTCTCTCTCAAAATAAATAAACTTAAAAATTTTTAAATAAATACATAACTACATTTATTCCAAGTGCCATAAATTCTAGATATGTTGGCTTTCCAGCATTGCATTAAGCTCTGTCTTTTGTTTTGAAAAGTACCTGCCAAAAATGACTGTTGCATCTGTGGAGGAAATGATGACACTGAAAAAAATGTTTGTTGGATATATTTCCCCTTTTCTTAAATTCCTTTGCTCTATTGCCTATCTGCTTTCCACTGTAAAATACAGCATACTGAACCATACCAGCTAAAGCTAACATCTGTCTATTAACTGTTTAATGATTATGTACTCATTTCTTTTTTAGGGATAAACACACAATGCATTTCAACCCAGGGTTTGTAAAGCAATATAGGTTTTTTTTTTTCAATTTTTCTAAATTTGACCCATGCTCTTTTAAGTAAAATCTCCTCACTATAATGCTTACCATTATCCTATAGGAGAATAATTATAAAATTATTGGAAAACTTCTTAGAAACAACAATTCAGTAAATCCAGATACATTAAAATCTGCCTTTAGTTTTGGTCCTGTGGTGAAAATTGTGCTAAACTAATTACAATGGTTGCTAAATAAATTTCAGTGCTTTGCTCCAACTAATAATTTACTAGACACATGACCAAGATGCTGATTAATATTCTTGGTATGTCAATATTCCTCACTGTTTTAATGACATTGCTGCTTAATTAATCTTGGCATAACCGCGTTCTACTAATAAATAGTGACAGGTAAGTTAGACAGGTAAAAATACATTTTAAAAATTACAATTAAAAGCATCTCCTGCCCATAGATATTTTTCCAAAGAACATACAGATGGGCAACAGACACCTGAAAAGATGGTCAACATCACTAATCATCAGGGGAATGAAAGTCAAAACCACAATGAGATATCACCTCACACTGGTTAGAATAAGTAATATAAAAAAGACAAGAAATAACAAGTGGGGATGTGGAGAAGAGGGAAGTCTTATGCACTGTTCTGGGAATGTAAATTTGGGAAACCACCGTGGAAAACAGTATGAGGTTCCTCAAAAAATTAAAAATCAAAATACCATATAATGCAGTAATTCTACTGGGCAGTTACTCAAGGAATAGAAAAACATCAATGCAAAAAAGATATATGCACCCCATGTTTATTGCAGCATTACTTAAAATAGTTAAGATATGGGGGCTCCTGGGTTGGTTAAGTGTCCAACTTTAGTTCAGGTCATGAACTTATGGTCTGTGAGTTCAAGCCTTGCATTGGCTCTGTGCTGACAGCTCAGAGCCTGGAGCCTGCTTTGGATTCTGTATCTCCCTCTCTCTCTGCCCCTCCTCAACTCGTGATCTCTCTCTGTCTCTGAAAAATAAACATTTTTAAACATTCTTTAAAATTCTTTAAAATAGCCAAAATATGGAAGCAACTGAAGAGTCCACCAACAGAAAAATGGATAAACTCACATTGAAAAGGAAAAATACTACATGATTTTACTTATATGTGGAATCTATTAAGAAAAAATAGAAATGGGGAGCCTGGGTGGCTCAGTCAGGTGAGTATCCGACTTAGGGTCAGGTCGTGATCTCGTGGTCCATGACTTTGAGCTGTGCCTCAGGCTCTGTGCTGACAGCTGTGATCCTGGAGCCTGCTTTGTATTCTGTGTCTCCTTCTCTCTCTCTGCCCCTCCCCTGCTCTCACTGTCTCTCTCTCTCAAAGATAAATAAACATTAAAAAAAAATTAATTAAAAAAATAGAAACCAACACATAAATACAGAGCACTGGTGATTACCAGAGGGGGGAGAAGAGTGGGGAGATGGGCAAAATGGGTACAGAGTGGGTGATTCAGACTTCCAGTTAAAGTATGAGTAAGTCACAGTGATAAAAGGCACCTCGGGAATATGGTATTATAATAGTGTATGGTAACAAATGGTAGTTACACTTGTTTTGAATATAGCATTACTTATAGAGTTGTTGAATCACTATATATACTCTTGAAACTAATGAAACATTGTGTGTCTACTATATTTCAATTTTAAAAAATAAAAAAAATAAAAAAAATAAAAATTAAAGGCAAAAGGTCAGCTCTCCCATATGTCTATACAATATAGACAATCCAGATGACTCCATTATAATATTCAGATGCCTTTTACTGTACAAAGTCGAAGTACCTGTGGCATTTGAGACTCCTCATTTGAGACTCCTACACATTAAAAAAAATTTTTTTAACATTTATTTTTTAGACAGAATCAAAGTGTGAGTGGGGGAGGGGCAGAGAGAGGGAGAAAGACACAGAATCCGAAGTAGGCTCCAGGCTCCGAGCTGTCAGCACAGAGCCTGACAGGGGGCTTGAACTCACGAGCTATGAGATCATGACCTGAGCCGAAGTCAGGCGTTCAACCAATTGGGCCACCCAGGTGCTCCTGCACATTTTTTTTCATGGTATATATTTCTCTGAGTTTCAGCCATCACCAAAATATCCTCTGTCTACTGAAAAACATTATATTATAGTTAAAAATAATTGGGTGGAACATTGTCTTAAAATGAGATATTCATAATTTGAAAGTATTATTCCATAGATTACAGTTTACTAATGAAGAAGAAAGTACCATTAAAATGTAAAGACCTCAAAGATACCAAACCTGTTTGTGTGTATCATGAATAGCACGCTGTCAGTAATATAACGAATTGGCATAACAGTGCTGGTGTGATACAGTGAGTAACACAGATCATCTAGGCAGGATGCTTGTCAGGTATGTTCGACCTGAACCTAATCACGAGGAAATGGTTATGCAATCTATGTTGGAGTATATACTAGAAGGACAACTACACACAATAAAAATATCTACATTAACTAAAAAATTTGACATATGAGAGAATGTTCTATATAAATGGAGACGGAGGATAAATTATATCCAAATGGAATGCATTAATAATGACCAGATCCTAGATATTTTTTGAAAAATCTATATAGGACCTTTGTGATAGATGGGAAAAACTGGAATATGAACTGTAGTGCAAATATTATTATAAACATTGTATTTAGTATATAATCATCTGGTTGTTACATTTGTATTCTTGTTCTTACGTGATACAGATATCAAAGTTTTTAGGTAATAAAATGTTCAGAGTAAACTATTAAAAGTTAGCAATTTACTTTCAAATGTTTCTGAAGACTAAGAGGATATGTGTGTGTGTGTATACAATTCATATATACGTGTATGTATATGCTTTATGTATATAAGTATATGAGTGTATAAATAAGTATATACATGGATTATATACACACATGGATATGAGGAAGAGAAAATATATGTGTATTATATTTATAATATATATATATATATATATATATATATATATATATATATATATATATAGTGTACAGAGAGAAAGAGAGGGAAAATACAAATGTAGCAAAAATGACAGCAGTTGGTTAATCCAGACAAAGGAGATTTAATAGCCATTGTACTTCTGTAAGTTTGAAATTTTTAAATTTTTTTACTGTTTATTTTTGAGAGAGAGAAAGACAGACAGAGTGTGAGCAGGGGAGGGGCAGAGAGAGAGGGAAGCACAGAATCCAAAGCAGGCTCCAGGCTCAGAGCTGTCAGCACAGAGTCCAACATGGGGATCGAACCCACCAACTGTGAGACCATGACCTGAGCTGAAGTGGGATGCTTAACCGACTGAGCCACCCAGGTACCCTTTTAAGTTTGAAATTTTTAAACAAAAGAATTATAGGAAAACAATTATATCATTGCTACTTAGATTGATATATTTTTAGAGATTAAATAACTAATTTTAAATGGGATGACTTTTTTCTGCCTAATCCATCCCATTTTCCAAACAACACTTGTTAAAAGAGAATAAAATTGTCTACCCAAACACACAACTTTTCACTCAGATGAAGATTTTTTGTCTAATAATTATTTTGACATCCAACTTTCAATCTTCATACAAACAAAAACAAGACAATCTCAAATAAAATTTCCCCACAGTTTGAACGGATGAATGCTCTACTTTCCAGCTACCAGGAGTGGCCTTTTTATTCCCTCATATTGAGTGACTTAAATAAATCCCATTTGATTTTATGGCAGGAAATGTTCTTCACCTCTGTTCACAGAGTTTCTATGACGTCTCTGGAAGCTATTGCTTTAAAGTACTTCCTATAAATTATATCCACGCCACGGACTACAACTTGTCCATCTGTGAAGAAATGATTGAGATATATTATCCTAAATTCTTTATTCAGAGTAATATACTAGTGCTTTTTCCCATTGGTGAGACATCAGATTTAAGGAAAATATAAGAAATCTATCCTTTTATTTGACTGCATTAATCACTAAGTATGGATTTGCTACTTATTGACTTTGACAGGAATTTTAACACAGATACTTTATTTCTAGCTATTTTCTGAAGCAAGAAATGTTGGTTATAAATTTCCAGGGAAAAATTTTTTAAAAATTATTTCTTTTCTTATTGAAAACTAGTTGTTTTTGACAATATCTAAACATCTCGATAGATTTTTATCTTTGGGGGACTCAGTGGTAGCCATGGCTAACACTGATGAATTAGGTACGTAAAATTAACATACGCCATTTGCTTTTGAATGATAAGGTCAGTATGATTAGAAAGTAGAGGGTTTTTCTTCTTTCTCTGTTACAAAATAGAAGTATATGACTGCCACCACTGGATGGCAACCAAAGATACAGAAACACTAGGAATGCTCCACAAACACAGCCTAAGGAGCCTTAGCATTTCGGATGGAATATAAGAAGATCTTACTAAATAAAATATATTAGCAAGAAAATAAACACATATAACAGATTTTATGACTGTATAATCTAAAATATATTCTTCCAATAAATCATATTTTAATATAGTTTGAAAAAATTTTTGAAGTTAGTGATCTCATTCTTATTTATCTGGACTATCTCAGAGTCTAATAAACTTTTAAAAGTTTGGCTTCCAAGGTGCTCCTTTGATGGCACCTTCATTTAAGGGAAAGAGAAATGAAGAGCAATAAGGAGGTATTGTTTACAGCAGATTATTGAATGTGAGGTTGTCAAGCTGAGAAATCACAAGCTTTGGAAATGGGCAGAATTGGTTTTGACCCATAGTCCTGAAACGTAATGATTACGTGAACTGGAGTGGATTCTTCTTCCTATCTGTGCTTCCTCATATATAAAATGAGGAAAATATACCTACTTCATAAGGTTGGTAAAAGGGGAAAAAATGAACTAATTTAGGCAAAGGTGTCTATTATTGCGTCTGGCATACAGCAGACACAAAACGAATGATAGCAATTACTTATTCTATGATACAAATGGATGAGTTTTGTTTATATTTAACTCCATCACAAGCAAATTGATCCACATAATACTTTTCATTTATTCTACCTGTGTCATGCTATCCTAAAGAATTCCTTAAAATAAAATGTTAGACTTGGGATGCCTGTGTGGCTCAGTTGGTTAAGCATCCGACTTCGACTCAGGTCATGATCTTATGGTTTGGTGGTTTGAGCCTGCATTGGGTTCTGTGCTGACAGCTCGGAGACTGGAGCCTGCTTCTTTGGATTCTGTGTCTTCCTCTCTCTCGCTCTCTCTCTCTCTCTGCCCCTCTCCCACGCACACTATGTTTGTTTCTCTCTCTCTCTCTCTCTCTCTCTCTCTCTCTCTCTCTCTTTCTCTCTCAAAAACAAATAAACATTAAAAAAATTTTTTTAAGTTAGACTTGTGTAGTGAGTATTAAACTAAATCAGTTCTGTGTCTTTCCTATAGAATGGTGACTGCACCAAAACATCCTCCGTATAGCATATGCATGGTCTTAGGTACAGCATGTTGCTTTGCTGACCTCTTTAGGTATAGTTCCTTTAAACTTGAGGTAGTGTTGGACAAGCAAATCCAGCTTCAAAGTGACAATTAGCCAGGCTGTTGTGACAAACATGCTTTCCCATAAGAACCAGTGGCAGATCAGCCTGAATGACAACCAGGGTCATGCCAACAAATGACTATGGAAATAGAATCACCATGCTGCCGTCATTAAATCATGCACAGGCACCACAATTACAGGCTATAGCACAACAACTAGAAGAACAAAATTAAAAAGTTTTATACCTTCAAATATTAGGGAAATTCCTCTCCCCCTTAAAGTAATGCCATACTTTACTTTCTTTCTATACTCTTCGCTTCCAGTTTTGTTTTTTGTTTTTTGTTTTTTTTTTAATGATTCTTGCTCTTCAACTGGGACTGACAGAAGATTAGGGGCATGGGGTGGGGAAAGAGCTATATGTTGACCAAGAATAAGAAGACTTGTATGTTTCTCTCATTCAAAACAAACAAACAAAAAGGATTCGATTTTTCTTTTTTTTTTTTTAATGTTTATTTGAGACAGAGAGAGAGAGAGCATGAACGGGGTGGGGGGAGGGTCAGAGAGAGAGGGAGACACAGAATCTGAAGCAGGCTCCAGGCTCTGAGCTGTCAGCACAGTGCTGATAGCTCAGAGCCCGACGTGGGGCTCGAACTCACGGACCGTGAGATCATTACCCAGGCCGAAGTCGGACGCTTAACTGACTGAGCCACCCAGGTGCCCCAAGGATTCGATTTTTCTAACATTTATTCTATTTGTGGCATTGACCTGGGAACAAAAGCAATGTTTCATTATAAACTTACTAAAATTTAAGATGAAATTAAACAATGAAATTGTATGTAACTAATCAAGTAAAAATTTTGCTAGAAAAAATATAATATATGTAATTTGATCTATTTACTCTTGCTCAACTCCAGAGCTAAATTTTACTACAAACACCCCTAAATAGTAAGTTTGATATTTTAACAAATCTCTACAACATGCACTGACTTCAAGTCCCCAGACTAGTATTGGGTAAACAATGATGTATACTACAGAGTTTCTGAAACAAGAAGCTTAAGAAAGAACAGAGGTAAGAAAAACGTAAAAAGTAACAAATTTCAAAATATAATGAAAAGTGCAAAAGTAGAAGAACATATAAGGTACAGAATTAGTACAAGAAGGAAGAAAGATCTAGAAAAGATTCTCTGAGGAATCATCTTGTAACGCAGGTGCTGAAGGAGAAATAGGATATTTTTAAGAAAGGCAAGGGGGGGGCACCTGGGTGGCTCAGTCGGTTGAGTGTCCGACTTCGGCTCAGGTCATGATCTCGCGATTCGTGAGTTCGAGCCCCGCGTCGGGCTCTGTGCTGACAGCTCAGAGCCTGGAGCCTGTTTCAGATTCTGTGTCTTCCTCTCTCTCTGATCCTTCCCCATTCATGCTCTGTCTCTCTCTGTCTCAAAAATAAATAAACATTAAAAAAGAATTAAAAAAAAAAAAAAAGAAAGGCAAGGGGGGAAAGGACATGTCTGACAGAGGAAGAGCACACTCAAAGTCATGGGGCACGAAACCAAATGGTGTATGTGGGAAATTATAATTAGTTATGCAGTGATTGAGTATAAAGTTGGTGTGGCAGATGAAAAGAGCAGGGCGTGAGGTTTGAGACAAATGTAAGTAGACACTAGATCTTGGAGGGCCTTTTGGTTTACATACTTCATTAAATTGGCCATTCAGCCACATTTTAGTAATAATAACACTATCTGTATTCCTGGAGATTTTGCTCTGTTTTGCCCTGTCAGACATTGTGAAAAGAAAGGAAATACTAATTTGGTCACCTAGTGAGGTGTTTCATAGCCAAGGCACATTTTGTTTACTAATAATCCTTGAAATCTTCCAAGAAAATCCTGTTGGGGACTATGACGGAGAGAGGTGGGTATCTGAGATGATGCTTTTAGCTGTCCTTACAATTTGAAGAGCACTTGGGGCATCTCTTAGGAGGGGAGGTTCCTGAAACTCCGCTGGGGGCAGGGCTATTTACCAGGCTTTCTGAGGAGCTCCACAAAGACAGTCTACTGTGGGGTGGACACAGGTGGAGTCCCTGAACTCCTAAGAGTTAAACATGTACCACTGCAAGATGTTACTGTGAAGAGGAAGTCACCTGACCAAACCTTGAAACTGTCTTGAGGGAAGGGAATTTCAGTAAGTTCTTTTAGATAAGTGATGCAGAATGAGGATGCTGAGGAAAACAAAAGGCAAGAAGCATAAAGTGCAGTTCCACGGATAGAATAGCAAGCAAATAGAATTTTCAGGTTTCTGCCTAAGACCTGAATGGGCTCAAGATCCAGATGCATCAAGGTAATTTCTTATTACATATAAAATAAAGTTTGTATAAAGCCTGAAATTTAAGAAATACGCCAACAACTTTACAAAGCCATCACAGAACAGAATTGTACCTACACATTTAAGTAATGAGTTAAAAAATTAATTCTGGGCTTGGCCGTTGATATTTCATGATCTTCTGTCATTTCCACATAATATGGATTCACGTTTCTATGTGACTTCACATTAAATGGCTCTACTCTACCCATACAACAAGATGAAAGGGTTCACTGTATTTTGCTTCAGATCATAACATTCCCCGAACGTAATAGTATAACTAAGAACAGAAGCAGCAAACTTCTTTTTCTAACAGTGGATACTAGTTCAAGGAAGAGAAATCAACAAAGGGTACAAGAAGAAAAAAATATATAAACAACAATTTGCTATAGATAACATACTCTCATTAAATGATAATTAAGAACAGGGAACATGCCTCTTAAATGAAAATGACAAATAATAAAAGTGTCTTAATTCAGTATTATCCAGTAAAGACACAGGGCTGGTGGAGGAGGAAGAAAGGAAATGCCCCAAAAATGAGAAAGTAAAAGATTTGTTTATAGGATAATAAATTATCCACAGTCCTCATGGTTAAAGGTTACCAGGAAGGCCTTTAAAAGCAATTTTATTGGGCAGTTACACATTATAATGTCAAAGTAGGTGTGTGTTGGCAGGAACTAAAAAGAGCTTTGAAGGATTATGGAGAGAGGTTTAATTATTTTCTGATGGTTGCATGAGGCGTATTTTTAACACTGCACTGAGATTTGACCAGTAACCTAGACTTCAACACCGCCTTATTACTCACTTATTACTCATAAGCACTTGAAAAATATTCAGACTTTCAGTGCAGACATCTACTGTGCTGTTTCTTGAATGAAAAAAATACACCAGTTAGTCTCGTATCTATTCATTCAGTTGCTCATCACTGACGCATGCACTTTATTAGGAACTGGCCCCACAGCGTAACAGTGGAAATAGCATGAGATCTGGCATCACTTCCAGTTTTAGCTCTCCTACTTACTGCAGACAGCATCTTGCATCTGTGACTTAATGTCTCCAATTCTTACTTGCTCTCACTGAAAACCAGAGATCATCATAACATCTCCTTAATAGGTATTAATAGGAGATAATACAAAATCCTTAGTTATACCCTGGCTTTGAGTAAGGAGCATTGCTCTCTAATATTGATGTGGAAACTGTCTCCTCAGATATTACAAGGTTGTACAAACAAACAAGGTCACATAAACTTAATCTCCACCCTAATGACCACTGCCTGAAGAAAGGTGGATCTGAACTTCCTAAAGAGCTCTTGAAATCAGATGTTTCTGAGAATCCCCAAAAGGTGTCCCAGAAGACTGCCCCTGGTCACACAGGCAACAAAGCCACTATACCAGCAATACTGCTGCATCATGGTCCCCACCAGGAAACATAATCTCAGCTTCCTCAGGCCCACCACTGATCTTTTAGGTGTTTTTTAAGTGTTATCACAGATATATGAATGTTCAGCAGCCCGAAAACTGTCAGGTGGTCTGAGGTGTTTTGTGGGAGTGTCCCTCACTCCCATATTTCCATACACAATGGGGAATAAGCTGGGAAATAGATTTGAGGGGCAGACACCAGGGTGCCCCTGAACTTGAACCACTTCTCTTTCTACAGGGCTCGTTGTGCATGTTCCTTCTTAGATCTAGATGATTCTTCCTATAAATAGAGTCCCAGCCACCCATGCTCCCAGTTTCACTTTGCCAGATATACCTGAATCTCACTTAGATGAAACCTGGGGCTCTTGCTCATGGAACAGTCTAATGAATGAAGTAGACATCTAAGCAAGTGATTAATGTACATCTCAGGCAAACGCTATCACAGCGACATATAGGAAGCATAAGGAGCCCTAGAAAATAAAATGACTGATTGATCAGGCCTTATAAAAACATAAAATTACCTCTTTATTTTGAAGGGTTGGGGAAATTCCAAGAATGAAAGGCTTGCCCCAAACCACATTGATGTGAAAGAGTTGATTTGATATGCCTGGATTGGAGAAGTGGTGGACAGAGTAGAAAGAGATAAGTCTACAGGCAGAGAGAAAATTCACACTGTGAAAGGGTTTATAGGCAAGGAATTGCATTGTTGATTTATGGATTCATGAGGAAGTAGCAGGTGGATGGACTAGGAGTCTATTACATAAATCTGGTTGGGGGATGGGGGGTCTGAGTGCAACGGGAATGCTGGTAGAATGGAGATACCAATCCAAGAATTATAGGAGGAATACAACTGCATGTTAAACTCCCACTCAGTACTATATTTCTGTATATATTTCCTGATCAGTGTATTTGTGGAAAGTCACACATTATGACAATTTAAAGTCCAAACAAAGAGAAATGTAACATTACTTACAACTCAAATGCTAGAGAAGTATTCAGCTTAAGAAAATAACCCTTAATTTAGTCCCACGTCTGGCAGTAAGATGTAAGGCAGAAGTAATTTTTCCATATTTTAAATACATTTTTAAAATTTGTTTCACTGGAACTATAATATACACCCATGCTTAGTGATATACACAGTAATGAAACCCAAAGCTTTTCAAGAACCACCTTCATAGGTTACTGCCAGGTTATGGAATGTATCAGAATAAACATGTTTAAAACTTGGGTTACAATAAGATCTATGATAGAAAATGATATACTAAATACCTGTTTTCCACCTGATAAACTATTGGGACTACATCAACATAAAAAGCTTTTGCACAGCAAAGGAAACTATCAACAAAACAAAAAGTCAACCAACTGAACAGGAGAAGATATCTACAAATGATATATCTGTTAAGAGGTTAATATCCAAAATATATAAAGAACTCATACAACTCAACATCAAAAAAACCAAATAATCTGATTTTAAAATGGGCAGAGGACCTGAATAAACATTTTTCCAAAGAAGACATACAGATGGCCAAAGACACATGAAAAGACGCTCAACATCATTAATCATCAGGAAAATACAAATCAAAACCACAAGGAGATATCATCTCACACCTGTCAGAATGGCTAAAATGAAGACAAGAAACAAGTGTTGGTGAGGATGTGAAGAGACAGGAACCCTTGTACACTGTTGGTGGGAATATAAATTGGTACAGTCACTGTGGAAAACAGTATACAGGGTCGTCAAAAGTTAAGAAAAAACAAAAATACTTTATGATCCAATAATTTCACTATTGGGTATTTACCTAGGGAAAACAAAAACACTAAGTCAAAAAGATATAGGCACCCTTATGTTTACATAAGGAGGGAGATACAGGCCTCCAGTTATGGAACGAGTAAGTCACGGGAATAAAAAGTAGCGCATAAGGAATAGTCAATGATACTGTAATAGTGATGTAATGGGACAGACAGTAGCCATACTTGTGATGAACATAGCAAACTGTATAAACTTGTCAAATTCCTAAGTTGGACACCTGAAACTAATGTAACACTGGTGTCATCTATATTCAATATTAAAAAAAAACCTGGCAATTACAAAAATTATGCTTTATAGATTTATAGCATGTTGTTTATACTGCATTTTAAAGAACTTCCTTTGGAAAGCAGAATGAGAATGAGAATTTCTGCAGGTTGGCAACACCGCCTACTGTCTGCTTGCTACTTCCTTATAATTGTGGGCTGTGATCCAGGGTTGAACACAGAGGGCAGTTTACGAGTAGTACCACAATAGCAGGCCTTTTTCCCGGCGGTATATGCAAAGGAATTAATCTTAGAATGCTATTTTAAAATATCTCAAATAAATAAATTATTTCAAATATCACATATTTTATGTAGACTAAAATAGAGGTGATAATCTGAATTTTTCACAGTTTTTGGCATTAATTTGAGGTAGATGTAATTTGGCTTACAAAGATGTTTAACTCTTCAGCTTCGTCTCTCATTACCACCCCCTTTCTGCCATCTCCTTCCCACCTTCTAACTCAGTCCCACACTCATCACGCTGCTCTTTATCCAGAAGCCCTTTCCCCCCTGTGCCTTCAGAGCTGGGGGTTTCTCTGCATAAAATTCTCTTCTCTTACCTTTTCATCTAGATGGCTCCTACTTACCCTGCAGGTCTCCGTGAAAATCGATCAGGCTCCTCAGGAGGAGATTCTTGTTGAAGAGATCTACTGGAGAAGGTGCCGTCAGGTAGAGGGGAGTGAGGGATCCAGGACGGAGCCAAGATAAATGTTATGCAAGAATGGGGTCTCCATGTGGGGTTAACTTCCTCTGAACCCACCAGGAAGCAGTGGGGCACAGATTGCAGCAGGAAGCTGATTCCACCTGGAGGCAATGATGCTGCTCCGTGGACCTCAGTCATTACCTCATGACTGGGGCCTGGGGAGGGGGTCTGAGAGCAGCACATGCACTCTGAGCCAGGTGGCAATCCTGTGGAGAAGGTGCCAGCTGGGGGTTGTTGGCAAACACTTCCAGAACTAGAGAAATGAGCGTGAGGCAGGTCAAGAAGAGGGTGGGGTATAGAGGAACCGGCAGAAACATCTAGATCCCTTTCTGCCTGACTTGTGGGTGCCTTGTCAGCGTACTCCCCCAGCACCCTGAGCGTCACTCTCCCAACACTCACTAAGGCTTCCACAAGTGCCGCCACTCTCAAGAAAGCAGGGATCACTTCTGTGCATTTTTAATGGACACACAGTAGATACCACATAAATATTTGTCAAACAACCTTCGGCAGAGCCTCACACACAGTAGGCACTGTATAAGTATTTGTCAGATACGATTCAGTAGAGAGAAAGCTAAAATCCCCTAACAGAAATTTTTAAATAGGGAACTTCTTTCGAAGCAGCTTACACTGCTCACCAAGTCAAGTTACTTATACTCATTTGTATGCAGTTAGAAATCACCTGCCTCATCAAAATAGACAAGAGACAGATTCTTGACTTCCACATCCTCTGAGAACGCTCTGGACAGGTGGGATTTCTCTCCATACTGTACCACCCATAAGCTGCTCTTTAATTTCTTTTGAATTAAAACTAAACAGTTTGTTTAGTTGGTGAAATCTTTATGAAGCTGAAACAATTTGTCATCTGGACTGTTACAAAACTTCTAGAGAGGAAAGCAATACATTTGCAAGTAAAATGAACAGGAAACTGCTAATTAGGCATCCCAAAACAACCATGTGTTTTCCCAGGAACGGCATTAAAAATTTTTTAAAGATAAGTAAATAATAAAAATAGTAATAAAGTTTGTTGGTGAATAGTTCCCAAAAGACATGCATTAAAAAGCATGATAAATTATGTCGATATACGCACTAATGGATCAGGTTTGTGCGTGCCTCTTGAGGCGGGCTATGTGGATTTGGATTGAGTCCCAAAGAGAAGCTGACTTACATCTTGCATGAATAAATTTCTAATTAGCTGCCCAGTCCTGAAGCTTTTACAATCTAGAGATAGTTTAATCTGAGGGTCTGGGCCAGGGATAGAAATTGTGGCCAGAGAATATTTAAAAATTGTAGAACCAGTTGATATTGAAAACATCATGTTCCAGACAGAAATCTTCATCCAAAATACATACATTAAAAATTATATATATCAGGGCACCTGGGTGGCTCAGTCGGTTAAGCGGCCAACTTCGGCTCAGGTCATGATTTCGCGGTCTGTGAGTTCAAGCCCCGCGTCGGGTTCTGTGCTGACAGCTCAGAGCCTGGAGCCTGTTTCAGATTCTGTGTCTCCCTCTCTCTGACCCTCCCCCGTTCATGCTCTGTCTCTCTATGTCTCAAAAATAAATAAACGTTTAAAAAAATTTTAAAAATTATATATAAATATTCAACCTTGTGTAGAGATGATCTGTTTCATTCCTAACATTTCTTTTAAATTAAATAATACCATCATTAATAAATCATGAGTTTCCCTTCCAGACATTTTGTTTCTGGACATATAATACTAAGAACAAGTGTGATTGATATCAACCTTATATTTATTTGCAGTTACTCAGCAGTCTATTATGGTCAGTATTGAGAAACCCCAAAATACCCATTATAATGCAAAACTCTATATATTGTATTTTGTATATTTGCATGAAAGAGCAGTGATTTTCAGAGCCTTTCCTCCTGAGCACTGCTACAGATCCAAATGTGGCTTAAATAATTAATTTCCATCGGTGATACTAAATATCTAAGAAGGATTCGATCAATGCTTTTCTTCCAGAATATGCAATACTTAAAATTCTGGCTGTGTAAAGTCTTCAGCCATCTGATATGCAAAATTCATTATGCAGAAGGCGGACTGTATATCAAAATTGAATTCTATCAGATACCAAGTCTGCTCTAAAATCTTTATCCAAACAAGAATGACATCATTTCTACAGTAAGATTTATCACTTCCTGATATCTAAACTTCCTTAGGAGGTAAATAGGTTCTTTCCTATGTTACAAGTCTAAAATCATAGGACAAAAAGATAATTATTTAAAAAAAATTTATGATGCCCTAACACAACAGTTCTCACACTTGATTGGTCATCAGAATCATCTGGAAAGCTCAGATTCCTGGGCCCCAACCCAGTGTTTCTGATTTAATAAGGTCTGGGGCGGGGGCCAAAAAATTGGAGAGTTAAATGCACTAAATACTCAGGACATTAAAAATATATATCTGGGGTTCCTGGGTGGCTCATTTGGTTAGGCGTATGACTTTGGCTCAGGTCATGATCTCACGGTTCATGAGTTTGAGGGGCTCTGTGCTGACAGCTCAGAGCCTGGAGCCTGCTTCGGATTCTGTGTCTCCCTCTCTTTCTGTCCCTCCCCCACTCACACTCTGTCTCTCTCCATCTCCCAAAAGTGAATAAACGTTAAAAAATTTAAATATATATATATGCATATATATATATACATATATATGCATATATATATACGTATATACATATATATATGTATACACATATATATGCATATATGTATACGTATATACATATATATATGTATACACACACACATATATATGTGTGTATATATATCTCCTACATCTTCTTCAAGGTGAGGTCTTATAATATAATTAGTGTCTCTCTTAAATAAACATCTTTCTTCCTTACTAATGCATTGGGTAACAGGAAGGAAAAGAACACTTTCTTCTTGAGAAATTAATTAGATGAAATTTTTAAAAAAAACAATTTCTTTAGGGAAAAGGAAAGTGCTTAGATAAAAATAATAAGGCAAGCCAATATATAAATTTCAGAAAATAAAAGCAAATGTAT